>NC_073746.1:264855347-265526597 GCF_029784135.1 Toxorhynchites rutilus septentrionalis | reverse complement strand
GATGTGATATTGCACTGGTATTTTTTACCGCGTAAAAAAACTGTGTTCGACAAAGTTGTTACATATAATAGAGCGCTCATTTTTATGTTATTAAAAATAAGGTGACCAAAACTGTCAATGAAATAAAAAATATAACTTTCTTATCTTTATAGATAGAGATAAACATAGCCCGACAATGTTGTAGCCCAAGTTATTTGCGACATCTTTGTAGAGCAAATTTTTTTGTGTCTCTTCAAATAACCGCTTCAAATAGCCTTTTTTACAAGTTTCGTTAGGGTCGCCAACTTTAAGTAGGATTAAGATATCGACAAGTTCTGCATCGCAAAATGTTGGCCTTGATAATCTCAAAACGTCGTATGAAGACAGTTTTGATGTAGAACTTCAAGTCAAAAAATCCGGTTTTGACGATTCATGGTCACTCTAATGCAGCAAAAAAGCGCTAAATCGATTGTATTAAAAGATAGGAAAATAATACACAAAATATTTGTAATAGTAATCTCTAAAAGTCCTTCGGAGACAGTTTGCATGTAGAATTTAAAATATAAAAGTCAGAGCAAAAAAAAACAGTTTTTTCTCATGGTGACCCTAACGCAACTCATGAAAAAGGCACTATATCGGTTATTTTAAGAGATAGAAAAAAAAATTTGTTCTACAAAAATGTTTCAAATAACTGAGGCTACAACATTGTCGAACTATGTTTACCACTATCTTTAAAGATAAGAAAGTTATTTTTTTTATTTCATCGACAGTTTTGGTCAGCCTATTTTTGATAACATAAAAATGAGCGCTATATTCTATGTAACAACTTTGACTAATTTTCTAATTTCCATATAAACGCACCTCCTGTACCATTGTGCATTGGTTAACCCTTTCTCTACGGCAGTGTGCTCCGTCGGAGTGCTACCGTTGAACGGTGCACTGCGCCGAAAAGTATGCATATTGCGCTGATGTGATCGATGTGCAGTATCACCCTGATGTCGTCTAAAGACAACGCTCGTATACACAGCTCATCGCGCGGATGTCGTCTATAGATAACACTCGAAGCGAAAGGGTCAAAGGTATTGTGTGAAATTTTGTGTTGCAAACAAACTGTTTTGTGCCGAAACGTTGAAAAATATGAGAACACAAAAAAAATTATAGGAGGTTGTGTCCAAGATACGACCGCATTGTTGACGTAGAACTACGCTGTTATTTTCTATAAGTCGCTTGTTTATACCTTCGGATATTATTCTTTAATGCTGTGAAATTTCAGAAACAACTGCTTAGTAGAATAATCTCTGAAATTGTTTTTTCATTGTAGAATCAGTTGGAGATAATTGATTGATGAATCGTTCTTGCCCTCGCAAAACAATACACTACGTTATTCCGGTGGCCTTTTTCGCAATTGACATATACTCGGCTATAGTCGATTATATACATGTTGCACCAGCACCATTATTCCACATCTCATAACTACATCAATATATCGTTGGCGCCGAATGGAAACAACAACAATGACAACACTTGCAAGTATCAAATATCATGCTACATGTTATTTAGTATTGCCTCAAAGGAATCGCACCTCTAGGCATCGTTCGTACAACGTGAACCAAGCGCCAAACAAGCGTTCGCCATAGCATGCATACAGAGCCATACATTGGTGGCTTGAAACTACTAGGAATATAAACACTTCTCATCATTTTGCGCTATTCTCAAAAGAAACGCTTCTGCTAATATTACTGGCCTCGAAAAAAGTTGCATTACTTTCTCGTACTCGAGAGAAGCGCAACTGTCACCCTTAGTGGAGGAAGTTTTGCTACTCGCAAGCGAAACCTAATCACATACAAAATTCCAGAACGACATTTACTTTCTTGGTGACTAAACAAGCGGAATAAACTCTTTTGTTAATATCAACAACCTCGAAAACAGCAGCACTGCTTCATTATGATCAATATTAGCTAAAACGCAATCCTAGTTGAAGGCAGTTTTGCGACTGGCACGCGAACCCAAATAATTTATAACATTCCAGTAAGACACTCAAGATGCTTGGTATTCCCCAAATAATTTTTTGCGCACAACCTTAACGCCTGCTTCGCCATAACGTCAGTTTAATGCATTGATGCATTCTCAAAGGCACCAACGAAGCCCTTATAATGACGGAAAACAAACAATGTTAACTGCTTGGAAAAAGACTGAATTATGCCACAAAGCTTCTCTTACTCTGCTGTAACACCCATCGATGCGAATTCACTGATGAGTTTGTCAAGCGACCGCCTTCACCACGAGCGGGGGGAGCTTGATTTTGGTTACTGCCTGGGTAACGGTGTTTACATTTTCGACCCACTCGCCGAAATCGCCTACTTCGCTGTTGTTCGATGCGGTGTCACACTCGCGAAGGCTCGGTTCAGTGCGAGCGCTTTTCACTGCACCAACATCGCGTGCATCATTAGATGACGCTTGCCTCGAAATTTAATTGCCCCTGGCAATGCGTTGCAGGGCTCGAGACTGCCTTCCTCTTCTTCTTGGTCATCACACACTACGCGAAGCGTCCAATTTATGACGCGGAAAGAAAAACACACGATACGAATACCGCGAAAAACGAACAGAAAAACCAAACGACCAGCGAAAGCAAATTGAACTGGATTGCTCAACAGTCCAATGCCGAATGAAACTTTGCCTTTCTTTCTTTCTTTGTTTTTAAGAGGCTTTAAACTTTGCAGTTCATTCGACTCTATCCTTTGTCTCAGCGAGATCCACTGTTTATACTCTAGGCAAGTATTCCCCTTCATTCTTCTACTTTTCCTTTGTTCATTTGTTCACGGAGACTTTAAATCATACGATTTCCCCTTCGTTGGTCGTCGATAAGTTGCTCGTTATTGACAGCTCTGTTCGGGAAAGCATACAAATCAGCAGAACAAATGTATGGGAAAATGGAAACGCCTCAAGTTTTAATGAATTTTAACCATTTAAAGCCAGGGGATTCTAATGTATAGCATATTAAACAAATCTTAGGGAATTTCCGATTCGTTTAGTATGTAAATCGCCAAAATCCGTTCGCGGCAAAAATAGTTATTAACGTTAACTTTATTTCATAAAAACGTGACCTGTTTTCTGATTTGGCACCCTTAATGAAAGACGTAGTTCTACGTCAAAAATCGATGTTCGGGTGTATGAATAGTATAAAGCATTCAAAGACGGCCGGATATAGATGAACGGTTTGCCACGTCACGGACTACCATCCACCTCTCTAACTGATACATCGGCAAAATGAAAGGAATCGTGCTCGGAAATCGTCATTAAATTTTGAGAGAGCTAGCCCTTGAACTAAATATCTCTTACGAGACCGTTCGTCATATTTTGGACTTGAGAAAAGCCGCAGCACGACAAGTGCAAAAGAACTTTTTCTTCAAAAATTCCATTGCAATCAAGTGGCTGAAGACAATGTTGGACGATCAAATTCATATCCCACTTTCATCCAACGAGTAATTACTGGCGTCGAGACATGGGTGTGAATTTTTCCTATTTCCGAAACTCTAAATACCGCTTTGTGGGACACGTTGACAGCATTTCAATACTGTAAAAACGAATAAAACAAATTTGGTGAGTGAACTGAAGGCAATTCCTGAATACAGCTATAAAAAGCGTTTCAATGACTGGATTATTGGAAAAAGTGTATTGCTTCAGACAGGTCATATTTTAAGGGCGATAATATAAGTTTAGACGATAAATAAAACGTTTTCCTTTAAAACATAAAATCCTGGTATATATTTGACAGAATTTACATCGAGTTTCATTTGAAATTTATATCGGTTCTGGCCGTTTCAGCTCAGCTCAGCATCTCCCACCACTGTGTTGAATCTGGTGACTTCGACATACTAATTGTTTAAGTCCCAACACATCCTATATCTGCTTAGAGCCCAAAATAACCACCTTGAGCCGCTTATAGCAGTATTTTTAACACATCTCAATGTGAAAAACGCGCCGCCCGCTTTGGGGGAATATAGGCTTTTAACGGTTTGTTATTCAATATCCAGTCGTGATAAACTAATAATCGTTTCATAAATATAGTAACCGAAATCAGCAAGTATAAAAAGTGGAGACTGCTTGAATTTTAGGTCTGCAGTTATTTCGATTCTGATTTCCAGCCCGACTAGATCGTGTTCTATAATGCGTTAAATTCTGGCTTAAATATATAGATAAAATATAAATACTTTAAATAGAATAAATAATTCAATAAGCACGTTAACAAATGATTAAGGGTGGTACCAGAAATAAACAGAATGCCACAACGTCGTTACAACGTAGAAATGGAGATACCCATGAATGGAACCATTGCAGATAGCACAAATTCCGATGTGTTTAGACGGTCCGGAGATGAAATCCACTTGGATGTATCGTCCCTGAAAATTCCTAATAGTGACGGTAATGTTGTAATGTCACATGACCCCAGGCGTACTAGTATCATGGGAATCACTAGGTAAATTAAAAGTTCACATTTCGCTTAAATAGTGCTGAATAAACTCGGTTGTACTTAGAAAAAAGTGTTAGTAGTGTACAACAGCTATTTCATATAAACGCAACTAGCTGCTAAAATACTAAAAAAAAGTGGAATTCATGTGTTAAAATGTGCGTACAAAATTCTAGGGATCCGCTGCCGCGACTGGATCACTATCGTACGTCAACGCGTAAGAACAAACGACCTTCGATAGGAGAACTGCATGGTGACCCTGATGCTAAAGACAAGAAACAGGTATGCTTCATATTCCATCTACGTCTTCAACTGCAGTTGATAACGAAAAAAGTAGGAAAAAGCGACTGAAAATCGTCAATAATGTTTGAGCGACTTACTTGGCAACGGTAAAATTCGAAATTGTGCAACGCGAATCCAATTGTGTCAAATTGGTTATTTACAAATTGTGTCAAAAGTTGATTTGATTTGAAAGTGGGCGAAATTTTACTAAGACAAATGTGAAGCAGAAACATGCAGAAAAAGTTTACGGCACGGATGCTGCAAGAGGAAGCAGGCGCAGGGGCGGTTTATTTGATTTCGTTCTGGAAATTTCGACGTCAAAGATACCTCGACCTCACTCTGGTCGACCTGTCACTGAAAACGTGGATGGAATTTTTCAACTGGCCGTGCAAGATCGACACACAAGGTTTCTAAAATAGTCAATGTACTAAGGATCAACTATGTAACAGCTTGGAATCATTTGAAAAAGACCGGCTGCGCAAAGAAACTGGATTTTTTGTTGTACTACATGAATAACTCAAACGAACTTTGGTACAAACATTTGGCGACAATGACAAGGTCCGATAAAAGAACGCTTGCACTGAGTGAGGGGTGCGAACGATTCGCAAAAGCAATAAAAAGTCAATTTCAGAAGATCAAAATCACTTTCATCATCTAAATGTACTGTTGGTTGCTGTTGATGCGCTTTTGCTGACAGCCGACGACATTCTTTTTCTTCTTCAATGGCACTAACGTTCCTAGAGGAACTTCGCCGTCTCAACGTAGTATTACTTGCGTCATTTTTATTAGAACTTAGCCGAGATTTCTATGCCAAATAACACGCCTTGAATGCATTCTGAGTGGCAAGCTCTAGAATACGCGTGATCACAGTGTAAGTCGAAGGAAATTTCTTTGACGAAAAATTCCCCCGACCAGAACGGGAATCGAACCCGAACACCCGGCATGTTAGTTATGACGCTAACCACTCGGCCACGGGAGCACAGCCGACGACATACATCAACCATTAACATCATGACATTGATGCATGAATGAGATGGATTATCGAGCAGGTACAAATACTTTTTTGTGAGTTCAATTATCGAGGATTATCGAGCAGGTACATATTATGCTTTTTTGTGAGTTCAATAGTTAGCTTTCCAAGCAGAGCTTTTGAAACAGGTTTTTTTTGTTAATTAGTTACAACCATTACTCGTACACTTTATTTTTCGGATGAAGTAATACCACTTCGTTCAGCCGGCAATTAGGTATAAACGCTCAAAGCCTTGCACCTCATGTATTTCGAAAATTTAAACCAACTTCGAAATTTAAAACTAGATATAGAAATGAAAGACCTAGTACTACGTTAAATTGGATAAAATACAAGAATATCGTTCGCAAAAGATCATGGAGTATGCGCGACGGACCACCACAAATAACTACATAGCCTGGATTGACATCTTATAAGAGGCTATCCACATACCACGTGGGCAACATTAGGGAGGGTAGGGGTTACGAAAATGTCCACGCTTGTCCATGGTGAGAGGGGAGGGAGCTTAGATAATGTCCACGTGGACACGTTGAATGTATTTTTAATTAAAACATTCTTGTTTATCAAGTCAAAATTGAATGAGATCTGCTCTGTGTTTACAAGATTTTTTAAACTTTACGCTCACTTAGACTTAGTTGCCTGAGAGTACTACCCGGTCAAACATCCATATTTTTTCATATGGCCGAACTTCTTCCCAGAAATGAATATGCTGAAAGAAACGCACATGAACTGCAAACGATCAATTTATTCCAATCGATAGTAGAGGATCAGGAATTCCGGGATTTTGTAGTATTAAAAATCACGGCTTATGTGAGAGTGCGATTTCGAGAACTCCCAAAGTTTTCCGAGGATTGAACCAAACACCAAATCCTTCCATGAGTGCACAGGCGGTATCTTTAGAGATCTGTTTCTTGCAATGATATTTTCCTTCATTGATATCTGGAAATTTTTGTAATACGTTTCTACGGTTGTCTGGAAAGTCCGTGCTGCTACTGATGACAATCAAATCAATAAACTTATCAAGATTAATCCTCGGCACACGACACATGAATTAGTAGATTCGCTAAAGATGTCTAAAACCATGACATCATGATTCATGAGCACCTGGTGAAGCATGGGTACAAAAAACGCTACAATGTATGGACTACATATTCAACCATATTCCGGCACCCGATCGGATTTGACATATCGTATTACAACAGCCTGATGTTTCTTGCAGAACAGAACAGTTGTATGGATGAATCGATCTTCATTTGACCGAGGATCGATTTCCATCGCTGATGATTGTTGCGTGGCCGTAGTTGTTCTATAACAACACAAAGATGGTCAATTGTGGGCCCTATGTTCGAACTCACGATTGATCGGTTAGTAAGCGAACGCGCAACCAAGTGGCTATGAAGACCCCCAAGGCTAAAGTTATAATCAATAAAAACATTGGATGGAAAATAAAAACACACTTGGATTCATTGGAGATTGGAGATCCGTCCAACGATCCGTTACAACAAGGCCTGACGATTATTTAAGAGCTAAACTGTTCATAACTGGATAGATCACACAATGCGATTAAGAGAAAACCATCACAATTGATCAACAGCATAGGTGTTGTCTTCATGATAACAATGCGAGACCACACAAATATTTGATGACGGCTCAGAAAATATTGAATGGAGCTCGGCTGGGAAGTTGTGATGCATCCACCCTACAGCCCGTAGCTGTAGCTTACACCTTCTGACTACCATTTGTTCCTGAAGGAAAAACTTTGGCCGACAAAGGAGCTATCTAGAATTACTTGAGAACTTGAAATTTTGATGTTACTGTTGCTTATTGACTTTTTCATTTATATCTATAGAAAAGAAATACGTGCAATTTCAATGAAGAAAAAGTTATTTGAAAAATTGAACAAAAAGTCGCTGCCACCTTTTTCAATGATCAAATATTCCTGACTGAACCTACTTTTTAGACATAATGTAACTAGTATAGATATAAGTTCTGTCAGTGAAATTGCCGCTGCTGCCAACAGATAAATTGAAACGACAAAAAGTGAATACGATGGGGTAAGACGGCCACCCCAAGCATAGCGTACATTCAAACACAATGTATACAAAAATGAAGCATTTAATTATGTTTGTATCTATTTTTAGAATGTTTTCCGCACTCACGTTGATTTTCAGAAGCTTTACTTTGTTATATGATAAATTGAAAAAGGCAAAGGTATAGAGGATAATTATTTCCTGCAAAATTGTAGGGGAAGACGGGATAAGACCGCACCCTAAGAAAACCAATTTTTTGTTTAACTTTCTCTAGGATTTTCCCTATTTGTAGTGCCGCATAACATCGATTATATAGTAATATGCTACTAAAAAATATGTAGCTGTTGATTTTATAATTTTTTTGGGTTTTTTTCATTAATTTTTGAAATGATAAATACGTTTTATTTTGCTGGCGGGGTAAAAAGGACCATGAAGGATTAAGACGAACCAAGACTATTTTCAAACAGTTTAGTCTAGTAAAAATAACAGGAACAGTGTTGTCTAAGGTACTAAATGTTTTAGGGTTGGTCATAAACTATAAAAAAAACTTCTGTAAAGGTCGTCCATATTCCACATGCAGAGTTTATAAAATATTCGTGAAAAAATGACCAAAATGACCAAAATTGCCTGCAGCACGTTTTCTCTTCGTAACACGAGGACCTTTCATCTTAGGGGCAAGAAGAGTACCAATAGGGAAGGTTTCCAAAAAAAGGGAAACCTATAATGACGGGTGCCATATATCTTCCAATCTTCCCTTGGGTATTTACGTGCAAACGCAAGTTCCGTCTACATTGGATTCCCTTGCCGGTCGAAAATCCGTGTGCTTCGTGATGGGTGTTAGGAGATTGAAAAAAATAGTGACGGACAGCCTGTTGAATGCCTGAGCTGTGGCAGCGGAAGTAGCTTCCGGCTTCCAGAAAGAAATTGTCGGATTACTAGGGAATTAATCACGCAAATGAAACCAAATTAGGCATATGAAGGTTTTAGGGTGCAATAAATATCTCGATGGTGGTTAGACTCTCCACCCTCCTCTTTAAACGGTGGGGGGGGGTGTCTGCCATACAAATGAAACACAAATTTCTGCATTACTCGAGAATTAATCAAGCAAATGAAACCAAATTGGGAAAATTGAGGTTTCAGGGTGCAATAAATGTTTCTATGGTAGTTAGACTCTCCACCCTCTCTCTAAGGGGGGCTGCCATACAAATGAAACACAAATTTCTGCATTACTCGAGAATTAATCAAGCAAATGAAACCAATTGGGCATATTGCGGTTTTAGGGTGCAATAAATGTTTCTATTATGGTAAGACTCTCCACCCCCCTCTTTAAGGGGGGATATTCTAAATCAATTCGTCAATGCGTGCGTTTAAATGAACTCTTTTATGGCAAATCACATCTCTTACAATAGAGGCCCTCTTAACTCCGGTATGAGTCGAGTATAAAAGCCTCAATAATTCTATGAAATCCTTAAAAAACATGTTCTATATGAGCACACTGAACAGACATGTATGTTCACTATTAAAACATTGGGTCCACGGAACATGTAAACATTCACCACTGAAACACTAAATTTCTAGCAAGTAAAATAATAAATAATCTATATATGTATAAATGGATTTCTGTCTGTCTGTCTGTCTGATTCTTATGGACTCGGAAACTACTGAACCGATCAACATGAAAATTGGTATGTAGGGTTTTTTGGGGCCGGCGAAGGTTTTCGTGATAGTTTGAGACCCCTCCCCCCTCTCTAAGGGTGGGCTGCCATACAAATGAAACGCAAATTTCTCCATTACTAGGGAATTAATCACGCAAATGAAACCAAATTAGGCATATGAAGGTTTTAGGGTGCAATAAATATCTCGATGGTGGTTAGACTCTCCACCCTCCTCTTTAAACGGGGGGGGGGGGGGGGGGTCTGCCATACAAATGAAACACAAATTTCTGCATTACTCGAGAATTAATCAAGCACATATTAAACACAAATTTCTACATTATTCGGGAATTAATTAAACAAATGAAACGAAATTTGGCATATGGAGGTTTTAGGGTGCAATAAATGATTCTATGGTGGTTAGATACTCTTCCCCCTCTCTTAGGTGGGGCTGCCATACAAATGAAACACAAATTTCTGCATTACTCGAGAATTAATCAAGCAAATGAATTCAAATTAGGCATATTCAGATTTTAGGGTGCAGTAAATGCTTCTATGATGATTAGACTCTCCACCCCCTCTCTAAGAGGGGGTTGCCATACAAATGAAACACAAATTTCTGCATTACTCGAGAATTAATCAAGCAAATGAAACCAAATTTGTCATGTGAAGGTTTTAGGGTGCAATAAATGTTTCTATGGTGGTTGAATACTCCACCCCCCTCTCTAAGGGAAGGGGGCTGCCATACGAATGAAACACAAATTTCTGCATTACACGAGAATTAATCAAGCAAATGAAACCAAATTAGGCATATGGAGGTTTTAGGGTGTAATAAATGTTTCTATGGTGGTTAGACTCGCCACCCCTCTCTTTCAGGAAGGGGCTGACATACAAATGAAACTCAAATTTCTGCATTACTCGAGAATTAATCAAGCAAATTGAACCAAATTTTGCATGTGGATGTTTTAGGGTGCAATAAATGATTCTATGGTGGTTAGATAGTCTTCCCCCTCTCTAAGGGGGAGCTGCCATCACAAATGAAAGACAAATTTCTGCATAATTCGAAAACTAATCAAGTGAATGGAGCCAAATTTATCATGCGAATGGGGACACGAAACGTTTTCATGGTGAATAGACACTCCTCCCCTCTCTCTGAGGGGGGGCTGCCATACAAATGAAACTCAAATTTCTGCATTACTCGAAAATTAATCAAGCAAATGAACAGAACCGAATTTGGGCGGGACGAAGTTTGCCAGGTCAGCTAGTAAATAATAAAATCGGTGCTCTTCGTCATCTGAAAAGTTTATTTGTATTGCTAATCATGACGTTTCATCTATACACACGCTAAAATGGGTATACATAATTGAGGGTAATGCAATACACTAGAATAATTTATTATAACTGTCCAATATTTGATTGTTTCAATAATGGTCGTCTTCCCCTACAAGATTGTAGGATTGGGCGATCTTTAGAAAAATATCGATCTTGACGAATCGATTTTCTGAACGGCATAGGGATCGACTTACTGATTAAATGAAAAAGTGTCGTCTTATGTTTAACCCTCCTGTACTCGCTTGCAAAATTATAACACGTATACTCGCGCACGGTGTCACAGATCGAAAATTGAACTTCTCTGCAGTGTTGCCATTGTGTATTTTTCAGGCTTTATTGGTATTTATTTGAAGAAGAGGGTATGATTGAATGAAAACACTCCAAAAAATATGTTTTCTTCATCTTTATTATGTTTTATTAGTCATATAATTCAACATCCTCAAAACAGAGTAATGTTTGATACTCCAACACAAATAACGAAATTCGAATTTTTCACTGTTATTAATTAAAAGTAAGCAACTGAATATAACTCATGGAAGTATAAACAGCACAAAAACGTATTAATCGATTGTGGTTTCATTGGAGTAAGAATCAGAACATAGCATAACTGCATGCTCGAAACAAAAATATTTTTTACATTTCATGCAGTTGTTTCATGTTTCATTTCATGCGTATTTTTCGGGTCTTTTATCAAAGAGAAGAATGTATAACTACCTTCTAAATAATTACCAGATGATAATTATTCTGGAATATAAAGTTTGCATATTTCTAATATTCTTTGTCTCTGTATTCTTTGTAAACTAAGAAGTAATGCCTTTTTTAGATGGGGCTTTAAAAGATGATATAAAAGGATTTCTAGGAGCTTCCTTGTCTTTTTCTTGTTTTCTTGTCGATATTGTCCATTATAAAAAAATATCCCCGAAACTGTAACTGTTAAAATTACCATAAGCCACCGAATAGTTTATAGTTTACTGTTCACAATTCTTTCACAAGTGTGTATATGTATGACCATTATATTTAGCGAATAACTTTACGGAAGTCAAACATTTATATAGGGTTGGGAAACAAAAAGTCGTATTTCTGATCGAAATTTGACGCTTTATTTAACATACTTAAAATTATCCAATTTAAGTCAAATATGCGCCGTTTTATTCACAAACTTAATACCATTTAGAAGGCAACTTCATTATCCCCCCCTCTTATAAAGCAGGCTCACCGCATTTAGACCACGACTTTTTTCGCTTTAGGTTGTCGTACGTGATCCACTTTTCATCACCAGTTATCATCTTCTTCAAAAATGGGTCGAGTTCGTTCCGTTTCAGCAGTGCATCGCAGGCGTTGATTCGGTCTAAACGATTTTTTTGCGTCAACTCGTGTGGCACCCATACATCCAGCTTTTTTTGGAATCCAATCTTCTGCAAATGGTTTCAAACGGTTTTATGGTCTATACCCAGTTCCTGGCAAAACGATCGAGTGCTCACATTGGATGATTTCAACGATTTTATCGGTTTCCACGACGATTGGCCTACCAGTACGGGGTGTATCTTCGACAGCCACTACACCAGAACGAAATCGATCAAACCAACGCTGTACTGTGCGAATCGTTACTGTATCGGGTCCATAAACTACACGATTTTTTTCGGCTGCCTTCGTTGCAGTTTTACCTCGCAGGTAATAAAAACGTAAAATATGGCGAATTTCTTGCTTGGTGGACTCCATCTTGAGAATGAAAAGAACAATCACAACACTGTCAAAACGACACTTGTAGCACAGATTGTCGTCTTTAAATAGCCGTATAAAGGGTGTGTCACATCAAATTGCATCACGGAAAAAACGCTGTAGAAAGTTAATTTTTAGGAATTATATCTTCAGCTTTCGCTTATAATCAGATAAGAGTGTATAGATTACGTTGGTCATGCTTCACTGTCAATTTTTCGTAAATTTGGAAAAATGTCGTCGAACGAAAAAGAGCGTCGTGAATTAATCCTGTGCACTCATTTCGAGAATCCGGAGTTGTCACATCGGGACATCGGTAAGATGCTGGGAATCGTCCAATCCACGGTCAGCAGAGTACTAAAACGATACTTCGAGAACCTAACCATCGACCGGAAGGTGAAGAATGGCAAAAATGGATGCTCCGTCAGTGAAAAAGATCACAAGCGCGTAGTTAAGCAGTTTAGACGTGATCCGAGAAGTTCGGTCCGGGATGTCGCCAATAAGCTGAATTTGTCAAGTTCATTCGTCCAGCGGACGAAGCAGCGGGAGGGCCTACGTACATACAAGGTTCAGAAGGATCCTAACCGCGACGAAAGGCAAAACATGGTGGGGAAGACGCGAGCCCGGAAGCTGTACACCGAAATGCTGACGAAGCCGCATTGCCTGGTAATGGACGACGAAACCTACGTCAAAGCGGACTTTCGTCAGCTGCCGGGCCTGTTGTTCTTCTCCGCAGAGGACAAATTCAGCGTTCCGGAGGAGATTCGCAAGCAGAAACTATCCAAGATTGCCAAAAAGTACATGGTGTGGCAAGCAATCTGCTCTTGCGGAAAGCGGAGCGCCCCTTCGTGATGACCGGCACGGTAAACGGGCAGGTTTACCTTAAGGAGTGCCTACAGAAGCGCTTACTACCACTATTGAAGCAGCACGAGGGCCCGACCATCTTCTGGCCGGATCTCGCTTCGTGTCACTATTCAAAGGACGTGTTGGAGTGGTACGAAGCCAACGGGGTCACCTTCGTGCCAAAGGAAATGAACCCGCCCAACGAGCCGGAGCTTCGCCCAATAGAGAAATATTGGGCGATTATGAAGCAGGCCCTCCGGAAGAACCCAAAAGTTGTCAAATCGGAGGCGGACTTCAAGAGAAAATGGATTTCTGTTCAAAAAAAAACTACAACCTGACGTTGTACAGAACCTTATGGACGGGGTAAAGAGGAAGGTGCGAGCATACGGGCTTGGGCTCGAAGTATGAATAAAAAGAAAATGCCAAAAGTTGTTTAATAGTTTTTATTTTACTGTCTAAAATTTTCAAAAGGATCGGTCTACTGGGCGAATTTCTACAACGTTTTTTCCGTGATGCAATTTGATGTGACACACCCTTTAGTATGACCCGATGCGATAAGTACAACACAAGATATTGTGTTTCCATATATTGACAATATACGATATTTCTTTTTCCCCAACCCAATATTTTGCTTTTGAACGTATGAATCTTACGACGAATGTATCGACGAATAGTTAATATATGGATCCGTTCAATCCAGTTACAAAAGGGGCTGAAATCAAATGAGAATAGTCCGATAATGATCTTATGCATTATATTCAATAAATATTCCACGTCACTAACATTGATTTATACATTTCATTGAACAATATTCTAAAATACGAAAAAAGGTTCTTGTCCAAAAAAGTTACACCTATACTCCCGTCGGTGTGTCAGACCGAAAGTGTTAAAAACGTGGTACACGTCCCTTTTGTACTAACACATGCGATACGCTAAACGATGACGAACGACGAATAACGAAGCTAGAGAGAGTCGCAAAGTCGTAGTGTTGATATTTTCTGAGAAATGAACGAATTATTGATTTCTCGGTCTGACAGACCAATGCGCGAATATAGGAGTGTTAAACATGGAATAAGCATTTCTATTCAAACATCAAAGGCATTTTGTTTTATTCTCAGCATGAAACTCGAAAGCCCATTAGAATTTCATTTTCCAGCACATTCATCTTGTACCGTTATGAAATTATTTAATTATTTAAACCTTAGTAGTAGTCCCAGTTCTAGAAAAGAGGTTTTGGGCTGGACCCGATGTCATCATCCAATTTCGTAACAATTTTCGCTGTCAGCCTAGTGAATGTGATGCTGACCTTGTGACCAAACTTACAAAACTGCTTCTTCTAATTTTACGACCACCTATTTGACAATTGAAAGCCTTGACCTTGGAAGGGATCCAACATTCATGAAATTGGTCAGTTTTGGTGAAGTTAAAATCAATGTTCACTTGAAAACAAATTTACATCGAATTTTATATGATCAAAAAAATCTGAAAGATCGAAAAGATCGATTTTCGCGATTTTTTGGAACACAAAGAATCAATCTAAAAAATAGAAAATCGAAGAGGAAAAGATCGATCTTTTGAATAACGATCCAAGATTGCCCAATTTTAGTGTGATGTCTTCCCCTCTCACCATGTTTTGCGGTGATATCAGATTTTTTTTCGGTATTCTAGTAGCGATGAAATTTGGTCTGTGCGTGAAGCGTGTTGTAACTGTCCCAATATCTAATGGTGGGAAGACGGCGAAACAGATCAACAAACTGCCCAAACCGCTTTCTATCAATGAATGATCCTTGTTCCGTGTACTACAACGGTACAAATAAACAGCTAAAGTTGAAGTTAAACCAGGAAAGGGCAGCCGCGGTCGGTACGCGTGAGGCGCAATACCCTTCGCAAACGAAAGCGTCGAAATGAACGTTTCCAAGTGCAGCAGTATTTTTTTGCGTGAATATTTATTGGACTGTTATTTCCAGTGGAATTGAAAGGACAAGTTTAAACTAATCACGACAAACAAATAATCTTTATTCG
This sequence comes from Toxorhynchites rutilus septentrionalis, assembly GCF_029784135.1. Classification (NCBI taxonomy): domain Eukaryota; kingdom Metazoa; phylum Arthropoda; class Insecta; order Diptera; family Culicidae; genus Toxorhynchites; species Toxorhynchites rutilus. The sequence goes on along the minus strand of NC_073746.1, from coordinate 265,511,246 downwards.
AACGATGTTCACACTTTGAATCATTAAACACGAATGAAAAATGGTGTCGTTTTGCTTCCTCTTCACACAGGGCTGCCACCCGTTCAACCAACAATACCAACATGACAGCACGAAGAGCCAAGGTGTATCGAGAAATAGGTGGCACAGTAGTTGCAATCACAACACTCCTCCTCAACGTTTAGTGCCACCATTTGATGACAGGCCCAACATACTTGAGAACCTACGTTGCTTCGTTGTTCCCAAAGGCTTGGTAAGCACGTCCGCTACCATGTGCTCAGTTGGACAGTACTCCAACTTGAGGAGACCCTGCTCACACAGCTGCTTAACGAAACGCTCTCTTGTCTCAATGTGTTTAGACCGACGGTTGATCCTTTCGGAGTTCACGAAACTTATACAGCTCTGGTTGTCTTCCATGACCGTTATGGGATCATCAACGGGTGCCCCCATCTCCTTCATTAACCCTTGCAGCCAGATCAACTCTTGCATAGCCTCGCTGAGAGCTACATACTCTGACTCCATGGAAGACAAAGTAACACACGTCTGTTTACGACTGGCCCATGAAACAACCGCACCAGCATAGAAGAACGCATATCCGGTTGTTGATTTCCTCGTCATCGCGTCCCTTTGCCAATCAGCGTCAACAAAGCCCATCAGTCCACCTCCAGTTCCATTGTAAACTAATTTCCAATGCTTTGTTGCTTTCAAATAGCGAACCACTCGCTTTGCCGCAACCCAACAAGCCTCTGTCGGAGCACTCACTTTACGGCCAAGTATCGCTGTACTAACAGCTATGTCCGGTCTCGCACACACCGCGGCATACAGAAGACCACCAACGAGACTTCTGTATTTGGTTTCGTCATTGAAAACAGCGCTTCTATCTTCCACTTTCAAAAAACCTTCGTCCATTGGCGTCTTAGCAACTTTTGCGTCCTTCAAACCAAACTTGTCTATAAGTTTATCAATATAGCCTTCGAGGCTCACACTGTAGTCACCGTTCTGTCGTTCAATTTCTAGACCAAGAAAATAACTCAAATGTCCCAGATCAGTGACCTCAAAATGCTTCTTCAACGATTGGTACACTGCGTTGATTTTGTTCTCATCTTCACAAGCAACAGCTATATCGTCCACGTACACCAACAGGAAAACTCTCTTACCATCTTCCAACTTCTGATACAGACACGGATCAGCACTACTATGCTGGAAACCAATATTCACCAAAACACTTTGCAGTTTTTGATTCCAGCAACGCGCGGACTGTTTGAGCCCGTAGATGCTCTTTTTCAAGCGACAAACCAAGTGCTCCTTGCCTTTTACCTCGTATCCAGGTGGTTGCCGCATAAACAAATCTTGCTCGAGCTCTCCATATAAGTAGGCCGTTTTTATGTCGAAGTGCTTGAGTGTCATTTTATTCTTGGCAGCCACAGAAAGCAACACGCGAAGAGTTGTGTGGCTTGTAACGGGAGCGAAAACTTGGTCATAATCTTCACCAAATCTCTGCGAATAACCTTGAGCCACCAGACGCGCCTTATGTTTGATCACAAGACCAGCTGAGTTCCGCTTCAATTTGAAGACCCAGCGGCAACCAACTACTTTCCGTCCGGCAGGTAATTCCACCAACTCCCAGGTTCCATTTTCCGCGTGAGATTTCAACTCACTCGACATTGCTGCTCTCCATTTAGCATTTTCTTCACAGCTTAACGCTTCCTTCAGATTCCCGGGTTCAACTTCCCTTTGCATAGTACCCGTTAGTATGCCTCCTCAATCAATCGGACAGGCGCAATTCCCTTGCTCGGACGTGACGATCTACGAGCTGTTTCATTCATGGGAAAACCTCGAAACGACGGCTCATCATCGGTCGCACTATCGTAATTCGACTCATCAAGATCGGGTTCACTTCCATTAGAATTATTAGTACCGGCATCGCTTACATCTGCGTTTGCTTCATCTGGATATGGAGTAGGCTCAAGTGACACCACTACTACTCCTCCTGTCTTCGAAGGCTCCTTCTCGGAAATATCATCATCACGTTGTTCCAAAAACTTTGCGTCTCTGCTTATAGTTATTCCTTTCGATTCCAGGTTCACGAAGCGATAGGCCTTCTGCCCCTCGGTGTAACCAACGAACACTAGTTTATCAGCCTTTTTATCAAGCTTCCGACGCTTCTCCTTTGGAACATGCACATAGGCTTCCGATCCAAACACACGAAGATATCCGTACGAAGGTTTCTTCCTATACCACAGCTCGTACGGTGTAGATTCCACTGAAGATGTAGGCAAGCGATTCTGCAGACAGTTCGCAGTCGAAATCGCCTCCCCCCAGAACAGCTTATCCATTTGCGAATCTGCCAACAAACACCGCATCATCTCAACAAGGTACCGATTTTTGCGCTCAGCTACCCCATTTTGCTGTGGGGAATACGGTGCAGTTCGTTGGTGCACGATTCCACGATCCGTCAAATATTGTAGGAGAGACTGACTGCCAAACTCTCCACCGCCATCCGATCGATAACGTCCAAACTGGGTATGCATCAGTGCACAATATTCTCGAATCTTATCTTCAGCCTCCGACTTCTTTTGAAGCAGGTAGATGACTGTATAGCGACTGTAATCATCCACCATAGTCATGAAGAATCGACTACCACGCACTGTGGACACCTCCATCGGACCTCCCAAATCGGTGTGCACCAAATCCCCAACGGCGGTAGCCCTCGACGATGACACTTTCGGAAACGATTCACGGCTCAACTTGCCTTCACAACAGGGACCGCAAACAGATTTCACGTCGCATCGATCTACTTTCAAACCGTGTCCCAAATCGTTCCGAACAATCTTTAACAATGCCTCCGTATCACGGTGCCCAAGACGACGATGCCACAGATGTATACACGAAGCTCTGTGATTAAAATCTGCTAACTTGGCTTGCTCTTGAAACTGCGTCAGATGATATAGGCCGCCCTTACGTTGGCCTACCAGAAGCACATTTACGCCTTTCAGGACTCTGCACTCGTTCTTCTCAAACAAAACCTGAAACCCCAAATCGGTAATTCTACTTACAGAAAGCAGGTTTGTTGCTAGCGATGGTACGTGGTACACGTTGTCCAGCGAAACGTTCATCCGGCCACCCTTTCCGTTCACGGACACAAGTTTGCTGCTACCTACGCCAAGTGACTTAATGCACTGACCGTCAGCCAGCGAGATTCCTGTCTGTTTCGATTTGTCCAGGTTCTTCAGGAGAGACGCGTCGTTTGTCATGTGGGAAGTAGCACCTGAGGCGAAATACCACAACCCAGCGTCTTCAGCTTTCCCAACAAACAAACACAGATCCACTGTTTCTTCAGCCTCTACGGCCACGTTCGCCTTTTCACCAGGCCTTTCTTTCCTGTCCGCTATCAATTTTCTCCAGTCCCGCCCACAGTAATGACAAACTTTTTCTTTCTTGCCATTTTTCTTGTCACTTTTAAATCGATTGTCACTAGCACCACTGGACACCAATGCTTTCTCCGATTTCACACTATCTTGTGCTCGACGTCGACCTTCATCCAAAAGTTTCCCTTTAACGAAGTCAACCGTAAGGTCCACATCAGGCCTACTCTCCAGTGCCACTATCAAACCGTCATACGATTTAGGCAAGCTGGATAGCATCAAGGCCACAAACGATGGATCCTTCATCTCTTCACCAAGTGCAATCAAACGAAGCCGCAATGACGTAAGCTGTTTCAGGTGTTCTCCAATGTCACCAGCCTCCGGCAACCGGGTAGCAAACATCTGGCGCATGATGTGGATTTTGCTCGAAAGAGATGACCGCTCATGGTAACCTTTGAGGGCATCCCACATCTCCTTCGACGTATGTGTCTGCATCACGTGAATTAACTGGCTATCGTCCAGTGCCAGACCAATCAGCGCCCTCGCCTTCTCGTCGTTCGCAAACCACGTAGCATCAGCGTTCTCGGGTTTTGGATCGGACACAACTTTGAGCACTTTCTCACGTGATAACAGAAGCTGCATCTTAAACTTCCAAATGGTGTAGTTCTGGTCACTCAGCTTCTCAATTGAAACGTGTGTTTCCTCCATCTTGTTTTCGACCCGCACGGACACGTTCACTCTTGACACGCAATCTCTCGATAAACACTTTTTCGCGACGAAGAACTGCAAAACTTGAACCTTTCCACAATCAACTGGGCCCATAACCTATTGGACTGTTATTTCCAGCGGAATTGAAAGGACAAGTTTAAACTAATCACGACAAACAAATAATCTTTATTCGAACGATGTTCACACTTTGAATAATTAAACACGAATGAAAAATTGTGTCGTCCACCGTTTTGCTTCCTCTTCACACAGGGCTGCCACCCGTTCAACCAACAATACCAACATGACAGCACGAAGAGCCAAGGTGTATCGAGAAATAGGTGGCACAGTAGTTGCAATCACAACAATATTTAGAGCGTAGTGCGTACAAACGATATGTGAATCTTTTATTCACACTCAGATTAAAAAAAAATACGATTGGAATGATGCAAAAAACTCCTAAAACGGTTCAATAAACGTGGTTAATAGCATCCCGTCTAAACTTTATCTCTACGAACGATAGGCTATTCGGTAGCCCAGATCTCAATCCTCTGGATTATTCACTTTGAGCCAAGTTGGAGAAGCATTCTCAACGAAATTTCAAACCGTTGAAGTATTCTATCGGGAAGGTAGCCCGCGAACTTCCACTTGCAACAATCCGTGCAGTGATTGACGATTGGCCCAAGCGTTTACGATTCTGCGTTAAGAAGAGAGGGGCCATTTCGAATAATTTAGATTTCTTTATACCTTCAATAAACATTGAACATTGATCTACCCTTTCTCTTGAGTTATGAATTATCAAACGACTAACAAAACTTATGGCTTTATTAGGTATTCATTCATTGGGATCGATGTTTTTACCATATGCTCTTAATTGAAATGACGCGAAAGCCAAAACAAACAGTCGGAATGGAATGTTTATCGGGAATTCTCAATGCAGTGATGAGAGTAGATTTATCAAAATCTGGCGAATGTTTTCGACAAACGAATTCCATTGCAAAAAAAGTAAACCAACCAATTTATACGCGACTTAACAATAACAAAATAAGGAATTGACGAATTCAGTTCCCGAGTCTTATGCAAGGCATCCTGTGATAGATTTCGTTAATTCATGTTGTACAAAAAAGCATGTAAAATTGTTAGTTTTTGGGGATTCCTTGATCTTTCATTGGAGAGCGAACGACAATGAAAAGAAACCAACGTCCCAGGCTGGCAATAACCGGATCAAACAGAATAGTTTCTAGTTTGTTTTAGACATGTAAAAACATCGCACCGAAGAATCATTAAAGACATTCAGCGAGATGGATAGCAGTTTGCGTTTGGTGAATAACGTGTTTTCCCCGACGCACATGCTACTTATATGTGTCATATTATTTCGGTTGAATCAATAGGTCAATTACACTCCTTATTTGTTTGTAACATTTTCTAACTTGTCCATATCACATTACATGACCATGTTCAGGACGCATTACACTTTATGTATGTGAAGATAATGTAAAAACCCAGACATTGTATATACTAACATTGCATTTTGCTAACTAATGATGCTGCAGATATACAGTGTTGTCTGTCTATCCCATAGTTATTGATGAATAAATCATCATTATCAAATCGGTGTTATGTAATCATATATTTATTATTAACACGTTGAGCCCAGCGTCGGTCCCTAGGGGCCGACGTTGAGCTTTTTGGTAGGAAAGTGCTGACTGACTGGGACTGACAGTTATAAATAATAAAATAAAAATATATACGGTTTGTTTTCGGATGTTTTTCAAAATGTGACTACTTTCTAGTCGAATTTCTGAATATTTTCTATTTATACAATAAGTATCTTTGGGAACTGGGACCGACACTGATATTGTGCAAACGCTCGATGCGGGCTGAATGGAAAGCGCAGCAAGAAAAAATTGGGGCTTAACGTGTTAATGATTTAAATTTCCTATCGAAACGGTATGTAATGTGGCTGAAAACTTATAGCCCAATAGGTCGTAAAGAAAACAAAACATTTTTTTTTTAAATTTACATCTTAAGAAATTAATATGAAAAGTGGTTCCACGACCTAATTCTACGCATTCTAATCTGTATGCACTGAAATAATATAGGTTAAGATGACGTAGTTCGTCTAGGAACGGTCATGCCATTTGAAGATAAATGTTGCACTGTTCTGAAGTATAATTCTGATTACTGAAAGCGGTTAGTTTATTATTTTCTTTATTCGATTAAAACGGTTAACTTATTACAGACCAAATTCGTATAAAAATGATACAAAATAGTTTTATTAAATTGACAATCCTATCAAGTAAAAAGGAATGGTCAATAGATAAAAATTGTCGCATTTGGACATCTCTCTCATCTCTTCCCCACCATTACACCATGTTTGAGTTTAGTAATCATTTGATTTCTCACGAAGGATGTTTGACTAAGCCAATTCATTCTTGCGATTTGACATCTCTAGACTTTTTTCGTGTTATTTGGAAAGCAAGGTCTGTAAAGAGGAACCAGCCACACTTCAGAAATTAAAATTCACAATGGCATGTTGAGCATGTTGTTTTAATGAAATTACATCCCGTCTTCAGTAAAGATATGTTCAATGGAGATGAGGTCGAATTCAGCCTTGGCAAGCATGTCTTCGGCAACAACAACGCAACCTGGTGTTTCCATGCGACCCAGATCATGAAAAGCATAGAAGAGGTTTTGCATTTTGAGTGGGGACGGAAAATGGATTTTTTACGACAGTACACTCAAACTAGCGTTGGCAGAAAACGTTTCATCTTGGGCAAAAAAAAGCTTTTTCGTGTGCCGAAGGGTCAAATAAACAAATAAAAGCATCTTTTTCAAAATCTTTAAAATGCAGACATTGTATACAAAAAAGTCCAAACGATGTCAACGGGGATCGAACCAAGGCCGACTGGAATGCAAGGCTGTTTGACCACGACCAGACTATCCACATAGCTAACGGTGCTGTTAGATAAATGCGTGATGATATTACACCTCATTATAAAATGAAGCTGGAAAGTGTTTTCTAAAAGTAAAAATGAGAGCATGAATGTGAATTTATATCCTTTTCGGCCTGGGCCGTGTATGTGGCAAAGTATGCGAAAAGCTTATTAATGTGTCTCTTGTTTCGCTCTGAAATTCTGAAAACCTCGATTTCCGGTGATTCTGCGGTTTAAAAAAAACACAAATATTACGTAAATAAAGTCCGAATGGCTAATATTTTGCATAGGGTATATTATCGCAGAAATCATCATTTAGCAGTTCCGAATGAAAATTCGAGATAACTATTTTTATTGGCACCCAAAACCATACGTTTTGTCTCGTATTCCGAAAAAGTCCCAGAGTGTCGTTTCATGCAATTTCAAGACATTTGACATCGATTTTTTTTTCGAAAAACCCCGCTTTCCCCCCTTGGGTCATCTTTTGATTTTCAAAAAACTCAAACCTTAGCCGCTTTGCGCCACTTATAAACATTTCTTTTCGAATAAAAATACCTTCCACTACAATAAAAAATGATGGCCCTAAAACGTTTGAAAATTTCCATAGAGTCGCTATAAAACCGTGGCACTCAAAGTGCTAACCATTTTTTCTGGAGGCCTTTAGTTTTTTTTTTGACCTTCCAAAATATTTTTGTAGCGAAAATTTCAACCAAACTGTGTTGTTACCTACAATCACTGTTGATCTGAAAAATAATTCTGTGTGCTTTAGCTTCAACTTTACTTCGACGTCGACTTGTTAAATACTAAAATGAGTTCGTTAAACTCCAGTACACACATAGAAAGTATATTATACTTGTTGATTGGAATGTTCCCCAGAACATATTCTAAATATTCACCAAATTACAAACAAAAACACATTTGTTAGTGGTTAATGTAAAATAGAACTAATCTTTTGAACTCTACCGACAAACGATTTTTGAATAATCGAATATAAATGCATGGTGTACACTAGAGAAAAAAAAATAAATGAATGTCCCACAAACCAGAAATGTATTAATAAATGCATTAATAATTGTTTTGCCTTATATCTCAATTTTTCTATTTTTTATGATTTTTTAAGTTAGGTAACAATTTAGAGGAAATCCATTTTTATATGCTGAAAAAAAAAGCCAGATCAGTCCACTTGATTCTGAGAAAAACCTACCATCTTTTAGGGAGAAACACTTTTTTACATTGAAAAAAAGAACAATGATTGAATTTTTCTTTTAGAATGAAAATCTTTCAACTCTTTCCCGTACAACATCGAGTCTCATTCGTGGTGTACTTGCATAAAATAGGGCGCTAGAATGCTCAGCAGAGTAGTGAAATCACTTGATGTGTGACGTATTAAATAATACGGAAAGGGGTTAATAGGATATCAAGTTTTCTGCAAGGAATCTTGAACAATTTTTCTCAGATAACGATTTTCCATTACAATGATGAGATTGTTGTGGATATATTGAAATAATTTCAATATTGGTATTGGAGTAAGAGTAACTACTATGGATTAAAATAAGCAAAGAACATCAATCATTTATTTAACTCAAGATTGAAAAACATAGAACTATCTTTAGGGATGATTATCTGAGAGAAGATACACTTACTTTACTACAAATCATCATTATTATAGGGGGCTACACGCTTACTAATTAAACCAAACCACAAATACCGAAATGTCCCAACCCCCAACTTTAATTCCAACATCCGAATAAAATCAGGAGAATACTTTATTTATAGACTTTCCAGAGTAGGATCTCCCTTCATCGATTGAAACATATTTAAATCAACTAATCATACCGATAGTTTGTAGTAACTGTAGGAAACTCGCCTTAACTGATGACTTCAAATATTATGGACCAAACGATAAAAATATTTAGGTAAAACTGGTTACGACGAATAAAAAGGGTTAAAATAAATGGACTTTTATCAAATATATATATCTCTTTATAATCGGAATTCGGAATCACACAACCACAAGTCCCGCTATAATTCGACGTGGACTATTTCGCACTGATTTCCATGGTCTCGCATAATCATCACAGCCAAACAGCCTTAAATGCAGACACAACCAAAAAACCTCGTCGTCGAGCTTCATGTTCTATCGTTTAAATTTTTATGTGAATACAGTTCAGTTACACTATAAGACTACCGCAACCGCCGCAAACTGCTTATAACAGACCGTTTTGCACAAAAATCCTTCGAAAGAAGATAGTGTTTTTAACATGCCGCCTCCGTCATCCATACCGTAGGCGTGATAGAGCGCAAACTGATTCATCATGATATAAAAGCGGGATTTCTTTGACCGTGAAGTCTACTGTTAGTTCAGATCCGATCATTGAAGCGATCATGTTTTGCTTCCTCTCTATCAGAAGAAATTTGAAAAGAACCTCAGAGTGATGTAGACAGGAACAAGTGTAACATAATTTTCGGAGTGAATTGATTTGCAAACAGCGGCTGATATAACGTATCATTATAGCGTGCGATTTAGGCTATCATCTATCAGTGGCAGTGGTTTATCCTTCAGCGTTGACCGCAATTGACTTGCAAGTGTCACCACAAAATGGTCCAGTATAAGTTTTCCGTCCAGACGCCAGTACCCAGCGATGGTCATGGACAAGACAATAGAAAACCAACCGAGTCTTGGAGGCCAAGTGATGAACTTTGTTTAAATGTGGCGGAGCTGAACAACCTTAGAAACGGTGCTGCGCCGGTTCATACTATTCGAGGCACCGGAATTACTAGGTAAATGCAGTGAAGCTCTAGGAAGCTACCGGACAGTGTATTCGTGAAATGAATGATATTGTATCAATGTGGATTACCACAATGTTCTTAAAGTGCAACAACCAGTGTGTTTCAAATGGACCTTTTAATTTTAGTGAGCCATTGCCAAGATTAGACCATTATCGAACGTCAACACGGTGGAACAAGCGTCCATCTCTCGGAGAATTGTATGGAGACGATAGTGGCGACGAATATGGGAAACAGGTAAAAACAGTAATTCAATTTACGAATTACAAACCACCAGTAATATCAGAATAGCTATGACTATTTGTACAGAAAATTACCAAAAAGTAATAAAATCACAAGCTGTATATAATTTCATTATACCGTTATTTTGATACACACTTGAGCACTGTGAAAATTGAATTTAGTTGAATATAAATTTTTTTGCATATTTTTCTCTGTTGAATCAGCCTGTTATAAGTAAATTATAGATTAAAATGTTATTTGTCGCAATTACGGCCTCTAGACGCTTTCGGAACGCGCGATTTGTTTTAATTATATAAGAGCTATATTTCAGAAGAATAGTCCAACATTACCTACTATCGTTTGTTTTTGGTTTAATGGGAGAATTGGACGCCAAAAAACCAAGTATTGGATCATTTAAATAGTATCCGGTGTGTTTTGTTAAATTTTTGAATTAAGTTTATCTATTTCAATCAAGTATATATATTCTGAAACCTTCCGTCATCTTTCGGATATTTCCATGATTCTATCCGAAAAACTTTTTTCAGGTTATTTTTTACAGTTCTTATATCGGCCAATGTTTTACCAGCAAGAGACTTCTTTAGAGATAGAAATTAATTATAGTCAGACGATGCAAGGTCCAGGCTATTATATGTATACGTCAAAACTTCCCAACCAAACTCCCTCAATTTATGGTATGATCCCAAAGATGTGTGTGGTCTCGGGTTTTTTTTTTCTTCTTCTTCAATGGCACTAACGTTCCTAGAGGAACTTCGCCGTCTCAACGTAGTATTACTTGCGTCATTTTTATTAGAACTTAGCGGAGATTTCTATGCCAAATAACACGCCTTGAATGCATTCTGAGTGGCAAGCTCTAGAATACGCGTGATCACAGTGCAAGTCGGAGGAAATTTCTTTGACGAAAAATTCCCCCGACCAGAACGGGAATCGAACCCGAACACCCGGCATGTTAGTTATGACGCTAACCACTCGGCCACGGGAGCACTGTCATATTTTTGTTTTATCTGTATTATAGTGATTTTCAACTCATTTGAGGTCTCGGGTTGTCATGATAGAAGAAACACTTATTTTGTTGAATAATTCAGGTCATTTTCGTGTGATATGTACAGTTGTGATCAATAGAGCTCTGAATCAATCGTGAGGTTAGGTGGTGAGTTTTAATAATGCACAGCCTTCAATCTCATCAGCACAATTTTATTTATCGTCAATCCAAGCTTTGAAGTTTTTCGCCCGCTTTACCCCATAAACTTTTGCGAAAGATATTCCTGTATTTGATCCATTTCGGTTAATCAAATTCCTTTGCGTTAATTTATGTGACACCCAGACTTCGGGTTTCTTTGGATAGCCGGCTATATTTTCACATGGCTAATTCTTAGTGCAATGGGTTACTGGCTCTGGATGAGATTAAAGTAACCCTTTCCAGAGCCACGCAAAATCGTTCCAACCGAGAAGCGAGAACACACTCAAACCCAAAGCATTTGAGTCAGCAGTTCGTGGACGTGGATTAGAGGTCAGGGGTATGGTCAGCAACAATGGGAAGAGCAGTCAGAAAACGTATATAAATTTGTAAAACCAATAGAAATATAGATCAGTTTCCAACAATCTCTCGACGAGTATACTTCTTCCGAAAGCGAAGCCTTGTCCAGAGCACGCCATCTTTGGAGTGACCGGTTAGATGAAATCAAGAGATTTCATCCTAATCCGGATCACTCAGCTTAACGAGAGTTAACAATTTTCAGGCTCTAATTCAAAAAGAACGCTACTTAAAACAATTCTGATGCTTTCTTTTGAGAGATGAGAAAATTTGGTACTGTATGCAGCTGTAAATATTTAAATTAAAGGAAATAAGTGAGTTCTTAGAAGTAAAGTACTGAAATATTGTTTTGTTGTTGTATGCGTTTTTATTAATTTTCTCCAAAAAAAATGCACGACAAACCTGAATGTTTCTATCAACTATATAAAAACTCTCTAGAGTCTAGACTCTCTAAAATTCGTTCCTTGAACCAAACCCAACTCCTATCTTTTTAAATTTTGCTACAATACTTTTTAACCACTTCTCGATGAGTTTCTGATTGACTCATCAAAAAGTGCTTAAACGATTAACGATTCGCTTAACGATTTGTGTTAAACTGGCCCTAATTTAAAGGGAACGCTACTTGAAACGTTTCTGTTGCTTTCATTTGAAAGATGAGAAAATTTTATACTAAAAAAGGTTGTAACACATTTCAATTAGAGGAATTAAGTAACACTTTATAAGTAACTAAAAATTGAAAGTTAGTCTTTTCTTCATCAGTTTTTCCCCAAAAATGCTTTATAAACTTGATTGTTTCTATCAACCAAATTAAAACTGTTCGAACACTATGCAATTTATTCTATGACATTCATTTCCTATCTTTTTAAATTTCGCTGCATTATCATTTTAAACACTTCTTTATGAGCTTTTAATTAGAAAGTGATATATAATTCCACTAGTTTAAATGTGTTACGACCTTATTTAGTACCAAATTTTCTCATCTTTCAAATGGAAGCAATTGATACGTTTGAAATAGCGGTTTTTTTATAAGAGCCACTTTAACTCAAATAGATCCCAAAACAAGAGAAGTCATAGAAACAAGAAACATAGAAACTGTCATAGTTGAGATTGAACCTTATGCATAGAAGTGTTTTTTTTAATTTTTTCAGAGTAAGTCGATAATTATCGCGACCCTTTCGATTGATTGGTGAATCGGCTATAGTTATCGAAATAAAACAAATTTTTTTCAGGAGTTCAGTATATGTTTTTATCTCAGCTTACATTGATTTTTAGGATAAGTTTGAGTAAAATGCTCAACACTTGTGATTAACGCGCTCCATCAGATCAGATAATGGGGTATGGTCATACGGTCGGTGTTCAGTCAGACTGGACTAAGCAACATAATTATGATTTCGAGAAAATCGAGGTTGAAGTTTAGTGCTATAAGGGGTTACCGTTGATCACTCCAAACAATTTCGATCCGTTATTCCTGATGCACGTCTGATTTTCCAAATCTGGTAAATGTAGCATGTAGCTTACAAAATGTTTCACCTAATACAATCAATAACTCGAAATTTTGACGTAGAACTACGTCTTTCAGGAAGGGTGCCAAATTAGAAAACAGGTCACGTTTTTATGAAATAAAGTTAATAACTATTTTCACTGTGAACGAATTCTCTTGATTTGCATACCAATTGAATCGGAAATTCTTTAAGATTTGTTTGATATGCTATACATTACAATTCGCTAATCTCTAAACGGTTTAAATTCATGAAAACTGGAAGAACATTTGTTCTGCCGATTTGTGTGCTAACCCTACCAGTATTTCGAATGCTTATAATGCGGAAAGATGTTTGCATCAATTGATAGGAAATATTTTTACGCGTCTATTACAATTAATACAATGTTATTTTTCATGGGATGAACAATTGAATAACTGTAAAATGTCAAGCTTTATCTAAACGCCCTAACTGCCAAGTTTTTATTGTCCCGATTTACGTTTTCCCCAACACAGACTTTAAAATCGATGTACCTGTGGAAATCCGCTTTGCAAATATACATGCAAATCGGGGGTATTTTTGCTCCCACCTAGTGATCCCCGATTTTTTAAATTAATCGTTCATCCACTAATCGAATACTTTTAAGCAGTTTCTTATTCGATACGATTAATCGATCCAAATAATCGATTAATCGATTAATCGTCACACTGAGAAAAATAATTAGTTAGACTAATATTTCTCATTCGTTAGAAAGCCATCTGGAATCAAAAAAGTGTTCATTGAGCCTGAAAATCAATTATTATCTTTTACGCTCCCCTAAACTCGTAAACGAAGCTCATCTCGCATCGACGGCATTGAGCTTCTCTTAGGAGTTTAGGAGAGCGTCAAAGATTATGATTGATTTTAAGGATAAAACTGCAGCGGTACGGTTTTTTTTGCTCTGGGTTTGGATCGATTAATCGACGTAAATTATTCGTTCGCTTCGATTATTGGTTGTGCAGTATTCGTTCGATTAATAATCGATTTCTGTAGGAAGTATTCGATTAATCGATTAATCGAATGATTATCGGGGATCACTACTCCCACCGAGCTGTGTTTCCCTAACACGGACTTCAGAATCAATGTGCCTGGGGGAATCCGCTTTATCAAAACATGCAAGTCGGGGGTGTTTTTTGGTGTTGAGTACTTTTGTACTCGCTTGTCGTTGTGTAGACCGGGATATGTTTCCCTAAAACGTACTTACGTACGTACTGAGAAGCCTGGGAAAATCGTCATTTCAGATATCAGAGATGAATGAACTTTCACGGTCGAGAGCTACGTAAACATGAGATGTGCAATAATTTCAGAGGGAAATGTAAAATACAATGATCGTTTGACAATTTTTTCGTTCACTTATTTTGGTAGTCCTAGACATCATATCAAACTCAAAAAGATGTTTATCAAATTTAAACATAACCTATAACAAAAATTTCGATGCATTCTAAAATATTATTCGAAGTGGTAAACAAGTGGATTGCATAATATAATTGCGTGGTTCTACGTCGAAAATATGCGGTCGTGTCCTAGATACAACCCCTTACAATTTTTAATTTTGCGACTTAATCGCTTCTGACTGAACACCGACCATATACTGAAAAAAGTACGTATCAAATCCAAATTTTAATTCGAGAGGATTAAAAATACCATATTGTATCTTCAAACTACAAAAAAATACAGTACATTTTCTCGCAAAAACATTTTGTTCTAAATCAGACATATATTTTCTCGCAAAAACATTTTGTTCTAAATCAGACATATATATGATTGAAAACATATCGATTCTGACTTGGCAAGGCTTCAAAATTTTGTTCATCTGCTCATCTATTATCAACAGGAACCAGAAATCGAAGAACAACCTGTCTCTAGCGGTCATGCCATTCGCCTCGGGTGGATACAAGGAGTGCTCACGCCATGTCTGTTGAACATATGGGGTGTTATGCTCTTCCTGAGGCTAAGTTGGGTCGTTGCCGAGGCGGGTGTCATTCAGACGCTGCTGATAATGGTGTTGTCGTATGTAGTGTGCGTAATCACCACTTTGTCGCTTTCGGCACTATGCACCAATGGGCAGGTCAAAAGTGGTGGTATCTATTACATCATATCAAGATCGCTCGGACCGGAATTTGGGGCCTCAGTTGGTGTGATATTTGCTTTTGCGAATGCAGTCAACGCATCTATGAACACTATTGGCTTCTGCAGTTCACTGAACGATTTGTTGAGTAAGCTTACCTACCTCATCGCTTTCATTATCTAATAGAATTTGTTTATTCTAGGGAGCAATGGCCTTCAAATTGTAGATGGGAGCATAAACGACATACGAATCGTGGGAACGATTGCGCTTCTGGTCATGGTAACTATTTGCGCAGTGGGAATGGATTGGGAAGTGAAAGCCCAAAATTTCTTGCTGGTAGCAATTTTACTCGCAATAGCAAGTTTCATCATTGGTGCAGCCATGGGTCCTACTCACGAGGATGAAATTGCTAAGGGATTCATCGGTTTTTCAGCAGCGGTATTCACATCAAATTTAGCACCGGGTTATCGTTTCAGTGAGGGTGTTCAGCAAAATTTTTTCAGTGTCTTTGCCGTTTTCTTTCCAAGTGTCACCGGAATACAGAGTGGAGCTAACATCTGTGGAGATTTGAAGGATCCCGCAACGGCAATTCCAAAAGGAACACTTCTTGCCTGTCTTGTTTCGGGAATATCATACATTGTATTCTCGCTGTTTGCAGGGGCATCAGCTTTGCGAGATGCTTCGGGGAATGTCACAGATCTCGTCGGTATAAACTTCACTTCTTGCAGTATGGAGTTAAATGTAACACTCAAAGGTTATCTCATTAGAACATATAAAAATGATTAACTTAAGATTCCTTACGATAGAACTGCAACTATGGACTCAACAACGATTACTCGATCATGCAGCTGATGGCATTTTCGAGTGAGCTCATATACTTAGGTTGCTGGGCAGCAACACTCAGTACGGCATTGACCAATTTGCTTTCCGTACCTCGTTTAATTCAGGCCCTCGGCATCGATCGCATCTACCCGGGGCTGATCTTCTTCTCGAAAGGTTACGGCAAACATGGCGAGCCATACCGTGGATATGTTCTGGTGTTTTTCGTATCGTTTGCGTTCATAATGATCGCCGACCTGAACACCATAGCACCGCTGATCTCAAATTTCTTCCTCGCATCATATTCACTGGTAAATTTCTGCACCTTCCATGCAGCAACAGTTAAACCACTTGGATGGCGCCCGACATTCCGATACTATCATCCGTGGCTGAGCATGTTCGGTTCTCTTCTTTGCGTTGCTATAATGTTTCTGATAGATGTGGTTTCTACATTTATCACGATTGCCATCATATTCATACTATACTTGACGGTGATCTATCGCAAGCCGGACGTTAACTGGGGTTCCTCTACCCAAGCTGCCGCATATAAATCAGCGCTAAACTCAGCCCTGAATCTCGAACAAGTCGGTGAACACGTTAAGAACTACAATCCGCAGCTATTAGTTCTAACAGGAAATCCAATCCTCAGGCCAGGATTGTTGAATTTTGCACACCTAATAACTAAAAATAACTCACTCATGATCGTTGGAAATGTAGTGGAGACCAAGTTATCTTACAAGCAACGGAAGGCTCTAATAACAAGTGGAAAGAGGGCGATAAAGGACGCCAAAATAAAGGCCTTCTACAACATCCTCGACGGGTTGCCGTTCGATGAAGCGGTGCGGGCAATGATCCAATCTTCTGGATTCGGTAAACTCACACCAAACATCCTCTTTGTAGGATACAAAACAACGTGGCGTACATGCAGCTTCGAGGAATTGAATAATTACTATAACATTTTACAGTGAGTATACTGCTTTTTCTCTCAACCAAGCTTATTCAAATATTTGCAATCACTTTCACAGTTACGCATTTGACAATCGCTTGGCTCTCGCGATTCTCCGTCTTCCGGATGGAATAGACTGTTCCGATATCATTAACTGTCATGTGAATCCAGTATTTGATCTTTCGGATACCTCGTTGAATGTGGAGTCCACACTTTCACTCGCCAAAACTCCTACCGGTCGACGACTTCAAAATAGTTTGATGCCCATCAATTCTAACCTCGATCTTCGGAAAGCGGCATCCACTAGTGAACAAAGTAGCTTGAACATGTCGAACGGAGGTGAGCCTATTCTTATTTTTATTTGTGATAACGGTATAATAATGTATTATGTGTAGTTTATCAGACTCCCATTCCACAAGCTCTACCAAACACTAACAAAGAGATGAGAATCTTCAGAGAAAAACAACCAGCAGGGATAATCGACGTTTGGTGGTTGTACGACGATGGTGGTTTGACCATCCTGCTTCCGTACATTATTTCAACCCGAACCAAATGGTCCGATTGTCAAATCCGTATTTTTGCCCTTGCAAGCCAAAAAGAGGATTTCGAGGAAGAACGTCAAAAGTAAGTCATTCAAATTGCCAGCATGGAACACTATACGCAATGTAACTCTTTTTCCAGCATGACTATCTTACTTGACAAACTGCGCATCAAGTATGTGTCCCTCATAATGGTAACAATAGCTGATAAGCCCCAAGAAACCACAATTAGTTCCCACCGTGCTTTGATCGATACATTGATTGAAGAGCAAGAAACCGATAGATTTGTGAGTGAGGCGGAACAGAGGCAGCTGCTGGAGAAAACGTACCGACAGCTACGGCTACGAGAGTTGTTACTGCAGTATTCCGAAGGAGCCTCGTTGATAGTGATGTCTATGCCAATCCCACGGAAGGTAAGTGGATGTCAATTGTAATATTTCAATTCAGCTCACTCACCTCACACTTTTCAACTTTTAGGGTATCGTGTCAGCCCAACTTTACATGTCCTGGCTAGAAATGCTCACGGAAAATATGCCACCATTTCTATTGGTTCGTGGAAACCAAACTTCAGTATTAACATTCTATTCGTAGGCCATAGACGAGCATGTTGGTCTAAGTTCTAGTTCGTACTCATATACCATAGCCATAGTATATTTATTGTGTGATTGTAGCCAAACCGTTGTTTCAAAATAGATATTATGTAAAACTGTTTTAAAAAACGATCTTCTTCTTCTTCTTTATTTAAGGCTCATTAGCATTTTAGATGTAACAGAGCCGAATTTTAATCGTGTACATGTCACATCGTTATCATATCTATAATTATCACATTACACAGTTGTCATTCGCCAGTATTCCTTCTATACCATTACATATGGTACATTCACACAGTAGCCATTTAGGCGTAAGAGTATTCTTTCTGTTCTTCCATTATCCAGTTGGACCACCGGACAGCGGAGACAGTTGATTGATCATTGTTGAGTTATTTATAGAACAGCAGCCCGATGTGTCTTGCAGAGCAGAGCAGTTGTATGGATGAATCGATCTTATTTCGACCGTGGATCGATCTCCATCGCTGATGATTGTTGCGTGGACGTAGCTATTCTGTAACAACACAAAGATGGTCAATGAGGGCCCTGAGTTTTGAACTCACGATCGATCGCTTACTAAGCGAACGCGCAACCAATGTGGCTACGGAGACCCCCGAATTTTATTGTTGTTATGTGTCAATATTGTACCGAACAATTCAGATTCGCATCTGACAACCATGATGTGAATAACCGAGGAAATACTATCCTGCCCCGGAACTCGGTACAACATCTTACCTCTCCTGCGGTCGGAACGAGAAAGGAAGGCCGATTTCCTGTGTTATAGCTAGCAGTGGTGTCAATGTACATTCTGGAATCCACACACACGATACATAGCATTAGTTTTGAAACGAATCAAAGTTGATGTTATAGATGATTCCCACTGGTATTTCAAAATGCCATATGCTTATTTACTTTCTTCCTCTGTCAGACTGTATGACTTTGAAGCTATATAACGCACTCTTAAATAAAAGAAAGAGCATTTCATTCTCTGCTATTGTGTAGAGCAGTAAAGACGTGTTTTAGCTTGCTCGTAACAAGTAGTGTCTTTTAAATTAAAGTAAAAAAAAGTGTTATTTCTTTCGCGCTGGACGTCACCGTCCCAATGAGCCAAGCCGCGGGAAAAACGCACTTTAGCGCAAGTAGTAGCAGCAACGGAAAGCGCTCCTAATCTACATACATCGCCGACATTTCGAGCAAATCCACTGATCCGTTGGCCGAGAAGCTGCTGACCAACAATCGATACGCTGTTCTCGAGAACGGTGACGAACCGAAGGTATAAAAAGGAAACTACCGTCGATATGAGTAGAAAGCTGCCGGAAGGACCCCGTGACCGAATCGCTTTCTTTATCGAAGAGGGTCTGAAGTGCACTATCCTCTGTAACGCGGAGAGCTTCAAGCTGATGGCCCAGGCCATAAGTGACAAAACAGTGCTGGAGGTGCTGGAACAGTGGAACTGTGAATATTTCTCACACGATATCGAGCTCGATAAACCGCTCAAGTTGTTGTTTCATGGCCTTCACGATATGGACAGCAAGGATCTATCGGTAGAACTCCAGAGAAACGGACTCAATCCGGTTCAAATCTACAAAATGAAGCGGCATGACAAGTCCCGGACGTACCGTGATCAACTCTCTCTTGTCCATCTCGCCAAGAGCTCGACGTACCTGAAGGACTTTCAGAACATCCGGGTGCTGTTTCATATCGTGGTCTAGTGGGATCATCAAAGAAATTTCTTCCGACTCGCACTGTGGTCACGCGTATTCTATATTCTTGCCACTCCAGAATGCATTCAAGGAGTGTTATTCGGCAAAAGAAACCTCAACAAATTAATACTAATTGAAAAAAATACGCAAGTAAGACCTACGTTGAGCAGCGGCAGCAGTTCATCTTTGGTGGCGACCTAAATGCGGAGCATCAAGCGTTCGGCAACAGTCGCTGTCAGCGAAACGGCTTGAGCCGGTCCGGTGTCCACGCGACGATTGAACTGGGCTCCTCCGTCAACGACGCAATTACCACGGCGTCGACTGGTCACAGTTCCAGCAATGCGAGGTCGACTACGACATCATTCCCGATTCAACCGACGACATCGACCAGTGCATTCAGACAATCGACGAGGCGATTTCCCGGGTCGGAGACCGACACCTCAAGACTGGTGAGCAATCCACTAAGCGGCGGTGTCTCGCACGTAAACCTGGGATCCGATTGTCCGGTTAGTTCGAAACATAGGATTTGATCCTTTATCAATGTCCGACCGAGCTTTAGCGATCGTCGGACGGCATATGTCTGCCCGGGGCGAAACGTTGGCCCGGTTAATTTTTATTTTGAAATACAATACCGCGCCACAATATTTCTAGCCTACTACACTTTTTCTAAGTGGTCGTTTCTGTTGCAGTCGTTTTCTGCAGCGTTTTATTCCGGGAACCAAACGAACTGGCCTACCCACCTAAAGACCAATTGCAATCATTTCGAGAAAACATGGTGGATCTCAGGAACGAATATTTCTCAAATCATCTTCACTCCCTACCCGATTGCGCAAAACCCTATTGAAAAACAGCCCGGATCTAGAAAAAAAAACCGCGACCGGTTCTGCCACTTAGATCGTCGGATTCGATCTCATCTATACTAATTACATCTGCCGAAAAGACAAATGCGCTTAGTCAACACTTCGTGAACTCTCACAATCTTGGTCACTCCATGGCGAGTCCCACGAGCGCATCATTGAGAAACATGAAGGCTGCCGAGTTCGACGGTGCGCTTAACCTAGAGTTGAAAAACTTGAATGTTGGCTTCGTCGCGCTACTGGTCTTGATTTTCAACATATGAGCTTGGTTATTTCCCATCTCACTGCAGATTAGTTAAAGTAATTCCGATACACAAGCCTGGTACCAGCGCCAAAAGTTATCGCCCCATCAGCCTTTTGCCGTCCATCTCAAAGCTAGATTCATTATTGTAGATAAATAAAGCTATTTGAAAAACTGATTCTTAGCCATTTACTGGATTTCGTAATCCAGAATAACATCTTCCTCCGTGAGGAGTTTCGGTTTAGGAAACCCTTACCCTACCCTTACCCTACTCTCCACTAGCTTGCACGAGTCACGAACACCATCAGGCAGAACAAATTCGTGTCCTCAACATCTACCATGGTATTGTTGGACGTCGGAAAGCGTCCTTTCCAGGACTCCATAAACAACGTGCTCTCAAATACGTTCAGTGTCATCGCGGGAGTTCCTCAGGGCGGCCTCCTAGGCTCTATCCTCTATCATTACTTCGGGTGTTCCTCCTCTACCTAGTGATGGTGTACTATTGATGCGCGCCGATGACACCGCCATCTTCTACAAGGGTCGAGTGATACGACCGATAACCAGGAAATTACAGACAGACCTGAATATCCGACTACTTAAAAACCTGGAAAACTCCCCTCAATGCGACGAAACACAAACCACTCAAAATCACCACGACTTATTCCGTCTGACGACGTGAAAGTCCACCTCTGCAACACTCCTATTGATTAGTCAAGTGATATCGTCTACCTTGGTCTTACCCTGGACAGGAATTCGAACTTTGCATCCCATGCGAACAAAACATCCACGAAGTGTTTTAAACTAATGAAGTCGAATATGGTCTACCAATCTGGGAGGGATACGCAAAATGCCATCATCGGAATCTTCAGAGCATCCAGAACAAGAAGAACGGAATACATAGATTATGACCAGGAGTCTTGTCAGAGGTCTCCGCACGCAGTCATCCGAGAGCTGGTCCCAAATTAGTGTATAGTAAGGTAGGTTATTATTTTTTTCAAATAAATACTAATACATCCATCTCTATGGGTTCAAATGTAGTTTGAATTCACTACTGATAATCATTATTCAAACCAAAATTTTAAATTGAACAATGTTGCCGAGCCCCTAAAGCTCAGAAATTGATATGTAAATTAAAAAAATGTGAACTATTTGTAAAATCTCAAAATAAAATAACTTTAAAACAGCAAGAGCAACCTTTATCCCATGTTTACCACTTCGCTTAACTCTCCTGTATTCGCTTGCAAAATCATAACACGTATACTCGCGCACGGTGTCACAGACCGAAAATTCAACTTCTCTGTAATGTTGCCATTGTGTATTTTTTAGACTTTATTGGCATTTATTTGAAGAAGAGGGTATGATTGAATGAAAAAACTCAAAACGTATTAATCGATTGTGATTTCATTGTAGTAAGAATCAGAACATAGTATAATTACATGCTCGAAACAAACATATTTTTTACATTTCATGCAGTTGTTGCGTGTTATCGAAGAGAAGAATGTATAATGACCTTCTAGATAATTACCAGATGATAAAGGTTCTGGGATATAAAGTTTGCATATTGCTAATATTCTTTGTCTCTTTTTTCTTGGTAAACTAAGAATTAATGCCTTTTGTTAGATGGGGCATAAAAAGATGATATAAAAAGATTTCTAGGAACTTCCTTTTCTTTTTCTTTTTTCTTGTCGATATTGTCCATTATGAAAAAAAATATCCCCGAAACTGTAACTGTTAAAAAATACTATAAGCTACCAATTAGTTTATAGCTTATTGTTTACAATTCTTCCACAAGTGATTTTTTTTCACAAGTGTGTATATGTATGACCATTATATTTAGCGAATAACTATACGAAAGTCGTAAGTGAACGTATGAATCTAACGGAGAATATATCGATATAAAATCATCATTAGATCATGATTTTGAAAGCAGGTTTATTCTACCTGAATATCCATCATTATTTCCGTCTCCCAATGAAAGAACACGTAGCTTAATGCTGTCTACTCGAATATACTCTTCAAAATCAGAATCCGAATTGGATTACGATTCCAAAAATACAAAAGCAAAAGCAACAGGTTTTCCATTTTCATAGTCTTTATTTTCAGATTTTCCAAAACAATACTCGGAACTTGACAGTTCAGTATAGCTGTATTGGAGAACCCGAGTGCCAACCCGTGAAACATCTCAGTGCGAAACTAACAGCTTTCGGGGCGAACTAGTGCGACACTGAGTGCGAAACTGAGTGAATAAAAAAACGTTTTGACAGCAGTTAGTGCGGCACTAGGGTTGAAACTGCACAAAAACGAATTCGCTATAACATTAATTTATACATTTCATTCAATATGAAAAAAGGCACTTGTCCAAAAAAGTTACTCCTATACTCGCGTCGGTGTGTCAGACCGAAAGTGTTAAAAAAGTGGCACATGTCCCCTTTGTACTAACACATGCGATACGCTAGCCGATGACGAACGACGAATAACGAAGCTAGAGAGAATCGCAAAGTCGTAGTGTTGATATTTTCTGAGAAATGAACAAATTATTGATTTCTCGGTCTGACAGACCAATGCGCGAGTATAGGAGTGTTAAGAATTGATTTGTACAACAATGGAAAAAGTCATTGCTGTTATCGAACTAAAATGTGTAAGCATTAATGGTTTTATATACTTTTTGATGACTCTTTCTTTCCCCCTCTATTACTATGTACAGTAATCGTTCGCTAACTGGTCCTGCTTTTTAACTGGGTGAACGTTAACTGGTCCTTGGACCAGTTGAAAAGCAGAATTTCGTAAACAATCGACGCCATATTCAAATTTGCTGTGAAAGGCATTCAAATGTAATTTGAAATGTTATGAAAATTGACATTATTTTCGCATGACAAAAACATTGATTAAATTACAGAAAAATAATTTCTCCAAATTATATTTCATACCTGTTGTCGCACTCAATGCGAAACTTCCATTGGAATCCTTTTTTTCATCCAATTTCATGATCAACGCGAATCAAATAATTCATTGAAGTTCCCCTCGATTTTATTTAACGTTTAACATGCCGGACCAGTTAAAACGCGAATGTCGATAACTGGTCTTCCCTATTCGCCCAGTTTGTAAATGTTTACTGTATTAGCATTACTTTTCAGCCAATCATTGTAAAAAAATTATTGCCACCAATATTATTGGGCATTCACGATTCGTCAGTCATTAATCTTGTGACCAGGCGGCAATTTAGTTTTCAAGATTGGCCTTTTCAAAGGCTAGATGCAAATGAACTGATAATGTTTAAAACCAGTGGCGACCATTCTCACCTATTCTTTCTCTCAGCTGAGTATCCCCATATACAAATACTGTGTAGTTTGTGTTCATTTCATGCTAAATTTAGACGACCTTATAAATGCCTAAAACTATCTACCTAGAAAGCTTTAGGTTTTTCCCACACTCATTTAAACTTAGAGTCATTTTTTTACAAATTGGATTAGGATAATATTATCAGACTCTCGCATATCTCCATATTGATTACTTCGAAAATATATCAACATCGGTTGAAAACCAAACTGTGTGCTAGTATTTTAGATCATTCTGCGAAAAGCAATATCCACATGTGAATTGAAAATCTTAATATTTATACTCCATTGAGAGCGGGCGTATTTTATTGTCATCAGAAGCCAAACCGCACTTGTTTATAATACTGTATCGATACAACCAAACTCGCCATTCCGTGACATCATCAGAACATGCGGTAGCAGTCAGTGGTGGTGACTGGGAAACGGTAACCGTTCTGCGAAATATTCACTCAGTCTGTGGTCAGCACGCCACACAGTAGCCCTAACAAGACGTGAAAATTATCGTGCGGCAAACTTTTCACTGCCCTAACCAGCCACCAAAAACCTCCCCTCGCTGCAATCTGCGAGTATTTGGCGCTAATTTACACCTCATTCCCTGCACCACATCAGAATCTATAAAACGAAGTGGCCACTAATGTCGCTTTCCACAGTTGGTTGGCTGCTGGCGGTTGTCAGTTATTTCAAATCTGAGCGGCGTTCTATTCGACCCAGAATAATTTCTATGAGGCGATAAGAAAGGATCTGATCATTCATCTGTGATACATTGCATTATTAATATCTTCTCAAGTGATGCAAAAAAATGCACACGGTTAAACAGATAACACAAGTGAGGTGATTGTGCAGTTTAATGACATGTTCAATATGTGGTTTACGTTCTCTGGTTAGTTGTTATGACACGGGTAAGCTTTGAATGATGAAAACTGAAGGAAATAATTACAGAAGTAATCCATATGTTCGAAAAAGTTATATGTCCCGTGTGCACTTTTTAGATCCTAAAAGATTGTTTGTAATAGAATAGAATGAAATAAAATATATACTGAACATGTTCTCATATTGAGCAGAGCTCACCTTTGTGCATCACAAAACCATTTTACAAAGTTGTGTTTTTTGGCGAAGACGAGTTCAATTTATAAGCAAATTATAAGCAATCTGCTATATGAGTTTTGTGATTTTGTGAGGTTATTCGATCTTCTCAATTGGTATTTTGTATATAAGAGTTCTTATACTCTCCCATACTATTCACAGATTTCTCCCTCGAATCATACAGCAACTGAGTCTGCAAAGATTGCTCATATCTTCTTAATCGTTTTGACATTCAATCGCAATGAAAGCCGATCGTTTCTCGATAACTCGCATCAGCAACCACATTCTTGGGAGAAAAAAGAACGGCAATCAGTCGATAGCAACTTTCACGATTACGGGCGAAAACTCAACGGATGGCAATGCTGTAGATTTTGATCATCAGGCCGATTCCTCCATCGGATCAGACTGCAATGGGCGACGATACAGTCATTTCACGAGGTAAGTTCACTAACTAGTCGTTTATATATCCGATCAGGTGCTGATTACATACATTCTAAATATTATATTGCAACGCGAGGTCAAAAAAAACGCGTGAACTGAAAATCAATCCTATCATTTTACTCACCCGTTGGTGAGTCATAAGTAGCGGGACTAGATGAAAACATGTTTGGCAAAAAAGTTTTGTTTTCAATTCAACTCTTTTCTGCATTTTCACAAGCCCATACAATGTGCGTTTGAGGTGTGACACTAGACAGATAGAAGTCCTTCATTTTCAATCTTCCTCAAGATTCTCGGAACACTCGCCATCATGGTTTGGACCACCTTGAGGTCTACTGTTTTAGCACATCTGATGATACGGGATTAGAGTTGTTGAGCTGTAGTGGCTTCCTAACCATTCTCGTACACCGACTGGGTATGGCTCAATAGACTAGATCGGCCGCGCCTAGGATACGTTTGGTGGATTGTGTTATGGGCGGTCAGCCGATCCAGAGTGGTCTTTGTGTTATGGCCCGATGCTAGCTCGGTTCGACCGAAACACAATATCTTTATCCTTATGGTGCTTTTTTATAAAAGCAACCATATCTGGCAAACAGCTCTTCGTGTAGCCACCTCCGATGTCGGATGCTGTTCAAGCAACCGAAAGACGCACTCTCGGAGAAAACTCTTCATCGTAAGCAAACGAAAACACACTTAAAAGTTCGGATGAAAATTTTATAAGGTTGACGTCTAGATGGCGCCTCTTACAAAAATCGACTTGACCATCACGAAGCACCATCTTTCAATGGATACGTGTCAAAATTTGACAGCAATCGGTCGAATGGTTCGTGAGTTACAGCATTGAGAGTGAAGCAACTTTTGTTATTGTGAAAAAAATGGAAAAATTCGAATTTTGTGTATTGAAGTACCCTCGAGATCTGGCCCCCAGCGAATATTTTCTGTTTGCAAGCCTGAAGAGAATGCTCGCTGGCAAGAAATTTAAGACCGATGATGAAGTGATTACATAAACCGAGACCTATTTTGAGGAAAAACTGAAAGAGTACTATAAAAATGGTATCGAAACGTTGCAAGATCGCTGTATCGCCCTCGAAGGCAATTATGTTGAATAATAAAATTGAATTTTATAAAAAAAAATAGTTTTACTGTGATACCTTATAAACTTTTCAGTCAATCTGTGAGCACGAGAACAAAACCACACACATCTGTTTGTATCTCTCTAGCGCGTGAGACGGAAAACTTAATATGAAATTAGTTCCGCTAGTTATGTCTCACCCGTTATAGCTCATTTGATCTAGTGTGTGTCTACAGTCTACAGCACCATGGATTGCAAACAAAATACGAAAAAAAATGAATGCTGAGTTATAAAATGTTTTAGTGATGAAGTGAACCTATTTTATTCATTTTCATATCCTGTCCTTCGCCGAATGTCTACAAGGAAAATACAACTCAACAAAAATAAATTATGAAAAATTATTTCTAATCCCTACAGAGATCTGCATAAAGCTTTGTCAATTGAGGGACTCAGAATGCAAGGGGTGTGGTTGACCTCATCGATTTCTCTTCATCACCTTTTTCTTTAGTTAATAACTCAACTGCACAAACGTTCCAAATTGAGTTTTCTATAGAATCCGATAGATGAGGTTCTGACCTATTTTCCACATTGTAAAATACAGCTGGGAATGAGTTTGCAGCTAAGTTATGATCAAAAGAGAGAGTCGATGTAGAGAAATCTATCAAATCTCTTACACCTCTTTCATTCGAAGCCCCTCAATGTAGAAACGATCCACTTTCAATCGGATATATCTTCCAATCTGTCTGACTGAAAATAGAACGATAATAGGTGAAAATGTGCTGAAAATATTACTGTAGTTTAAAGATACAATATGGGTTTTGCGATTTTTAATCCCCTACAATGAAAATTCGAATATTGGGCTTGATAAGTGACATCAGCTTCTGCACAAGGTCAACCTGATCGGCTGTTTTTTTTCCAGTATCTGATCATACTACTTCGTTTTTAGCCAGTTTAATTTCAATACATTTCGATTGGGCGGAATTCCGGCCGGTTTTGGGGGATCATCTCTTCCTCAAAGACGTACACTCCGTTATCGCGATTCTACTGTTGCGCATTCTTGCTGTAGTGGCAACTCACGAATTCGGCAAAAACTATGATGGGTTTGCTTACATGTTTTTTTTTATTATTCTCCATTTGCCGACAGCAAGCATTTATTAGTTTATTTGTTTATTTGGAGCAAGGGAAAGGCCTTTGTAGTTTGCTTGAAGCTAACATTCTGAGTGATTGAACACCAAATGAGAGGAGTGCAGCCTTTCGCCTGTTCTCAAGAAGGCCTAGGTCAATAATTGACAACTTTCTTCATAATTTGGATGGTTGAAGGCATCGTTCCAAGGCAACCGTCGCAGAGAAAATTGAACAAGCTTACATTGTACTGCTTCTATTTGTTGTATGCTGTTTTGATAGTACGAAACACAAATTAACGCTTCGTGTGACCCATTTTGACAGTATTGGAGACATAACAACGAATTCACTGCGTAAATTGAAGACAACTGAATCGTTTGTTTGAGAAACCTCATAAACGCCACTTTTATCAAAATTGACGTTTTGACAGTTTTTGAGTCTTTGAGGATACCTACATCGACTTTCAAAATTTCAGAAAAAGTTAGTTCTACGAGATCCCACGCAGCCGGAAAACCCCAAATGGCAAAAAATCCCCTTCTAATTTCCGCAGTTCAATCAGTTTTCTCACTCGGAAGACTTCTAGGACATGACGGTGTAAAAAAAATCACATACGTGACGCCAACAACAGTACTTTTTTGCTTCTGAAATCAAAAATTGAGTCTCCATGCCAACCCTGCATAACCAGATGAAAAAACTTCGATCAACATAAAGAAAATCGAGGACATCAGGAAGTTGAAAGCCTGTATTCCGGATGTGAATTATATAACACAGAAACCCGGGATGAACATGACCAATCATTCAATACAAGGTTGATGGTATGAATTGTCCAATAAAACCATTTGAAAGTTACAAATAAAATTCATTTCATTTAATGAATATACAATATTCACATGCCTCATAACCCTCAGCAGCTGCAAACAAAACTATTTTAAACAAGCTAATCCGGCGAACTTCGTCCCGCCGAAATTTTTTTTTTTAATAAATTCTTCTTACTTTCTGGACTTACTTACTTAGCAATCGTTCGTGGGTTCAATCGCAGAACTCTCTCCATTCATTGAACTTCTAATTTGGCCTTCACAATTTCCTTTAACTATAGATTTCCTATTACTTCTACCAAAACTCGTCATTATATGATTATTATTTTTTCAGACACAATTTCCGCTCAAGATTCTTAATTCACTTGCAAATAACATTTTTCTCCGTTACATGAAACACATGATCGATACTGAGAGTGAATTGTCATTCATAATTTTATTTTATTTTGTAGAATCTGGCAATAGCGGTGGCAAGAGCTAGCAATAGCGCAGATGGTAAGCGCGTCGGTTTTCCGAGCCGTAAAGTAATTTTCGGATTGGAAATTCCTTCGATAACCCTTGAGCAATGAGCACATCGTTGTCCACAATGCATGATTTGATACTGGAAAGGCATACTTAACCTCAATTAAGAAAGCTTGAGAAAAACAGTTTTAGTCGTTTTATTGTGCGTCAAATGGTTTAAGTGCGTCAAATGGACATATGCGGTTCCTCAAACAAACGATTCAATTCCTGAATACAGCTATGAAAAGTGTTTCGATGACTGGATTGTTCGTTGGAAAAAGTGTATTGCTTCAAAAGGGGCCTATTCTGAAAGGATATACAAAATAATATAGCATTTTCTTAGAAAACACAAATTCCCGGTAAGGTACACCTGGACAAGTTTAAACGATTTTTTTTTCAAAGTTGACCTTCAAATCAGTCTAATAAAATCATAAGATTATCAATTTCAAGCCTGTTAGCGGCAATTAATACATCACTCGGAAGGTCATCAATGAAAAATAATTAATCATATCAGAAATTTTGAAAAAAATATTTTTTTTTCAAATTTTGATTCATTTTTTTGTCCCACAGTGCCACGGATCAGCCGATTTTTTCTGGGCACTTCAACGGACTGTGTTTTTTTTAGACAGGCCGCTATATAGTTTGAAATTAAGGAAGTAATCATTTTCATGAATGCTATCCTTGAACGGCGTCTTGATGGGGTTTTTCGTTTGATACTACTCCAGAGCGAAGATTGTCTCCTTTTGCTTGAAAATATAGCCCCAAATAATCATCGCAAATTAAAAGTTCTGTCAATGGTTACGGCTTCCGTTTCAACTTACCCCGCAAGTCAACTTGCCCCGGTGTACCTTATATATTTGAAAGAAAGTATTGTCGATTTGAACTATATAGATTTTTTTTCGATTTGCTATCGAGGTAAGGCGTTGTACACGTGACGCTAAAAATGCAGTTTTTGGACCGCCTACCCCAAATGCCAACAACAATTAACAACAAGTAACGCAAGAAGGGGGGTTTTCTCATCATGTTGCATAACGCCAACATAATCTGAGCATAAAGTCAAAGTCGTTTGTAAAATTTTCATAATGTATAGATTTAATTAAATAATGAAAATAGAAGTCGGAAGAACTTCCAACAAGTTCTTGGAATTTCAAACAAACAGAGAAGTGCTTTCAAACAATCTGGTGTTTGGTTGAGAGGAATAGGAATTGATGTAAATTGATGTAACACAAAAGTAACTACTCGCTGGTTCAACGCAACAGTTCCTGTCGTTACATTTCACTACTTTCAAAAAGTACTGGGATGTTTTCGGCTGAATATCCTACAAATTTCGCTTCATCAATTTGGGGGATTGCAGACTTAACATATTTTGCTTTAACGGAATATCAATCGATCGCTGAGTCGTCCCACACACAATCTAACGATTTCGCAGCATACTCAAAATGTTTCCAGTTTTCCAGTTTCGGACCCCTTATTTTGAGTTTTTTTATGCAAGTGAGATCCGCAATTATTATGAGGAAGTATTAAACCTGCTTACTCCCGGAAAGAGAAGCCGTCCGACGCTCAACTCGGTTGAAAGCACTACATTCTGGAGCATTCGTAGCAACGGCCATTGCATCAAGATCCAATTAAAATTATGGATTGATATGTATATATATATATATATATATATATCCATAATTTTAATTGAATCTTGATGCAATGGCCGTTGCTACGAATGCTCCAGAATGTAGTGATATATATATATATATATATATATATATATATATATATATATATATATATATTTTCATAACATTTCAAATTACATTCGAATGCCTTTCACAGCAAATTTGAATATGGCGTCGATTGTTTACGAAATTAAGCTTTTCAACTGGTCCAAGGACCATATGTATATATATAGGACCTTTTTGAAACGAGGGATCTCGTCTTGTCCTCCATAATTTCAAATTCAGGGAGCTCGCAGAAGTTTTTTACATCGTCCGCGTCGTATGCGTCCGAAAAACAGTGCCTTCCTGAACAACTTTCAATGTACGTTAGACCACTGTATCCAACTGCCTCCGGTGCCCTAGCTTCTTTCTGCACCTGTGAAAACCAATCAAATAAGTTTATGTTTAGCAACCACGACAAAATCATGATCTGGAAGATGGATGCGATATTCGAAATGCATTAATGGGTGCCTACTTATTTACTGCTGTTAAGCCCATTACAACACGTGCTTTATCATCTTGCCTCAGGAAACACACGTCATTCCGTCCCAGAATCGAAGTCAGCTGCTCAATCATGAAGAGGCACGTTGGTTTATTTAGGGATAAAAATGGAATCCCCTCTTCTCCTATGGCACATTAAGTAACGCAACCTTACACGTGAAAAACAGAGTATGTCAATGATTAGAATTATGGAGGAATTCTACCGGTGGTACATATTAGGCTGTCAAAAAAGTCCTGCGGTATTTTATTTGAATTTTCATTTGTTCATAAAATTAGTTACAATCATCTGTTTTAAGTCAAATATGCGCCGTTTTGTTCGATGACTTGTTCCCAACGAGATGCCAACTTCATAATACCCATGTTATAGAAGCTCGCTTCCTTATTGGCAAAAAACTCGGGTAGCCAATTTTCACAGGCCTCTTTGTGGCTAACTTCTGACTACCTAGCTCGTTCGCCATGGACAAAAACAGGTGGTAGTCACTTGGTGCAAGGTCCGGACTATACGGCGGATGCAAAAGAACCTCCCATCCGAGCTCCCGGAGCTTCTGGCGCGTCACCAAAGAAGTGTGTGGCCTGGCGTTGTCCTGATGGAAGACAATGCGGCCTCTGTTTATCAAAGATGGCCTCTTCTTCATGAGTGCTACCTTCAAGCGGTCCAGTTGTTGGCAGTACAGGTCCGAATTGAGCGTTAGGCCGTAAGGAAGCAGCTCATAATAGATTATTCCTTGACAATCCCACCAAACACACAGCAGAACCTTCCTGGCCGTTAATGAGGGCTTGGCCACCGTCTGAGCCGCTTCAGCGGGCTTCGACCACGACCGTTTGCGCTTCACGTTGTCGTAAGTGACCCACTTTTCATCGCCAGTCACCATCCGCTTCAGAAACGGGTCGATTTTGTTGCGATTCAGCAGCGGTTCACATGCGTTGATACGGTCAAAGATGTTTTTTGCGTCAACGTGTGTGGCACCCATACATCGAGCTTCTTTGTGAATCCAAGCTTCTTCAAATGGTTAATAACGGTTTGATGACTTATCCCCAGCTCTTGGCCGATACTACGGCTGCTACTATGCCGGTCTTTCTCGGCTAATCCAGCGATTTTGTCGCAATTTTCGACGACAGGCCTTCCGGAGCGTGGCGCATCTTCGACGACCTCTACACCAGAACGAAAACGTTGAAACCATCGTTGTGCGGTGGAAATGGAAACTGTATCGGGTCCATAAACTGCACAAATTTTATTGGCAGCTTGAGATGCATTTTTGCCTTTGTCATAGTAGTACTGTAAAATATGTCGGATTTTCTCTTTAATTTACTCCATATTTGCGACACTATAACTCACGAACGACTTAACCAAACAAAACACTGTCAAGGACTATATTATAGCGCGCAAAAATACCTTTCCAACAAGCTATAGTATGACTCGATACAATGAATACAACTAGAACTACGCGCTTACAACGACACCTCGCGGAAATACCGCAGGACTTTTTTGACATCCTAATATATAACTTCAGCCATCGCGATACGATAAAGATTACTACGTTCAATGAATAGCGTAATACACAGTACATTCAGAAAGTTCTGGGACTATTTTTCAAAACAAAAATAACGATATACTAAAAAGATTAGATATTAGTTTTCTTCATATAGGCCTTCTCTTTCCACACAAATTTTTGAACGTTCGTAGAGGTGTCGGAAGGCGCGTTAAACTGCTCAACCGGTATGGAGTTCATAATACGCGTCACGCTTCGTTGAATGTCTGGAATATCGTCAAAACGGTCCCCTTTCATAGTATTCTTTAGCTTGGGAAACAAAAAAAGTCTGCCGGGACGAGGCTCGGAGAATAGGGGGGATGGAGTATGACCAGAGATACCTTCCTGATTTTTGAGGATTTCGCAGACTTTTCAGCACTCTCCCTGATGTCCTGATGAACACTCAATTTATCCTGATTTTTCTGAAATGATCCTGATTTTTCCTGATTTTTGTACTCTTTACATTATTCGTAATAAATATACTGGTTTCCATGCCAAAGTTTTCTGTCATGATTGTTCTCCGGTTCGCACTTGTATATATCTTACATAAGGACAGTATTCTAGTCTAGAAATTTGAAAAACATCTAAATTTTTTTTCGTCATATTTCTGGAGTTTAGGCATTCAAGAATATATCCTAGAAAGGACTTTTCGAAAATCCTATTATTTACCGAGCTTTAGCCATTTTAGTGATGCAATATCTAACCTGGTACGGCCATAATAATGAACTTCAAACGCGTTTTTCTCGAAACTAGATTTTTCAAACTGGCGCACACGATATCTCAAGTTCTACCGAACCGATTCATGTCGAATTTATATGAATACAATCTGCATGCATTCCTCTATCGCATAAACCTATAAAAAATATACATTTTTCTAATTTTACTATTTTTAAAATTTCGGGAAACGTGAGAAAAAGCGAAATCCGCTTTTTTCCCTTCAAACGGCCGCCATTTCGTCAAAAAAAAATGTTTTTGGCTTATCCGAGGTTCATGCGATAGCGGCATCTTCACTGATTCAGAATCTGTTCGATTTTTCTGTTTCAGATTACCAGAAGGGCTGGAATTGTGTACGCCATGGCACAGTTTTTTTTAACCCACTTATTTCATCAGCTTGTAACTATTCCAATTATGAATGTTTTTTTCCCGTTCAATTTTTGTTTTATTGCTAAATAATAGTTAAAAAAAATAATGGTATAATGGATAGTACAAATATTCTTTGTTTTATTTTTACGGAGCTCGGAAAAACGTTCAAAATTCGTGCCTCTAGACTAGAATACCCCATTAAGTTAAATTCTCTAGACGCAAATCTGTACTTAACTTTTTTTTATCTCTACCCTCAATTGTTTTGTAGCTTTTCAAAACAGTGCTAGAAAATTTCATTAAACCTACTTGTCTGACGAATTTATGAAATTACAACGAGATTAAATTTGAGGATCAACATTGCCCCATCGAGGATAATGTGTATGTAGATGTATCCCCAGAGTTATTAATGTAAGAATACGTTTCAGAGTTTAAATTTACTCAAGAGCAAATTTTTAAATCCACAGTCAACATAAAAAAAAAATCTAATTTGTTCGTCTGATTCAAAGTAGAATCAACTTTAATGATGGGACTATGGTAAATATATCTATAACCGCACTAAATATCATAAAAATTAGGAAGAATTCAACAAGTCTTCCACTGCTGATATGCTTTCCTCATTTGTCGAGTAAAGATTCATTCCAAAGCATGGACGATGGATTTAGTGAAACGTTAAATATTGATTTCTCTGCAATTGACTGTAGTGATGATGTAGGTTTTTTGGAAAAAAAATATAAACGATCAAAAGGTCAGGCGAAACACTAGCATTTCCGCTTATGCGAGGATTTATACAATGCTTATTAATTAATTTACATATCCGGTTTTAGCCCGAGGAAAGATATACTTTGTTTCTGGTGGGATTTGGAATGGATTCTGTATTATGAGCTACTATCAAGCAACCTGTTTTTCACATGTATGGCTCACAGCAGTTTTCGAAGAGGAAGCAAACATGTTCTAGGAGGATAGAATATTGAAGCTGTGTGAAAGATGGCGAAAGATTTTGAAACAGAACTAGGGATATAAAATTGAGTTATAATGCTTTGATTGGAAATTATGTTTTGCTTTCCCAAAAATCGACATTAACTTTTCGGACAACCCAATATGAGCTGTCCTTATGCGCTACCAAAATCGCGGTGTGCATTGTAATGAAGCAAAAACCTTTCTCCAGATCGGTACTGGTCGAGCCGTACGCGCCGTATCCGTGCCAATAATCATTCCAGGACACTTTTTTAGAAGACCGCATTCACTGTTTATCCTGAAGGCACAAAATTTGATGGCGGCTCTCTGCTCCATAATTAAAATTGTGACGCGACAAAAATCACTGCGTTACTCTTATCAGCCAAAACTTCCCGATTTTAGCACGCGGTAGTCCCGGAACTTTTTGAATGCACTGTGTATATCCCTTGAGTAGCATGATCACACCACTTACCGCAGTGAATTCTGATTCATAGCTATTTCTACTAACAATTATCCCTTCCTTGGTGATCGCAGTGTGGTTCCACTAAAAAAGCCACCCTCTGGCCCTCTAGATGACTTTAAGGACGTGAGCAGCGTCGTTATTGCCTATTTTGAGTTCGAAACATTGAAACTTGCACAATGAGAATGGTTCGATGATTCCAAGCGTCATTCAGTGTGCAACTCAATAAAGGAGAGCAATTACGAAGTAGTGTGGAGGTAATCTGACATATTTGTAATATCCGTACCTCTCACGCTATGGGTCACGAGTTCAATTCTCACTCCCGACATTCTTCCAAAAATGGGAGTAAAGTGTCAAGTGTTATTTATGGTGTAAAAATAAAAACTACCGAAATTACCGGTATTTTTATTGCAAAATTACCGGTAATTCGGTAATGAAAAATGACTCGGTATTACCGGTAAAACCGGTTACAATCCCTAGTGTTTACACCCTTACGTATCATGTTTTAGAGTCGTCTGCGGAACACCGGGTAAAATGTCAAAGACAGGATTATTTATGATTTCCTTATAGGATAGCAAGTTATCAGAAGTTTATTCCGCATGAGAACTGAGATTTCAATAAACGAGACCATGGGTCAATTGAGCACAACCTGGGAACCTCTCCACTCTTAGAACGTTTTTTAAAGTGCGGTAATATGCGTAAATAAGTACTGACATTGTAATCTGTAAGTGAAAATCAATGTTAGAGAGCTTTATTCCTACAGTGGAACCTCGATCATCCGCGAGCGGATGATCCGCCATGCGTATTGAACAAATTGCGTGTTTGCACCTCATTTTTAGTCCTATATTACGTTATCCGCGGTGATCTTGCCACTTTAATCGGTGTTCTACTGTATTGCAAAATATGCTGAACTGAGCTCCGTTAGACTCTCCAAAGTTTGTAAAAACGACGAACAAAATAATGAAAGAACGAATTGTGTATTTATTATTGCGGTCACAATGAATAAGTTTATTTCACATTTCCAATTGTCATTAATTATTCATTAAAATTTAATACTCATTACTCTAAATCAGCGATACTCAACCTGCGGCCCGCGGGCCGCATGTGGCCCGGTGGGCTCTTCTGGTTGGCCCATCTGGTGTGTATGATGTTTGGAACTCATACACAAAAATATATAAATAATGGTGAAAGTCCGTGTCCCTCACTCAGTTAAAGCATTCGTTCATTGGCTCTTGTCAGTGCTATCAAATGTTTGTACTAAAAGAGTTTCATTCTTGAATTTTTATAATGTTTTTTTCTCGCCGGTTATAAATTCGTAGTACATTTATTTTTGTTTTGCGGCCCGCGACACCATGCCTAACATGTGTTTGTGGCCCCTCTGGCAAAAAGGTTGAACACCACTGCTCTAAATAGTAGTTATTTTCCACGTTAGATGCAATCGCACCAGTAATAACGTCAATAGGAGAGTGAAAACTTACATAAATGATTGTTTAATTATATTCCACTTCTAACCAGACGAATTTAAAATTGCGCTCGACATATTTCATATGCGCATTATTTCTGGAACAGAGAGAATCACAGACGGGCATAAGTTCCAGATAGTGAATCGTAGCTTGTTGATTATTATCTTCTAATAAAGCTGCTGTGATCGCCAGATACTCTATCCCAGCCGCTTGCTCCCCCAGAGAGTTAATCTTTTCCTGTTGTTCGATGGGAAATAATTGGAAGCACATAAACTTATATTGGTGAACAATGCGTACTAAATATTCGCAGCGTTTAGCGGCGTGCCCGGTGGAAATGAGATAGTTAGAAATGATCATTTGTCGTAACAGTACGCTATACCGGGAGTTTTCACAAATGAAAGGCATAATTTTGGTTGATATCGGATCATTAGTTTGTGGCGTCACTCGGTAGATACCGAAAGAAAATTTGATAGGCAACTCGTTGACGGACGAAACTTTATATCTTACAGAGAACCCTTGCCGCGGCTTGAATATTACCGCACGTCCAAGCGAGGCTTGAAACGACCATCGATAGGGGAGCTACATGGAGATCTGGATAGAAAATCAGTGAGTACACTATGGATAATCACAATGAGCTCGGAAGCAAGTTAACCAAATTTTGAATAAAATTCATGAGATTATTATGAGATGGATTAAATTAGAGCTCAATGCATTTTGTATTTTTAATGTAAATAGAAGAATATATGTAGCTTTCATGAGTCATAAAACTGGAGGAAAAATTATATAGGGTTGGGGAAAAAGAAATGTCGTATTTCTGATGGAAATTTGACGCTTTATTTAACATACTTAAAATTATCTAATTTAAGTCAAATATACACCGTTTTGTTCGCAACTTGTTGCCATTGAGAATGTAACTTCACCAGAACGAAATCGATCAAACCAACGCTGTGCTGTGCGAATCGTTACAGTATCGGGTATATAAACTACACGAATTTTTTCGGCCGCCTTCGTTACAGTTTTACCTCGCAGGTAGTAAAAACGTAAAATATGGCGAATTTCTTGCTTGGTGGACTCCATCTTTGACGCGCTATAACTTTAGACTGAAAAGGACAATCACAACACTGTCAAAACGACACTTGCAGCACAGATTGTCGTCTTCAAATAGCCGTATAGTATGACCCGATGCGATAAGTACAACACAAGATATGTTTAAGTGTTGCCATATATTGACAATATACGACATTTCTTTTCCCCAACCCAATATAATAAAAAAATGAGGTGATATGTGACATGCGGCCTTATGCTCATTATACTCATTCTTGCGACAAATTATGATATTTTCACAATAACGTTTCTAGGTATCGAAAGAAACAGATGATAATCCAGTCGCCATCGGTCATGGAATCAAGCTAGGATGGATAGAAGGTGTGCTGATACCCTGCCTACTAAACATCTGGGGAGTGATGCTTTTCCTGCGGCTTAGTTGGGTAGTGTCACAAGCTGGCATCATCCAAACTCTTATAATCATTGGAGTTTCCTATCTGGTTTGCGTTATAACCGCAACATCGCTATCCGCTATTTGCACTAATGGGCAGGTTAAGGGTGGTGGCATATACTATTTGATCTCACGTTCACTCGGACCAGAGTTTGGAGCTTCCGTGGGAATTGTGTTTGCGTTTGCGAATTCAGTTCAAGCCTCCCTAAATACTATCGGTTTCTGCAATTCATTGAACGATCTTCTAAGTGCTATATCTATAAAAAAAAAATTCTTTTTTCTATAATATTTTTTCATATTTCAGAATCATTTGGAGTCAAAATCGTTGATGGTGGTGTGAATGATGTTCGAATCGTTGGAACTGTCGCAATCATCGTCATGGTTATCGTCTGTGCTGTAGGGATGGAATGGGAAGCGAAAGCGCAAAATTTCCTAATCGTCACTATCGTGATCGCCATTTTCAACTTTCTCATAGGAGTTAGCTTTGGACCGCAAAATAGCGAGGAGGTGGCTCGTGGATTTATGGGATTCTCAATGGACGTATTCAAAGCGAATTTGAAACCCGATTATCGATACAGCGAGAACATGGATCAATCGTTTTTCACAGTATTCGCCATTTTCTTCCCAAGTGTAACTGGTGTACAAGCCGGTGCCAACATTTGCGGTGACCTGAAAGATCCCGCAACAGCTATTCCAAAGGGAACATTACTAGCTCTGGTCATTTCAGCAATATCCTACGTAACATTCGTTTTCTTCGCTGGGGCAGCAGCGGTTCGTGATGCCTCCGGAAATGTTACCGATTTGCTAAATGAAACGTTTGCTTCATGCGCTGTTGAAAACGTAAGAAGTGATATCATCATATACATTTAAAACATCCAGCTAAAACGAATTGGAATTACAGAACTGTTCTTATGGGCTTCACAACGATTACACCGCAATGCAGCTGATGTCTATTTCCAGTGCCGTCATTTACGCTGGATGTTTTGCTGCGACACTGAGTACAGCGTTGACTAATCTGCTTTCCGTGCCCAGAATTATACAAGCATTGGGTATCGATCGAATCTATCCGGGTTTGATTTTTTTCTCCAGAGGATACGGAAAACACGGTGAACCCTATCGTGGATACGCGCTGGTTCTAGTTGTATCTGTATTATTCGTTCTGATCGCCGATATAAACGCAATCGCTCCGTTAATATCCAACTTCTATCTTGCATCATATGCCCTCATCAATTTCTGCACTTTTCACGCCGCCACTGTTAAACCACTCGGTTGGCGTCCAACATTCCGTTTCTATCATCCATGGCTAAGTCTGGTAGGATCTATTCTTTGTATCGCCATCATGTTCCAGCTAGCCTACACATTCACCATCATCACGATCGTCGTCATATTCATTCTTTACTTGATAGTGATCTATCGGAAACCCGATGTAAACTGGGGTTCCAGTACGCAAGAGCAAACGTACAAAAGCGCGCTGTCATCCACTCTGAAGTTACAAACCATCGGAGATCATGTAAAAAATTACCATCCATCGATTCTCGTTTTGGCAGGGAACCCAATGAATCGACCGCCTCTGATAGATCTAGCAAATCTAATCACAAAAAACCACTCTCTCATGATAGTAGGAGACATAATAAAGGAACGACTATCACATCGAAAGCGACAGGAACTAACTTCTGAGTGTACAAAGTTCTTGGAAGTGCGTAAAATTCGTGGTTTCTATCAACCCATCGATGGTCTCTCATTCGAAGAAGGTGTCCATGCATTGATCCAGACATCTGGTGTCGGAAAACTTTCCCCCAATATCGTTTTGATGGGCTACAAATCGGACTGGATGTCGTGTCCTGTGAAGGATCTGCTGACTTATTATAACGTGTTACAGTAAGTGTAGTGTTTAGCAATAATGGAAAACTGTTTGATGGTGACAATTTTAAAGTGACTCGTTCGACTGCCGAATGGCTTTGGCAATTCTACGTTTGCCCAACGGTTTGGATTTCTCTCACCTAAACACGGAAATCGTGTCCTCTCCAGGAGGTTTGCCAGATTTCAGTGGAAGCCACATCAATTTGCAAACGATCTCTACAATCATCGCCGATGATGGGCTTACAGTCCCACAGAAATTAATGCACGTGGATTCGAATTTCAGTTTGGATTTACTAGCTGGTAGCAATAACACCACACCAACCACCACCTCACAACAACGTACGATCTATACAATCTGTATCAACGTTTAACTCAATCATTCATTTATCATTTGATGTTTTTAAAGCAGCTCCTATTCCAAATCAATACAAGGTTCAAGAATCGCGAGATAGTATTATTTATTCCACACGAGGAGGATCGTGTGTTCCTAAGGAAATTTTAGACCGTCTAGGCATTTTCCAGCGGAAGCAACCCAAAGGTACAATCGATGTCTGGTGGCTTTACGACGATGGTGGTCTCACTATGCTAGTCCCATACATTATATCAATGAGATCCAAATGGTCTCGCTGTAAAATTCGTGTTTTCGCCCTCACCAATCGTCAGATGGATTTGGAAGCGGAAGAAAGGAAGTAATAGCTCACTCAATACAAGCAATGGAAAAGGTATTCTATTTTTGAATTTTTTTTTCCAGCATGGCCAACCTCCTCATGAAACTGCGTATTGATTACTCCTCACTGACAATGCTACAAGGGGTCATGGACCATCCACATCCGGATACTGTCTGTATGCATAATCATTTGCTGCAGCATTTCACGGAAAATGACGGTACCCAGATCCCGATCAGCGAAAACGAGCGCCTCGCACTGCAGGAGAAAACTAACCGGCAATTACGGTTACGTGAAATGGTCCTCGAGTACTCCAATAGTGCAAACTTAATCGTTATGTCGATGCCAATGCCGCGATTGGTGGGTAGCGTTCAAATTTTCAGTAAGTTAATCATTAATCATTCCATTTTCAGGGTACCGTTTCCGCGCCACTGTATATGTCATGGTTGGAAATGCTAACAAAAGATATGCCTCCGTTTCTGCTGGTCCGTGGGAATCAAACATCTGTACTTACTTTCTACTCTTAAGTTGTTCAAGCGTGAATTTGTTATGATTAGTATTACATAGTTATTATAAAAAATGTAAATTTAGATGCAGATAAAAACAGTGGTTCATTAAAGTTCTCCTTAACTCTTAACCCTTTAGAAGGCCGTGCAAATTAGTCAACGATTCGACTCCAACTTCAGAGAACATAATGCTTACATGAGTAATAACACATATTTACTTTTAGAAAAAAAAATTAACAATTGAAACAGTTGAAAAAAATAGTGGCAATATACGGTGACTCAAACTCGTAATCGTACTCCATCACACAGAACTCTTTTCCCTTCTTTTAAAAGTCGAAAACAAGCTTTCGGAACATTTTATTTAGATAAAGTCATAGTGTCATATGAGAGTTAAAAGGTTTGCTATCTGTTTTTTGAATAATGGTTTTTATTTCTCTGAGAATGGCAAATGTAGGAAAATATGAACCAAAGTGTCAACAAAATGGGATGGAATCGAAGATTCAAGTTTTACCAAGACAATGATATTCCTCCACAATCTTCCGACATCAATCCCAGTAAAAAACTAAGGAAGCTATGTGTGTAGAAAATTTAGAAACCATCAAAATTCTAAAACTAACGATTTTAAAAATCATTTGATGAAAAATGGATGAATATTCCTTCCGAATACACAAAAAACCGTAGATAACGACTAAAGACAGCTAAAGATAGTTGCAACGAACAAGGGATACCATACTAATGATATGAAATTCTGAAATTGATCAACGTCTTCGAAATCGAGTTGAGATTTGAACCAGCGTACGAATAGGGATAGTGGGGGTAATGTAGTCACGTGGGGCAAAGTGGTCACCTGCTTGTTTGGTAGTACACCCAGGTTTTTTTTACGCGGTTTTTTTACGCGGATGTTCCAATTAATGCGGTTTTTCACGCGGATTTTCCAATTAACGCGGTTTTGGCGTAAAAAAAGACCAGTGCAATATCACATCTCCCCCTTAGCTCACATTTTTCTCTTATGTTCCCCCAGAGCATATTACGGTAATTAGTGCTTGTGACGGAGCTTAGCGCTTATGAAGGAAATTAGTGCCGCACCTTATCACGATTCTTACGTGGATTTTAGGTGTTGGGTAACGGGGAGCTCGCCAGGCGGTACACCGGGACGGGGTTTTTACGG
Organism: Toxorhynchites rutilus septentrionalis; assembly: GCF_029784135.1. Taxonomy (NCBI): domain Eukaryota; kingdom Metazoa; phylum Arthropoda; class Insecta; order Diptera; family Culicidae; genus Toxorhynchites; species Toxorhynchites rutilus. The sequence goes on along the minus strand of NC_073746.1, from coordinate 265,468,649 downwards.
GCAGCGATTCGTGAATGGATTTCCCTGTCTACATACTTAGCTCTGAACGGTCCAACAGTGGTACTGCGCGTGCATCGGCAACAGAGTGTACAAATCACAAGGGAATCTTCTAGCAACAGCAGATGACCGCATTCGTGAGGAAACCCGAACTATAGCTACCAGTAACCAACGAAATTGCAGGAAAAAACTACTCAACTTCTTACTTCCGTTCTACGTAAGGATAGTCCCATTTGATATCTATCATTAGGTGACATGTTTTTTTTTACGCGGATTTTCCAATTAACGCAGTTTTTTTTTACGCGGATCTTCGAATTAACGCGGTTTTTTACGCGGTTTTTTTACGAGGTACGTATCCCCCGCGTAAAAAAAAACCTGGGTGTATAACTATTGACCATTGACATCGTATTGATAGTCATCTTATGTTTGAAGAATTTTATGACTTTTGAGTCATCCTGTACTACAGTGGAGCTGTCGCATGTCAAGATATTATATAAATAAAAACAAAAAACGCTCTTTTGGTAGCCAATCGGCCGTAGTTTTGTACGTTTCGAATTTGAGGAATTTCTAGTGAAATTTAGTTTATTTTGACCTGATATTTGCGACAAATCAACAGTTTGGACGACTGTTCACATATTCTAGGGGAGGTGAACAGATATTTTTTTCAACTTCAGCAATTATTTAGCATATTTCGCATTTCGTTTTTTTTGGGGGGGGGGGTGGTGCAAAGTGGTCGTTGGAGGATCAGAGTAATGCGGGACAAAGGTGTGCACCTAACTGTTGTCGTCCAATATCTCTTGAAATAAAAGCAAATAAAATTCCGTTTGCTTACCAAATTGTAGCTATATATATTAACTTCGAAACGTAGTACAAGCATTTCTCGAGTTGTGTTTGTAATTGGACAAATACCTATTTTAATACAAAAAGACAAATGCGCACCTTTGCCCCATAGTGAGGGCAAAGACGCGCACTTATTGAATTGAACTTCTGAGATAACTTATACCAAAAATAAATGCTTTATCATCAGAAGCGGGAGAAGCATCATTACTAGAGAGTGTAGGCACCGTCCAGTAGGCAGGAGGGGGGTGTTCTTTGTTTTTTTTATGGGTGGAGAAGGATGGGTGTTATAGTTTAACATACCACGTGATAATTTTTGGGAGGAAGGAGACTGACAATATAAGATATCCGAAAATGTCCTACATTTGAAACAGAATTTGTTTTTATCAACAAACTAGCTGACCCAGCGAACTTCGTCCCACCCACAATTGATATATTGATATAAATCACTTCGAACACTCAAGTTCCCACAGAAATTATGTTTATGTACGTAATCTATACTCGCGGTATATAATTTCATTTTTGACATATAAACCTTATGCAGACTTATGTGCGATTCACATAGAACGTTACGGAAAAGAACGTCTACGTTCCGTCAACGTCTCCACCAATTCACACATGCAGTCAATGCTTCTACCAGTACCGTCACGTCAAATGTCGAACGAATGAATGTTATTCATGATGTCGCCACCTACAACAATTTTAAATTTCAATGTCCTCTTTCGAATCAGCATTCCTAGAATCAGTTCTAAATTTAGAAAAATTCAATGAAAATCATTGAGTTCAATTATTTAAATGCTTAAACCCCGTAGTTCGACCTTTATTCAACAATAATAATATATTTCTCTCAGCTAGTCGCGAAATTTGGAACTAAGAGATATGTTGGCAAGTACAGTAAGTTACTTATAATGCGACCTGCCGAGCCACCACTCATTGTCGCATTGGAGGCGATTGCGACCAGTAATTGGACATTCGTGACTGGTGGTGACTTTTGTGCTCCCGTGGCCGAGTGGTTAGCGTCCCACACTATCATGCCGGGGGTTCGATTCCCGTTCTGGCCGGGGGATTTTTCATCAAAGAAAATTCTTCCGGGTTGCACTGTGGTCACGCGTATTCCAGAGCTTGTCACTCCAGAGTGCATTTAAGGCGTGTTATTCGGCATAGAAATCTCAACCAAGTATTACTAATAAAAATGACGCAAGTAATGCTACGTTGAGAAGGCAAAAGTTCCACTGGAACGTTAGTGCCATCCAAGGAGGAAGGAGGAGGTGACTTTTAATGTTGGGCCATAATTTGGGCCCTGAACTCAATGTTTACAAAAATGTCCAATTGAAGGTAAAAATGTCCAATTAAACGTGTTGCATCAAAGGTCTATCCAATTAGCTTAATGTCGAATTAGATGTGAATTACTGTACAACCAAAATCAAAACAAAAGCCGAGACACAAAGCCCAGAGAAAAACCCAAGAAACCGTTCCGTCTCCGTCAATTATTCTTTTCTACAAATCCTGCCGGTCGTTTTCGTTGAACGTATGTTGACGGTTCGTTACGTTACATGTATTTATGTGAATGTTTTCATAATAATTGCATGGTAGAGTAACTGACGTAACGTGACGTGACGGGACGTGAACGTGACGTGAATGTTATATGTGAATTGCACTTAACACGCATCAATCCTGATACTGACTGTTTAAATCCGTGGCTCCGTTCTTGAGTTGTATCGTGAGGAACAGACACCAAATCATTTTGGTTTATATAGATGAAGTTTATAAATACATAGTTACCTTCACTTGATTTATCTGAAACTCATTGTTGAAAAAAAACAAAATTTATTTGAAGTTCATTGTGAAAACATAAACATAAACGAAACATAACCGTTATTGAATTGAATAAAAACATTTTTCATGTGAAATTCATTTTGAATTATTTTTAAGCTATTGTTTTGGAGCGCTGTTGCTTTGTTGCGCTGTTGTGGGGTTCGAAGAGACAGACGGTGGTTCCACATGAAGCTAGAAGCTCAATCTCTTCCTGCTAGTTTTGCAACTTTGTTGAATTCGTGCTGGAGGTTGTTGGCTTCCGTAAAATCGAACGCCATGCGCCATAAATCTTTGAGAGTCATACCATAGAAAACTTTGTCCAGTGGCCTGTAGATCCTCAGACTGATCACTCGTAGATACCTATCTGAACCGCACTAGGTGCTCGCTGACACATTCCAGCAGAAGTAGAAATGGCAATAAAATTAGATTCAAATCATAAATCACTTTCTGATATGAGTCTCTTTCTCAGAGTTAATTCAGAAATACCGAGGTCTGTCGCAATCCGACACTTCAGGACTCCCTCCCGAAGCCTCTGTCGGGCCATTTGAGCATTTCTGGAGTGCATTTCTTCAAATCGGTTTTCTTCTTGTGGGTCTCGTTAACAATTTTGTTGAAAACAAGCGAGCTTTTACCCCACAGCCACTGCGCACATTTGCCCCACAAGCAATTTTTGAACTAATCGAATTTTTAAAAAAAGCTCTTGAACTTTTTCACAAAAACGAATACGCACTATCGTCTACTATAGAATGAAGGTTTCCTTGACAGTGTAGTTTCGAACTTTCCAGTTATTTTAGGTAAGTAAATCGTCATCTCCAAAACTGAAAAAATAGATCAAAACATCGCAAAACTCTTTTTACCTCATAACTTTTTGCCACTTTCATGAAATGTATCTTTTTTATATGTTTGAGCTGCTGGTGTAATAATGTATCAAACGACTACACTGTTGTCGAAGTTTTATGCTCGTTTGCTTCGCATTACTCTACTACTGACTGATATACCTTATCACCTTCTGCTCTTAAAGGAGTCCCTTTTGTGGTTTTGAGCCAGGAAAAATATGCAACCCCAACCAAAACCAAGCCTTATTTTGAAAAACGTTATGTGTTTCCTACTACGTTTTTGTACGTATGAAAAAATTTCAATTACGATTCTAGGTAAATAGGCCTAGCTCATTTCATACATGTACCTACTATTTCAATAATGATTTAAGCAAATTTGGCTAAGGAAACATGCATAAATCTATCTCTTCTAGCGTGATATGTGCGAGTGAGACTACTTTGCCCCCCACAGGTGACCACTTTACCTCCTTACTAAAAAAATGCTCGATTTTTCAACCTTTTTTCCAATAATGAAAAATGTACTATTTTCAATTTTCATAATGAAAACCGCTTACTATCTTGAGCTACAATATTCTTCGAAGAACGGGAATTTTAGTGGTATGTGGACACAGGAAATGGGCATGTTCCTTAGGGTGACCACATTCACCCGCCCCCCCTTCCCCTATGAGTAAATTTTCACACATTAGCACATACATTCGCCATTCTTAGAGAAATAAAAACCATTATTCTGAAAACAGATAGCAAATCTTTCAACTCACATATGACACTATGACTTCATCTAAATAAAATGTTCCGAAAATGTTGCCACGGCCCGTTAACCCCGGAAACACTGCCTTGTAAATTCACTTTATTGCACTTTATTATGGGCCCTATTCCAGAAAACGAGACAAGCAATTCGTCTCGTCTCGTCTCGGTTTCAGTCACTGTCGAGACGAGCAAAATATCCAATTCCAGTACACGAGTTTCATTGAAATGTTTTATTTGGTAGACTGGAGAGACTTCAGTCAGTTTTACTCGGTATGATCAGTGATGTCAGATGAGAAGACATGTTTTTGTTTTGAGAAAAACAACAAACAGTTTTAAAATTGAACAATCGATACTCTTTTCTCAGTGCCAAAATATTGAAAAAAAACATAACAAAAAGGAATAAGTTTCATATATATTTTGGTTCCATTGATATTTTTCCTAGAGCATATGGGTTCATCACTCAGACGTTTTGTTATTATGGATTTATTGGGGGCAATGTTTGTTCACCTAATCAACGATTTATCAAGAAAAGTTTTAAATCTATATATACTATCTATTTTATTCTTATATACTATATACTTATACTATCTATTATATTCTAATCTATCTATAAAATCTATAAATATATATATATATATATATATATATATATATATATATATATATATATATATATATATATATAAAGAAGTCAATATGTGAAGACCCTTTTCGTGCTGTGTTAATATATTTAAAACATCTTGCATCCCTGGATATGAGTTCAATGTTTACAGTTCACGATCGACCCAGACGCTCCCGTAGGACTCGCTCGCGATCGAAGACTCGCTCTTCTTCAAGAAGTACGGAAAAACATCGCTCCAAAAGTCGATCTTTATCCAAAACAAGAAGTTGTTCGAGTTCGCGTACCGGTAGAAAGCCCGGGAATGGCTCAGCTTCACCTGCAGCTGAAAAACAACAGGTAAAAAAGCAGCGACGAAATGCTTTTTCAAAATCGCCGGAAGGCGAATTGGAGAAGTCAAGGCAGGCTAGAAAGAGCTCTCAACATAGACGAAATAAATCTAATTCGGAGACATTCGACCGGAAGCGGAAATCGCATTCTGTAGAGAATGCTAAATATCCATCGTCTAAGCAACGCGATAGAAGAAATGATTTGTAAGGATTGTTACAATTTTTGTTTGTTCGCAAAAGGTGTGCACCGAACTCTGCTGAATTACGGTGGGATTATAGCCTAAGCGTAAAGTGGTTAAATGCATTGCAGAGAATTAAAGGCTCTAAGCTTTTCCAAGTAATATACCTTCTTCACTGGTATTTATCCGAAATAAAACCTACAAGCACAATCATGCTGAAGACTGTTTTCGAAGCAAATGTTATCAGTTTTCTTATGAACATGGGTCAATGGTATCAGGAGGTATGGATAACATGCAAAACATATCCCCCTTGTTTTGTGTTGGCGAATAACTTGAGATGACTCGAGTTGTAATATTCCCGGAGGTGAATGATTTGACTATAGTTGTCATTGGGTGAGATTTGAGGGCATGTACTCTCCCGTTATCGTTCCGGGATAGAATAGAAGCTAAAAGTATGACCATTTCTAGAATAGAGCGAGTGACTTTGAAGCAAACACTTCAATCCGACACCAAACAATAGTAGATTTATCCGTTATTCATAAATTTATACTGTTACGTCTGTTACGTTTGAATGATTGATATATCGGATAGCGACAAAGTTTATGTATACCATTCAGCTCGCGTAGGTCAGTAATGTCATTCAGCTCGCGTATGTCAGTAATGTCATTCAGACCGCGAAGGAGATTGATCATATTTGTGTTTAAAAATGTTCCCGAAAAGGACCATTTCCAATTGATCCCAGGGACAGTGATCACTATAATAGAAGAAACGCTTAATTAAAAGAAGACGCACATTGCACAACAGGATGTATGCTAGGATAGAGAAATAATTGTGCTAACTTGTTCAATTGCGTTGCTTTTATTTCCTTTGCGATATTTTTCGAGAATCGCAAATACATGCATAAGACAACAAGTTTCAAGATAAAAGCGGACGATTCATTGCTATGTACAAATTTATGAAATTTGTGACAATATATTTTTTACGTTAACTCAATTTTTTTTTGGCAAAGTCTAATCAGCACGATGGTGGTTCGACGTTGTAGGTTAGAGGGTTAATTTTGTTTCCGGGTATTCACTGTCTGTCAGGTGCCCCAACTACTTTCCACGCCTTTTTTTTCTTTTGAAGCGACATCTACCGGAATCAAAACTGAAACAGTCTAAATGGTTTGCAACTCGAATCCTATGAAGAAGTTTACGATGCGATCTAATTGTAGGCGTATCACAATGGCAAAACATTGCAAGAAATCGCGTTATTAGTTTTCCCTTCAAATACACCAACATTGATCAACTTTGTCCCGGAACGCAGGACAATAACCCTTTTTTTAAGACCGCGGCATCTACAGAGTGGATTGAATTATGTACACTCTCCGATTTCTTTCACTGTTTATATTCGAATCGAAGAAAATTTTACTTGTTTTTTATACATATATTTTTCGTTTTTTGAACATAAATGAAGAATTTAGTTTTTGATTCACCCCCCTTAAGTCCTAAAATACCTTTCTCACACAAAAAAAAACTTAATTCGTTCAGGAGATGATAGACGATCAGAGTTATTGAACTTTCTTTCTGTTTCGGGCTCTGTTTGCTTTAACCCTTTAACGGGCCGTGAGAATTAGGCAAGGGATCGACTTCAATTTCAGAGAACATAATCCTTACCTTAGGAAGAACACATATTTACCTTTGAAATTTTTTTAACTATTGAAACAGTTGAAAAAAATTGGTGGCAATATAGTTGCCACGACCCGCTAACCCCAAAAACACTTCACTTTATTGCGCCTTTGGTTATGCAAAATTAAAAACAATACACCCAGGTTTTTTTTACGCGGGGGATACGTACCTCGTAAAAAAACCGCGTTAATTGGAAAATCCGCGTTAATTGGAAACTCTCCGTAAAGAAAAAAAGGTCACATAAAAATCCTCTTGAGAATCGTGATGGGGTGCGGCATACGCTTTGAGGGAGCTTGAAAGGGAGAGATATGAACTGAGAGAGAGAAGTGATGTTGCTCAGGTTTACGCGCAAAAATCGGAAAATCCGAGAAAAAAACCGCGTTAATTGGAAAATCCGAATTCGAGTAAACATTTATTGTAACTCATTAGATGAGCGATTTTAGGGGGTATGACGAAGCGAGGTGGAGTGTGACAAAGTAATTGTCCAGCCTAAGGTAAATTTTATGGTTTAAATGCTCAAAAAGGTGCGCCTGAGGGAGAGATGTGGTATTGCTCAGATTAAAAATAACATAACAAATTAATTCAAAAAAATCCAAATGTTTAATATCTTTGTTTTTTTACATTAATAGACCACAGATTCAACCAAAAACTGATAGAATGTATCGTACAATGCTTAATCGCTATCGTAGATAACACCACATCGTCGGCGTTTCAACGGGCTATCGACAGGTTGTGGTTCCTCGCCGTTTAGCTGTGCATTTTCGGTAGTTTTCTTCTCGTATTTTACCAGCTCGGTGTATCGTAGTAAACAGTGCCTTAGATCGTTACGGAAGGAGATAGCTGGCTCGATACAAGGATCGTTTGTCACAAAAAAATCAGCAAGCGTTTCACCAAGTTGCAAACCTTCCTTAATCTTGCTCTCGGTGAATTCCGTTTCCTCGTCATGATCAATATTTGCTGAATTATTCACATAATCCAGTAAATCTTCATCCTCGAAAAATGGTTCCCTTAACATTTCCACAATATCTGCGGTGGAAAAATCATTGAATCCTTCACCGCCAACAGCATGGGCTAGAAGAAGTATTTCGCCCTCTTCGTTACTTGCTGGCATCGATGAATGTACACAGTCAGGCCACAATGGCTTCCAGCAGGCATTTAACGTTGACCTCTTCAACAGTTTCACTGCAACTTCAATGGATTCTACGCATTCACGCATTGTAAAATACTTCCACGCTTCTATTATGGTCGATGCATTGCCTGTATCGATTTCATCCAAGATGTAGCGGAAGGTAGTTTTAATATAATGCCTCTTGAACGTGGCGATAATGCCCTGATCGAGCGGCTGGATTAAAGATGTTGTATTCGGGGGAAGGAATACAATTTGCACATTCGGGTGCTCGACGCGCAGATGCCCAGGAGCGTTGTCAATTACGAGAAGCACTCGAAACTCCAGTCCTTTTTTAGCAAGATAAGGTTTGACTTCCGGCACAAAGCATTCTTCTAGCCATCTCCTGAAAATCTCCTGCGTTACCCAGGCTTTTGCATTCGACATCCAATGTACCGGTAGATCATTGAAGTTTAAACACTTCATGGATCTTGGACGTAAAGATTTATGCAAAAGCAGTGGTTTCAGCATTCGATCTCCTGAGGCATTGCTACAAAAAAGCAATGTAATCCGGTCTTTAGCAACCTTGAAGCCAGATGCCGACTTTTCCGCCTTTGCCACATAGGTCCTACTCGGCATTTTTTTCCAAAACACTCCAGTCTCATCCGCGTTAAACACCTGATCGGGGTGGTACTTACCATCAACTTCGATCAACTGTTTGAACTCGGCTGGATATGATTTGGCTGCCTTCAAGTCTGCTGAAGCACTTTCGCCTTTAATCTGCACATTCCTTATCGAGTGCTTCCGAATGAACCTGTAGAACCAACCTTTGCTAGCGGAAAACTCCAGTTTCTTTTCAGAGAAAAACCGCGTTAATTGAAAAATCCGCGTAAAAAAAACCGCGTTAATTCGAAAATCCGCGTAAAAAAACCTCGTAAAAAAACCGCGTAAAAAAAACCGCGTAAAAAAAACCTGGGTGAATTTCTAGTGCAACGATACCGATTATTTCTGCGATTTACAATATTTCTAGTGCAGCGAAAAAAACTGTTTTGACGTAGGACTACGTCTTTCATTTCTATACCGGGGTGTAAAATCAAAGTTTCGAAAACGAAAGCGTTACGCCGGAGACCGAGATTGTGAGCGTTAATAGCTCCTAAACAACTGAACGAAATGGTATGATAAACACTTCATTCGAAAGATAAAATATCTACGCGTTCTATACTTGTTACTTTTTGATCCAAAAACTTGTTTCAATAGTCTTAAAATTGCTTTCAAAACAGGCTATTGAAATCACCAATCGGTATATAAGCGAGCGCCGCTCGGAAATCCACTCAGTTCTAATTGAACAGCGATTGGAGCATGTTGTCGCTGTTGTGGTGAAGCTCTTCGTTTATCATGAAAGCGTGGATGAACGGTGTCACCAAGAGCCTGTTTGTGCACCCTAGGCCAGAAGGGAATCCATCAGGAGGAGAGTGATGCCACAAACGGTTCCCCGGGAAGCTACACACACATACACGCGCGGAATTCTTTCCGTTTGGATGCCATTCAGCATTGAGAAAGTTCCGGAAAGATCTAATCATTTCTGGAAAATAATCTGCCAGTTCCTTTGGGAATTCAAAAATACATTCATGTGAAAGAGTTTATTTGAATGTTTTCTATCCATGTAACACTGTGACCAAATATGTTTCAATCAAGTGCTATTAACAGGTGGTTATCAAATTAGTATTAACCACTGGTGGGCTTCCAGTATTGAGGAAAATGTGGAAATATCTAATCGTTACTGAAAATAATCTGCCAGTTCCTCTGGGAATTTAAAATTACATTCATGTGAAAGAGTTTATTTGAATGTTTTCTATCCATGTAACACTGTGGCCAAATACATTTGGTTTTGTGATTTTTCAATCAATCGCAATTAACAGGATAGCTTCTGAAGATTATTCTTCCCCATCAGTAGGATATTTCCGTATCCAATATTGTATGCGCCCGCAATCGATTATTGCTCAGTCGCCAAAAGTTCCGAGCTCAGAGAGTGCATTCCCCTCTAGTTTGCCTTCCAAATTGCCATCGTAAACCACACCTTCTCTCGATTCAATCACACACAAAAAGCATACTTAAGCGATATTCTGGTGGTGAGACACATTCATTTTTCGTGAGGACATCGACAAAACAACATCGTTGCCTAACGTGCTGGAGGAGGTGGACGGCGAAGGATCGACACATACACGCGCAGAATTCTTGCCGTTTGGATGCCATTCAGCATCGAGAAAGTTCCGGAAAGATCTAATCATTGCTGGAAAATGATCTGCCAGTTCCTCTGGGAATTTAAAAATACATTCATGTGAAAGAGTTTATTTGAATGTTTTCTATCCATGTAACACTGTGACCAAATATTTTTCAATCAAGTACTATTAACAGGTGGTTATCGAGTTAGTATTAACCACTGGTGGGCTTCCAGTATCGAGGAAAATGTGGAAATATTTAATCGTTACTGAAAATAATCTGCCAGTTCCTCTGGGAATTTAAAAATACATTCATGTGAAAGAGTTTATTTTAATGTTTTCTATCCATGTAACACTGTGACCAAATACATTTGGTTTTGTGATTTTTCAATCAATCGCAATTAACAGGATAGCTTCTGAAGATTATTCTTCCCCATCAGTAGGATATTTCCGTATCCAATATTGTATGCGCCCGCAATCGATTATTGCTCAGTCGCCGAAAGTTCCGAGCTCAGAGAGTTCATTCCCCTCTAGTTTGCCTTCCAAATTGCCATCGTAAACCACACCTTCTCTCGATTCAATCACACACAAAAAGCATACTTAAGCGATATTCTGGTGGTGAGACACATTCATTTTTCGTGAGGACATCGACAAGACAACATCGTTGCCTAACGTGCTGGAGGAGGTGGACGGCGAAGGGTCGACACATACAAGCGCAGAATTCTTGCCGTTTGGATGCCATTCAGCATCGAGAAAGTTCCGGAAAGATCTAATCATTGCTGGAAAATAATCTGCCAGTTCCTCTGGGAATTCAAAAATACATTCATGTGAAAGAGTTTATTTGAATGTTTTCTATCCATGTAACACTGTGACCAAATATTTTTCAATCAAGTACTATTAACAGGTGGTTATCGAGTTAGTATTAACCACTGGTGGGCTTCCAGTATCGAGGAAAATGTGGAAATATCTAATCGTTGCCGGAAAATAATCTGCCAGTTCCCCTTGGAATTGAAAATTACATTCAAGCGAAAGAGTTTATTTTAATGTTTTTTATCCATAAAATATCCATATAATACATTTGGGTTTGTGATTTGTCAATAAAGTACAGTTAGTAGGTTAGCTTCTGAAGATTATTCTTCAGAACAAGGTTTTTCGTATCCTATATTGGATGCATACAACCTTGTGCCTCCAACGTAACGCTCTCGTTTTCGAAGTCCCCCAAATATTCATTTATTCATTCATTCAGAATGAATTTAGATTCAACTTCAAACAAATGATCTCTAAATCAACGATAGTCCTACGTCACCCTTGCGGTTATACCATACATATAACCCACTTCCTGTTTTTTATATAGAGTTTTAAAAGAGAAAATAAAAAGGTGATTTTTTCATCAAATACACCATTTATTTTATTGAAAAAACTACATGGCCTTACACAATAGATCCCAAATAGTACGAATACAGTGAAAACTTTTTCAACTTGTTGCATTTTCAACGAAATTAAACAAAATTTCCGGCAGCGCTCTAAAATCGTGGTTTTGATACATAAAAATGACTCCCAAATTAATATCGTACATTTTTAGCAGCCCAAAAAAATTGGAGCATTGCCAAATACCTTTAGAAGATTTTGGCTAAGTAAAATATTGAAATAATATTCCAAGTGCAGCGAAAAGAATTTGTTGGTGGCAATATAGTTGCCAGTACCCGTTAAAGGGTTAAAATGGTTCTATTTTCAAAAAACTCAAGCTTTGACCGCTTTGCGCCACTTTTCCTTAAGTCCGATTGAGCTGAAATTTTACGTATGGTGTTTTTTCGAGGTGGTGAACATTAGAAATTTTAGGGTCGATTTTTTCCCATACATTCATTGACACCCTAATATACAGCCATTCCATGCCAAACGGATATAGTGGTTCTCAGATTTTCGTCATAAGTGGTTCTTTATCGCAAAACATTCGACCCGTATTTTTTATTTTTTACCTGGGAGACCATTTCTATTTTTGGGTGGCCTGAAAAAGAAATTTTTCAGCTTTTTCCCAAAAATGACTTTTTTCAAAAATGCATAACTTTTGAACCACTGAACCGATTTAGATGATCGACATACAAATTGAAGCCAACTGCAACAGTTGAAAACGTACATTGCTTATGCAATACTAGTTTAGCCGTGAAAAAAATTTTGAAGATAAAGGCGGATCAGAAGAATACCGATACTTTCAATCAACAAGGTGAACAAACACATCAAACAAACTAGACGATTCGACTGATTCTTCGACGGGCGCGGCCAAACGGTCGTCGAGCCAGACAAGTTAACAAAAGGTCATTGGCTTCAATTTGTATGTCGATCATCTAAATCGGTTCAGTGGTTCAAAAGTTATGCATTTTTGAAAAAAGTCATTTTTGGGAAAAAGCTGAAAAATTTCTTTTTCAGGCCACCCAAAAATAGAAATGGTCTCCCAGGTAAAAAATAAAAAATACGGGTCGAATGTTTTGCGATAAAGAACCACTTATGACGAAAATCTGAGAACCACTATATCCGTTTGGCATGGAATGGCTGTATATTAGGGTGTCAATGAATGTATGGGAAAAAATCGACCCTAAAATTTCTAAAAGTTACCATATACAAAATGTTCACCACCTCGAAAAAACACCATACGTAAAATTTCAGCTCAATCGGACTTAAGGAAGAGTGGCGCAAAGCGGTCAAAGCTTGAGTTTTTTGAAAATAGAACCATTTTAACCCTTTAACGGGTACTGGCAACTATATTGCCACCAACAAATTCTTTTCGCTGCACTTGGAATATTATTTCAATATTTTACTTAGCCAAAATCTTCTAAAGGTATTTGGCAATGCTCCAATTTTTTTGGGCTGCTAAAAATGTACGATATTAATTTGGGAGTCATTTTTATGTATCAAAACCACGATTTTAGAGCGCTGCCGGAAATTTTGTTTAATTTCGTTGAAAATGCAACAAGTTGAAAAAGTTTTCACTGTATTCGTACTATTTGGGATCTATTGTGTAAGGCCATGTAGTTTTTTCAATAAAATAAATGGTGTATTTGATGAAAAAATCACCTTTTTATTTTCTCTTTTAAAACTCTATATAAAAAAACAGTTTTTTTCGCTGCACTAGAAATATTGTAAATCGCAGAAATAATCGGTATCGTTGCACTAGAAATACACCCAGGTTTTTTTTTACGCGGTTTTTTTACGAGGTTTTTTTTACGCGGATTTTCGAATTAACGCGGTTTTTTTTACGCGGATTTTTCAATTAACGCGGTTTTTCTCTGAAAAGAAACTGGAGTTTTCCGCTAGCAAAGGTTGGTTCTACAGGTTCATTCGGAAGCACTCGATAAGGAATGTGCAGATTAAAGGCGAAAGTGCATCAGCAGACTTGAAGGCAGCCAAATCATATCCAGCCGAGTTCAAACAGTTGATCGAAGTTGATGGTAAGTACCACCCCGATCAGGTGTTTAATGCGGATGAGACTGGAGTGTTTTGGAAAAAAATGCCGAGTAGGACCTATGTGGCAAAGGCGGAAAAGTCGGCATCTGGCTTCAAGGTTGCTAAAGACCGGATTACATTGCTTTTTTGTAGCAATGCCTCAGGAGATCGAATGCTGAAACCACTGCTTTTGCATAAATCTTTACGCCCAAGATCCATGAAGTGTTTAAACTTCAATGATCTACCGGTACATTGGATGTCGAATGCAAAAGCCTGGGTAACGCAGGAGATTTTCAGGAGATGGCTAGAAGAATGCTTTGTGCCGGAAGTCAAACCTTATCTTGCTAAAAAAGGACTGGAGTTTCGAGTGCTTCTCGTAATTGACAACGCTCCTGGGCATCTGCGCGTCGAGCACCCGAATGTGCAAATTGTATTCCTTCCCCCGAATACAACATCTTTAATCCAGCCGCTCGATCAGGGCATTATCGCCACGTTCAAGAGGCATTATATTAAAACTACCTTCCGCTACATCTTGGATGAAATCGATACAGGCAATGCATCGACCATAATAGAAGCGTGGAAGTATTTTACAATGCGTGAATGCGTAGAATCCATTGAAGTTGCAGTGAAACTGTTGAAGAGGTCAACGTTAAATGCCTGCTGGAAGCCATTGTGGCCTGACTGTGTACATTCATCGATGCCAGCAAGTAACGAAGAGGGCGAAATACTTCTTCTAGCCCATGCTGTTGGCGGTGAAGAATTCAATGATTTTTCCACCGCAGATATTGTGGAAATGTTAAGGGAACCATTTTTCGAGGATGAAGATTTACTGGATTATGTGAATAATTCAGCAAATATTGATCATGACGAGGAAACGGAATTCACCGAGAGCAAGATTAAGGAAGGTTTGCAACTTGGTGAAACGCTTGCTGATTTTTTTGTGACAAACGATCCTTGTATCGAGCCAGCTATCTCCTTCCGTAACGATCTAAGGCACTGTTTACTACGATACACCGAGCTGGTAAAATACGAGAAGAAAACTACCGAAAATGAACAGCTAAACGGCGAGGAACCACAACCTGTCGATAGCCCGTTGAAACGCCGACGATGTGGTGTTATCTACGATAGCGATTAAGCATTGTACGATACATTCTATCAGTTTTTGGTTGAATCTGTGTTCTATTAATTTAAAAAAACAAAGATATTAAACATTTGGATTTTTTTGAATTAATTTGTTATGTTATTTTTAATCTGAGCAATACCACATCTCTCCCTCAGGCGCACCTTTTTGAGCATTTAAACCATAAAATTTACCTTAGGCTGGACAATTACTTTGTCACACTCCACCTCGCTTCGTCATACCCCCTAAAATCGCTCATCTAATGAGTTACAATAAATGTTTACTCGAATTCGGATTTTCCAATTAACGCGGTTTTTTTCTCGGATTTTCCGATTTTTGCGCGTAAACCTGAGCAATATCACTTCTCTCTCTCAGTTCATATCTCTCCCTTTCAAGCTCCCTCAAAGCGTATGCCGCACCCCATCACGATTCTCAAGAGGATTTTTATGTGACCTTTTTTTCTTTACGGAGAGTTTCCAATTAACGCGGATTTTCCAATTAACGCGGTTTTTTTACGAGGTACGTATCCCCCGCGTAAAAAAAACCTGGGTGTATTGTTTTTAATTTTGCATAACCAAAGGCGCAATAAAGTGAAGTGTTTTTGGGGTTAGCGGGTCGTGGCAACTATATTGCCACCAATTTTTTTCAACTGTTTCAATAGTTAAAAAAAATTCAAAGGTAAATATGTGTTCTTCCTAAGGTAAGGATTATGTTCTCTGAAATTGAAGTCGATCCCTTGCCTAATTCTCACGGCCCGTTAAAGGGTTAAAGCAAACAGAGCCCGAAACAGAAAGAAAGTTCAATAACTCTGATCGTCTATCATCTCCTGAACGAATTAAGTTTTTTGACGTAGGACTACGTCTTTCATTTCTATACCGGGGTGTAAAATCAAAGTTTCGAAAACGAAAGCGTTACGTTGGAGACCGAGATTTTGAGCGTTAATAGCTCCTAAACAACTGAACGAAATGGCATGATAAACACTTCATTCGAAAGACAAAATGTCTACGCGTTCTGTACTTGTTACTTTTTGATCCAAAAGCTTGTTTCAATAGTCCTAAAATTGCTTTCAAAACAGACTATTGAAATCACCAATTGGTATATAAGCGAGCGCCGCTCGGAAATCCACTCAGTTCTAATTGAACAGCGATTGGAGCATGTTGTCGCTGTTGTGGTGAAGCTCTTCATTTATCATGAAAGCGCGGATGAACGGTGTCACCAAGAGCCTGTTTGTGCACCTTAGGCCAGAAGGGAATCCATCAGGAGGAGAGTGATGCCACAAACGGTTCCCCGGGAAGACATCGCTACACAACAGGTGGTTATCGAGTTAGTATTAACCACTGGTGGGCTTCCAGTATCGAGGAAAATGTGGAAATATCTAATCGTTACTGAAAATAATCTGCCAGTTCCTCTGGGAATTCAAAAATACATTCATGTGAAAAAGTTTATTTGAATGTTTTCTATCCATGTAACACTGTGACCAAATATGTTTCAAACAAGTGCTATTAACAGATGTTTATCGAGTTAGCATTAACCACTGGTGGGCTTCCAGTATCGAGGAAAATGTGGAAATATCTAATCGTTACTGAAAATAATCTGCCAGTTCCTCTGGGAATTCAAAAATACATTCATGTGAAAAAGTTTATTTGAATGTTTTCTATCCATGTAACACTGTGACCAAATACATTTGGTTTTGTGGTTTTTCAATCAATCGCAATTAACAGGATAGCTTCTGAAGATTATTCTTCCCCATCAGTAGGATATTTCCGTATTCAATATTGTATGCGCCCGCAATCGATTATTGCTCAGTCGCCGAAAGTTTCGAGCTCAGAGAGTTCATTCCCCTCTAGTATGCCTTCCAAATTGCCATCGTAAACCACACCTTCTCTCGATTCAATCACACACAAAAAGCATACTTAAGCGATATTCTGGTGGTGAGACACATTAATTTTTCGTGAGGACATCGACAAGACAACATCGTTGCCTAACGTGCTGGAGGAGGTGGACGGCGAAGGATCGACACATACACGCACAGAATTCTTTCCGTTTGGATGCCATTCAGCATCGAGAAAGTTCCGGAAAGATCTAATCATTGCTGGGAAATAGTCAGCCAGTTCCTCTGGGAATTTAAAAATACATTCATGTGAAAGAGTTTATTTGAATGTTTTCTATTCATGTAACACTGTGACCAAATATTTTTCAATCAAGTACTATTAACAGGTGGTTATCGAGTTAGTATTAACCACTGGTGGGCCAGCCCAGTATCGAGGAAAATGTGGAAATATCTAATCGTTACTGAAAATAATCTGCCAGTTCCTCTGGGAATTTAAAATTACATTCATGTGAAAGAGTTTATTTTAATGTTTTCTATCCATAAAATATCCATATAATACATTTGGGTTTGTGATTTGTCAATCAAGTACAGTTAGCAGGTTAGCTTCTGAAGATTATTCTTCAGAACAAGGTTTTTCGTATCCTATATTGGATGCATAAAACCTTGTGCCTCCAACGTAACGCTCTCGTTTTCGAAGTCTCCCAAATATTCATTTATTAATTCATTCAGAATGGATTTAGATTCAACTTCAAACAAATGTTCTCTAAATCAACGATAGTCCTACGTCACCCTTGCGGTTATACCATAGATATAACCCACTTCCTGTTTTTTTGTGTGAGAAAGGTATTTTAGGACTTAAGGGGGGTGAATCAAAAACTAAATTCTTCATTTATGTTCAAAAAACGAAAAATATATGTATAAAAAACAAGTAAAATTTTCTTCGATTCGAATATAAACAGTGAAAGAAATCGGAGAGTGTACATAATTCAATCCACTCTGTAGATGCCGCGGTCTTAAAAAAAGGGTTATTGTCCTGCGTTCCGGGACAAAGTTGATCAATGTTGGTGTATTTGAAGGGAAAACTAATAACGCGATTTCTTGCAATGTTTTGCCATTGTGATACGCCTACAATTAGATCGCATCGTAAACTTCTTCATAGGATTCGAGTTGCAAACCATTTAGACTGTTTCAGTTTTGATTCCGGTAGATGTCGCTTCAAAAGAAAAAAAAGGCGTGGAAAGTAGTTGGGGCACCTGACAGACAGTGAATACCCGGAAACAAAAATAAACCCTCTAACCTACAACGTCGACCCACCATCGTGCTGATTAGACTTTGCCAAAAAAAAATTGAGTTAACGTAAAAAATATATTGTCACAAATTTCATAAATTTGTACATAGCAATGAATCGTCCGCTTTTATCTTGAAACTTGTTGTCTTATGCATGTATTTGCGATTCTCGAAAAATATCGCAAAGGAAATAAAAGCAACGCAATTGAACAAGTTAGCACAATTATTTCTCTATCCTAGCATACATCCTGTTGTGCAATGTGCGTCTTCTTTTAATTAAGCGTTTCTTCTATTATAGTGATCACTGTCCCTGGGATCAATTGGAAATGGTCCTTTTCGGGAACATTTTTAAACACAAATATGATCAATCTCCTTCGCGGTCTGAATGACATTACTGACATACGCGAGCTGAATGACATTACTGACCTACGCGAGCTGAATGGTATACATAAACTTTGTCGCTATCCGATATATCAATCATTCAAACGTAACAGACGTAACAGTATAAATTTATGAATAACGGATAAATCTACTATTGTTTGGTGTCGGATTGAAGTGTTTGCTTCAAAGTCACTCGCTCTATTCTAGAAATGGTCATACTTTTAGCTTCTATTCTATCCCGGAACGATAACGGGAGAGTACATGACCTCAAATCTCACCCAATGACAACTATAGTCAAATCATTCACCTCCGGGAATATTACAACTCGAGTCATCTCAAGTTATTCGCCAACACAAAACAAGGGGGATATGTTTTGCATGTTATCCATACCTCCTGATACCATTGACCCATGTTCATAAGAAAACTGATAACATTTGCTTCGAAAACAGTCTTCAGCATGATTGTGCTTGTAGGTTTTATTTCGGATAAATACCAGTGAAGAAGGTATATTACTTGGAAAAGCTTAGAGCCTTTAATTCTCTGCAATGCATTTAACCACTTTACGCTTAGGCTATAATCCCACCGTAATTCAGCAGAGTTCGGTGCACACCTTTTGCGAACAAACAAAAATTGTAACAATCCTTACAAATCATTTCTTCTATCGCGTTGCTTAGACGATGGATATTTAGCATTCTCTACAGAATGCGATTTCCGCTTCCGGTCGAATGTCTCCGAATTAGATTTATTTCGTCTATGTTGAGAGCTCTTTCGAGCCTGCCTTGACTTCTCCAATTCGCCTTCCGGCGATTTTGAAAAAGCATTTCGTCGCTGCTTTTTTACCTGTTGTTTTTCAGCTGCAGGTGAAGCTGAGCCATTCCCGGGCTTTCTACCGGTACGCGAACTCGAACAACTTCTTGTTTTGGATAAAGATCGACTTTTGGAGCGATGTTTTTCCGTACTTCTTGAAGAAGAGCGAGTCTTCGATCGCGAGCGAGTCCTACGGGAGCGTCTGGGTCGACCGTGATTGTGATTACTAGTACTCTCAGAATGTTCACTTTGATTATGCCTCTCCTCCTCTTCTTCCTGACGACGGTCTTCTTCTTCTTGATGTTTACGCAGCTGCTCTCGAACTTCTTCTTCAATTTCCTTAGCACTTTTTACCAATTTATCAGTTTGTAAAACAATACGATGTTTTCGGAAAGATTCTGGGACAGTTTCGTCCCCTGGTTCTTTTGAGTGGGTTCTACGAGGTGGAGAACGATGGCGATGTTTCGAACGATGACGATAGCCAGATCTTGATCTTGATCTGGATCTAGATCTTGTGAGTGACCTTGAATTTCTGATTGTGGAAGCTAGATTTTTAGACATAGGTTTCGATATCTGAAGAGACTTTTTCGGCTTGGACTCTGATCGGCGTGACTTTGATCTAGATCGGTCTGATGGCGATCTTGATCGTCTTGTAGATCGAGATCTTGAACTAGAACGCGTTCTTGATCTGGATCTGGATCTGGACCTAGAACGAGATCTGCTGCTCCGAGCACGACGAGATCGACTGCGACTTCTGGATCTGCTTCTGCTTCTGCTGCGCGATCTTCTACGACGTGACCGAGAATGGGATCTTGATCGAGACCTTGAGTATGTGCGTGCTTTTGATCTTTCTCGCCCTCGATTGTGATAGTCACCATAATCCCCATAATCGTCTCCCCTATCTCTGTAATAATCGAAGCCACCGCGGCCACGGTAGGCACCTCTACCACGTGGACGCAGATACCTCCCTCCCCTGGGGGCACCGCGATATCCACGATATGCAAGAGCATTCGCATAATATCCTGCTCTTTGGGCGTAAAATGGATCATATGCATACGGATATCCCATAGCTGCCCAATCGAATCCTGGATACATTCCAGGGTATGCTCCCGGAGGTAAAGTCGGAGGAACTGAAGCATAAGGGACAATCGCATTAGCAGTATCCGGTTGCTCTTCTTCGTCCTCATTGCCGGTTCCCGAATATGATGAACTTATGTCCGATCCAGATTGTTTCTTTTTCTTTTTCTTTCTTGCATCCGGCGGATGCTCGTTAAGAATACTATCATCAGAACTGATGGTGTTGACACTTGGGGATCGTGATCGATTAGATGAAATGCATCCAGATGTACCCAAAAAGTTTTTCAACAAATTTCCGTCTTTAACCTGTTTTACACGTTGACGCATTTTTTCGATTTCTTTTTCTTGAGTTGCCTTCAACTTCTCTGCTTTTTTATTTGCAGATTTGGAAGATTCCTTAGCCGTACTAATTTCGGATGATTTTCCCGCTAGAAATGCCTGTTTGGTCTTGAAAATAGAAAAAAAAATCAATGAACTTTATTATAACAAACATGAAGGATGATATTTACTTTTATCCTTTCAAGAAGTGCATCAAGAAGACGTATGCTCTCCAATTTCCTTTGCGTTTCCAAAAGCTTGCGCTCTTCTTGTAGTATTTTTAGACTTATCTCATCCGTTTCCCGCTGTCGCAGTTTTTGTAGATGCTTCTCTTTCCGTCTTTGCTCCCGCTGCATGCGCTTCAACTCTTCCGCTTTCTTTAGATCCTCCTGGCGCTTTCTGTGGAATACACAAGTAGGACCCATACAGAACTGACTCTTTGGCGAAACGGAACATCCTTATTGTTCAACACACTGCTCCGATTGTATTCACTGCACTTGACTTTATTAGTTAGAATATTTCAACACTTTGCACAGCTGTTTCAGAAACTTTAATAGAAATGGGATCGAGCGAAAAGATGATCGAAACTTCCTACCGCAACTTTAGGCAGAAACGGCGGAAACTAGGACATCTGATGCTCATAAAAATATTTTTAAATGGTTATTTTGGAAATAAAAATAAAAATCTAAATCGGAATTCAAATTGGATTCAAACCTCTCGCGTTCCTTCTTCGCTTCCTCCTCAGCAATGCGTTGCTTCTCCAGCTCCTCTTTCTCGCGCTCCATAGCAATTAATCGATCCCGAACCACTTTCCGTTTTTTGATCGAGGCATCACTTAAATGTTTTGTACGATCGAAGTCCACCGTTATTGAAACCGCTAAATTTTTATCTTCTTCCTTACGCACAATTTTCATTCCACGGAATTCATCCATTGCTTTTACAAATCCGACGTATTCGCTGAATTGTACATACCTTGAAAATATTAGCCCATCTTAGAAATATTATCCAATTTATGGGAAAAATTCGAAGCAAATAGAAATTGCAATGAAGTTTTTTTTTGTATTTACCCTTCGAAGTACATATCCTGATCAAAACTGAATTTTTGCATTCCCGACATATGGGACTTCATCTGTGCCCGGTACGGATCACAAATAGGGATATCTACACAACGCACCTCGCCGAACTTTTCAAATATACGCTTGAATATACCTTCACTAGGTTTGGTGTCATCTTCATTTTCCAGATGTCTCGGACGGAACCATTTGATTGGAAGATTAACAAAATGGATCGTATCCGGGCGCTCGCCTGCTTTCATCTCGTCCATATTTTTAGCATCCCGAAAAAACGAATCCCAATCATGGCGGGTGGGAAAGTCCTCTTTTGCTTCTGACGCCCGCAATTTTGCTGAATCAGAAAACCCTGTTAACCGTATAGGGCGCCCATCTAGTCGTCCTAGTACGTGTCGTAGCTTGTTACGATCCTCCAGTTCACCTTCGAACCGAATGAATCCAACGGTGCTCTTCGAAACCTGAGATAGAGAACGAATCTGTTGAAAAAGGAAAATAATGAACTGCACTCCCGATTGCTCACCTTGAGCACAGAGAACTTCTCTGGCAGAATCATCTGTCGCATTTTATCCATAACCTCATAGTTCGAGATCGCTTTGCCAGTGATAACACTTGGCAAAGCAACCGACACATTAAGCTTTGCCGATGGTTTGAGGTAAAGGCTATGCGGCAAATACAGTGGCACACAATCGCTGACATCGTAAATCGTCTGTATCATTTTGTTCACAATCACCAGATTTC
Source organism: Toxorhynchites rutilus septentrionalis (assembly GCF_029784135.1). Classification (NCBI taxonomy): domain Eukaryota; kingdom Metazoa; phylum Arthropoda; class Insecta; order Diptera; family Culicidae; genus Toxorhynchites; species Toxorhynchites rutilus. Next base: position 265,446,232 of record NC_073746.1, on the reverse strand, counting down.
AAGCGTAACCGAATGTATTTTCAGATTTTTATTTTCAATGTTCATTAACACCAGAGCAACATTTTCGATTGGACAGTCCGAAATCCAGGTCGAATTCAATTCCCCCGATAAAAATAAGTGAATAAAATGAATCAAACAGTAAATTAGAGCGTTTCAATATTCGCAAAAACACGGAAAGTCCCTGAAAAAGTAAAATACTTCCCAGCCCCTTCACAATATTTTTGGAATTTGGCGAATATGGTTTGAAATTAGAACGAGGGCGTAGTCCATGCCTCTTGAAATCCAGCAAAAACTGCGTTATCTTGCACAATATACACTATTTCTTATTTTCACAAACTATAATCGTGTACGTTTCAAGCACTGTTTCACCTTAGTATACCGTTGCTTGACAAAATAGAATTCAACGCTATATTTTCTATTGAAAGTTGCACTATATCCTCCAAAATGGTGAAAATAACCATTTCACATAAGCACCTATTTTATTTTTACATTTGACAGATTTAAATGATATTGACACTTGGTTGTTTCATTTGCTTTGCCTGAAAAAAATAATGGCTAGGCTAGAGGCGTTAGGTTTTAGGGAGAGTCGTCTCCAAACAGTGAAAACTAATTGCTTGTCCCCGATAATCGTTCGATTAATCGATTAATCGAATGAAGTATAAAGAAATCGATTATTAATCGAACGAATACTGCGCAACGAACAATCGAAGAGAACAAATAGTTGACGTCGATAAATCGATCCAATCCCAGAGAAAAAAAACATACGGCCTCTGCAGTTTTATTCTAAATCAATCATTGTCTTTGACGCTCCCGTAAACGAAGCTCAATGCTGTCAACGCGAATTTTCAAATTCAAAACTACAAACAATGTCAAACATTGAACATGAAAAAATTCGACTGAAATATTTAAGGTAATCTAACCATGTACCGACAGGTTGGAAGAACAGACCGATAAAATATTCTAGGCATTCAATAACTGAATATTTGCTTGTCGTGTTTTTTATCCCATTTGTTTATTTATTTAGGCTCATTAGCGTTTCAGCTGTAACAGAGTCGGATTTTAAACGTGTTACATGTTTTATAGTATCTTTAAATTGTACATGACACAGTTGCGTATTATTAGTTGAGTATTACTTATATATCATAGCATAAGAGGATTCCTTCTATACCATTATATATGATACGTTACCCAGTAGCCATTTAGGCGTACGAGCATTCCGTCTGTTCTTCCATTGTTCAGTTAGATCGAACAGCGGGGACAGTTGATATGATCATTGTTGTGTTATTCATAGCACAACAATTGATCCATCGAATAAGATTATTCGTAATTGTGTTCATTCCTTGGATATACGGTATGCACAAAGTCCATAATAATAGAAGACTCACAGCAAGAAAAATATATGTACCCCGGATGCCTGGAAGATCTCTGCGGTAACACCTATCCACAAATCCGGAAACATTCATGACGTTAAAAATTATCGACCTATTCCAATTCTCTGCTGCTTGGCCAAGATACTCGAGTTACTAATCCACGAAAAAATGTACTCTGCTGCTAAACCCATGATATCTCAGTATCAGCATGGCTTCGTGAAAAACCGCTCCACTGTTTCAAACCTGATGGTCTACACGAGCCTGCTAAACTCTAGCTTGGATAAGCGCTGTCAAGTTGATAGCATATACGAGGATTTCACTAAAGCCTACGACAAGGTACCTCATGAATTAGCACTGAAAAAACTCGACAAACTTGGATTCCCAAGTTGACTCATCATGTGGCTGCGCTCATACCTGCAAGGAAACTGAAACAGAGCTCTCCAAAGTCGAGCTGTTTCTCTACACCATCTGGTGTACCACAAGGTAGTCACCACGGACCGTTGAATTTCATTCTGTTTGTGAACGACCTAAGCCACCATCTTAACTCGCATCATCTCATGTACGCTGATGACCTAAAGATCTACCGAGTAATTAGCTCACCGGTCGATTGTGCCGCTTTGCAACAAGAGGTTGACACCGTGGCGAATTGATGCATATTAAACTGCATGGAGATGAACGCAACGGAATGCATAATAATTTCCTTCAACAAATCTCGGACACAGCTGAATTTTAATTACGAAGTGAACAGCAGCAGAATGGATCGTGTCACATCGATCAAAGATTTAGGGGTAACAATGGACTGCAAACTAACATTCAACGAACACATCACTGCAACCACTGCAAAGGCTTTCGCAATTCTCGGTTTCATACGCCCAAACGCATCTGAATTCCGCGATGTGTACACTTTGAAGGCACTATATTGCTGTCTCGTTCGCAGTGTACTTGAATATGGTGTTCAAGTCTGGGCCCCTTATCACGAAGTTCATATCGCTCGGACCGAAAGAGTTCAACGGAGCTTCGTTCGATATGCCCTGAGGAGATTACCATTGAATGATCCGGTTAGATTACCTCCATATGAACATCGGTGTGAACTAATAAGCCTAGAGACGCTACGTCAGCGAAGAGAATACCTGCGGAGAATGTTTGCGTTTGATTTAATCAGCAACCGAATCGGCTGCCCAGATCTCTTGCAGCAGATGAATATTTTTGTTCCAGCAAGACGTTCTCGCCAGCGTTTGCTATTCGCGACCGCTAGACATCGCACTGTGCTCGGACAAAACCATCCTCTTGAAATGAGCTTTACTTTTTTTTTATATTTCTGTATTTTCTGAAATTAATATGTGTAGACAAAGTTTTAGAAATATGATTAGGCAAATATTATAAGAGATTTCAGTCTGTGCAGCATTATAGCTGAAGACGTAGTAAAATAAAATAAAAATAAAAATATATTAAAACTATGTCTGTTCAACTAATCCCCCTTAGGCTAGGCGCAAATTGAGAAGCGTATTGCGCTCATCTACGAACACGAGACTACCAACACGACTCATACGTGCCACAAACGTAGCGTGGTGGAGCGCATATTAATTCGCAGTTTGGTGTAAATAACGTGCCACTCGCAAACAATGTCTGATTCACACAGATTTGCGCGATATATTTTTTTACTAACACAATCACCCGACCGATACGACCAGCACGAGAAACTGTGGTTCAGCCACAGCGTCACACGAGTCGTGTCTCACGAGCGCTCCACAATCTCGCGTCATCTGGCCAATTTGCGCCGTTCTATCTGTTTTCATTAGCCACAAAAACAGGCGCTATATCGCGGCAAGTTACTCGCGCTATACGCGTCTCAATTTGCGCCTGGCCTTATTCTACGCGGCGAGTGACGTGAGATAGCAAATTTCTCGCTTCATTGTGGAAGCTACATTACTTTTCAACTTCTTTTCGATACCCGAGTCGATAACATATGAGGACACGACTTCAAAGCTCACCTAGTGACAAACTATAGTCACGCCATTCGCCTGCAGGAATGCAGTGACTTGAGCCATTCACCTCATTCGCCGCGCGGAATAAAGGAGAATATCTTGACATTAGCATTTTCATTCAGTGCATAACATGCATCTACCCATTTGCTGTGCAAATTTTTGACAATACTCAAAACGACCGGGTAAATATAAAATCCCATCGGTAATCAGTACGCGACCGATGTGCGACATTTTCTTTCGAAAGAAGCGCCGAATACACAGGTCAGTTCTTAAATTGAGGGAATTACGTTGACTAAAAATTCCCTATAAATTTCATAAATGCATGATGGCCGAAGTAAATTGCATGATAATTCATTTAAATTGATTGTTTTTCGTTTCCAAAATGTTCTTGTTAGCTGGTTAGCATCATTTGCTAAGCGTGTCTAAAGTTAATTGCAAAAGGGATCAACAGGACAATTGAGGGGCCGCACCGTCGAATAGACTTTAATTTAGTTGCTATACATCTTGCAAAAGCATCAGCGGGATGTGTGATCGAGGAGATGGAGGTATTTTTGATCTTTTTTTTTCGTTGACAGACGATATATTAAGTAATTGAATCTTCTGTTTTTTTTCCAACAGCTGAATCCTTCGATGATGCGGTCGAAGAACGCGTTATAAATGAAGAGTACAAGATATGGAAGAAAAATACTCCATTCCTGTACGATTTGGTGATGACCCATGCATTGGAGTGGCCTTCACTTACTGCTCAGTGGTTGCCGGATGTGACCAAACCCGAAGGAAAAGACTACTCGGTTCATCGTCTAATTTTGGGTACGCATACATCTGATGAACAAAATCATTTATTGATTGCCAGTGTGCAACTGCCTAACGAAGATGCTCAATTCGACGCAAGCCATTATGATAACGAAAAAGGCGAATTTGGTGGATTTGGCTCGGTTTCTGGCAAAATTGAAATTGAAATAAAAATCAATCATGAGGGTGAGGTGAACAGGGCCAGATATATGCCCCAGAATCCATGTGTGATCGCCACAAAGACGCCATCTAGTGATGTGCTTGTGTTTGATTACACCAAGCATCCTAGCAAACCGGAACCCAGTGGGGAATGTCATCCAGATCTGCGCTTGAGAGGACACCAGAAGGAAGGATATGGCCTCTCGTGGAATCCAAATCTAAATGGATATCTTCTATCAGCAAGTGATGATCATACTATTTGTTTGTGGGATATCAATGCAACTCCCAAAGAGCACAGAATAATTGACGCTAAGAATATATTCACCGGACACACCGCTGTTGTTGAGGATGTTGCTTGGCATTTGCTTCATGAGTCGCTATTTGGATCCGTCGCGGACGATCAGAAATTAATGATCTGGGACACTCGCTGTAATAATACCTCGAAACCTTCGCACACAGTAGACGCACATACAGCCGAGGTTAATTGTCTCAGTTTTAATCCATACTCCGAATTCATACTGGCAACCGGTTCCGCCGACAAAACGGTGGCATTGTGGGATTTGCGTAACTTGAAGCTTAAGCTGCATTCGTTCGAATCACATAAAGACGAGATCTTCCAGGTGCAATGGTCCCCTCATAACGAAACCATTCTTGCTTCCTCGGGAACGGATAGGCGATTGCACGTTTGGGATCTGTCAAAAATTGGCGAAGAACAGAGCGCAGAAGACACGGAAGATGGTCCACCTGAGCTGCTGTTCATCCACGGTGGCCATACGGCGAAGATTTCCGATTTCTCGTGGAATCCGAACGAACCGTGGGTGATTTGCTCAGTATCCGAGGACAACATTATGCAGGTGTGGCAAATGGCAGAGAACATCTACAACGACGAAGAACCGGATGTTCCGGCAAGTGAAATAGAGGCCGGTGCCCCATAAAAGCTTGTATTTCTCCCAATATTTTTAATTCCAAATTGTGAGCATATGTCTGCTGTATGTAATACGAGTATCACATTGAATTTTAAACATTCTTTACAAGGTCACTAGTTGTTAGTTGTCATATTCCATCGATATCGAAATAAAGAATTTCTGGTTTAAACTAATTCAGTTATTTTTCGAAATGATTTTTACTTAGGCGTCGTGCACAAATTACGTAACGCTAAAAATCCGGATTTTGGACCCCCTCCCCCCCTACGTAACGCAACTTCCTATCTCTGATACTCAGTAACGCAACCTCGACACCCCTCCCTCCTCGCGTTACTTAATTTGTGCACGACGACTTCCACGGCATTCCACCAATCAACACGAATTTTGGTAGTTTTTTTCAATGTCACATTTTTGATTTAACTGAAACTGCCGACTTTTTCGGCACTAGGTACGATACCATTGAACGGTATTAGTTTTTTAAATACGATCATGACTAATTTTTGGAAGGCGCTTATGCAAAAATGGTATCATTTCAGAAAATAAACTAGCCAGGTTTTAGTTTGCTTCGCTGAACAAGTTGGCAAAGTTTCAGTTAAACCAAAAATAAGAAATTTAAATGATTTCGTGTTGACTGGTGGAATGCCTCTTGAGACGATTTTAATCAAATAAACACTTGGATTCATGGGAATTTATTTGCGATATATATTAGGTATCACTCAATTCTATTTTGTTGAAATTATTAGTTATTGGAGTTATGAGAGCTACATTACAGAGCAATGTTTCAAATTTGTTTTTTCTTAAATAAATACAAGTACGGGTTTTATTAGCCAGTCGAACGCTTGTATCATTATCGGAACGAACTTGGTAAGTTTATTAATGAGAAATGTATCGAAATAATTCGGTTACATTTGTATCCTGATTGTTTGTTGAGAACCGAGTCGGGTTAATGTGGTTAGGCGGTATTTTTGAATCTCTCTAGTCGGAGACGAGCTCGTTCAGCGTAATCCGTCTTAACGCTGCTGTCGGTGCCGCTTGCAGTTATGGCAATTTTACCGGTGGCTGTGAGTTTAGACGAAGCCACCGAATCACCAAACCTCTCTTGTCGCTTCAACAGCTTTTCCTCCTGTTCCACTTTCGTTAATTTGTCCGATACATTGGAGCCGAAACGCTCTGCCCGCTTTTTGAGTGCATCCAGTGAAACTAAATTGCTCGCATTTGTGCTACTTGAAGGATTACTGCCTCCAATACCAAAACGGGCGGCCCGAGCTTGAAGTTTGGTATCACTCGTTTCGGCAGCCTGTGGACCAAACTTTTTCGCCCGCATTTCAAGCCTTTCTTGAGCGCTCATCTGGCTTAACTTTATAACTTTCTTCTCCGGCTCGTTCGATTTAGATTCCCCGTTATTTTCACCAACTCCTTTGTCACTTTCGCTTGCCTTACCATTGTTGTTACCACTCGTGACCGAGGGGACAACACTCGTAGGAACAGAAATAGATATATTTCGCTTGAGAGAGACTTTTTTCTGCAGCACGGTGGATTGATCATCCTTTTTCTCTTGTCGCTGTATCTTATCTAATTCGCTCTTTTCCTGTACTGGTGATTCCACTTTAGAAGTTTCGCTTGGAGTCGGCGACTTCAAAATATGTTCTTCTTCGGCGGTACCATCCTGTAGTTTTTCCTCGTCTTCCTCCAAAATATCATCATTCAATTCATCGTCCTCTAGAAGATCCTCCGAGTTGGCCGTATCTTCCAGTGGATCACCACCATCTGCAAGGAAACAATGTAACACAAATTATCTCTAACAATGTTGAGCAATATTGCGATTCATACCAATAAGTGCACTCTGTAGTCTATCGATGAGTTCATTTTTGTTCCCCAAAGTACTGAGTCCGCGATTTTTTAGCTCTTTCTTCAGATCGGCCACCTATAACATGAACAAAATCAAAATCCCCTAAGTATGAACCCATAACCTATAAACAAGCGTCACCCATTTTCCTTTTTTTTTTGTCCCTGCAATGCAACACACAGCAATGACAAAAAAAAACTTCGATACATACCTTCATCTTGGAGATATCGTGATCAGCCATACTCGCGAATATCTTGTAATGTTTAAATCGAAGAACAGATATTGAATACGTAGACTTTTACAGCAAAAAGCAGTATTATCACTCGAATCTCTAAACACCTTCAATAACCGGAGTGCAGATTTGTTTATGTCTCGATGCAAACTTGGCGTTTGACATTTCTTTCCCTAAAGTCCCAGCAGAGATGCCAGATGTGAAAACATGAAATCATTGCAAAATTTGAAGATATTTCAGAATATGTGAATGCATTGACAGACCTTCTCAGTGTTCTTATCGAAAACGTGATATTTTGTTTGGTGATCGTTTTTGAGTTTTTTTTTCTTGATAATAAGACATGTGATATTCGTGGGTGAAGCCATGTGAGGACATTTTTGGGCGAAGGATTACGTTTTTCGGGAACACATTGAAGGTCAAATTAATAGAAACAAAAATCTGTCGCGTCACTCAATTATTTATTGATGGATATACAAGATTCTTTCACCAATCGATTTGGATTTCAATAGTTAACACAGAGTGTCGAAATCCCTTATATTCCCTGATTTTCCAGTAATTTTTCAGAAAATTTCCAGTTGTAGACTAGTAATCAAATTTTTTACTAGTTTTGTAGTAGTACTTCTAAAAACATTTCATGCTTAACTTAAACAATGAAAACAGATTTAGAATATGGGGTAGTGCCAAGCATCATCATAACCACAAAATCTTTCTGTCCAAGCTAGACCGCCTGGGAGTGGCGACGAATATCGTAAAATGGATGCAATCATACTTGACAAACCGTCAGCTTAACGTTAAGTTAGGGACTACCGAATCTGAACCGTTTACTAACCCCTCCGGTGTCCCACAAGGTAGCAATCTTGGACCATTATTGTTCTCCTTGTTCTTCAATGATGTCTGCTATGCCATGCCCCAGGGATGTCGAATCATATATGCCGATGACTTCAAAATATATTGGCACGTGAAGTCTGTCGATGACTGCAGGATGTTGCAAACGATCATAGACATTTTTGCGAGTTGGTGCAGGCGAAACTATCTGATCATAAGCGTGAAGAAGTGCACAGTCATCTCATTCACTAGGAAGAAAACCCCTATTATCTGGACCTACCGCATAGGGAATGAACCATTGGAAAGGACACGCGTTGTGAAGGACCTCGGTGTAATGCTGGACTCAGAGCTAAACTTCTGTGAACATTATGACTATGTCATCAACAAAGCCAACCGAAACTTAGGGTTCATCTTCCAGATATCCGCCGAATTCCGTGACCCATACTGCTTAAGATCTCTGTATTTCAGTTTAGTCCGGTCCACATTGGAAACAGCGGTTGTAGTATGGAGTCCCTTTCGCACGGTATGGATCGAAAGGATTGGGAGAATAGAATCTAAGTTTCTGAGGTACGCATTGAGATTTCTGCCTTGGCAAAACCCAAATGAGCTCCCATCCTATGAAAGACGATGCCGTCTGCTGGGAATGGATATACTGGAGAAGAGACGGAACATAATTAAAGCCACATTCGTCTGAAAACTTCTTCTTGGCGAGATCGATGCCCCATGGATTCTCGCTCGAATCAATATTAACGTTGTACCACGACCACTCAGACAGCGGAGTTTCCTTCGACTTCCACCACACCGAACAGATTATGCTCAGCACGAACCAGTTTAATCTATGTGTGTTCTTTTTAATTCTTTTTATTATTTGTTTGATTTCAATGTGAGCTGTAAAGTTTTCCGTGACGAATTTTAAATGTAGTTTAAGTGTAGTATTTGTGGGGATTTAAAACCCCTTGGATAAAATATCGCACTGGCTTGCGGTGGTATCGAATCATGCATTTTGCAACATATCCTCCACAGCGCTACCAACGGATGACGCACAAAATGAGCGGCCCGATCGGTCATCGTCTCGGCTACTTCGGCATTGGCTGGAACACCAAGCATTCGTTATCCGTTCGTCTACGAGGTAAGTCCTTCATGTGTGCTTCGGGGAGATTCTCTTTTGCCCGAACATAATGGATTCCACAGTATTCATGTAGACCTTTAAGTCCGATGGATGAATTGTAAAACAATAAACAATAAACAATAAAACAATAAAGCTCATTTCAACACGCCCTAGTTGAATCATCTCAGCTTTCTGTCCCTCGTGTAACATTCTTCTCAATACAACCATGTCTTTTTCAGCAGTGCCGAGTAATGTTGTTTCCAGACTAGGATTGGGCGATCTCGGATCGATTCTTAGAAGATTGATTTTTTTTTTCAGATTTCAAATTTTTTGGATTGATATTTTGTACTCGAGAAAATCGAGTACAAAATATTTTTTTTGCTTTCAACTTTTCCGATCTCAGAAATACTTTTTGAAGATTTGTTTTTCAGTATACATCGATTTTAAACTCACCGAAGACCACCTTACAATGTTTTAAACATAATGTCAACGATTGGATCGCTTCTTCTACGGTTTACTTCCGTACAAATGCTGACAGAAACAGAACTAGCGGAAGCTACTTAGAGGATGTACTGTATCCAGTGGCTTATAGGATCACTGAACTAGATGTTGATAACAATTCCTTGCGAAATGTCTTTTTTTAGAACTCGCGACAAGATCAAGAATCGGTTTCAACCAAATGAAAGACGAATGGCACGATTATCTTTTGTGGGATCGTTTTTTTTATTAATGGAATCGTAATCCAATTCGGATTCTGATTTTTAGGAGTATATTCGCGTGGACAGTATTAGGCCTTGTCCTCACTGCAGCGGGGCGTGTGATACTAACGATTAATCGTGTGTGTTCTTACCGATGTGTTCACACAACGCTGACGTGTCGTGAGCGGGGGTTTGGTGTGTGGTTGGCGTGCAGACGAAAACACTTTACGCCGGCGATATTTGTACTTCTCCGCTTCTCTCTTGCATATATTTGTTTGTAGTAGTGTCATAATTTTAATTTTTTACGTTTTGTTTTATTTTTACGTTTTTCACCGTCCGATTTTTATCCCGGATATGTCCCACGATGTTGGAATATTTAAAAATAAACCAATTTTCATTCTTTCATTCAAAAACACAAGGCGCGTAGAAGTATATCCTAAGGTGGGCCAACTTGCTAAAACCACTCTTCAGCCATCTTGGAAATCTACTGTGTTTTGTTTGTAAACAAAACACAATACGCTTGTGCCGGAGCTCGCTCGTGATCAGTCTGTCTCTTTCACGCTTCAAGGAAATAATTCCCCTTCTGCTTTCTTCCGTACTGTTTTCATATACCGCTCCCCTAACCAACTTAGTGACGAAACGGCCTCACCTAGTACCATAGACCCGTCTTGCAAAAACTCACATTGGGCCTGATTCTCGAATACACTTCGAATACAGGGGCTGTCCACATACCACGAGGACAACTTTAGGGGGGTTGGGGGTATCAAAATGTCCACGCTTGTCCAAGGAGAGGGGGGAGGGGGTATAGACTATGTCCACGTGGACACGAAGAATAAATATTTTTTCAAATATAATGCATTCTAAATTAAATAAAAACTGTTCCGTATTCAAGAATTTTAAAACCCCGCCCAACCTGAGTGTTTTGTAATTATCAATAAACTGATTAAGTTGCCTGAGGGTTCTTCGTATATTTTTATTAAATTTTTGGACTTCTTCACTGAAATCCATATTCTGAAAAAAAAATCTCACGTAAACTCCAATGTAACATTTTCGTCAACTCGAGAAGACCCGAACATTATTCCGCGAATTGTCTTAAAAGCTATCGATCTTTATCGCTACTTTCATCACTAGCAGTCAAGAATTACTCTGAAAAACCAATCGTAACTGTTGTTCCGTGATTTGAGATTAAATTTGTAGCCTCGGAGCGAAAATTGTCACATTGGTCGTTTTGTTGATATAGTAAGCCATGAATTAGATTTTTAATAAAATGTTCATTCTGTCTGTACCACTAGTCATAACCAGACGTGTTTTACTAACGTAGTAACCATTAGGTTATGGGCCCAGGTACCATAGCTACGGACAAAAAGGGGGGTGAATTTTTTTTTTTTTTTTTTTGAAGAACGTTATTTCAAGATGTCTCTTGCTGGAGCTGGAAGCGGAAGTTCTGGAACAGGAAACGGAAGCGGAAGTTCCGGAACCGGAAGCGGACATGGCGGGGACGGAAATGGACGTAATTTCGGAGATAGAGGAAGATCGACCGGCAGTGGAAGGATTTCGCTGCCAGCCATGGAACGTCTTCGTGGCCGAGAAAACTATTCTTCATGGGCATTCGCGACCAAAATGCTGTTAATCCGTGAGGGAACTTGGGACGCTGTGAATGCACCGGAAGAAGGTGATCCGGAAAACGAGAGGACGCTGAGAGCACTAGCTACGATATGCCTCAGTATTGAACCGATCAATTATAGCCTGGTCCAGTCGGCAAGCACAGCGAAACAAGCATGGGATAACCTCAAGAAAGCCTTCCAGGATGATGGGATGACTCGGAGGATTGGGTTACTTCGTAAGTTGACCAGTATTCGCCTGGGAGACTATTCCACTGTTGAAGCGTACGTGAACGAGATGATGTGTACGAGTCATAAGCTGAGTGAAGCAGGATTCAAGGTTGACGATGAATGGTTGGCCAGTCTGTTGCTGATGGGACTCCCCGAGGTATATGAACCAATGATAATGGGCCTCGAGGCGTCAGGAAGGAAAATCACAGCGGATTCGGTAAAGGCCAAGATACTTCAAGACGTCAAGGTTTCCAGCGATTCAAGCTCAAGCGGACATGATGGTGCGTTTTACTCCCAGCAGCGGAAAGGATCCAAGTCGTTCAATAAGGCCAACGTGAAATGCTACAAGTGCAAGCGATTGGGGCACTACGCGGCGAAGTGTCCTGTAAAGGATGAGAAGCAGAAGGTCAAATCCGATAAGCATACTGCATTTATGATAACGCAATCGTCAGCCAAGCGCGAGGTGAGCTGGATATTCGATTCGGGTGCTACTTCACACATGTGCAACGGTGAAGTTACTTTGGAAGATGCTAAAGAAGTCCAGCAGCGAATCAGCGTGGCGAATAATGCTGTGTCGATGGTAGACGCCGTTGGCAGCGTGAAGATTGAAGCTGATATCGGCAATGGCACGTGTAACGTAACTTTGTCCAACGTGTTGAGTATTCCCGACTTGGCAATCAATTTGATATCGGCGAGTAAGATATGCAGTAATGGCTATTCGATTACATTCACCAAGGATGCATGTGAGGTGCGATCGGCTTCCAACGAGGTAGTGGTCATTGGACGAGAAAACGGCGGACTCTACAAACTTTGTTTGGTGAATGAACGTGTTTCGTATGTGGTCATGGAAGAAAATGGCATAGTGCTGTGGCACCGAAGGATGGGGCATTTGAACGTGCACAGTTTGAAGATGCTTCGGTCCATAGCAACAAGAATCGATTTCGTTGATGCAGAGGTACAGTCATGTGTCATTCAGTCATTCTCGTCACCCCTTCAAGAAGAGTGGAAACCACGCAGGAGAAGTTCTGGAATTGATCCACAGTGATCTATGCGGCCCGATGGAGAACGTGTCAATCGGTGGTAGCCGGTATTTTCTAACGTTCATTGATGACAGCAGCCGCAAAATTCATGTGTATTTTTTGAAGTCGAAGAAGCAAGTGTTGCAGTATTTCCAAGACTTCAAGTCGATGGTGGAGAACCAAACCGGCAAACGAATCAAGCGCTTACGGACGGATAATGGCACAGAGTATGTGAATGGAGAGATGGAGAATTTTCTTCGCAAATCCGGGATTCATCATGAAGTCACGGTGCCGTACAACCCAGAGCAGACCGGGTTAGCGGAGAGAGCGAACCGTACGATCGTCGAGCGGGCACGATGTCTGTTGTTTGATGCCAACCTGGAAAAACGCTTCTGGGCGGAAGCTGTGTCAACTGCTGTGTTCCTGGCGAATCGATCACCGACGAAAGACTTACGAGTGACCCCGGAGGAACGGTTCAGCGGTGTGAGACCAGACCTGTCCAAATTACGTGTGTTTGGAGCAAAAGTAATGTGCCATGTTCCGAAGGCGAAGCGATTGAAGTGGGATGCAAAATCCGAAGCTGGCATATTTGTTGGATATTCCGAGCATTCGAAGGGCCTTCGATGTTCAATCCAAGGACTGGAAAAGTATTTGTGTCTCGTGACGTCGCCTTCGTGAGCGAAGCTAGCGGAAATGCCATGCAGATGTCGGAAGCTGAACCTGTGAATGAAATGATGGAATTAATGAGTGAAGAGATCGTTGAAGGTAATGAAGCTATCGGCTTGCCAACTGGTTCCACCGAAGGCAATGATGAAAATCAAAAAGACCTGTCGTCGGAGGACGATTTGGAAGACGAAACGGATTACGACAGTGCGAATGATAGTATCGAGACAATTCGGACGGCATCACCTGTGTGAAGCATTCATATATTTACTGTACAGGTTCCTCAATGTAGTCGGTATAAACCTACAGTGAAATCACCCGACACAGGGAATAAATATTGAGTATGACTTACCGGCTCGACAGTTGTCTGTTGTGAGAGGAAATGATGCCCAATGTATGGCTAACTAGTGTTGGCAGTATATAATATCAACATCACTGTTATACTGTCAACTGCGAGAAATAGGACGTTGTGTCTTTCACGCACCTCACACGTCCAATGTAGCGTGTTTCGCTCGGAGGCTTAAATTTCAAACTAAAATGACATAAAAACTGTAACGATTGGTTTTTCAGAGTTATTATTGACTGCTAGTGTAAGTAGTGTTAAAAGTAGTGATAAAAATCGATTCCTTTAGAAACAATTCGCGGAACAATATTCTGATCTTCAATTTCTTTTTTCTCCAGTTGATGTGAATGTTACATAGGACCTTTCCAAAAGTTACGCGAGAATTGCAGAATGATCGATAAGGATTTAAAAAATAACAAAATATTTTAATACGCTTTCAAAACCCTCTGAAAATCCTCCGAACTATGGTATTGCGCTGCCGACTAAAGGTGAATCGAAGATCTACGGTGAAGATGAATCGGCATTTGCTGTGATCAATCATACTCCTGAGTGGGCAAAGATCTGCACTCAAGAAAAAAAAAATAAAGGACCAGAATGCGGCATCGAAAATTTTGAGTAGTTTTTGGAACGCTGTAATTCTGTCATAAAACGATACATTTGTCAAAGCAATAACTGGGTCTTGTATAGAAAATTTCAAAACTGCCCGTCGATTTACTATGCGATCGTTATGTCACGAAATATGCATAATCCAAAAAGAAAGGATAATTTTTCATTCGATTTCCAGTATTCCATCTACACTTCTGAAATGAAGCTGAGATCTCAAATTAACCTTATTGTATATATGTATTATATGTGATATTAACACATTTCATTGCAAGTGTTGAAAAAATTCTGAACTAAAATTGTATTTGAAAATAATTTTAAGCCCACTTATTTTTATTCGATTGGCGTTTGCAACACAATTAGTAAAGCTCAAGATCAATCTTTGAAGTTGTGTAGTTTATGTTCAGATGCGGATTTTTCCTCACCTAGTCAACTTTACATTACGAGTTTCCGTGTTGGAAAACTTTGATCACTTCGATCGATGTACACGCTTCTGCGGTCGAAACCCAAGAGAGCTCAATTCCTTTCCAATTCCTTTCTCGAACCTCATCCTTTCCTTCTCCCCGAATTCTTCCGTTCCAACCATTCCACTTTCCTACCATTCCAACCTGTCATCCAGTCCTGCTCATCGATGCCATCTAGTGGTTATTCTCACCCAACCACCCACCATGGGAGAGATTCAAAATATAATAGGATTTTCCCGTTGGTTTGGGATCTACACATTTTGCTGTCGTCGAACATTGTTTTTTCCACCTTCGACCACCTCTCCCGGAATCCAAATGGTGAAAATCAAATTTTCGTCGCAGTTTTATTCGATATTCTAATTTGTAACAATATATGGTTACAAATGTGAGTGAATTAAATATCGTGGCGAGAAGTGAACACGCCACGTTGACGCCCCGCTGCAGTGAGAACATGGCCTTAAGCTTCGTGTGCTTTCATTGGGAGGCGAAAATAATGATGGATATTCAGGTGGAATAAAAATGCTTTCAAAATCAAAATTATGAATGCAAATTTACTTTAACGTGTCGAATATTCATGAGATGTAATGTGATGTAATGAGAGGTTTTTTTTTCGAAATTGCAAGAATATATTGAACGAAAACTGTGTCTGATGATGATTTTATATTATAATAGTAATTATTTGTGGAACAAACAGGAATTCGTCAACAAATGGTTAGATGAGTGTCAGGACTATATGTGTTAGGTAATCAAACAATATGAGGCAGAAATTTTCATTCAAACTTTTATATTTTTACACTGCACTTGGCCCTTTTGATCTGATAGAGAATAATTCACATCCCAAGCACTAATATCGCCACTAGACTTCGACACTGTACATTTGTCATCGCGAATATAAACAAGTCAGACTATATAACGCACACCAAAAAACCACCGCATTCGTGAAACTGAAAACATTTTTTATTACAGAGTCAGTTTGGCACTAACTCAGTTTGTTTTCAAACAGAATTCGCTATTAATTACGAAACTCCTTTGGCAAGCGGTGTTAGGGTACCCATCCAGAAGCTTTCTTGGCGATTTGCAACTAAATTCACTGCTGCAGGATCGTGTGAAGCACTTCATTTTTAATTTCAGGTTACGATTTCTATGCTCATGATTTTCTATGCTGGCTACAGAAAGATGGCCGCATAGGACCCCCCCTGATTTCGCCGCATTGAAATCGCGTTTACTATGTCAGGTCCGGGCGGTTTGCATCTGATTCCCGCATTCGTGAACGAATAAGTAGGTGGGTGACGTCTTTAGAGAACCCCTATTGAACTGACAGGAACCAACATATCGAGTATC
Organism: Toxorhynchites rutilus septentrionalis; assembly: GCF_029784135.1. Classification (NCBI taxonomy): domain Eukaryota; kingdom Metazoa; phylum Arthropoda; class Insecta; order Diptera; family Culicidae; genus Toxorhynchites; species Toxorhynchites rutilus. The sequence goes on along the minus strand of NC_073746.1, from coordinate 265,430,029 downwards.
CCACTGACATTTTCCCTTTGTTTTCCCATGAATTGGGTATCCCACTGACAGTTCTGCTTGAGATTTTGCTAAAGATCTCAGCATCAATCATAGCACCCGGCAGCGAATAAGCTTTCCCGTAAAGGGGCCCGCACCCGCATCGCATCGCGTTCACTATGTCCTCAACCTTGGGGCCTCCTTGGACCATCTGCTCTGGTTTTTAATAGTTTCAGGTTCTTTTTAGGACATGCTAGGGATCTGTCATTCGCAGGCGGACATTGTCCTCAGAATAAATTTCATTACGAAAAAGTAGAACAAAATTGCGCTGCGGAGGCTTTGTGCGTAGGTATAGGTAAGTACCTACAATACGTTGAATGCAAATAAACGTTTTCGAATACAAATATATTTCGCCTACTACTCAACCGCTATAAGTATCATTGAGCATCATCGGCATCAAGACGGGTCTATAGTACTAGGTGAGGTCGTTTCGTCACTAAGTTGGTTAGGGGAGCGGTATATGAAAACAGCACGGAAAAAAGTAGAAGGGGAATTATTTGCTTGTAGCGTGAAAGAGACAGACTGATCACGAGCGACCTTCGGCAATAGCGTATTGTGTTTTGTTTACAAACAAAACACAGTAGACTTCCAAAATGGCTGAAGAGTGGTTTTAGCAAGTTGGCCCACCTTAGTATATACCAAGGCGCGTAGAAGTATATCCTAAGGTGGGCCAACTTGCTAAAACCACTCTTCAGCCATCTTGGAAATCTACTGTGTTTTGTTTGTTGTTGAACGTATAAATTTACCATAGGGGCGCTGAGCCACTGAACTGTAAGATTTGTTTTTCGTTTGTCTCACCTTGTTATAATACCTTGAACTTTTCATAGAATAAAACAGAACACACCTTTGTAACCGCATGTGTCGTCGCGAGTGTCTTTTATTTCATCCGGAATTCACAATTTCTCACGCATTAGTCGAATAACTGTGCTATTCTCCAGCTGTGGAGGATCGGTCCCGCCCACAGGTTATGGGCCCAGAGCGGAATTGTGGAAATCGGCGTCTTTTACGGTGGAATTCGCGGAAGTTTATTCTGTCATTTTTGTGGCGTCGTTCTGTACGTTTTTCGGTTGATTGCTGCCGACAGTGAACTTTCACAAAATGGCGGATCCGGGAAAATTTTCTTTGAGCAAGCTGGGGAACACCAACTATGCCAGTTGGAAGTTCCAAATGGAAATGTTCCTCATTCGTGAGGATCTGTGGCACGTCGTGGCGGATGCCAAACCGGAGCCAGTGACCGAAATGTGGAATAAAGCGGATCGGAAAGCCCGTGCAACGCTGGGACTGTGTATTGAAGAAAATCAATATGTGCTAATAAAAGACTGTGACAGTGCAAAAGCGGTATGGGACACCTTGAAGGCATACCATGAAAAGTCGACAGCTTCGTCGCAGCTGGCGCTTTTGAATCGGTTGTGTGATGCCAAGTTAGGCGAAACGGGAAACGTTGAGAAACATTTGTTGGAGCTAGATGCGTTGTTCGAGCGCTTAGTGAATGCAGGTTTGCAGCTGGACGAAAAATTGAAGATTGCGATGGTACTCAGGAGTATGCCAGAGTCGTACCATTTCCTGGCATCGGCCCTGGAAGCACGGCCGGATGCGGACGTAACAATGCAACTGGTTAGGTCAAAACTAATGGACGAGTATCACAAGAGGCAAGAACGAAGCGGAAAATCGTCATCCGGTGAACAAGTGCTGAAAACGCAGGGTGTAAACAAAGACAAACTTTGTTTCTATTGCAAAAAGCCGGGACATTTTAAAAGTGAATGTCGAAAATGGTTGAATGCGAAGGACAAAAATAGTGAAGCGGCATCCGTTGGGAAGCCGGGTACGAGTAGCCAACAGCCTGCAAAGGCGAAACAGGTGAAGAAACCGGAAGATAACAGTGTTTGTTTTTCTGCCAATGTCGAGGGCGAAAACATCTGTGCAACGGCGAAAGTGGATCGTTTGTGGACGGTCGATAGTGGGGCATCTTGCCATATGACCAGCAGTCCGGATTTTTTCGAGAAGCTTGAAAAGTCGTGCGTGACGGTGACGATGGCAAACGGTAACTGTTCGAAGTCCGGTGGTGTCGGTTTCGGTTCCTTGAGCGGTGTTGACGATATCGGTGATCCGGTTGAGATCAAACTGGAAAAAGTTTTGTTCGTGCCGAACCTTGACGGTGGGTTGCTGTCAGTGAGTAAAATAGCAGATAAAGGGTACAGTGTGCTATTCACGAAGAACAGTGTCGAAGTGCGAAACGATTCGGATTCGGTCGTCGCTGTAGGCGAGCGCCGCGGTGGATTGTACGTGTTAGCGAAGCCGGAAAGGGTAGCGGTGGCAGCTACACAGTGTCATACAGTGAACTGCCAGCATACGTGGCACCGAAGATTCGGGCATCGTGACCCGGCAGTGTTTGAGAAGATCGAAAAGGGAAATCTGGCTACCGGCATGAAACTAGTGAACTGTGGTGCGAGGATTCCGTGTGAGTTGTGTATGGAGGGGAAGATGACTCGGCTGCCATATCCGCAGCAAGCCGAGCGGAAAACAACGCAGCCATTGCAGCTCATCCATACTGATCTTTGCGGTCCGATGAGTAACGTGACTCCTGGCGGGAAGAGATACTTCTTAACCTTCATCGACGACTATAGCAGGTACACGGTAATGTTCCTTCTTAAAGAGAAATCTGAGGCGAAACAGTGTGTTATGAGTTACGTTCGAATGGTTGAGAACCAGTTCGGAAGAAAGCCTCAGATAATTAGATCTGACCGAGGTGGTGAGTTCGTCAACAATGAACTGAAACGCTTCTACCGAGAGGAAGGTATTCGGATGCAGCTGACGGCTGGGTACGAACCGCAGCAGAATGGCGTAGCGGAACGGAGGAATCGCTACCTTCAAGAGATGGCGGTGTGCATGCTCCTCGATGCCGGCTTGGACAAGCAGTATTGGGGAGAGGCAATAGCTGCTGCAGCATATATTCAAAATCGACTACCCTCACGGTCGGTGACGAAGACACCCATGGAGGTATGGTGTGGAAAAAAACCTGATTTGAGTCACCTTAAAGTGTTCGGATGCGAAGCATTCGTGTACATTCCGGACACGAAACGGGTAAAGCTTGACAGTCGAGAGAAAAAACATATTTTCGTCGGTTACGCTTGCGGTTCTAAAGCGTATCGGTTCTTAGATACGCAGACGAACCAGATAGTTATCAGTCGAGATGCCAGGTTTCTGGAACTCAAGCCAGCACTGCAGGAAGAGTTATCTTGCGATGATAAGAATTCAGAAAAAGGTAACAGGAAGCAACCTGCGAAGATGGACGAAATTGAATCGAAGGCGAGTTCGGAAGAATTAGTGTTGATTGATTTAGAATCAGTGAATAATCATAGTATCGAAGACTACAGTGAAGACCAAGCGGGGCTCGGTAGACCCCTACGCGGAAATGCCGGTGTGCTACCGTCGAAATTCAATGATTTTGTTGTCGGTGTCGCGAAAATTGACGAAAGTGAACCGAAGAGCTATCGCGAAGCAATGAACAGTATTGAAAGTGAGAAATGGGTCGAAGCGATGAACGGCGAATATCAATCGCTGATGAAGAAGGGTACGTGGTCGTTGGTTCCCTTACCGACGGGTCGACAGGCGATAGGGTCTAAGTGGGTCTTCAGACGAAAGAAGGACTCATCTGGACAGGTAGTGCGCTATAAAGCGAGGCTTGTTGCCCAGGGATATGCGCAGCGATACGGCAGAGACTTTGGCGAAGTTTTTGCGCCCGTTGCAATGCAGTCGACGTTCCGGGTACTCCTGGCACTGGCGGGACAGCGGAAGCTACAGGTTCGTCACATCGATGTGAAGAACGCATATCTGAACGGAACCCTGAGCGAAGAAATTTTCATGCGCCAACCTCCTGGGTATGCTGAACCCGGAAAGGAGGAGCTCGTCTGCAGATTGCATCGGAGCTTATACGGTCTAAAACAGGCAGCTCGCGTCTGGAACGCAACTGTGAAAAAGGTGTTGCTGAGTTTGGGATTTCGTCAGTCGGATTCGGACGCTTGTCTGTTTCTGAAGAAGCTGGACAGCGGTGAGTGGATGTACCTTCTTATATACGTAGACGATATTGTTGTGGTATGTGGTGACGAGCAGCAGATGAACCTGTTGGAACAACATCTGCGCAAGCATTTTGAAATCTCGTCGTTAGGACAGATAAGCCATTTCCTGGTTGTTAAGGTCGGAAGAAGCGGTGATGGATTCTACTCTCTTAGTCAGAAAGCGTTTATCAAGGAGATCACGGAACGTTTCGGACTTACCGGGGCGAAAGCATCCAAGTATCCATTGGACGTAGGATACATGAAGCAATCGGATTCTGAACCATTACCCGACAACGTACAGTACCACAGCTTAGTGGGAGCCCTATTGTATTTGGTCACGAATACCAGACCGGATATTGCAGCATCCATGTCTATCCTCAGTCGCAGCAGTAGCAATCCAACACAGCGGGATTGGATCGAACTTAAGCGCGTGGTTCGATACCTGATCGGAACCGAAGATCTGGTTCTACGACTTGGGCTCAAGAAGGAAGATGAGTTGAAGCTGACTGGATATAGCGACGCGGACTGGGCTGGTGATACTTCTGACATATGATCAGTACAAAATTCCGGGCTATAAAGTTGCTTTTTGCTTGTCGCACTCCAAACACACTGGAGGTGTTGCAATTTATGCAATAGAATCAGTCAAATTCAACACTCTTTCAAACGAAGCTGTTGAAAATAACTGGTTCTTGGCTATTTCAGTTGAAAGAGGCATGCAGATGGGAAATTATGGAATTATATATCATTCCCCCAGTTCTAGTGGCCAGCGTTTTCTAGATATTTTGGAAAACTGGTGGGAAAGCATTGTTGATTGCAGTAAGTTAAATATAATTGCTGGTGATTTTAACATTGACTGGCTTAATGCCCGAAGTTCGAATCAATTGAAACAATTATCACATTACTTTACCTTAAAACAATCTGTTAACGAAGCCACTAGAATATCTAAATATAGTAGAACTCTAATAGATCACGTGTATTCTAATTATGCCACTGTCCATTCTTCTACACAGGCCAAATTAAAAATAACTGATCATGAGACAATTTTTGTTTACATTGAGAATGGACAGGATGACCGTGACGGAAATAGAATAAAAATTAAAAACTGGAATAGATATTCCAAAGAAGCCATGTCTCAGCTTGTTTCGACAAGCCTGGATTTTGAAGCAATGACGGGACACCTGAATGATAAAGCAGCTGTTCTGACCGATATTCTGAGAGAGTGTACCAATAAATTAGTGGTTGAAAAATATATTGAATTAAACAATTCGAACAGCTGGTATTCTTTTGATCTGCTGCGTCTCAAACGCAAAAGAGATAAAAAGTACAAAAAGTTTAAAAAGACTAATTTAGAAAATGATTGGAATAGGTACACCTTCGCGCGGAATATATATTCACAGGTCTTGAAAAGGACTAGAAGTGAATATATACAGAGGAAAATCGATGAACATCAAAATAATAGCAAAGAACTATGGAAATTATTAAAAAAGTTATTAAATTCTAAAAATAGTACACCGCGATCCATAGTTTTCGAAGGGTCAGAAGAACAGTCAGACCAAACTATTGCCGATAAATTCAACAGTTATTTCGTCAATAGTGTTCTGCTGATCAACCAAAGTATTGACTTGGTCAGCGAACCTGACGAAATAATACAGCCGATTAATATCAATTGTAGACTAGATTGTTTTTCACCCATCACTTTTGCTGAGTTAAGAGATATTTGTTTTTCATTGCAAAAATCGGCTGGTATCGATAATGTCAACGCAAAAGTGATACAAGATTGCTTTCATGTCATTGGACACGATCTACTGGACCTAATTAATGAATCTTTACTAACTGGGCACGTGCCAACGGTTTGGAAGGGATCCCTTGTGATTCCGATCCCCAAAGTTAATGGGACGGATAAAGCCGAAGAGTACCGCCCTATTAACATGTTGCACACATTAGAAAAAATACTAGAACTTGTTGTGAAAGTCCAGCTGATGCATTTTGTAGATAACAACAATTTGCTAATACCGGAACAGTCGGGATATCGAGAGAGACACTCTTGTGAAACCGCTCTGAATCTGGTGTTAGCAAAATGGAAAGAGAATATCGAAGCGAAAGAGACTATATTTGCGGTTTTTCTGGATCTTAAACGCGCTTTTGAAACAATTTCTAGGCCCTTATTGTTACAAACATTGGAGCGCAATGGAATTGTAGGAATGTCGTACAAATGGTTCGAAAGCTATTTGTGCGACAGAACTCAAAAGACTCGTTTTAATGATTCTATTTCCGATCCCATCGGCAACTCACTCGGGGTGCCGCAGGGAAGTGTCTTAGGGCCCATTTTGTTTATTTTATATATAAATGATCTGCGACGGGTTTTACGATATTGTGATATTAATTTGTTCGCGGATGATACTGTCCTGTTCATCGCAGCTAAGGATATAAAAGAAACCGAGGATCACATAAACGAAGATTTGCATTCTCTGGCTCAGTGGCTTAAATTTAAACAATTGAAATTAAATGTTGGCAAAACAAAATACATGCTGATTTCTTCAGTGAACTCCAGTATTGACGTAAATTTTGAAATAGATGGTGAGACATTAGAACGCGTGAATGAAATCAAATACCTAGGAGTTATCATTGATGACAATTTAACCTTCAAGTCTCACATTAATAATGTCATCAAGAAGATTGCCAAGAAATACGGCGTTTTGTGTCGTTTGAAAAAAGAACTGACGGTGAACAGTAAAATTAAATTGTATAAATCATTGATCTCACCGCACATAGACTTTTGCTCGTCGATCCTATTCCTTGCAAACAATACACAATTAACGAGATTGCAGCGTTTACAAAATAAGATTATGCGTTTGATTTTAAGATGTAGTAGATACACTTCCTCTAATTTGATGTTGGACGCGCTACAGTGGCTATCTGTGAAGCAAAGAATTTATTACTTGACAATGGTGTTCGTCTTCAAAATTTTAAACGGTATGCTGCCTCGATACTTGTGTGATCGAATTGAAAGAGGAAGTGATGTTCATAGATACAATACTAGAAACGCGGATGATGCAAGAACACCTAACTTTATATTCAGTAGGTCGCAGAACTCGTTGTTATACAAAGGAATACATTTTTTCAATTCGATGCCCAGAGAAATAAAACGTGCGGCAACAATGGCAGAGTTTAAGAGAATGTGTATTTCCCACGTAAAATCTGTTTTGTAAACAGGTTCTCGTAATTTTTTGTCAAATGATTTATTTATGTTTAATATCAATTGAAATTAGAAAAATATTTACAGGTATCTCAAACTGCCATGTTCGTACTGATGATGATGATGTTTTTTTTTGTTGTTAAATTTGTATTGTTAAATTTGTTAAAATTGTAGTTTATTATTAAAAAAAAAAAAAAAAAAAAATTAGCGTTGTCTACGAAAGTTTGAGCCTCGCGCGCGTTTGGTGGGTCTGGACAAATGTTAATAATGAACACTGGCAGAAAACTGACACATAATGAAATTTTTATATAGGGTCTGGAGTGGAAACTGGAATTGGGATAGCTCATTCGGAATTGTCGTAAACTATCTTTCATCAGATGGTTATATCGATTATTTCTGATTGTAGCAGATCTCTTTCATGTTCTAAGTAGAAACTTTTAGATATTGGGTTCAATTCCCAATCAGTCAAGGATCTTCCCGGGTTGGAAATTTTCTTGACATGCCTCAGAAAAAACATTGGGCCTGAAGTTGAGACTATGACTATGGCAATGTCAATATGGATAGGAACATTGTTTGTTTTTTCGCAGTTTGTGCCTATTTTTACTGTTCTATTAGTAGATATTTATGCCTGCAACAGATCCAGTTCGCTTCGTTTTTTTTATAATACTGGTCTCTTGATATTTTTAAACTTAATTATTATCTATAAGATAAATCGTCCTGCTCAAACCTTTGTAGGGGTATGAGGTGGGCCATCATCATCATCATCATCACCGGAAGTCCACCAGCGGTTTCGTTTTCAAGCTGGGTGATGCAGTGGTCAGCTGGGGCAGTAGAAAGCAGAACTGTGTAACCATGTCCACAATGGAAGCGGAATATGTCGCTCTGTCTGAGGCGGCACAGGAAGCAGTGTGGCTACGACGTTTGCTGTGTGAGCTTGGGGAAGAACAGCAGCTGCCAACCAAGATCAACGAGGATAATCGAGGGTGTATCGACTTCGTTTCTCTTGAGCGGCAAAACAAACGCAGCAAGCATATCGATACAAGACTGTACCATGCGAAAGATCTGTATACGAAAGGGTTGATTCAGCTCGAGTACTGCCCAACCGACAGAATGGTTGCGGACATCTTTACGAAGCCTTTGGGACCACTGAAGATGAAGCAGCATACAGCCAATCTAGGGTTGACCAATCTGGTAAGAGAAAAAGACGGGTGGGTAATGTCGGGGACATAACCGGAGTGACGTAGGACTATACAAAGGGGACAGCTTTTGTTAAATATATATTTTAAATATATTGTTTTATTTTCTTCACCTACGTGAATACCTACCTATCTACCTGAAAAATGGATTAGTTTACTGTTTACTCTTTCTGAATATGTTGATGGTTCTGAAAAGAACCTTTGGTGTTGTGTTTTTGTTATCACTCGATATTCCCATCTTGTTCGGCTAAACCTTCCTGTTTAGCGATTTGTTGTCACTCGCCACAGCTTTCACAGTTGGAAAATTTCATCCCATCCAGCTTGTGACATATTTTACAGTAAATTACATTCAATGGCACGTCGCATTACCACCACTCAGTGCCGGATTGGAGGTAATTTTAACCTGTAATTGAACATTTGCGATGACAGTGGTACAGTGTCGACTTTCAATGTGGGGTCATAATTTGGATCTCTATGTTTACAAAAATGTCCAACTAAATAAGTCACATTACATGTCCGTCCAATTAGCTAAATGTCGGACTAATTGTAGATTACTGTACTTTAAATTTGGAAACAATTTAAGAATTGGTGAAAATTGAATAATCAGGAAAGTCCCCAACTATCAATAAGCTCAGAACAACTGACAAATTCACATACTCATCAAATCCTGGCAAACAAATTATGAAAACATCAATTTGTGTTTTATTATTATTTTGGATAATGTTTTAGAAAGCATTGAACTTTATTTCCTAAACTCTTTTTTGGAAGGTTTAATGGCCCTGAAAAGCGCCTTGTTTTATGGAATGGTTCCAATTTAGAAAACTTAGTACTCGTGGTTTTGAAAAAAACCATTTCGAACGCCCTCGATGCCGCCTTGTTCTGGATTTGCCGCCAAAGCTGTTTGTATAAAGAACAAACTTTTTTCTTCTGCTACCTGATGCCGTTTTGCGATTGCGTTTGCCACTCGCCACTCGCTGCAACTGCCTGTTGTTGTCTTGATGTCCACCGAACCGAATGTGTTCTGTTCCGAATGCAGGTTTTCTTATCGTCGCGAGCAGCTTTGCCAGCTAACTCGATCACTTCGGCGGCCGAAGCTATATAACGCCGGCTAGGTGGACTGGTACTCTGGTACTAACGCGCTCGGCCTAGCTACCCTTGCGGGGAACTCCAGATCAACACGAGCGGGAACTCCAGATCAAGGTTCGAGCGGGATTTTGCCTTTCCCTTCACTTTTCCTCCTTTGCCATATCCAACCATGGCTGCTTGTGTTGGTTTGTTGATGTGAGGTGATGCGAAACGATGTGGTGTACGGTTCGGATGAGAATGATCGTTACGGCAGCGGAGCGGGGATTTTTAAGCTGACTGGCTGGCTCGAGAATAACGCATGTGTGAGACTGCGACCGATGTTTCGTTCATTTTTTTCTTTTTCCTTTCCAATCGTGCTTCATTCTATTTCGCTGCTGCTCTGGTTGCCCGTTTTGGTCGGTACGATTTGAGGAGCACAAAATGGACCAATCAAAAATGGGCACATAGTGTATTTGGACAATGCTTGATATTTCACAATTATTCAATTATTTATCTCAAGAAAAATGAAATGTTATTCGTTATGATAGATGCGTAGATATATTTCCTATCAATTGATGCAAAAACCTTTGCGATCTAATGAGAAATGCTCGAGTTATAAGCGTTCCAAATCTTGCATTTTTTCCTATATGTTCAGTGCCTAGATTTCCATTTCACCCCCTATATCTTCCGGTTAGACGTAGTCCTACGTCAAAAATCAGCGAGGAGGAGTGTTGAACGTATAAATTTACCATAGGGGCGCTGAGCCACTGAACTGTAAGATTTGTTTTTCGTTTGTCTCACCTTGTTATAATACCTTGAACTTTTCATAGAATAAAACAGAACACAACTTTGTAACCGCATGTGTCGTCGCGAGTGTCTTTTATTTCATCAGGAATTCACAATTTCTCACACATTAGTCGAATAACTGTGCTATTCTCCAGCTGTGGAGGATCGGTCCCGCCCACATTTGTAAACAAAACACAATACACTTGTGCCGGAGCTCGCTCGTGATCAGTCTGTCTCTTTCACGCTTCAAGGAAATAATTCCCCTTCTGCTTTCTTCCGTACTGTTTTCATATACCGCTCCCCTAACCAACTTAGTGACGAAACGGCCTCACCTAGTACCATAGACCCGTCAGCAGCAGAAGGGGAATTATTTCCTTGAAGCGTGAAAGAGACAGACTGATCACGAGCGAGCTCCGGCACAAGCGTATTGTGTTTTGTTTACAAACAAAACACAGTAGATTTCCAAGATGGCTGAAGAGTGGTTTTAGCAAGTTGGCCCACCTTAGAATATACTTCTACGCGCCTTGGTATATACTTCTAGGCGCCTTGATCGGCATCATCGATGTTGACAACGATTAGTCTAACCGTGCATAGGTGTATATTTCGCATGGTGACGCCATTTGTATCGATAATTGTCAACAAACATGACAACTATTAACGCACCTGTGATCGTGGTGAAATTTGCTGAACAAACTCATTAGAATCGTGTAGCAACGATCAACAGAATTACTCCTGAAAATAAAGTGATTCTCATCTGCGATGTTCAAAAAATTGCCGTGTAGATAGTAATGACGTACGCTCATATTGACGTCGTCTACAGTTTAACCAGCTGTGTGCTATCTGCAGCATTCCCTTATTTTGGTGCCGGGCATTTCTCTAGCGGGTTCTGAGGTGACTCATTCCGCCAATTTAGGATTTTCCCAAGAACATTACTATCCATTCCATTTTTCATTCAAATAAATCAAGCATAGGGTCTTCGGCAAATATGATGTAAGAATATATTAAATTATACTCTTGTGTTGCTAATATTTTTATAATTTTAGGTCAATTGTGTACCTATTAGCGCTCCTATTGATTTTACAAATTCGACACTCGAATGCTGAAACATACAAATGCACGGTCGAATCTAACGGACCAAAAAGTGAGGAATACTGTGTATTCCGAAATGTTCAATTCTTTCGAAACACAACCGAGATTTCCTTTTCTTCACCGGACGGAGTCGCTCAACCCAACCGGATAGTATTTTTGAATTCAACTATGGTGCATATTCCGCGTGAATTTATTGAGGTGTTCGGTTCAGAACTTACCGTGTTAAAAGTAGAACAGTGCCAACTGCGGTCAGTTACTATCACCGCCAAGATGGTGGCTTTATACGCACGAAACAATTACATTGACAAAGTAATTGTACACCAAAGCGGAGCAAATCCAGTCCTAGAAGAGTTAGACCTAAGCGCAAATCGACTGGAGAATGTCCAGAATATTACGCGTTTCCAGAAACTAAAGCTGGTCAATTTGAGCAGTAATCAAAATCTAGTCGACTCTATGACACTAGATTTTTCTTTATTCCATAAACTTGATGATTTGCGTGAACTATACTTATCAGATGTTGGAGCTTTCTATTTGCAAAACACAAAAGATACAAAACTGAGGTCCCTGGAAGTGCTAGATTTGTCGAGAAATACCATACTTTCAGTAGATTTGCAAATAAATATATTCTACGCATTTGAAAAGTTACATACACTAAAACTGAACGATAATGATATGGACCAAATCGGTTATCCACAACTATTGGAGCTAAAATCATTGAAAACTATTTATCTTAATGGAAATAGTTTTCCCTGCAGATACCTCGAGGTAATGCTAAAGTATCTGCACGAGAATAACATTGCAACGCCATCCGAGCGCCACAGCAATTGCCAGTCGCATCTACAGGAAGTTGATGGTATGTGTTGTAAATATACGACACCGATACCGGTGACCCCATACACACCTAAACCTGGAGACACATCCCAACCTGGAACAACCGAGAGATCGGATTTGGAGCCACACAGCGAGCAAATGCCACCAGCCGATGGTGATGGAGGAAGTGGACTCACCTGGGGCATATCCATCGTAGTGGTTTTGATTCTGATAGCCGCGGCTGCTGTTGGCTTCGTTGTGTACCGGAAGCGTTCTCGTTCCTGAATAACTGTAATGCGGGACGGAGGTGGGAAATATATTTATGATTGATATACAAACACAGTCTCTTACCATAAAGTTACGCTTTATGTTTCAGCATTTATTACCTCAGAACGGCGAAAATATACTAAAAATGTTTATGAATTCGTCCGATTTCGGATTAAAACTTGTTGTTAAGAATAACATACTGCCGGAATTAATAGTATATAATACGAATGAAGTTGAAAACAGTTAAGTATGAAAATATCTGTTAAAAAGTTTATTATTCTGTAATTATTATAAATAAATGATAACATTGTAGAACGCTATAATCGAAAAAAAATTATAGATTGTATATAAAATGATAAAACAATATTTGAATAAACTTATAGCGAAACAGAAAGATGACAATGGAAAGATAGTTGCTCCTGCAAATTTGCAGCTGAAAAATACAAAACGGAGATGTAGTAGGTACTTCCAAGCAGCCTTCAGAAAACAAACGCAGCGCTGCGCTTGAGTTTAACTTTCATCAGCGCGCGCTCAAAGAAAACTCGTATTCTCTCTTGGTGCGAAGAGCACAAAATTCATAAGCACGACAGCGCAAAATGTACCCGGCGCAGAACTCAGATACTAAACATTTCTCGCGTAACTTTTGAAAAGGTCCTATGTAACAAATGTAAACAAATCGAGTTAATAGATGCACGCTATTAGTCTTCAATCATTGAATGCATTACAAAAACAATCGTTCACGTATCTATTTTCTTCATCTTTTTATCGCCGATACAAAAAATATCCAATGTAAAGATTCGGATTTTAAGCACCCGGCTGTTACTTCGGACGCCACTTTCCTCCGATGCCCGAAACGTCCGAAGTAACAAAGCAGTCAAAACAACACGAAGTCGTACTTCGGTCGTTTTGAGTTTTTGTTTCTTACAGTAGTTGTTATCGATTTCAGTTCAATTCAACGGGTGATAACAATAATAATCTGTCTTTAGAACGAAATGCTGATTTTTGGATTGTTGTTTAGTAGTTAGTTTCAAATTCTTATCGTGCAACGTAATATATCCAATGTGCAAACGCGGGCAGTCAAAACGTCCAATGTAACATTTTTCGCTCCTTGGCTTCAACTTTAAACTCAAATCACGGAACAACAGCTACGATTGGTTTTGGAGAGCTATTCTTGATCGCTAGTGGCGAGAGGAGCGATAAAGATCGATAACTTTTAAGACAATTCGCGGAATAATGTTCGGGTCTTCAACTTCATTTTTCTCAAGTTGACGAAAATGTTACATTGGACCTTTTCAAAAGTTACGCGAAAATTGTCGATTCGAATAAACTGATAACTTCACTAATAACAGGAAGCACTATTTCATCGCGAATCACGAATTAAGTGCGATTCACATAAAACATCCACGTCACGTTCACGTTCCGTCACGTCAATTATTCTTCCATGGGATTTCTATTGAAGGATTCACATACACCAGCAACGGCAAGTCGAAGTTCGACGGCAAGTCGAAGTTCCCGTTGCTGGTGTATGTGAATGTTTGCATAAGAACTGCTTGGAAGAATAATTGACGCAACGTGACGGGACGGAACGTGAACGTGACGTGGATGTTGTATGTGAATCGCACTATAATTCTACCGCCTTAAAACGGGTGACGGGAAAAATGAAACGCAGAGCGGAACGAAGTAAAATTACATCCGTACCCGAAGCACAGTGGTCCCTCAGAAATTGTTGGTGGCATTAAATACAAAAATGAACAACAATGCCCGACCGAAGGAATGGTCTAGTGTAGCGATAAACACGCATGTTTTTAAAATTTTGCACAAGTACTACGTTAAAAAATAATGTGATGGTGTTCTAGATAGAGAATTTTATGCTGATTCCGAATTTGTGTTCCGTTTTTAGTTTTAAAAAAATTTGAAGCTGCGGAATGAGTGTTTGAAAGTAAGCACATTTTCTACATTGAATTTATACAAAAGTAGACCTACAAAAAATTCTTCAAATATTTCCAAAGATTTTTATAACAAAAGGTCTTCCTTAGGGTCCCCTCTACACTTATGCACTTATGACCTTATGATGACCTTTATGACTTCTGACCACATTGCGAAAAAATGCCATAAATATTGTGATACCACACACGTGTTTTCCGATTTTTTTTAATTTCATCCCTAAACATATATTTAGACACCCCACACGTGTTTTTCGGAAAATTTCAAATTTTACCCCTCCCCAAGCCCTTACTTTGGGGTACATAATCAAAATGACTCAAAAATAGATTCAACACCTTCGAAAACGCCCGTACATCAAATTTCAAGGCATTTCCATTCGTTTTTAATGCCACCTAGAATTACTGAGGGACCACTGTGCGACGACTGTCCGATCGCTTCTCTACCTTTTTTTTTTCAAAAATAACGTTTTTCAAAAATTCATAACTTTTGATCTATTGAAACGATTTAGATAATCGGCATATTAAATTGAAGTCAATGAACTAGTCTTTTTCGAAAAAATATAACAATTGCAAAAGTATGGAGTACTTACTATTCGCATAGATTTAGTCTTTGTTAATGTTAACTTTAAAAAATCATTATTCAAAAACGAAAAAGAACACATCTTTGATTTTTGGATATGTTATGTAAAAAATCCTCAGCTTTCGAGAAGAAATATAAAAAACAGCTCCCTTGGTCCCGAAACCATGCAAACTATGAAAAACAGATACAATCAATAATCATGAAAACAAAATTCATTTTTTATCGCAAGTATAGTATTTTTCCATAGAAGTCATTGGCTTCAATTTGGTATATCGATCATCTGAATCGGTTTAGTGGATCAAAAGTTATGAATGTTTGAGATTAACAACTAAACATGGCAATTGAGAATTTTCGGAAAACTGAAGGAAAATAGGAAAATTCGTAAAATTAAATCCCCAAATGTTCCACAATTGCAGCGTGATATGTGTTTTTAGTTCATTTTATGTTTACGCTAACGAAATTGATCTTTGTCCGAAAGTGGAAATGTATTAGGCTGTCAAAAAAGTCCTGCGGTATTTTTTTTTGAATTTTCATTTGTTCATAAAATTAGTTACAATCATCTGTTTTAACTCAAATATGCGCCGTTTTGTTCGATGACTTGTTCCCAACAAGATGCCAACTTAATAATACCCCTGTTATAGAAGCTCGCTTCCTTATTGGCAAAAAACTCGGATGGCCAATTTTCACAGGCCTCTTTTGTGGCTAACTTCTGACTACCTAGCTCGTTCGCCATGGACAAAAACAGGTGGTAGTCACTTGGTGCAAGGTCCGGACTATACGGCGGATGCAAAAGAACCTCCCATCCGAGCTCCCGGAGCTTCTGGCGCGTCACCAAAGAAGTGTGTGGCCTGGCGTTGTCCTGATGGAAGACAATGCGGCCTCTGTTTATCAAAGATGGCCTCTTCTTCATGAGTGCTACCTTCAAGCGGTCCAGTTGTTGACAGTACAGGTCCGAATTGAGCGTTTGGCCATAGGGAAGCAGCTCATAATAGATTATTCCTTGACAATCCCACCAAACACACAGCAGAACCTTCCTGGCCGTTAATGAGGGCTTGGCCCCCGTCTGAGCCGCTTCAGCGGGCTTCGACCACGACCGTTTGCGCTTCACGTTGTCATAAGTGACCCACTTTTCATCGCCAGTCACCATCCGCTTCAGAAACGGGTCGATTTTGTTGCGATTCAGCAGCGATTCACATGCGTCGATACGGTCAAAGATGTTTTTTGCGTCAACGTGTGTGGCACCCATACATCGAGCTTCTTTGTGAATCCAAGCTTCTTCAAATGGTTAATAACGGTTTGATGACTTATCCCCAGCTCTTGGCCGATGCTACGGCTGCTACTATGCCGGTCTTTCTCGGCTAATTCAGCGATTTTGTCGCAATTTTCGACGACAGGCCTTCCGGAGCGTGGCGCATCTTCGACGACCTCTACACCAGAACGAAAACGTTGAAACCATCGTTGTGCGGTGGAAATGGAAACTGTATCGGGTCCATAAACTGCACAAATTTTATTGGTAGCTTGAGATGCATTTTTGCCTTTGTCATAGTAGTACTGTAAAATATGTCGGATTTTCTCTTTATTTTGCTCCATATTTGCGACACTATAACTCACGAACGACTTAACCAAACAAAACACTGTCAAGGACTATATTATAGCGCGCAAAATACGTTTCGAACAAGCTATAGTATGACTCGATACAATGAATACAACTAGAACTACGCGCTTACAACGACACCTCGCGGAAATACCGCAGGACTTTTTTTACAGCCTAATATTTTCAGTTGAAAAAACGTTATTTGCAAGTAATTGAAGAACCTTGAACCAGAATTGTGTCGGAAAATAATTTTATATTATAATGAGTTTTGTTAGAAGTACTAGGAAATTTATAGTAAAAGGAAATTGTAAGGGGTCTATTAGAAGATCATCCAATTAATAGTTCTGCGATTGAATTCATGATTGTTCGCTTAGTAAGAATATGTGAGTGTTTGAAAGTATTGATAACACAAAAAAAAATGGCGCGACGAAGTTTGCCGGGCCAGCTGGTAAAATATAAAATGTACAAGCGCTATTTACAATATTCAATTGCTGGGTTACATCGATGAGTTTATCGGCATAGGTAATCCAAACCTCGGCTCATCGGTCTGATCTTCTCTTTCAATATCCCCGTTGTGATTATCATGCTCTAGAAAACAAAGAATTAGTAGAATGCAATGCGAATCGCAATGAAGATCGACTGAAAGTATAACAACAACTGTTGATAAATAAAAATGATTAGTTCATGTACATACCGTAAACCTGAATTAGTAATGAATAAATGAATGTACCCATAATTATATTATGCTGTATGTTTTTTCATATTTCTTTTTTTATTTTTAACTTAAAAATTTCACATTCTCATCCAATGCAAATACCACATAAGATTTTTTTCCAAAAAAATGTAGTCGCACGATATCACACATACATTTCCAGCCATAACTTAATCTTATATTAACTACTCTTCTTACAAGTCATACGTTCTCAGTGTGTATGTCTACAGTTAATTTCTCCTGTTTCCTCCGCGGTACCCTCGTTCCCTCGTTCCACGGCCACCCCGGTTGTTATTCCTGTTACGATTGCCCCCTCTGTTCCAACCGTCGTCGTTACCTCCATGATCAGAGCCAAAATTATTACCTGCGTTATTGAAACTGCTCCCATTGTTGAAATTATTGAAGCTGTTCGGAGGTGGACCCGAATTGAAACTGTTTCCGAAGTTTCCAATGGGAGGTGCATTAAAATTGTTAGACGTGCCGGAATTAAAATTGGGTGGAGGGGCTGCGTTGAAGTTTGGCGGGGGGCCAGGAGGAACGTTAGGATTGAAGTTATTTGTAGGACCTGAATTGAAGCTGTTCGGGCCAGATCCAAAATTGTTCGGTCCCGAATTGAAATTATTTGGAGCAGGACCGAAATTCTTTGAGCCGCCGTAACTGTGGGGACTAAAATTGCTAGGGCCACCGAAATTTGTGGTTCCCTGCGTGAAGTTGAAGTTACCGGATCGATTCTCATCTCTTTTACTACTATCTCCCTGCCACGATTTACCTTCAATGCTAGTGTCATCACCCCCGTCATTGTCATAATTGGAATTGTTCCACTCCAATCCATTGCTGTTGCTATTATGGCTCGTTACGGGTGAAATAGGTCGTCTATAGCTGCGACCGTCGTCGCATTCCTCCTCATCCCAATTTTTCTCATTGTGCTCTGCCCAGAATTTCATTTTTTCTTCCTGTTCACGGCGCTCTTTCTCTCTTAGTTTTTCTCGTTCTCTTCCTTTTTTGCTGTTTCGAAGGGCTATTTCATCTTCCATTTCGTCAGTGTTGAAGTTTATGTCGGGCGGTGGGTTGATATCGAGCTGCAGTAGCGAAGGAATACCCGCCGTTGGATCTGGTGTCGGTGGGGGAGGTGTCCTTCGTTTCATCAGAGAAGTGGACGACAGCAGTGGTTCGGTAGCCTCTGGTGGTTCCGCAGGTTCTATCGTTGTAGTTTTGTTGTAAATGTAGGTCGGATCAATCTCTAGATTCGCGCGACTGGCTAGGATATCGATACCATTCTGTTCCATATTGTTTAGTTCTTCTTCATCGATGGGTGGTATCATGTCGTGCAGCTCTCCAATTCTACCCATCAGAATGTACCGATTCAGGGTTGCCGGTCCCTCTAGAATAGCCGATTCAAGTTCGGAACCAGCTGTAAAAGTGGAGCCAAGTTTATAACACGTTTGAAGGATTTATAAATATTTGATGTACTTACGAAGTACTTGTATTACTCGGTCGTAAAGAATGATTGCTGATGGGGCGATTTTCTTCAGTGGCACTACTCCAGGAGTGTTTTCTACAATTTGTGATATCACTTCCTTGATTTCTTCCGATGCTACATGATGGTCGTCATATTTGCCCGCTTCGTTCCACTGTGCTTGGAAGTTTCGGGGAATCGGTTTGCTGTAGGGTATCTTCTTCTCGCGCATCTTTTCGTTGAAGTTTGTAACATTAGCAAAATCTAACCCAGGAATAACGCCATTGTTGTTGGTTCCCAAGCTTTCAGCAATGTCGATTTTATCTTCAGGTCCCATGCCAGGGATAACGACGTGATCTTCCAGCTCACACTCGTCGAGCCCAGCCAGGCTTGCCGGAAGCGTATTCAAGTTATATTTGTCCCGCATCTGATCACCAGGTCGGTTGCGGGTCCAGAACTTGATGGTGTGATCGTTCGACCCTGAGCAAAGAATATGTCCCAACGGATGCCAGGCCAGCGTCCAAACTATACTCTCATGGGCATTGTCAATACCGCCAACTTCTTTGTCAGTACTACGAAGAGTATCAAATTTTTATAATTTATTTGTTGGGAAACACAGAACATTTCACCTACCCAACGTTCCAGAACAAAATCGACCCATCCGAACCACCGGAAGCGAACAATCCCTCGTGAATCGGATGCCAAGAAACCGCACTGGCTTCCTTCTTGTGGCCTCGGAATACCTGTACCTCTTCGCTCAAGTTTCGCAGATCAAACAGCTTGAGTAAGTGATCACGGGAAGCCGTAACCAGCCAGTTACCATTATCGTTCCATTTCAGGTCCATCACGGTCGATTTATGGGCATGTCTAAGGTACAGACCGGTTAGAGTTTATTTCACAACACATAATTCCATTTGCACACTTACAATGTAGCTAACGCCTGACCACATTTGGGGTCCCAGAGTTTGATAGGTTGCTGGTTATCTTTGCTACCGGATACGATGAGTGCCTTCTGCGGATGCCAGTGGACACACTTAACATCTGCTCCGTGACCTGGAGAAAAACACGAATGAATATTACAACACAAACACCTTCAGTTGCCAGAGGCAATTTTCGCCACAAACCTCGGAGCATTCGCTCTTCCTGACAGCGCAGGAAATCCCAAACGCGCACCGTTCCGTCGTCACTACAACTGGCAAATTTGGAATCCGTTGGGCTGAAGCTAAATTTTGGGTGGGAATAATTGGGTTATTAGCAATTGGCACGGTTAGCAATAAGTTTCATTGTTTTAATCAACTTTATTCATGTATAGGTACAGGGAGGGCTCTCAGTTATTCTCTCGTTTATTTATTTTCAATTATAGGTAACACAAAACAAGTAATGTTTCTGATGCCGAAGAAAGCTGGCGGTTCATCTTTGCGCGGGATCCATCGTGCTTCTATCGTCTTACAAGTGGAAGATGCCATGAATTCCAGAAGCCATATAATGTTTTCGAGATAAATGAGGGAACTGTGAGAAGTGTTCGAGTGTATTTAATCTTTATTTATTTCGCCCAAGAACACAAAATTTAGCGGTCGGGATGCGATGCAACCAATGGAATCGAAAAACGTCGTCCGAAATAGTTTGGAGAATAGAAAGGTGGATTGTTGGATTATGCTCTTTTCTGTTTTCTCCAGACGGGAATGAATGGTCAAATAAAAAGCCCGTGGTTTATGGTATTCGTAAGTGCATTTGCGATTTATTGCTTCCGTTTAGAAAATATAAGAGGGGAACGGTTCTCGAGGCGGGACATTCAAGTTCTGTATTTTTTATTAGAAGCTCCAGAGAAAATAGTACAATCGAATTATAAAAATACAGCTTAATTTACTGGTCAGTACAAGTGTTTTACATGTATTCGATTTTTTTCAGTCTTGAGATGATATCACAGAAAATTATCGGGATTTGGTGCATTTTATATTTGAAATCATTCGTCCAGATCACATTTACATCATCATACGCACACACACTGCTCATTGTTCTTTTTCTGGTTCGATGTATATGAGTCATTTCATCTATCAAAGATTGAATTTAAGAAAAGCTTATACTTATTATATTTTGTTACTCAAATATACATTATGTTTGTATTTTTTTGTGAGTTGATGCCGGGTTTACATGAGGATATATAGAAATGATCTACAGAAATTTATTTTTGTACTCAAAATGGATATTTGTCGCGTTATAGGTTTGTTTTGATTGTTTTATGCCTCGCATCAATTGTTCTCATATTTTTATAAAACAAACAATAGTTTTAGGTAATGGAGAAAAAGTAGCATTCCAAGATGATTAATTTATTGAATGTGATTCATTGTTCTCCCAATATGACAACCTATACTTGAGTAGGATCGACCATGGTCAGTCATCGGGGTATGTGAGGGACATTCAGTACGAAGCCTATTCTCACTAAAGTATGACCCACTAACGTATGAAAATGGGTGATTTTCCATGCGATTATCCTGGTGAATCCATCTATGAATCGCCAATCGTAGCAACCTTGTTGTGCACAGAAAAAAATTGACAGCGTTAAGGTAATATTATACTATCAGGCACGTAGCGTAACCGGCACGGTACGTTTCATGCAAGACAAATATTATTGCGTGTGTTTCAAATGTGTATGCGAATATATAGCGGAACGACTCCGGACATATACAGCACGTTTCAGAGAAATGCATGAAGGAATTCTCGAAAAGAATATTTTGCCGGTGCCGGTCACGAACTCCACGGGCGAGTAGCACCATACATACAAATTAAACGTCCATGTTCGTGGTATGGGTGTGTTCGTCCCTCTTCGGTACGGCATCGGTTCAATCACCAGTAGCTACGCTTGGCTATAGTGTCGACATCTGGTGGCAATATTCATTAAGGGAGACTAATTAATCTCTATCGGATTAGAAGGCCCGAAGGCAGTTTTAAAAATTTGAATGAAAATATTAACTTAATGTTAATTGATTATTCAAAACATACTAATCTTTACTCGACCATTTTTATATATATTGGAAAGTGATGCTTCAATTGAAACACATGTTTATGATATGAAATTTTCTTCACACGCAATTTCGTAGAAGATTTTCCCCCATCTGCAACAAAATTCATTATAGTAATTGTCGTTTCCCAAAATCGTGATACGAAACTCAATTCCGTTGACGCGAATTTACACTCCCGCTCTGAAAACAAATTTCTCCGCTCCATCTCCGCTGTCGGTCCGTACAGAGAAGCCGCTATGCCTGATAATATAAATGCATCATGTATTTGTCTGTCCGTGTCGTTTATGCTACGTGCTGGATAATATAAAACGGCCTTTATACGTTGATTTGCAGCAGCCACGACGAAAACAGTCAAGCAACTGCGCTCGATGCTTTGTTGGTACTGCAAGCTCCACCCAGGAGCGAAGAAATTGGACATCGTGAGGCTTGACGCATTTCGAATCCGGAATCACTGATCATTTTTATACCAGCGTTCGTAGTAGGCGTATCTGAAATCTTTTGACAACAATTTGTTTGGAAAACTTATATCTTTCGACGTCAAAAAAATTCACGGTGAACCATTTCGTTTTGAAGAAGTTGAACAGGATGAAAGAGAAGAAATATGATTTTGAACACCCATATTAAAAATTCGGCGGTTCGGCGACCGTTCGGTCAGGTATTCAAATCGCGAAATCGCTGAAAGCAAGGCGCGTAGAAGTATATCCTAAGGTGGGCCAACTTGCTAAAACCACTCTTCAGCCATCTTGGATGTCTACTGTGTTTTGTTTGTAAACAAAACACAATACGCAAAAGCTCGCTCGTGATCAGTCTGTCTCTTTCACGCTTCAAGCAAATAATTCCCCTTCTGCTTTCTTCCGTACTGTTTTCATATACCGCTCCCCTAACCAACTTAGTGACGAAACGGCCTCACCTAGTACCATAGACCCGTCTTGGCTGAAAGTGGCTAAGTCGATCGCGTATGATGTGCTGAAGCGTCTCCCTGAACGTACAGCTGTTTTTCGGATGGATCAGAGAACGCGTCGTAGAGCAACTGCTAGAGAGCTGAAGTTGAGAGTATTGAGAATAATTAAGGCAAACTCGGGACACTCGGGCTACGACATCGCCTAAAATACAACTCTTATCAAATTACCATCCGGAGAATCCGTATGCGAGAAGGTTTTCGTAATTTCCCTGCCTTCAAGCAACCAAACAAAACGCTGAAGTAGAATCTGATGACCAGAAGACGCGCTCGAAAGTTGTACAGCAAGGTTTCGACGAAGTACGAACTGTGCATGCTAATCGATGACGAAACTCACGTGAAGATGGATTTTGGACAGCTCCCAAGCCTGAAATTCTATTAGGTCAATTTCAGAGGAGATATCTCCATCAAATTTAAGTTCGTTTTCGATGATAAATTTGCCAGCATGTTCTTGATTTGGCAAGGGATTTGCAGCTGTGAACTGAAAACCAAGGTTCTCATAACAAACAAGACACTGGGCTCGAATATGTACAGATTGGACTCGATTATATATAGTCGACCTTTTTTTTTCAACAATTATGTACAAATACTATACATAATCGAATCTCAAGAAATCATTTTTTTCATTAATGTATGAATGTCAAACATTAATAGAAAAATACCTTTTTTGTGATTCGATTATGTATTGGATTCAAAAATTAACGTTGAAAGTGAAATTGCGATTATATATAATCGAGTCCGACCTGAATGGGTAAGTGTGTCAGCAGAAACGCTTTCTTCCGTTTATGAAGGCTCACAAAGTTGCGGTAAATCTTTTTTTTTCAGATTTGGCAAGCTCCCACTACAGTCTAGTGGTGCTTCAGTGGTACTGTGACAATTGAGTCGATTACATTGCAAAGACCTCAATCCTCCAATCGAAAAATGTTGGGCAATTGTCAAGCGGAAATTGAAGAAGAGTGTCGAAGTGACTGGGAATGCTTCAGACATGGAGAGATCGTGAAATAGAATGGTCGCTGATGTTGACCAACAGAGATTCCAAACTTTGATGGAATATATCCGAAGAAAAGTACGGAAATTCATCAAAACTGTAACGGATATTTTTTTCTGAATTGAACAGTAAATTATCTGCATTTTAATATAAAAACATTTTTCGTGTCTTTATCCAATCTAGAGATACAACTGATTTCGTGATTTCGGATTCTAAATGTCTGAAGCCTTAAGCGGTCCGGTATCTGCGACCTCTCCCTTCTGGGGAAAGGCGTGAGCGTCCAACGGAAGCCGGCCATTCGATCGTAAAGTACAGCAAAAACTGAAGACGAAGACCGAGGGCTAGGTAGCATCATAGTTCTGGGTCTTGGGCAGGAAGATCGGAACGACCGGTTAGACGGTGAAGAAGTATCTGGCCAAAGTGGACAGATTTATGCTGAAGTGTTGGTTATCGAAGATCTCATCAACCGTTTATAATCCGAGTCTTTGACATAAGTTTTTCAAATGATTAATTTCACTGTTAACCGTTACTAAAGGTCGACGTGTTTTATTCGTGCTTTAGTGGTTATGAGCCCAGAACCCAGAACCTATAAACCGGTAGATTCTCAAGGTATTCGAAATAGGAAGATGACCACAGGCGGTAGTCAAGGCGCTGTAGATGCCAATGGAAGAGGTAGGACTGAAGCGGAAAGCGTTGGAGTCAGCAAGAGTTCTGTGTTGCTGCCGATAATTGAAAAACTAAGAGAACGAGAGAATTATTCAACGTGAACTATTGCGATGCGGATGATTCTAGCCAGCGAAAGAAGATGGTCAGCCGTTGACGGAGATTACGATGGCGTTTTCGAAGGGAGTGAAGTTACCGGCTCTGACCACGATTTGTCTAAGTTTGGAGAGCTATAACTACAGCCTGGTGCAGGACGCAGCGAAAGCGTAGGAAGAATCTGGAATCTGCTTTCCAGAACAGCGAGTTGACCAGAAAAATTGGATTACTCGGAAGTTTACGTAGGTTCGGATGATCAACTGTACTAGTGGAGAGGCGTATGTGGACCAATCAATGAGCGCGAGCCACAAGTTCGCATTCATTGGATTCGAGGTGGACGGTTCCTGACTCGAGTCGATTTTGCTGATGAGTCTTCCTGAACAGTACGAGTCACAAGTATTGAAACGACTTTGACGGCAGACACAGTTAAGTGCGATTCACATACAACATCCACGTCACGTTCACGTTCCGTCACGTCACGTTGCGTCAATTATTCTTCCATGCAATTCTTATGGAAGCATACACATACACCATCAACGGAAAGTCGAAGTTTCCGTTGCCGGTGTATGTGAATGTTTTCATAAGAATTGCATGGGGGAATAATTGAAGTAACGTGATGTGGATGTTGTATGTGAATCGCACTTTAAGGTGAAAATTTTACAGGACATACTTGATTGTAGTTGTTACAATGTTTTTGCTTTGGGAGACGAAAAGACCAATGAATGATGTTTCGGTGCCACCGTCCGTATGACATGGGCGAATCAGCCGTTTGTCAGTTCTGTTGCTATGGACCATTACGTCGGAGCAGCAAACCGTATAAGCCCGAACAGATGGGTTTTCACTTCTTCAGTACAGCTGAAAACATGCGGTAACATTTGGTTTCATCGTGACCGAGATGGGTAATATTTGTACAATTCAGAGGCTGTCCAAATACAGGTTGTTTAGACGCTGTCTAAATAGGCTAACGTTGGTAAAGTTAGCTTTGATTTTCCGCTCCATATTTTCAGTACTAAATGAGAGACGAAAAAGCATTCTCGTTAAACTTCAGACAGAGAGATTTTCATTTTCAAAATCTCTTTCTCTCTGAAAAAGAATTTTCGGTGAAGAAGAAGAGCTGAAAATTTCAACATTGCACAACTCATCGAAAACTAGATTGATTGACTGAATACTTATCTCGCAGCTGAGCGAGAATTTCGATCTCTGGATTCATTTTAGGTTAAGGGATCTTCGCAAACAAATGGTTGGCGACAGCTTATTAAGCAAACAATCGTGACTCGAGTCACAAGATGCTTCATTGACTATCTTCTAATAGGTCTTTTTTGAAGTTAGAGGCGGATGATCTATAATAGAGAGAATTATTCCATTATTCAATATCCCAATTGAACGGTCCGAGACCTTTGCGGTTTAATTTTGGGTCCTCAAAATTTACTTTCATTTACGTCATGTCTCGGTTTTGCTCCTTTATTGTACGTTATCTTGCTTTAGCACAATTGGGCTTAAATCCTCTTTTATTTAAAAAAAATAATAGTATTGTATGAAGTGCTCTTTTCAAACTTAAATGTTCAGTCGACTGTTTCATTTATCCCTTTCGTTTATTTTAATTAGGATGTTATTTAACGATACAAATGATAACTCAAGTACCTTTCTTCGTAAGAGAAGTAACGAAGAACAAACACACTTTTTGAACATTTCATTGGTGGAAAAATTGGTCGGTAAGTTTATTTTCATTAGTATTTTACGTTCGACATCAAGTTTTATTATAGTAACAAAAAATTACAGTTTTTCGGTGAAAACCATAACTCGCCCTGAGGCGGTGTTGGGCAGTTGAGCGAAAAAAATCAGACTCCTGCTGAAGTGTACTCTACTGAAAATTAACATCGAATACATCTGTTTTGCAGAAATTGAGTCTATTTTTGTGTTTTTTATGGGTTTGTTTTTCACCACGGTATGGGGACATGACGAAGTAGATCCTGAAGACGGCTTCGGGAGCGATGGTGAATACTACAATGACCAGGAAATTGAAGAACAAAAAAAAATAGATAATAAGCAGTCAAATGTGTCAGGTCTACATGTAGGACCCGGAAGGTTCACTGGATCTGCAGACAAAACTGATCCGAAGTCTACTGAATTTAAAAACATAGAAAAAAATCAGATTTCAGATCAATTTACAACTGCAGCAGTATTGTTTTTATGCTTTCCATCATAAGGAATAACTACTACGAGCAGTTCAAAAGAATTTTTTTTTCAACCAGATGTCCAATCCCGCCTTTAGGCGGATTACTGGTTTTTTGGTATATATAAAAAATCCGTGACCTAAAAAAATTGCCGTTATTTTTTTCGATTTTCTCATCAAAAATACGATCTACTATAGTTTTTTCACGCGGATAGAAAAAATTGGGTTTCAGAGGGTTAAGAAATCAAACAAGACAAACACTACAGAAAAAACGCCAGGGGCTAACCAGATTCAACGGATGTATTCTTATGGAAGATGAAACGTACCGTATGCGTGACAATGTTTGCACCATAGTACAAAAAAAAAGTTTCCGTCTCACCTGTGCATATGATGCCTTGGTTTTTGTTCATACACTCTATTCATATCATAATAGGCTGCGAGGAAAAGAATCCGATTTCATTAGTTTGATAGTTGCACCATGACGAAGTGGCAGCGTATTCGTGATTTGTCCCACTTGTCCCATGTCGCAAAAAGACATTTCAATCGCCGTGGGACTGTGAAATGGGTCTTAGACCGAGAAGATTAACGACAACTATACGCGAAGGTGGTCCGAGGCCAGCTCGGATTGCGAGGGTTTTTTTTTAAATGACACTAATGTTCCTAGAGGAACTTCGCCGACTCAACGTAGTATTACTTGCGTCATTTTCATTAGTACTTAGTTGAGATTTCTTTGGCAAATAAGACGCCTTGAATGGATTCTGAGTGGCTAGCTTTAGAATACGCGTGACCACAGTGCAAGATGGAGAAAATTCCTCCGACCAGAACGGGAATCGAACCCAAACCCCCGGCATGTTAGGTTGACGCTAACCACTCGGCCACGGGAGCACATGGATTGCGAGGGGTTTCGCTGCCATCAAAAGAAAGTTCTGGCGAAACCAGTGCGTTCAATGAAGTAAATTGCGAAGGAAAGCGGGATTGTAAAGGAAGATTGCGGGACGAAGTCGACGGCATGAAAAAAAAACTCACATGATAACCAACCGCATCCGCGAGCTACGAGTCGAGCGATGTAAGAAAAATCTTGGACTTTCTCAAGCAAAAAAAATCCGGTAATCTTCTTCACCAACAGGAGCATGTTAACCGTCGAACCCGTATTAAATATCAGAATCGAGAGCTAGGTTAGTTCACTCCTGGTAAGAGTCCCCGCACACTGCAGACTTTTTTCCAGTCGATAGTTTGGTCGGGTTGGGTTGCTAGTGCGCACACCGAGCCAACCAAACAGTCGGGTTGGTCAAGAGTGCGCATACTAGCCAACTTTCGGCCGAATATTCTCGAACGACTGTGTATTTAATTTGTGTTTGACAATAGAGAAGAGAACGGTGAAGGAAAATCAAAAATATTCAGAGAGCATTGGGTACATCCCATTCTCAGCGATTCGCACGGCACGTATGTCGAATGCCAAAATTGAGAGCGAATCGAGAGCGAATTGAACAATCGGCCGATAAACGATCGTCGTGTGTGCGTAGATCGATGTTAGCCAGTACTGATCAACCCTTTCTCTACGAGCGTCGTCTATAGACGACATCCGAGCGATGCGCTGTGTATACGAGCGTCGTCTTTAGACGACATCAGGCTGATACTGTACATCGATCACACCAGCGCGGTATGCATTCTTTTCGGCGCAGTGCACACTGCCGTCGTGAAAGGGTTAAACGGACGCCCGATAGTTGACCGACAGAATAATTTGAATGCAATCGGGAAACCTATCAAACTTTTTTATCGGCCGGTTCTGAATCGGTGTAGTGTGCGCATGTGCATATCGCTCCGTACTGATTAAGTCGGCCGACCAAACTGTCGGCCAACAAGAGTATCCAGTCTGCGGGGGCTCTAAAAGGCGTGGTCGACGCGCATAAAAAACGTGTATCTGACCAAGTATTTTGCTAGTGTTATGGTGTATGGGTTGGTGGCTTCCGATGACAAAAAATGGACCCTGTGTTCATTCCAGAAGGCGACAAAGTAAACATCTAAATCGAGATTCTAAGTAGATGGTTTCTTCCGTGGATCAAAGAGCAGTACGGAAGTTCGGGAAGCGTGTAGAGGCCGTACTTGTAGCGAGTTGAAACTAGATCAATGATTAACACAGTTTAAGACTGTCAGAAACATTACCCTTTTGAATAAATAAAAAAGCGAAACTGAAATTTTTGAGATTTTTTTCTTTTATTTTGACTTTGCACAATGGTGCAAACATTATCACGCATACGGTATGTTAAATTGAACTTCAAACAGCTTCCGTCACATAAGTTTGATGTAACCAGCAGTCGCGGAGAGTTCCCAAGAAATATGAATTTGTTTTCTACGGACAAGTTTGTCGGTGAGACGATGATCTGTCAGGGAATCTGCAACTGTGGCCGAAAGATTCCGATTTTCCAGTACCAACAATATGACCGGACAGCTATACATCAACGAATGCTCGAAAAACCGTGTATTGTAGTTTATTAGGTTCCATCGGAGCTATGTCAAGTTTTGGACTGATTTGACAAATTGTGATAACGCGATAACAGAGTAGACGTTATTGAGAAAAGGGTAAATTCCTCAATTTGCCACGGTTCTGCCCAAACGGACACATACTGGAAAAGCGGTACGTATCAAGCCCAAAGTTCGAATTTGCATTGGAGGGGATTAAAAACCGTAAAACCCATATTTTGTCTTGAAACTACAATAAATACAGAACAATTTGAAACATATCCGATTGAAAGCTTAGCCGTTGTAAAATGGCCGATCTTTAGTGTGAGGATGAAGAGAGGCTGGATCCCCTTTGTTACGATTGTTGCAGGCACGTAAGGTCAATTAGGATTCCTGAGAACTCACGATTGTTCGCTTAGCAAGCGAATGTATAACCTTTCGACAATAAAGACCCCCTCAGTAACCGTTTCTTGCAACTTTGAATTTTGTTACGAGAATTGTTCAATGTTCTTAGTTGCTGTGAAAGATTCGACTATATACATCGAGTATTTCTATTCTTATAGAAGTTGCTGTTTTCAAGGCTAGAAGCGAATGAACTTTGTATTTTAACGACTGTAGAATAGCGAAAAAACAAAATCTATTCTGTCAACCAATGCTGTTTATTTATAATATAAAACAGTGCACAATTCCAATGATTTTAAAATTCATTAAGGGGTTCTAAATAGAGTGAACCCGAATTGAGTAAAGTTCATGGTACATCCACTTCAGTGGCTAGGAGTATTCACAAATGGATTCGCAATTGCCATCTTTATCATGAACATCGTTCGGAACTTTCAGTGGAAGTGGCTACCATCGACAACGTTGGGAATGATTATCTTCGAGAAATGGCCCAAAAACTCTATCATTTCAGTGATCGTACAGTCAAACAGACTCACCAGAAATTACTGGTTTTCAATTTTGTGCGAATACTTTGATGTGAGAACATCTTGGTATCGTGAGTACAACATCGGTTTGAAGGCTGATTCAATGCTTTTCCGAAGTACAAAAAGGCGATATGTTGCATGTTTAATGCATATTGCATGCCGGTAAGGCTAGGACAAATTAGACAAAACATGAAATAGATCCCAATGTTAATACTCATTGCGAGAAAGATGTGTATTGAAAAACTCAATTCTAGCTGAAAGTACATTGCTAATTGTTTAAATATCCCAGTGCAAAAATATCGCATTCCAGCTGCATGAAGCTAAGACGAATGGCCCTTGATGAAAAGATAAAAAAGGATTTCACTTTGATAATCGCTGCGAAAAAAAAATAAAATAGAAAAACTAAATTCCGGTTAAAGGTACGGTGTCATCAGCTTCAAGTGATTTAACGTACAGCATTCATATTATTGTTATAAGTTATATGAATCTTCGAAAAAATATAAAATTATCACAATTATACAACGTTCACTCACGCTGCTGCATTCATACATTCTTTCATTTATTTGTTTTGTCACGTCAAAGACAGAATAGGTTTCAGGCGAATACTACTGTTCAAGGGATGAAGTCAGCAATTGTACGGATTGGACCCTATCATTTTTATTATGCTTTGCTTCTAGAGACCAACGCATGAATAACATGAGCCAACTGGTACTGTCTTTTTTGTTCAAATTTGATGATTCAAAGGAGCAGATCAAGAGAATAAAAAAGGTATACTTAATCGTGAGCAGATAGGTGGTAATTAGGCAGTACACAAAACCGGCAGCCAGTAGAAGCCAACAGGGATCCCATTGGTTTGCTTCTGGCGACGGCGACTTGCTGATGCTGTAGCGGTAGTACCTGATTCCTCGGATGGGTTCCTTATGGGCTTGGAACATCTTTACGTTGTTCATGTTCGACTGCCAGTACTTGACGAAGCCGTTGTGATCCCCGGTTACCATCCAATTGTCGTTGTGCGACCACACCATCGTTCGGACAGAAACATCATGAGCCTGAGGGGAATTTATAATTATTGAAAACAGAATAACATGTCGCAGATTATAATGATTGAATTCATATTTTTGTCAGTGTATTACTTAGATATTTTGAGATGGTTAACTTTGAAATTACACAAAATACCACTCAAATAAATATTCCAATATCTGACCAAAATCTGATTGTATAATTGTAATTGTTTTTGAATCTAATTCTTGTGTCTAGACATATATGAAGTATATCGAATCCCTAGAACAATAACCCAGATCATATTTTTAGTACGGTAGAACCCCGATTATCCGCTTGAAAGGCAAGGTCACCGAGGGTACCGAGAATCCCGGTTAACGCAATGAAAAACAATCCAGATATCATTAAACTATTCGTCTGTAAGATCATCTGTATATAAGTGATCAGATAATGTAAAAGACATGACTAAAGTGAAAGAGCAAGAGCCTACTATTCATTGACGAATTTTGAGAAACCTTTTAGAATTACTATGGAACTCGCGATCGCGGATCATCCGCTTGTGGATAATCGAGGTTTTACTACATAACATAAACGCATGAAGGCAAGCTCCACAAAAAAATAGCCAGAGTACAGTTAAATGAAGATTGTATACTAACTCGATACTTTGTAGATAGCTTTTTACGTCAAATTACCTGCAGAATTGTTTCGAAGTTAAAGGTTAACCCATTCCAAAGGGTAAACTCCCCCGAGCTAGCGCCTGTTACTAGTCGCCGACCCTCCGGCGTCCAAGCGAGTGTGAAAATCGGGCATCGCATTTTATTGGTTGCCGTTTTAACGAAACGTGTCGTGACCGCGTTGATCGGGTTGTCCATGTAGCTCGGCGGAGGAAGTAGTTCCGGAATGTAGATACACTCGGGCTGCAGGGTGCGCCGATCACGGTAGTCCCGTTGCCAAGTGCGCGTCTGCCGATCGGATAGAGCAAACACGATAATACCATACATCTCTATCTTTGCCGCCACTTTCAAGGTCAACTTACCTCCAGAGCTTTAATGATAGATGCATTGTAATCCACTGTTTTACGCATTACCGATTTCCGCAAACGCTTTCCATCGAAGTCATCCTGCGTCATGGGTGGACCGCCGCGGAACCCATTGAAATGATGATACGGTCGATGATGATAAAAGTTATGCTGTTGCTTCTGCGATTGAGGATTTTGATAACTGAGAATTCGATTTATCGGGGGAGGGTTGGCAAAATTGGGCATCGGATCTGGCGGCGGTTGTGAGAACTCCATCGCGTAATCTTATTCCCTACTTCGATCTAGATTGCATATGTTGGTTTTGATATATGAACAATATTTTCACTGCTTTCACGACCAATTAAAATAATGTAAAGGTCCACATAAGACAGTTGTGCATTTTTGCAACCCCTCCGGATCGATTCAACATTCACGATTCACTGCTTGACGTTTAATAGTGAATTTTCTCGATTAATAAACTGGAGTTGTTGCTACTATGAAAAGCCACTAAAGCTGGTTGGAAAATTTCCCAAAAATACTGAATATTCTAAACTTTTCTTTTCAATACCTAACAGCGCGTGAAACAAGCGACCATTTTTACCATTTGACGTTTCTGACACTCTGGTTTCGTAAGCACAGTTCACACTGAAAACCTATAACACTCAGAGAAACAATTGGAACATATGACTCTCATCTGAGTAAGGGATGTCCCCATACCACATGGGCACGTGATATGGATTACGTAAATATCCACGAGGACACGTGGACAAAACGGGGACGGTGACATTGTATGCGTATTGCACTTAAATATTTAAAAAACACATTCACACCTATATTTAAAAATAAATTACATTGCTTAGCATTTTCAAGATGTTCAAACTTTCCGCTCATCCTAAAATATTTGTACCTATCTAGAATAGGGTTAAGATGCCTAATGTTCATTTCAAACGCATCTTAATATTTACAAGAATTCATGATTTTTGAAGAAGAATGAAATTGGCATGGAAGTAAAAACGATAACAATATGGTGTCATGTAACTTATAGCATAGAACAGTTTCTGAGAGAATTACCTGGGTGGTTTAGCACCTTCCTCTCTCTCTCTCTCTCTCTCTCTCTCTCTCTCTCTCTCTCTCTTCCTCTCGATATGATGCCATAGGGGACACTTTGGAAAGATGATTAGATTGTTTAGATTAGATCTCTCCAATCCTTTCTCCCTATCAGTCTATTGAACGATTCTCTCTTGGCATGATGTCATAAGGGATACTTGGAATATTCGTGATGACAGTGGTACAGTGTCGACGTCTGCGGCGACTTTCAGTTTGGGGCCATAAGCTGGGACCCAAATTTGATAGTGTAATATCTGTCAGATGAAAATGAAAATGAAAATTTCTACATCATGTTGTTTAATTACTTGAAACACGTGTTTATGACTCTTATTTAACCATTTCTCGCGTAACTTTTGAAAAGGTCCAATGTAACATTTTCGCCAACTCGAGAAAAACGTAGTTGAAGACCCGAACATTATTTCGCGAATTGTCTTAAAAGCTATCAATCTTTATCACTGTTTTCACCACTAGCTGTCAAGAATAACTCCGTAAAACCAATCGTAACTATTGTTCCGTGATTTGAGATTAAGGTTGAAGCCTCGGAGCGAAAAATGTTACATTGGACGTTTTGACTGCCCGTGTTTGCACATTGGACATATTACGTTGCACTATAAAAATTTGAAACTAACTAATAAACAACAATCCAAATATCAGCATTTCGTTCTAAAGACTGATTATTATTGTTATCACTAGTTGAATTGCACTGAAATCGATAACAACACCTGTAAGAAACAAATTCCAAAACGACCGAAGTACCACTGCGAGTTGTATTGACTGCTACTTCGGACGTTTCGGCCGTCGGAGGAAAGTGGCGTCCGAAGTAACAGCCGGGTGCTTAAAATTCGAATCTGTACATTGGATATTTTTTTTATCGGTGACAAAAAGATGAAGAAGATAGATACGTGAACTATTGTTTTTGTAATACATTCAATGATTGAAAACTAATAGCGTGCATCCATTAACTCGATTTGTTTACATTTGTTCCATAGGACCTTTTCAAAAGTTACGCGAGATTTGTCTTTACATTTCTGACATTTTTACCTCAACTTTTCTTCAACATATAAAATTGTCTTTAAAAACTATTTTCGAATGAGATTTTTTCACCACCTACAAAAAAAGTATTTTTTTCATTTAAGTAGAATACTAATTTTTCTATTATATGTACTCCCGTGGTCGAGTGGTTAGCGTCCCATGTTATCATGCCGGTGGTTCGGGTTCGATTCCCGTTTTGGGAGGGGGATTTTTCGTCGAAGAAATTCCTTCCGACTTGCAATGTGGTCACGCGTATTCTAGAGCTTGCTACTCCAGAATACATTTAGGGCGTGTGTTATCCGGCATAGAAATCTCAACTGAGTATTACTAATAGAAATGACGCAAGTAATACTACGTTGAGAAGGCAAAAGTTTCACTAGGAACGTTAGTGATATCCAAGAAGACTAATTTGGTAAGGAGAAAATAATTTTCATTCATAATTTTAATTTTTAAAAACGTGTTCATTCCGCCTGAAACTCAATTATCATCTTTAACGCTCCATTAAACCCGTAAATTGTTATCACTAGTTGAATTGCACTGAAATCGATAACAACACCTGTAAGAAACAAATTCCAAAACGACCGAAGTACCACTGCGAGTTGTATTGACTGTTACTTCGGACGTTTCGGCCGTCGGAGGAAAGTGGCGTCCGAAGTAACAGCCGGGTGCTTAAAATTCGAATCTGTACATTGGATATTTTTTTTATCGGCGACAAAAAGATGAAGAAGATAGATACGTGAACTATTGTTTTTGTAATACATTCAATGATTGCATCCATTAACTCGATTTGTTTACATTTGTTCCATAGGACCTTTTCAAAAGTTACGCGAGATTTGTCTTTACATTTCTGACATTTTTACCTCAACTTTTCTTCAACATATAAAATTGTCTTTAAAAACTATTTTCGAATGAGATTTTTTCACCACCTACAAAAACAGTATTTTCTTCATTTAAGTAGAATACTAATTTTTCTATTATATGTACTCCCGTGGTCGAGTGGTTAGCGTCCCATGTTATCATGCCGGTGGTTCGGGTTCGATTCCCGTTTTGGGAGGGGGATTTTTCGTCGAAGAAATTCCTTCCGACTTGCAATGTGGTCACGCGTATTCTAGAGCTTGCCACTCCAGAATACATTTAGGGCGTGTGTTATCCGGCATAGAAATCTCAACTGAGTATTACTAATAGAAATGACGCAAGTAATACTACGTTGAGAAGGCAAAAGTTTCACTAGGAACGTTAGTGATATCCAAGAAGACTAATTTGGTAAGGAGAAAATAATTTTCATTCATAATTTTAATTTTTAAAAACGTGTTCATTCCGCCTGAAACTCAATTATTATCTTTAACGCTCCATTAAACCCGTAAACGAAGCTAAATCCCGTCAACGCGGATAGGCTACATATTGATTCTACACCTATGTGTACGAGACGTGGCAATTGAACCCAGGGTTGCCAATATAATTTTTCAAAAAAGTGGAATATTGCTCTTAAAAAATGGAAAAAACTGGATCCTGTGAAATCGTTTAATTTTAAAAAGTTTGGCTTTGATTTATCTAAAATTTCCAACGAAGCGGATGTAGTACCGAAATAAACCATTAACACTCCTATACTCGCGCATTGGTCTGTCAGACCGAGAAATCAATAATTCGTTAATTTCTCAAAAATTTCAACACTACGACTTTGCGATTCTCTCTAGCTTCGTTATTCGTCGTTCGTCATCGTTCAACGTATCGCATGTGTTGGTATAAAGGGGATGTGTGCCACTTTTTCAACACTTTCGGTCTGACACACCGACGCGAGTATAGGAGTAACTTTTTTGTACAAGTGCCATTTTTCATATTCTAGAATATTGTTGAATGAAATGTATAAATTAATGTTAGCGGCGTGGAATATTTATTGAATATAATGCATAAGATCATTAACGGACTATTCTTATTTGATTCCAGTCCCTTTTGTAACAGGATTGAACATATCCATATATTAACTATTCGTCGTTATATTCGTCGTTAGATTCATACGTTTAAAAGCAAAATATGAATGTTTGACTTTCGTATAGTTATTCGCTAAATATCATGGTCATACATATACACACTTGTGAAAGAATTTCACTAATCGGTGGCTTATGGAAATTTTTAACAGTTACAGTTTCGGAGATATTTTTTTATAATGGACAATATCTACAAGAAAACAAGAAAAAGAAAAAGAAGTTCCTAGAAATCCTTTTATATAATCTTTTTATGTCCCATCTAAAAAAAGGCATTAATTCTTAGTTTACCAAGAATACAGAGAAAAAGAATATTAGAAATATCTTCTTCTTCTTGAATGGCGTTAACGCTCCCTGTGGAACTTTTGCCGTCTCAACGCATCAACTAGCGTCATTTATTAATACTTAGTTGAGATTTTCTAAGCCAAATAACACGCCTTGAATGTATTCCGAGGGGCAAGCTCTAGAATACGCGTGATCACAGTGCAAGTCGAAGGAAATTTCTTTGACGAAAAAATCCCCCGGCCAAAACGGGAATCGAACCCGAACACCCGGCATCATAATATTAGGCTGTCAAAAAAGTCCTGCGGTATTTTTTTTAAATTTTCATTTGTTCATAAAATTAGTTACAATCATCTGTTTTAACTCAAATATGCGCCGTTTTGTTCGATGACTTGTTCCCAACAAGATGCCAACTTCATAATACCCCTGTTATAGAAGCTCACTTCCTTATTGGCAAAAAACTCGGATAGCCAATTTTCACAGGCCTCTTTTGTGGCTAACTTCTGACTACCTAGCTCGTTCGCCATGGACAAAAACAGGTGGTAGTCACTTGGTGCAAGGTCCGGACTATACGGCGGATGCAAAAGAACCTCCCATCCGAGCTCCCGGAGCTTCTGGCGCGTCACCAAAGAAGTGTGTGGCCTGGCGTTGTCCTGATGGAAGTCAATGCGGCCTCTGTTTATCAAAGATGGCCTCTTCTTCATGAGTGCTACCTTCAAGCGGTCCAGTTGTTGGCAGTACAGGTCGGAATTGAGTGTTTGGCCAGAGGGAAGCAGCTCATAATAGATTATTCCTTGACAATCCCACCAAACACACAGCAGAACCTTCCTGGCCGTTAATGAGGGCTTGGCCACCGTCCGAGCCGCTTCAGCGAGCTTCGACCACGACCGTTTGCGCTTCACGTTGTCGTAAGTGACCCACTTTTCATCGCCAGTCACCATCCGCTTCAGAAACGGGTCGATTTTGTTGCGATTCAGCAGCGATTCACATGCGTCGATACGGTTTTTTGCGTCAACGTGTGTGGCACCCATACATCGAGCTTCTTTGTGAATCCAAGCTTCTTCAAATGGTTAATAACGGTTTGATGCTTTATCCCCAGCTCTTGGCCGATGCTACGGCTGCTACTATACCGGTCTTTCTCGGCTAATTCAGCGATTTTGCCGCAATTTTCGACGACAGGCCTTCCGGAGCGTGGCGTATCTTCGACGACCTCTACACCAGAACGAAAACGTTGAAACCATCGTTGTGCGGTGGAAATGGAAACTGTATCGGGTCCATAAACTGCACAAATTTTATTGGCAGCTTGAGATGGATTTTTGCCTTTGTCATAGTAGTACTGTAAAATATGTCGGATTTTCTCTATATTTTGCTCCATATTTGCGAAACTATAACTCACGAACGACTTAACCAAACAAAACACTGTCAAGGACTATATTATAGCGCGCAAAAATACCTTTCCAATAAGCTATAGTATGACTCGATACAATGAATACAACTAGAACTACGCGCTTACAACGACACCTCGCGGAAATACCGCAGGACTTTTTTGACAGCCTAATATATATTAGAAATATTAGAAATATGCAAACTTTATATTCCAGAACCTTTATCATCTGGTAATTATCTAGAAGAAGACCCGAAAAACACGCAACAACTGCATGCAATGTAAAAAATATGTTTGCTTCAAGCATGGAGTTATGCTATGTTCCGATTCTTACTCCAATGAAACCACAATCGATTAATACGTTTTTATGTCATTATACTTCCATGAATTATATTCAGTTGCTTACTTTTAATTAATAACAGTGAAAAATTCGAATTTCGTTATTTGTGTTGGAGTATCGAAAATTACTTTGTTTTGATGAGGCTGATCTAATTCAGCTATATAATTCAAACTATTAAAACATAATAAAGACGAAGGAAACATATTTTTTCAAGTTTTTATTTTTTATATCAAGTTTTTTCATTCAATCATACCCTCTTCTTCAAATAAATGCCAATAAAGCCTGAAAAATACACAATGGCAACATTACAGAGAAGTTTAATTTTCAGTCTGTGACACCGTACGCGAGTATACGTGTTATGATTTTGCACGCGAGTACAGGAGGGTTAAAAATCTCGTATTTATTGCTCGACATTGTGATTAATTGACGTGCATGGAACGATGAAACAACATTTGAGGAGTTTTTTTCTAGAATCTCTAGAATCTCTAGTAAATACGGTTTTATTTGAATAAAACTTGAAAAATATTCTATTTTTTGGCTCGACAATGTACACGATTTCTGGTTATAGATCACTGCATCAAACCTAACCTCAATCCTCTGTTCTTTTCTTTCTCGAATTTTGACATATCTGTAGTGTTTTTTTACCAATCACGAAGAATATGGAATAAAAAAAACTCTGCTTGCAAATGATGGATCTCTAAAGTAGCATATCCGAAAATGAACTTGAAACTATTGAGAACCAGAGCAGAGGATCCAAAGCCCATAAGGGGAACGGTTGTAAGTTGTTATTCGTGGCTATTACCTAAAGAAAGATAACTCTCCGCCGTCGCGAATTAAGTTCGATACAGAGTACACGCGATTGATAACTGAACATATCGCCGGGAATATTGGTTGGTTTCTCTCGGTCACTTTTTCAGGTTACTAAAAGATAACTCTCCTTCGTCACGATGAAATTTCTGTAAAGCGTACGCGCTATTCATATTTGGAACATATTTTTGGGTTTTTAGAGGAGTTCTCTCGGCTTCTCAAGTTTCCAAAAGATAACTCACCCCTTCTAGATTGGAGTTCGATATATCACCGATTCGATTAGTTTTAGAGTTGTTCCGGTTATTTTTCAAGATTTCCCAATAATAACTCTCCGCCGTCGCGAATGGAGTTCTATAATGTGTATAAACTGTTTATAACATAAGATATCGCCGGGATGCTTGATTTTAGAGAAGTTCTCTCAATTACCTTCTCAGGTTTCCCACGGTTAATTTTTCGTCGTTGCAATTGAATTTCGATTGGAAAAGGTAAATAATAGAATATATAGCCGGTCTTTCCGATAGAAGATAGATTATATCTCGCTTAACTTTTGAAAAGGTCCTATGTAACAAAAGTAAACAAATCGAGTTAATGGATCACGCTCTTAGTTTTCAATCATTGAATGCATTACAAAAACAATCGTTCATGTATCTATCTTCTTCATCTTTTTATCGCCGATACAAAAAATATCCAATGTGCAGATTCGTATTTTAAGCACTCGGCTGTTACTTCGGACGCCACTTTCCTCCGACGCTCGGAACGTCCGAAGTAACAAAGCAGTCAAAATAACACATAGTCCTACTTCGGTCGTTTTGGGTTTTTGTTTCTTACAGGCGTTGTTAGCGATTTCAGTGCAATTCAACGAGTGATAACAACAATAATATGTCTTTAGAACGAAATGCTGATATTTGAATTGCTGTTTAGTAGTTAGTTTCAGATTCGCATCGTGCAATGTAATATGTCCAATGTGCAAACGCGGCAGTCAAAACGTCCAATGTAACATTTTTCGTTCCTAGGCTTCAAATTTGAGCTCAAATCACTGAACAACAGTTACGATTGGTTTTTCAGAGTTATTCTTGACTGCTAGTGATGAAAGTAGCGATAGAGATCGATACCTTTCAATACAATTCGCAGATTAATGTTCGGGTCTCCAACTTCGTTTTTCTCGAGTTGACGAGAATGTTACTTTGGACCTTTTCAAAAGTTACGCGAGATATAATCTTTCCCTCACAGTTCCAAACAAACTGTATGCGTTTCAAGTCAGGTCAGGTCAGGTCATGAATCTCTTGATCCCTCGCCGTCCAGCTCGTCCAGCACGTTCAGCTCGTTCAATTACGATGTTGTCTTGTCGATGTCCTCACGAAAAATGATTCCGTTTCACCACCAGAATATCGCTTAAGTATGCTTTTTGTCCGTGATTGAATAGAAAGAAAGTGTGGTTCACGATGGCAATTTGGAAGGCAAACTAGAGGGGAATGAACTCTCTGAGTTTGAAACTTTCAGCGACTGAGCAATAACCGATTGAGAATTATGTTTTTCGCGATGCGAAACATTTTCCGTTGCGCGCGCATCCAATATTGGAAACAAACATATCCTACTTAGAATCCTAGAATAAACCAAGGCGCTTAGAAGTATAT
Organism: Toxorhynchites rutilus septentrionalis; assembly: GCF_029784135.1. Taxonomy (NCBI): domain Eukaryota; kingdom Metazoa; phylum Arthropoda; class Insecta; order Diptera; family Culicidae; genus Toxorhynchites; species Toxorhynchites rutilus. The sequence continues at coordinate 265,389,378 of NC_073746.1, read as the reverse complement.
TCTAAGGTGGGCCAACTTGCTAAAACCACTCTTCAGCCATCTTGGAAGTCTACTGTGTTTTGTTTGTAAACAAAACACAATACGCTAGTGCCGAAGCTCGCTCCTGATCAGTCTGTCTCTTTCACGCTACAAGCAAATAATTCCCCTTCTGCTTTCTTCCGTACTGTTTTCATATACCGCTCCCCTAACCAACTTAGTGACGAAACGGCCTCACCTAGTACCATAGACCCGTCTTGGAATAAACTTCAGAAGCTTTCCTGTTAACTGCGATTGATTGAAAAATCACAAAACCAAATGTATTTGGTTGCAGTGTTATATGGATAGAAAACATTAAATAGACAACATTTCGCATCAATGTATTTTTCAATTCCCAGGGGAACTGGCAGAGTCTTTTTCAGCAACGATTAATTCGTTCCAGATTTTCCTCGATACTCGAAGCCCACCAGTGGTTAATGCTAACTCGATAACCACCTGTTAATAGCACTTGATTGAAAAATATTTGGTCGCTGTGTTATATGGTTAGAAAACATTAAAATAAACTCTTTCACATGAATGTATTTTTCAATTCCCAGGGGAACTGGCAGATTATTTTTCAGCAACAATTGAATCTTTCCGCAATTTTCTCGATGCTGAATGGCATCCAAACGAAGAGTTCCGCGCATGTATGTGTGTGTGGCGGCTGCTCCGATCTCTTCCCGGGAACCGTTTGTGGCATCACTCTCCTCCTGATGGCCTAAGGTGCACAAACAGGCTCTTGGTGACATCGTTCATCCGCGCTTTCATGATAAACGAAGCGCTTCACCACAACAGCGACAACATGCTCCCATCGCTGTTCAATTATAACTGAGTGGATTTCCGAGCGGCGCTCGCTTATATACCGATTGATGATTTCAATAGCCTGTTTTGAAGGCAATTTTAAGACCATTGAAACAAGTTTTTGGATAAAAAAGTAACAAGTATATAACGTGTAGAAATTTTATCTTTCGAATGAAGGGTTTATCATACCATTTCGTTCAGTTGTTTAGGAGCTATTAACGCTCAAAATCTCGGTCTCCGGCGTAACGCTTTCGTTTTCGAAACTTTGATTTTACACCGTGGTATAGAAATGAAAGACGTAGTCCTAGGTCAAAATTTTTAGTCAATGGAGCTTTAGGATGATTTGGAGGACTTATAACGTCTGATGTTTATAAAAATTCAAAGCCAGCATAACCGTATTGAAATTCGGAAGTGAAAAAGGAAGGAGAAAAATAATACTGAGAGTGAGTGAGAAAAGAAAGATCGATCCAAGGTCAAAAAAAAAAATTGATCACAGACAGACATTGACAGACATACAACTGTACCAGCGTTGTACTTCGAAAATTGTATGTCTATCACTATGTACAGGGCTAGAGCCATGCAAGCAACTCGGTACAATCGCTGTATCTGTACCGACCTATTTCACCATTTTTCATGGCTACAGTTGTACTGTGCGCAGTGCCCTATACGGTTAGTGGTGGGTAGCATGAACAAACTGTATCAAAATACTTGATAAACATTCTTTTCACTGACTTTCTCTTGATTTAGTAACTCAGATTGGAAACTTGTTTGTTGTGTTTGATAGTTCAGACGCTGAATAAAAGCCGTTTTCATTGAAGTGTGTGGTGAAAATTGGTCAAATTTCTGATTGTCAGTTTGACATGCTGTACAATGTAGAGCCAAAGTATGTGTGTCATGGTACGATGGTACCTGTACACCGCTGTACACGTACAACGCTAGTACAGCTGTATGTCTGTCCATGGTATGAGGGAGAGATAATTTTTGTATCGTTTTGCATCATGAATTTATTTTACAAAACTTGGTAAAATGAGGCAACCATATAAAAAACTGGATAAAACTGGACAATATTGAAAAAAAAACTGGAAGATTTTAGGGTTCAACTGGATCGAGGAAAAAAAACTGTAAGAATCCAGTTTAAACTGAAACATTGGTAACACTGCCTATGCCTTCAAATTCAAAATATCGATTCAAACGATGCTCCAAGGAATACAAACAACTTCGATAGCCTTACGACGCAGTTAAACTCTGGTCATTGCTTGCTCCATGTTTGGGGAAAATAAGGCAGTATCGAGATTGTGGCTATATGGTGAATGCAGTAATATTGGGATGATCATAGTTTTTCGCGTTTTAGAAATCACCATTTTTGAATGAAAAAACATTCGAATTCTCAAGTAGATGTTGCATTTATCATTGCTTGAGTTTACTGTCATCATTTTGATCCATTCATAATTTAGGCTTTCTTCAGAATATTGCCTTTTCTTGGGCATTCAAAAAGTGTTACCCTGTTACACACTCAACACAGAGAAACATTATTTCTGCTATGCCAAAGGACACAATAAACAAACTGCAGCGTGCCAAGCGGTTTTCATAGAAATCATGTGGACAAAACAACATTATTGAACTGGACAACTCATGATCAAAATGGAGTTCATCAAATTTCGTTAATTTAATGGTTCAGCTATGTAAACCTGATACAAATGGTGTGCAACCATGATGTTTACAATATTTGTAAGTGTTATAATCCAGAAAATGTCTGAATACGTGTCAAATAATCGATTAAAAGTTAGCTCGAATGAGGGGCGCATTCACACCAATAGAAGGTGTGTTTTATAATCCTTTAAAACATGTGATTCCGTAAAAATATACTATAAAACTACTGTAAATCACGAAAAAGACAATTTTATTTATATGTTTTGAAACATTCGAATACCTGATTTGACAAAGGTGTGCTGAATTAGAGCATTCAAAAAAGTGGACCATGATCAAATTTTCGAGTGGACAAACCAAAATCATTTACCTTAGTCACAAATTGTATTTACACCATCAAACCTTCACACCAGGCTGACAGTTAAAATTGTGACGAAATTGGATGGTGACATCAGGTCCAGCTGTAACTTCCTTTCCTAGAACTGGGACTACTACCAAGATTTCGGCTGAACGCCAGACAATTGCCTCGTTGGATTTTATGGGATTATTATCAGCGGAATTCTGGACGAATATCAGTTGTTGATTTTTAATAACAAATTTTCAATTAATTTATTCAATGAAATGGTTCCATGACGGTACAAGAAGAATGCCCTGGGAAATACTTTTTTTTGTTTTTTTAATTTGTTTTTTGATCTTCATGCTAGGAATCAAAATAGAATGTCTTTGATGTTTGAATAGAAATGTGAAATGTTTATTACATGTTTGAAGAAAAGATGACACTTATATAGAATAAGTAGTAAAAAATGGGAAATAGGTGTTCGATTCAGCAAAGATCGATTCTCCGCTCTCGATTCGATCAGTGAATCGATCCCCACGACGTTGAGAAAATCGATTCGCCAAAATCGTGTGTACTAGTGCGAGTCGGAAGAGTTTTCTTTGACAAAAATAAACCAGATGTGAACCGGAATCGAACCCGCAACTCCCGGCTTAGTAATACCTTTAATACGGTACCTTATGTCGATGGCTATCAAAACAAACCTCAAGATTAATCAGCTGGATATGGCGACGGCGTTCCTGCAGGTAGTTTTGGGCGATATATAAGTTAAGATCCCTACATTCAGACTGCCGCCAGGTAAACAACAATAGAAGCAACATAGAGCATAGTCACGTGGGTACGCATTGAACAAGGACAATGCTAGGAAACGGGATAAATGAAGGAGATACAGGTAATCCGCCTATGCTGGAAGGGGTAGATAAAGTAAAGTTTCTAGCCGTGTATAACAATGGGAAACAATGTGAAATAAACTAGTTCTAGTCTAGAGCACAAACTCTATCATTGTTTCATTGAACCTGAAGTCCTTAACTGGCGCAGTCGGTAGTTCCGGCTGTGGGAGTCAATGGTAATTTTGTGGTGTTAGAATCTTCGGCTTAGTCTTTGAAGGCACATCGGAGCTATGAGGAGAATCACCATGACTGTTTATCTCCACACCTGCCGGAGTTCGAGGGAATATCGAACTAATAACACCCGGAGAAACTTTCGAACAGCACCAGGCGGAACCATCACCAATTACTCAACACGCATCGGCGTTCGAGGGAATATCGAGCATCGGAGCATCGTGATAAAACGAATCGGGACGATTCGTCTTCAAAAGGGGGAGTAGTTAAGATCCCTACATTCAGCCCGCCGCCAGGTAAACAACAATAGAAGCAACATAGAGCAATACAAGGAACAATGCTAGGAAACAGGGTAAATAAAGGAGATACAGGTAATCCGCCTATGCCGGAAGGGGTAGATAAAGTAAAGTTTCTAGCCGTGTATAAAAATGGGAAACAATGTGAAATAAACTAGTTCTAGTCTAGAGCTCAAACTCTATCATTGTTCCATTGAACCTGAAGTCCTTAACTTATACATTTACATAGATAAGTCGGAAGGATTTGTGGATACAGCCCCATCCAGAAAGATTTGTTGGTTGAGGAAGACACTCTATGGCCTTAAGCAATCCAGAAGGGTGTGGAACCAAAAGTTGAATGCTAAAATGCAGCGCATCGGTTTGAAGCGATCCACCTATGACACGTGTGTGTACTTCAAGATAGAAGGCAACATGGGCTGATTATGGTCATGTACGTAGACGATATACTGGTGTTCTGCGGGATCTAAGAGAATGGATACGTCTTCAAACAACCAGATGGTGTGATTCCATGGAGCTGTCGAAAGCAGGCTACAGTTACGTTGTCTATTATGGAAGTGGAACATATGGCTGTTTCGGCGGCGACCCAAGAAGTTTTGTGATGGCGTGGACTACGGAAGGAGTTGCATAAAAAAATCTGAAACAGTTCGAATCCGTTGCGACAGCCTTGTGCGAGAAACCTGGTGAGAAAGGAAATATTTACCTAGGAGTAAGCACATAGATATCCGTCATTATTTTGTTCGAGAAAAGTTTGAGCAGTACTTCATCAAGTTGGACTACGTCGGAACGGAGAATCAAATCGCCGACGTTCTTACTGAGGCGATGTTGGCTGTGAAGTTAGAAGAAGAAGATCCTCGGAATCCAATAATTTGCGATTAAGGGGGGAATGTTAGAAAGTAATCCTAGAATTATTGTCTAGTAGTAAGCCATCTCTCTGTTTATTCATTACCCAAGTGTAACCTAAGTAAAACCTATTTTCATCAGAAATATGAACCGTATCACCATCGCATTGTTACAAAACAATCCATCGGACGACGATTAAAATATGCGGTGGAGATACCAAGATCTTTATCAATTCTTCGATACGGAGTAAACATAGACCAACATGTGAAAGTCCAACCAACCTTTTTCGAAATTGTAATTTTTATCATTTTGAAGAATGAAGCTCTGTTGAAAATTGATATAGATTTATTACGATTCTGACTCACTGATTTACCATAAGTACATGCTCTAATATCGATGGGGCGATTGAAAAAAAGTTAAATGATCTGATATTAATGAGCGAGCGCATGTATGTAAGCTGGCTTCGTGCTTTATCCATACTAACCATCATGCATTTCAAAATGACGTCGGAATATGGTAGTCAGCTCCCGCTAGTACCTCAATACCCATATCGTGCGGGCTACTCATGATTTTAGGCACATACTTACAATTCAGGGGGTAGGTTGAGGAGTCAGATATGTTTTCGAATTTACTCTACCAGCAATTTTAATCATTGTGAATTATAATGTCAGGCAATGGGAATAGAATATTATCCATTTTTAGTCAACATTTGTTCGGAGTTTTCGATAAGACAAAACGACGACAGGTGGCGAAAACTATGTTTACAAACCTATTTGATATTCATTCATGAAATAAATCTTGCCGGCTGCATTTCGCACGTAAGACAGGCCTGCTTTCTCTTATATTTCTTTACATATGTATATGTACATAATGCTCACAGTTCCACCTTTTTACGTACAATCCAGTGGGATCGAAATATCGCTAATACGCCAAAGCAATGTCTGACTACGTTGATACGTCTCGCCGCTAGTGTCATCAGATGATGACTTTTGTTATGTATGACCAGCAGCCGCTTCTTTCTTTATCCTCATGAATTGGACTTTTTGTCTCTTGCTATGTAGGTCTCCCGATCGTCTCATCTTGTGTCTTATTTTGGTGGTGTTTGCTATTCACACATTTGTTTGGCGTGAATTAGTTCGCAAAGATCATTTTCATTTTCAATTCGTTTATTTGAAGAACTAATTTGTCGCAACTTCACTGAAGCAATTTACATGTTATATTAGTTATATATCGAGTTATCTGAAAAGTCGTCACGCATATTTTGGCAACATATGGTCATTTTTATAAGCTTCAGTATTATGCCGACATGTTCAGAGATCAGCAATCGAAAAAATCAAAGATCATTACGATAATAGTATATAATACATTTTTAAATTAAATTCATAATGTAATGTTTCAGAGAGTTTCAGTATGCTTACTGGAACAGAACATTTAATGGTTGAGACGAAAAATCCGGACACAAAAATCCTTTTAGAGTGAAATCAAGCGTTTTATTTTTTAATGTAATTAATTTACAATGGCTCATTGCACAAACTTTTCCCCGAACACGGCCCATCATCATTTGCACCTGGTTATTTTCCCTTTACAACCAAATTCCATCTTCGCTTGAACTCCTTTTTGTCGCTCGCAATCCCATCTTCTTCGGTTTACCTTGCACGACCAGTATTCCTCAAACGGTCATGTAGGTATTCAGACGATCTCAATTTTTTTTTCCAAGACGGCATACATCGTGTATTTCAAAAGCTTATCAAATCCACAAGGGGATAGGCCGTAATTTTCACCTCGAGTGTGCAGCATTGATTAGAGCAAGCTTGTTCATGTGACGTTATGGTTTTAACAAATGATTTTATCCAGACAATAAATGCCTGCTGTGATTCTATATACTCTTAGCGTAATTCAGCGAAATTTTAATTTTTTTACTAATTAAACGAATAAATAAATCAATGAAACAATTCTTCGTGTGTCCGGATTTTTTCGTGCTCAACATTTATGAATGCTCAAAAGCAATTAACAAAAGCAGGTTCATTAAACAGATCAAATAGATTACATACTCTGTCACCTACCTACTTACCACAGTAGAGAACACATGTGGCGCTAAATTCTGGTTTCTGTCGGATAATCGGTACGGAATAATCGGAACCATCCACCTAGATTGTTAGAAATGATTGTTCACATTTTGTTCATGCTGATTACTAATAATGCACTTTATAGATGAACATTTTTTCAAGCTGTTCAAAAATATATATTATAAATAAAACAATTACAGCAAATGTTATTTTACTTTTAGTACATTCATTATATGATTATGATGGTTCCGTCACTTTCCCCTGCAGAGGTTTGAGCAAGACGAGTTATCTGTAAGATAATATCATGTTTCCCCTGCCTTAAAATCAATTGAACAAAAAAAACGAGCTGATTTTACTTACAAATTCGGTCCCGACAAAGCCCTTACAGCCAATTGGTCCATCAGAACATAAGTCCAATCGCCAGCCTAGTTTTGAAGAGACAATGGATATCTCCATTCAGAGAAGTCGAGAAATTTTCCATTACGGAAAAATCCTAGACCGGCCCTCACAAAACTTTTATTTTATATCCTTTATATCTGTGTAAAGCGCGTGAGGTTAAATTTTTTGTGGACTCGTTTATTTTCTTAACCAATACAAAAGAAAACAATGGAATTAAAATAGCCCATTATCATCGATATCATGGCAGACATAATACTGATACAAATTAAAAAATTATAATAATAAAAAGAGAATTTTCGACACAGCATATTCCGTTTAAAACAGAAACTTCGCCAGGTAAAAAATTCATTGAGAAAAATATATATATATATATAGAATCTGCAATAAACTGTTTACATTAAGTTATCCGTTCGTATAAAACTTCGTCATGTACAATCCTCGTCCAATTTAAAAAAAAACATCGTTCAGCTGCTATGAAAATACTGTTTCATCGTGTGAAATACAGTGCCTCTCGAATTATGTACGTGTTGTTGCGCGTTTAATATGTCTTGACATCGAGTTGAAATTATTAATTCCTTTGAAGTACAACGAATTTTGTGAAGCACATGACAATAAATTAGGTGTTCTTAATTCATTCATTCTAGTGTTATATCTATGAAAGACACTTCCTCTTTCAACTCGATCATACAAATATCGAGGCAGCAAACCATTAACTATTTCAAAAATGAACACCATAATTAAATAAACAATTATGTTCTTCGCGGATAACCATTTTAGGGCGTCCAGCATCAAAGATGAGCAAGTGGACCGATTGCATTTTAGAATCAACCGCATTATTTTGTTCTGCAAATGCTGTAATCTCGATTTATGTGTATCATTGGTTTGAAATAGAATGGAAGAACAAAAGTCTAAACGAGGAGAGATGATTGATTTGTATAGTTGTTTTTTGCAGCAAATAGTTAACTCGTTTCTCAATCGACGTAAGATTCCATTCTTCTTGGCAATTTTCTTGATGACATTGTCAATGATAGTGTTGAACTTGAGTTTGTCATCAATAATCACGAACGCGATCAATAGTCTCATCATAAATTACGATAGAGACTTTTTCATTAGAAAGGTTTCGCGAGATTACCATAAATTTAGCTTTACTTATATTTAATTTCAATTGTTTATACTTCAACCATCTACTTAAAGAATGCAAATCTATGTCTGTAAATGTTAAATGTAAAACGACCTGATTCAAATCATTAGCTGCAATGGATAACACAGTATCATCCGCAAAAAGATTAATACCACAAAGTCGTAAAACTCGTCGCATGTCATTGATGTACATAATAAATAAAAGGGGCCCCAATACACTTCCCTGAGGTACTCCAAGATTATTTACTACGGGAGTGAAAATTGAATCATCAATAATAGTCCATTGAGTTCTGTCATTCAAATAGCTCTCAAACCATTTAAATGCAGTACTCGTAATTCGAGAGCGTTTAAACATACTCTACAACAAGGACCTAGAAATTGTCTCGAAATTGCGTTTTAGATTCAAGAAAACAGCAATGATGGTATCTATACATTCTAATTCTTCTCTCCATTTTGCTAGCACCATGTTCCCGATATCCCGATTGTTCTGGTATTAGCAAAGCAAAGCGATATCAAGTTTTAATGATGATAATAAATATAGGATAGATGATCTTGGTTTGTCCGATTTAGGGTGTTTTTACGCTAGTAAATGTAACTAGTAAATGCAAATCGATTTTTCTTCAAGAAAATCACAAATAATCGATACGAGTTTAGGTTTGTTGAAAAGCTTTAGGTCTCTAGTTGCTAATACTACCATAAGGCGTTGAAATTATTCAAATTTTTATGTTTTTTAACGATTTTCCTTAAATAAAAATTATGATCATTGTTTGACCACCTCATGGTTTGTCCAATAAATGATCATGGTTTGTGCGGTTTTAGAAATCACCATTTTTGAACTAAAAAAATCGAATTTTCATGCATTTATCGTTGTTTGAGTTTACTGCCATCATATTGATCCATCTATAATCTAGGCTTTCTTCAGAATATTGCCTTTTCTTGGGCATTTTAACACTAAACCTACCACGAGGGGTCAAATGACCCATTTTAAACTTTTTGTCCAAATTTTCTTGTAAATTACGTTGTCACAACATCATTTACCTACACTACTTTTCTTAAAATATACATCGGATGTATTATATATTATATATTATATATTATATAATATATATTATATATTGTTGTATTTGTGAATTAATTAATGATTAATTAATTAATTTTATTAATTTATTAATATAAAATATAAATATAATTAATTGTATTGCTGACTATCACAGCGAGCTAACAGCAACCATCCCAAGCTACAGTGATATTTTGCGTATTTACCCTACTTCTTTTTCGAATCGTATAATACAAAACAAGAATATGTTGATTAATATAAGAAACAACTATAAAAGCAAACATGGATCAAACTAGGCTATCTCTGAAGCTGCATGAATATGCAATATTTCACCTAGTAATATGTATCATCTCACAAAATTAGCTTTTGATATTCTTCTATTTTCGTTATTTCTGCATATCATTTTCGCCTAAATGGCCTATTTTTCCAAACTTGTGTGATGTATTTTACACTGTCTGCTAGTGCCGAAATAAGAAATAAATAAATATGGACCAGGAATCAGCGGAAAATCCCCGAAAATATATACTCGAAGAAATTGGGTCGGATTAAACTATCACCTTTCATATTGTGATTTCTCTCGATTTTAAATATAACGGAAAACAGTTGATATCCGTTATATTTCAACTTGACAGAATACATTCGGCCCAACAGAAACCAATTTTGCATTGAAATAACGGAGAACAGTTCGTCGTTATAAATGATATGCAATAGTGCCTAGAACTACAAATTTGAAAAATAAACACAAAATTCTGACACTTTGGGGAGATTTTAGTATTATTATTTTCGCTCACGTTCGTCAGACGTTAAATTTGTCAGATATTCTTCGACAGAACAGAACAAATACGATGCGTTCATGAGGGTAATGAACTTGAGTTCAGCACCAAAATCGAACAGCCAATGGATTTTTGTAGGTCAGGGCCTGGATGTGATATGTTCCAGTTGTTTTACCCAAACCGGTCTGAGTCAGCAGAGAAAGAAATGATAATACTTATGCGAGAAGCAAGATAAAACAAGAATATGGATGGAGTTGAAAAAAATCACACCAACGTGGAACTGGAAATGTGTACATGAGGATATAAATAATCGAGTTTTATGGACGCACTGGATGGTAGTAACCGTTATTTGGAAATTTTCAATAAAATATGTTTCGTTCAAACTAGCATTCGCATTGGTGCGCCCGTGGCCGAGTGGTTAGCGTCCCACACTATCATGCCGGGAGTTCGTGTTCGATTCCCGTTCCTGGCCGGGGGATTTTTCGTCAAAGAAAATTCTTCCGGCTTGCATTGTGGTCACGTGTATTCTAGAGCTATATAGAAACATGTATAGAGCAGGAGAAACATGTATAAAAACAACATGTTTCTCCTGCTCTAATATAAATATGATTCTACACAGTGCATTCAAAAAGTTCCGGGACTATTTTGTGAAACAAAGAAAAAATGAGATTAGATATAAGATATAAGTTTTCTATTGGCAAATTGGTATTGGGGGTGGGGAGGTTGTGATTGGTCACTTGCTTGTTTAGTAATATAACTATTGACTTTGAAGAATTTAATGTCTTTTGAGTCACCCTGAATTGTTGAATTGCTCTCTCGATAGCCATTAGGCCGTAGCTCTGTGCGCATGGTATCTAAGGAATTTCTCGCGAAATTTAGTTTATTCAATCTGATATATTGGACAAATCATCGGTTTGGACGACTGTTCACATATTTTAGGAGAGGTGAACAGATATTTTGTTTAATCTCAGCGAATAATTAGCATACTGAAAGTACATCTTACTATGGTGTATCGATAAATATCTTCAAACATTTTTTTCACCAGAAAATCTAATAATTATATAATATAGATATAAAAGGATCTCTAAACTCAAAATATATTAAAAATTGCCCAAAGGCCAAAAAAAAAATTTTTTTTCGCGCAATCCTCTTAAAAGATCAAGAAAAAATTACTCTCATGTGGCAAAAAACAACACATACAAACGCATTTGAATAAAAAAAACCCAAAGTTTCGAAATACTTGAAAATATGAATTTTTTTTTGTACCGCGAAAACTAGATCAGTACTGAATCTCAAAATATAAATAAATAAAATTTAATATAAAATTAAAATAAAAATTAATTTCAATTTTTTTAGTATTTGATTTTTTGATGAAAAAAATGTTTGAAAATATATGGATGATATACCTTAGCAAAATGTACTTTCAGTTTTTCTACATCATATTTTAGTCTGAAAGCTATTGAGAATGGCGTGAAAAAACGAAAAGGTGCATTTTTCACCATAGATCCTATGGTGTACCATATAAGAACTCAAATATATGGTACTACTGCCAAAATGTTGTATTTAGTATCCTATACAATATTTTCCATACAGCTGGTAATTTGGTTTGGGGGTCCTTTATTCCCTTACCCAGCCAGACCCTTTGGAAATATAAAAAAATAATTTTTTTGTACCGCGCAGCACTGAAAAAAAATCTGGAAAAAACCACACATATTTAGAAAAGCCGTAGAAACACATTTAAATGTGAATTAGAGTAGTACTGAATCTCTAAATAAAAAAAAATAAAAAAAAAAATCAAAATTTCAAATTTTTTTTGTACTTAAATTTTTGATGAATTTTTTTTCATAATTTTTCTTGATACACCGTAGTGAGATGCACATTCAGTATTTTTTTTCAAATTTTTATCTCGAAGCTTTTGAGGATGGCGTGTAATAAACGAAAAAGTACGTTTTTCACTATAGATCCTATGATAAACCACATAGGGGTTAAAAAATCCGCCAAAATTTCGTATTTAATATCCTCTACAATATTTGCCATACAGCTAGTGATTTGGTTTGGGGGCACTTTTTACTCCCTTACCCGGCCAGGCCCTTTTCGAACGTTTGTTGAGGTGTCGGAATGCGCGTTTGAACTGCTCAGCCGGTATGGAGTTCATAATGCGCGTCACATTTCGTTGCATGTCTGGAACATCGTAAAAACGGTCCCATATCATAGCGTTTTTTAGCTTGGGAAATAAAAAAAAAGTCTACCGGGGCGAGGTCCGGAGAATATGGGGATGGGTGATGACAGTCACCTTTCGTTTGGCTAGAAACTGCGCTACCAAAATAGCGGTGTGCGCGAACGCATTGTCATGAAGCAAAAACCATTCTCCAGATCGGCACTGGTCGAGCCGCATGCGCCGTCTCCGTGCCAATAATCGTTCTAGGACACTTTTGTAGAAGACCGCATTCACTGTTTGCCCTGTAGGCACAAAATTTGATGGCGGCTCTCTGCTCCATAATTAAAATTGTGACGGTTCACGGTAGAAACAGTAGCTGGCCGGAAGTTGACGGAAAGTAGTTCGTGCGTTGAAGCAGAGACTGCGCCACTTCCCGATTTTAGCGCGTGGTAGTCCCAGAACTTTTTGAATGCACTGTGGATTCTGCTCATCTTTGTTTGAACATGAGTAATTTAAAATTGCACAGACTGTTGGATAACTTATCACTTCATCGACCGTTCGTGGTTCAGGTCGCCGTTCATTAAGTACGGGCTTGGTTTCGCGTGCATTTAATGTAAATGGGGGTTATTTGGACCCCCTAAGCAAATCGCCAAATATTCCCAAACCAATGCGATTCAATATCAATACGGTGACGTCAAACCATATAGCTGATTTTGCAGGTCGAAAATATGCAGCATGCAAAAATTAAAATGTAATTTATTTCGATTAATAGGTTAGCGGTCGATAACATTGATGTTATTTTTAGAAATAGTAGCGGTTTGTTCTTAATTTGTTCCCCAACATTTCCCATGACGTTATATGTATAGCTGTTTCTTCCATATCCCGTAGATAAAGTGACCAGATGGTCAGAGGTCTAACGCGGGACACAAAAAACAAAACATTATGTACAATGGAGTCGCTTTTTACGCGGGGATACGTGCCGCGTAGATTCCAAAATCCGCGTAAAAAAAACCGCGTGAATTCCAAAATCCGCGTAAATTCCAAAATCCGCGTAAAAATAAACTGGGTAAATTTCAAAATCCGTGTAAAAATCTAACAAACAGCGAATTAGTAGTTTAGAATGCAACCCATACTCTAACAACTGATTACCTTTTTTTTGCATGATTGTACTATCTGTATCTTCTTTTAATTCTCAGTTGCTAATCAGTGATACAATACAAACTTATTTTGTGAAATGTCACATCAATTAGCATATTGAATTTTTACGTGATTAATGCGAGCCGCGTTGAAAAAACCGCGTAAATTCCAAAAACCACGTAAAAAAGCCGCGTAAAATAAAACCGCGTATAAAAAAAACTGCGTAAAAAGCAACTTCAGTGTATATGGGTTATGTGAACATAAACCATGTGTCCTTGCAATTAAACCTGATCTGTATTATTTCTTTATAAGTATCGGCACTCAGTTGTGATTTTTCGGTGGTTTAGATTTTGTTTACGCCTGAAAATCACTCACTCAGTCAGAGCATTTAAGTATGGCAAGCACGATTCAAATTCTATAATTTTCTTCCAATTATCGAATTCTCGAAAATTCCAATCCATTTTTCATCGATTTTAGTGTTAACGTATGCGTTAAAAAATGGACTAATCTCAGATGGCGATAAAAAAAATACAGAAGATAATTCAATGGAACAAACTTTCCTTAAATCTTACGTTTATTAAGCCTAAAACAAAAATGATTCAAGGCTGTTGATTCGCAGTACAGGTAAACTTCGATATAACGTACATTTCACTTTCAAAATTGTGCGTTGTATCGAATTGTACGTTATATCGAAGCATAATAAAGTACTCACAAACGTAGTCTATAATACATTATTGTGTTGCTGTTTTAGTAGATTTAATGAATAACTTCAATCAGAAGACAAAGCCAGCCTTTCTCATGATGTTTCCCTTCGTACTGTTGATTAAAGCTTGATTCATTTAGAATCCGGAATCACAAAACCAGCTGTATTTCGGGATTGATTGAAGGCACAAAACTTGTTTTAGCATCACAATACGGATAATTCATTGTTCTATCAGAAAAAAAATTTCCTTCACACTTTGGAAATGTGTACGTTATATCGAGTGACGTTATATGTTAAAAACTTATTTTTCCCTGGTGAAAAACTTCTTTTCGTACTCACAATGAAAGAAAAGACATACTTGATGCTAGAATTCAACGAATGGCAGGGGACCGGATACTATACAAATAATCTGAAGCCATGACCAAAACAAAAGAGCAAGATCTCTGACAAATTCCAGGAAGGTCTATAGATTAACTATGGAACTCGCTGCCGCGGATAATCCGCACCATGGATCATCCGCTCGCAGATAATCGGGGTTCTACTGTATTTTACTAGTAAATTAAACTCAATGTAATTTTTATGTGTGATTTTTCCAATAAATTCCTTTGACTGCACGAAATTCTTAATTTCAGTTTCAAATATCATGTCACATGATCGCCAGCGATCGAGTTGTTCCGAGCGTCGCCAAGTATCGGTTCAGAGTTAGTGCAGTTCTGCCGAAACCCTTAGCATAACTTCCGATCTAGCGGCGGAAGCAGATTACGCTTGAATAGAAAGTAACGCGCGGACTCGGAACCAATGCACAAATCAATTTTACCACGCCAGCCATCCATGCCGCTGCCGATATAAGGGGAGCGCAAGGTAATAAACTACATCGACGGTGTGTTTTTGGCACGCGCTGTATAAAACCGTGAAGCAACCAACGTGAATGTTTAGTTCTTCCATAGCCGACCCAGTAGACGGTCGAGCTTTAACTGTTGTTGACGCGTTTTTTCTGCCGACAATTTTACTCGAATCGTTCGTTGTTTTCGTTGCCGCGTTCTCACCGGTGAAGAAAGGTAATCTCGTGCGCTTTCTTTGGAATATTCTCTCTAATTGATGCCCGACTTATTGTAGTAATATGATTTTTCAAAATAACAAAATCTACGTTTTAACGGCTGAATAGCCTGAGGCGCTATGAGCAGCTAGAAGTAGGATGAGAGTAAAGTCAGATATTCCATTCCTACGCACAATGCGCTGATAACGGAGATCGCGTGAAAGATTTAGAGAAAAAAATAATGTTTCGCACGAAGACCTCCAATATTTTGCTCAATACCAGTGAAGGATATGTCCTTATGTGGAATGTTTATGTGATGGTTTTGAAGTCAATCGAGTGTATCTAGCGTATTGCAGTCTGACAAGCTGTATAAACGCGTTCCAGTGTATAAAATCTTGTTTTGCAGTGATCCATTAATTTTATTTCTCCCCGCGACGATTGCGTGTTTGCTGTGTTTTGATTACTGATTAGCACGAGTACAGACGGTCGATCGAACTGGTATGAGGAGTCTGGCCCCAATGTTGCATGTGGAACTTTCTCCACAAGACTTGCAAACAGAGAAAGACACAGCGAAGGCGCGATGCTCAGAAACAATCAAACATTTTTTTCAAACTAGAGAAAACATTGATTTTTTTTTATCTTAAGTTTACAGGAAATACTGTTGATAGATGATAATGTAGTGAAATGAAAGGAAGTATGGACATTAAAGTGAAGTAAATAGGTGGCATGAAAATCAGTGTTGCAGAAGCCATTCAAAATTATTTATTCAAAACATTGCAGAAAAATAAATTCGGATTGCTTATTCATCAAATCAGTGTATTGAACAATCGCCAGTAAATAGTACTTCGGCTCCGTTGAGTTTCTCTTTTTGTTGCGCCGGAATGACCAGTACAACTATGCAAACAGTAATCAAGTAAGTGCAACCATTCTCCGAATTACAAAACATCGTATCTGAGTTCTAATACTAATATGTGTATTCACATCGAAGATAATCGCCTATTAACAATGGTCTCAATAAACTATTCACGTAACTTATCTTGGTGGCGAAGATTCAGTCTGAAATGTTTTAACGTGCTTCGAACCATGCTGTCCACTAAGTTATTTCTGATGAGCGAAATCTGTTGAGTCGGTGGAGTGTGGTGCGCTACAAAAATTTAATTGCCTGTTGTCATCTGTAAACACCGACATTTATGTTTAATTATTGGCGCAGGTGGAAACAAGCTCGTTTCGTTCTCTACCAGCATTATCTTCGTCAGTTACGTGTGTATTCTTCCAATGTAGACATAGACGCAAAAACTTTCTTTTGGTGTTAAGATTGAAGATTGCCTCAAATTAGTTTTTTTCTAAATTGCCGATAGCTACTTATATTTGGGATCAGTTTGTGAAAGGAGTTAAAGTCCGGCGTTCACAGAATCCAACAGTTGAACACCATAATTACGTTTGACATGTACTAATGCAAACAAAACAGCACACAGGAAATAGTAACATAACAGTGCGTAGAGTTTACAAACAGGGTGCGTCTTTGTAGTTCGCCCTAGTATTTAGTCATCCTGCTCCAAAAAAAGTAAACATGCAATACATACATGTAGTATATGATTGAGTAAAGATAAAATGCCCTATTTCGTTTTGGTCACGTGATCATCAATTTGTGCTTCGTCTGAATTAATCTCGTTGGAAATACCTGTTCTATCTTGTTGCTTTACCTGAGCACGCTAAGCACTCTTGAACCTATGGATGTGTTTTTCCATAAAATAATAGAATTCAATATAATTTATTATAATTATCCAGTTATTTGAATCCCTACTGTGTTAATTGGGACGCTCTGATTCGATAAGTGTGTTACCTCCGATGGCCGAGTGGTTAGCGTCTCACATTATCATGCCGGGTGTGCGGGTTCGATTCCCGTTCTGGCCGGAGGATTTTTCGTCAAAGAAATTTCCTCAGACTTGCACTGTGGTCACGCGTATTCTAGAGCTTGCCCCTCGGAATACATTCAAGGCGTGTTATTTGGCTTAAGAAATCTCAACTAAGTATTAATGAATGACGCTAGTTAATGCATATGTTGAGACGGCAAAAGTTCCACAGGGAACGTTAACGCCATACAAGAAGAAGAAGAAGTTACCTCCGATGACGGATTCACATGTTAGCGGTAGAGCCATAAAGTTTACGAGATAGAAGGTTACTGTCCGAGCTCGTAACAGCCACCAGAGGCGCGGAGGAATAACCGGTTACGTTTTCAAACGATATCTCGAAAACAAGTGGATACGCCAAGCTTAGCCGATGCTGTTCGCTTTTGTTTATAAATTGGAAAAGCCGAGTATCGTCATTCTCCAGCCATCACTTCGTGTTAGGCATACCGCGGCTACAGATCGAATGATTTTGTGAGTGAGCTGTAAATTACTGCTGCTGTCTAGAGGGGGTTACCCGGGCGAAGGCGTTCGGTAAAACTTTGTTATGATCGTTGAAACGTTGGGTTGATCCAGCTGAAGGGTTTCTCAATAAAATCGATAGGATTTGAAATTGAAATCAAACACATTTTTTTCGGTCAGGAATAGCGCGGGAGAGCTTTATTTGATGGAAATAATCTCCTTCATTCCGCGCGGCGAATGACGTGAGATAGCTCAAGTCACGGTATCCCTGCAGGCGCATGACGTGACTAGTTTGTCACTCGTGTGAGATTTGAATTTGTGTCCTCATAGGTTATCGACTCGGATAACAAACAGGAGCTGAAAAGTAATGAAGTTAGAAAGTATTTTCTAAAAGTAAAAACGAGAGCATAAACGTGAATCTATATTTTTCTCGGTCTGGGCCGTGTATGTGGCAAAGTATGCGAAAAGCTTTAACGCGTGCTTATTTGCTTATTTGTCCTGTGAATCTGTGTATGTTTTCATGACCACCTATGGAGTATATATAAATCGTGGATATTTCTAAATGATGAATACTCATCATCATCGCTAAACATACTTATGTCTTAATGTCTAATTTGCAATGTGTCTCTTGTTTCGCTCGCTCATATTGCTCTTATATTGCTATAGCATATATATTATAAAAATGATATACTAGTATGGGGGAGTAGCACATTTTCTATATTTTTTTTTTCGCGCCAGTCTCATCGGACTGACTGTAGACTATTTATTCAGATAGTGTTGGCACTGGTAACGACAACAACAAAATCAGAGAATGATTTTTAGACAAGTCTACTATCGATCTACAAGGACCAATGTGGGCCAGATGGAAAGTTCATTGTCAGTTCCCTACCTCGGTCGGGGCTCAACGTCAATCTTCCTTTCAATCGAAACACTTTCTAAGGACGGAAAAAAGGTAATAACATTATAATTCATGAAAAAAAAATTAAAAGAAAAGCTAAATCAGGCTAAAAAGTAACTGGATCATCATGGGGCTTAATGAAGGGTAAAATCTGTTAGCTGAGACACTCCTGTTTGTATACTTCTGAATACATGGTTTATCCGCCACAAAACGCGGAATTTCTACAAGAACATTTTCCATGCCAAGTTATTCATTTTTTGGTGAAATAATCCGCGAAAACAAATTTTAATATGTAAGGATCGTGATTCCAGCAGGAGCCTTGAAGAATTTCATCCCATTAATATTGGGTTGGGGAAAAAGAAATGTCGTATATTGTCAATATATGGTAACACTTAAACATATCTTGTGTTGTACTTATCGCATCGGGTCATACTATACGGCTATTTAAAAACGACAATCTGTGCCACAAGTGTCGTTTTGACAGTGTTGTGATTGTCCTTTTCAGTCTCAAGTTATAGCGCGTCAAAGATGGAGTCCAGCAAGCAAGAAATTCGCCATATTTTACGTTTTTACTACCTGTGAGGTAAAACAGCAACGAAGGCGGCCGAAAAAAATCGTGTAGTTTATGGACCCGATACTGTAACGATTCGCACAGTACAGCGTTGGTTTGATCGATTTCGTTCTGGTGTAGTGGCTGTCGAAGATACACCCCGTACTAGTAGGCCAATCGTCGTGGAAACCGATAAAATCGTTGAAATCATCCAAGTAGACCGGCATGTGAGCACTCGCTCGATTGGCCAGGAACTGGGTATAGACCATCAAACCGTTTGGAACCATTTGCAGAAGATTGGATTCCAAAAAAGCCACACGAGTTGACGAAAAAAAATCTTTTAGACCGAATCAACGCCTGCTGAAACGGAACGAACTCGACCCGTTTTTGAAGAATATGGTGACTGGTGATGAAAAGTGGATCACGTACGATAACCTAAAGCGAAAAAAGTCGTGGTCGAAGCACGGTGAGCCTGCCAAAACCATCGCCAAGCCCGGATTGACGGCCAGCAAAGCTTTGCTGTGTGTTTGGTGGGATTGGAAGGGAATCATCCACTATGAGCTGCTCAACTATGGACAGACCCTCAACTCGGTTCTCTACTGTGAGCAGCTTGACCGTTTGAAGCAGGCGATTGACTAGAAGCGGCCAGAAATGATCAATATGGATGATGTTGTTTTCCACCAGAACAACGCTCGGCCTCACACATCTTTGATGACCCGCCAGAAGCTACGGGAGCTCGGATGGGATGTCCTATTGCACCCACCGTATAGTCCGGACCTGACTCCAAGTGATTATCATCTCTTCCGGTCCATGCAAAACGCTCTTGGTGATACTAAGTTGGCCTCAAAAGAGGCTTGCGAAAACTGGCTGTCTAAGTTTTTTGCAAATAAGGAGGGGGAGTTTTATAAGGGGGGGATAATGAAGTTGCCTTCTAAATGGCAACAAGTTTGCGAACAAAACGGCGCATATTTGACTTAAATTGGATAATTTTAAGTATGTTCAATGAAGCGTCAAATTTCGATCAGAAATACGACATTTCTTTTTCCCCAACCCTATATATGTTTGAAATCGACTTTCGCATAAGTTTCATCGTTGATCAAGACAAATTCTTCGAGTTTCTTCAACATTTGGTGGTACAGTCCGGATTCTACCCATTGTTTGTAGTATCAGGCTTCAGTCGAGTTGCTCAATAACACTTGGAGTCTTACCGGAGATGAATTCGCTGCACAGTATAGCGGTCGGCATTCAGTTTTTAGGACAAATCATGGTCCAAGATATTTGGTCAAGAGTTCCATGCCGACGCTTCGTTTGCTCTTTACGGGCACACATGAGAATTTGTACTTTTTATTCAATCGCACCACACTGCCCATGGTTGCATAGGGGACGTAATCACCAACAACATTAGTGTTAGGAAAACTCATTTTTGTTGTTTTTTGGCCTACCAGCATAACCATTCAAATTCCCGATGAAATAATCTGTCCAGTTTAAGGATATTATCGGCAAAAGAGGGCCTAGGTGATTTTGCGGATTATAACATATTTTTTTCCATTTGGAAAACGCTTGCGTCTATTCATGCGGACAATCAATCGTTTCAATGAACATTTGTCCGCATAGCTAGACGTAATCACCAGGTTGCTCTGTTGGTAGCGTTAGTGATTACAATTCCGATAATAGTCAAAATGTCTCTGTCGGTAGTTTTAGTTGTTATCGGATAAAATTAAAAAGGTTTGGAAGAAATTTAGTGAAATGTCTGAAAAAGGTGCTCTTTATTTGTTGCGAGTCTATGATAGTACTTTCTTCCTGAAGAATACTCTGGGATATGATAAGAACAGCAGGTTCGTGTTTTTTCAATTAATTGAATTTGTAAAGTCAATCTGCAATGTTGATAATTTTAGCCACATGATTTACCGATATCACGATCAATCGCATACAGATGGTGGAGTGACTTACTCCAACGGTATGAGTAAATGCTGAGTACGTAAAATAATTCAATGTTGAGTCCGAGGAGTTATAATGCTAAGAACCAATATTATTTCAATTTTACTACTGATCTGATTGTTTCATTATCTACTTGAAGATTCAAATGCAGAAATTTAGGTATTTATAACATTAAAAAACACAATTGCTTGTCTTTGTTCATCGTGTACAGAAAATAGTAATTATATGAGCAGCGTTTCAATGGTTTCTTATATTCATCTATTAGGAAACACTAAGTAATAAGACACTATCGTTACAGACATGTTTGGACTCTACAAAGAATGTGATTCAAATGTAGATTTAGCTTATAGCACATAATACTGACAATCTTTGATTTTCGAACGATGTATGAAAGCTGTATGGAACTACGTCTGTTATGCGGACAAACAGTGATTTTGCGGAAACGTTTTTTCAAAATTGCTCAAATGTTTTCGAACAAAAAGTGTTTGTATGCATGTTGAGCAAACGTATTACATTGTGTAGAATGCGAAACAGCGAAAAAGTCGATTTTGTTCATTTTGTCGTTTACGTCTCCTATACAAACATGGGCAGACAGTGCTTTTAGGATGACCCAGCTTCCGAGTTGAAGCTGATGGATTTTGGATGTGATTGTAAAAATTATTATTTTAGAGTAACTCCACGCCAAATCAACCGAAAAACAGCAAATTTAGACGCGATATTATTCAAACTTGGTGTATATGATGCTCAAAATCACAATTTTCATTATCATATGACTAATTTAAATTACGACTGATTTTTTAAAAGGGTGTATTCAAAATCATTAACCTTTCTTTCATAAAATCGTTTCTCAAGGTCCAGATGTCTGAAAAAACCCGATGTTTGACAAAGTTATTGAAAAATTAGAGAACTATTTATGAAAAATAACATTTTAAATTACTGTTTAAAATTGTACTCAAAAATTGAATTTAAAATTAAAAACTTTTCTATTTCAAAACACCTCCCCTTCGATATTTTGATTGTATTTTTATAGAAAACACCCTCCAAATTTAACAATGTTGATATGAAAATAATGTTAGTGAAATTCCTGTACGATGTTGGAACCTTAGTCGTAATGTCCAGCAGCAGCATGCATTTTGTAATATTTCACGAACATGATTATATAAATAAAACATTTTCAAAACTTAATATTTGGAAATAGGGTTAGGATAAAAGTTTCTGATTTCACAAATTTTTATGTAGATCGAGAGGCGTTTCTTTAAAACGGCTTCTACTGTAACTGCGGCTTATATTGTTCAAAGATATTGAAACTCAACATGCAGTAAATATTGTAACGTACGCCTATGTCAACTATGCGGTCATGTCTCGGGTAGCTTCAACTTTTTTTTTATCACAGAAGACCTCAATACCTGCCACTAGATGGCACCGTTTTACGAGCTAATATGGATGGGCTATAAAAATTCGAAAGGCCGGAGCCTGAGTTTGTTTTTGAACCGTCAATTATCGTCAGCTTATGGATACAGATTTTTAATCGCTCGTTAAAGTTACGAACTCGTTCTTATGGACCAAGTGAATACAATGTTGACATAAATTATAAATTTAACGCAATACTATCATTGCATCGGTACAAACGTCTATTCGACTGCAGAGTTCAGGTGAACGTTTTACCAAGACATTAATCCATTAGAATATGTGTTATAATATGTTGAGAAATCAAAGGTGCCGTCAGAACTGAAAGTGGAAACATAAAATAACAGTCGCAATCTCGGATAAAATTAGAACAATTTGAATTGAGTGTTTGATTGTAGAGTCTAAATTATTTGTAGTTCATTCGTCTTTAGCCTTGAGAAAGCCCAATTTAGAAAGATTATTCTAAACTCATGGCCTTGTAATAAGCTATTTCAGATGCCCTCGCTGCCGCCGTCTGGTTGTTAGCTGAATTACCGAAATCGCGATGAATACGAATTCCGTGAAGATTTTCTTGCTTACTTTGGAATTCATCCAAAGCCTCCAGCAGTACAGTACGAACAATGCATTGAGCCTAGTTGCTGGACTATTTCTGGCATGCCTGCTTCAAATCAACTGATAACATTATCATTTTTTTCTGTACACAACTTGATTGCTACGATTGACGATGCATAGGTGGATTCACTATCAGGTGGCAGGGTAACACCAATCCGTGTTTCAATGCTTACGTTGTAGAAGCATCAGGCCCGTTTCTGACGATGAGTTACATTATCGTCAATATTTTTCGCTTCATCCTCATAGCAGTTCGCTTTTATAATATTGAAAATGGCTTTCTAGCAAATTATTTAACAATTGAAATTGATTCGTGTATTCTATGCACTCCCAACTATACCATCCAAAGTTGAGCACTTAGTACTTCGTGTGCTTGTTCTGTACTTTGAGAGTCTATTTACACAGTGTGGTTTGCTCGCCTAACAGTCAGAAAAAAACATCCAATGCATGTAATTTTTCAACCCGTTCGCATTTATTTCTGAGCCATTCTTAGCTGACTGGGCAGGCTGGAATGCTAACTTGCGCTGCGCACACGCGATATAAGGAAAAAGGGAAACGTTTGCATCATGAGTCCCGCCCTTGCCCAACAAATGCACCGAACGAGAGTATAAAAGATGTCATTTGCAAATTCTATTCCAGTATTGCTCTAGTCCGCGAGCAAGAAACAGCTTTTCCATCAAAAAGTTAGTTATTGAAATATGTTTCTATCTGAGATCATATCCGAACTGATAAACAGGCAAATTGAATAGACCAATTTCGTAGTTTTACGTTAACAATGCGGTCGTGTCTTGAACATCACCCTACTTGTCATTTTGCAATTTAAGGAGCAGAAAAAATACCAGAAAAGGTGCATATTCGGCATTGATTTTTTTGAGTTTCATAAAGGTACTAACGCAACCGTTGTTACCGAAAACAATTGTGGCGTTTATCTAAGAGTTCTAAACGTTCAAGAATGCCAAAATTGATTTCCTACGTTCACATCCAATATGGCAACTATATACCGTTCTGAATCATATTTCGGACACTTTGTTCTAATATCTTGAAATGCTTAATGCACTGAGGATATAACTATAAAATTATTATCACAATTGCTTCTTTAGAGTAATTCCTTGGTTTCACTATCACTTTATTTGAGAATTATAATTGAATTATTACATAGTAGGAAAAAATCTAACAGGACTACTCATTATCGTTTGTGTTTGACATTTGCTTAGCGTGAGCACGTAGACTTTACCCCTTCATATATATTTAATAAATTGTCATCATCGTTATCAGGTTACTGTGATTGCTTGGTAAGAGTTTGTAATTTTAGTTCGGATAAAATTAAAATTAAAATTATTAATTTTAGTTCGGATTAAAAATTAAGTGTCCGAAATTTGAATTCAATCTGTTCGAACTTTGATTTTTTTATAACTAGTGTACGAAGTCTTTCGGTCATAACTTAGCTGCAAACACATTCCCAGCTGTATTTGACAATGTTGAAGATAAGTCAGAAACTCAACTATCGGATTCTACAGCAAATTCAAATTGTAACTTTTTTGCAGTTGAGTTATCAACTAAAGAAAAAGTTGATGAAGAGAAATCGATCAAGTCACTTACACCTCTTTCCTTCTAAGCCCCTCATATGTCAATATGCAATATGGGTTTTGCAATCGAGAAACTGTCAAATACACTTTACCAACGTTGGTCGATCATCCAAATATATTTGAAGCAGGTTGGGAAGGTTAGTCTGGGTGCACCCGTGGCCGAGTGGTTAGCGTCATAACTAACATGCCGGGTGTTCGGGTTCGATTCCCGTTCTGGTCGGGGGAATTTTTCGTCAAAGAAATTTCCTCCGACTTGCACTGTGATCACGCGTATTCTAGAGCTTGCCACTCAGAATGCATTCAAGGCGTGTTATTTGGCATAGAAATCTTAACTAAGTACTAATAAAAATGACGCAAGTAATACTACGTTGAGACGGCGAAGTTCCTCTAGGAACGTTAGTGCCATTGAAGAAGAAGAAGAAGAAGGTTGGGAAAGTAAGCAGAGTAGATTTTGCAAATAAACGACAGAATATTACAGAAGAGTGACAATGGCACTGCTACAATGCTACAGATAATATGAGTTTTGAACATTACATTAAACGTTCATATTCCTTAGAATCCGAACAATTTGCGGTTATTTTCGTAGTATGATGTACTATCTCTTCATTTATTAATATTTTCCGAGTTAACCCAAGCGCACCTCAACGAACATTACACAAACACAGTTTCAATTTGAAACACAGAGTCATTACCTTGTGAAAAGCGGAAAAAGCAATGTTTATCGCCAGAAAGGACATCGTGATAAGTTTCAAAGCTAGGCCTGTTGTATTAAGTTAAAACAAATGCATTAAGGAAAGGCATTTGACCTCCATTTACGTGACTTAGGTGGAGAGGAAACTCGCCCCTTGGCACTGTTCCTCCGGAACGCAATGTAGTTGTGAATCGTAATATGGCTTGTCACGTTTAAATTTCTCAAACGTTTGTCATTCTCACGGTGACTTCTGTTTGCACTGTGAAGGTTCACGTCGTTTATCCTTACCTGTATCAATAGGGTAATATCTCTGCACAGTAATTCTTTTCATGCACGTTTCGTCTGTGCACAGGGAGAGGGGACGAGAAGCGATGATTACAGCGTTTGGGTGGAGAATCGAGCTACTGGTTGTCACACACATGGTGCCAATATTGTTATGCTCGAGTAGACCCTTAGTAAATGTAATTTGTTGTGTCAATATGCTTCTAGTCGATCATCCACGTAGAAAATGATGTTAATATCGTACGGTTCCAGAACGTGAATGGAACTCCGAAAAAACACAATTCATACTCCTGATAAATTTAATCTGGGGACATGACGAGAAGCGAAAAATGAAAAAAAAGATATTGCTAAATGTAAATATAACAAGTGTGGGATACATTACCTGACGGCAATGTCCCGCATGCAATACTTAATGACAATGCATATAAGACAGAAAATAATTTAATTCTTCCGACTGCAATTTAATCCCACCAATTTTTCAAATTTTAACCAAGTTCAAGTATTTTGCAACCAGTTGTTACTGGTAACCGAAGCCAATGAAATGAAACATCCTTTCAATCGTTTAGCGATATTTACATTCTGAGGCCTTCGACCGTATACGACAACACCTTTTATTAGCTATCTGTACTTAAACGGCATTCAACTGGAATAGCTTTTTTTCACTGATCAACACCCCATACAGCAGTCATTGATCCGATGCGTTTGACCACGAGGAAAATTACGAGTATACCGATCCGGCGTGTTTTTGTATTCTTACTTCATTTCGCCGTGAAGCAGAACGACAATGTTATTCGACCCAAAATCAACCGGCGCGTACCTGCTTGGAATATCATTTTACAGAACAATTATTTGTTATTCGTACTTGAAAAAATGGAACTTTAAACAAATGCGCTGAGTGGTTTCGTCTGCGAAATAACCTCATCTATTCGAATAATTATTGTTTACTGAAAATATTTTTAATGTTTTAAATTCTATTCATTCATGTTATAAATAATTCTAAAATTTACAGCACAAATATACATATAAATAGTGAAGAATATACATCTGACTCCATAAAACTATCACTGGGTGAGTGTTGGTTTCTTTCATAAGAGGAGTTGAAAAACTCTGTTCAACGTTTTCCAACGAATGATGCTCTGATTGGACATTAACTAATTATTAACTATTTGGCTTTATTGGCATTACATATTACGTACCCCACAAAGAGGCATCTGCCTTTTTTTTTAGTTCCGTTGGAGTCAAGCATCCTACCATATCAGTGTACATAGTACTTAAAGGGTGTACCGTTCAAAATCCGAACACTCTCAAATTGCTTTTGATCCGATCCGTAAAATTAATGAAAATTTTGCGTAGATATAGTTTGATGTACACCCAGTTTTTTTTACGCGGTTTTTTTGCGCGGTTTTTTTACGAGTTTTTTTTACGCGGTATCCGCGTAAAAAAAAACCGGTACAATATCACATCTCTCCCTCAGCTCACATTTCTTTTTTATGTTCCATCAGAGCATACTACGGTTATTAGTGCTTGTAACGGAGCTTAGCGCTTATGAAGGAAATTAGTGCCGCACCTTATCACGATTCTTAAGGCTGATTTAGACGATGCCAGTCAGCGCTCTAGTTGAAGTATCCAGTGAACAGAGAACAGACAATCTGTTCAAGTTTCTTGTACCAGTATCGAACAAGTAATTGGCATCTAACCTGAACAGAGTGTCTGTTCTCTATTCACTGGATACTTCAACTAGAGTGCTGACTGGCATCGTCAAAATCAGCCTTTACGTGGATTTTAGGTGTTGGGTAACGGGGAACTCACCGGGCTCACCGTGAATGTTTTTCCGTATCCACTTAGATCTGGACGGTCCAACAGTGGTACTGTCCGTGCATCGGCAGTAGAGTGTACAAATTACAAGGGAATCTTCTAGCAACAGCAGATGACCTCATTCGTGAGAAAACCCGAACTTTAGCTACCAATAGCCATCGAAATAGCAGGAAAATACTACGGGCTTTCGGAAGCGAGCAACACTCACTTTGTACTTCCGTTCAACGTAATGATAGTCCCATTTGATATCTATCATCAAGTGGTATGATTTTTTTTCGCGGATTTTCCAATTAACGCGGTTTTTTTACGAGGTACGTATCCCCCGCGTAAAAAAAACCTGGGTGTATATTGTTTTCATTCTGTGAGTTGATTTCAGGTGCGCAAAAGTTTTCGAATGGCGACGAGAGAACAGTACGTCCGCGAGAAATTTTTGCACGAGAACGAGAATAACAGTATAAAGATCTGTCGCATCGTGCAAATGGGAAAAAAGTTGCGAATCGCAGATTCCACGGTGCCTGGTGTCAAAAAACTCGGTTCGAAGAACGTCTGACTGTAAGCGAAGATCCGAAAAAAGCAGTCAAATCAATGATAACGATTACAAACGCGTGGTTAGGACCTTCATACGGAAACCGAACACCTAAGTTCGAGATGTGGCTAAAAAGGGAGCAAGACTTTCGTGCAGAATACCAAAACTAGAGCTGAACTACGTACGTTTAAGGTTCAGGAGTCCCCGAACCGTAACGATAAACAGAAAACGGTCGCAAAAAGCCGTACCCAGAAGTTAATGAAACCACACTGCTCCGTAATGGATAACGGGACATATGTGAAGACGGATTTCAACCAGATTCCAGGAAACCTGTATGTGACTGCCAAAGATAAGTTGGATGTTCCCGAGAACCTCTGGACACAGAAGATGTGCGGAGTTTGGCAAGCGATTTGTACTTGCAAAAAGCAGAGTACAGCTCTCGTTATCGCAAGCACCAGGTGTATTTGGAAGAGTGTCTCCAAAAGCGGCTTCTCCTTCTCTTGAAGGTTCACGACGATCCGACCATCTTCTGGTCGGATTTGGCATCATGCCACTACACGGGGGCGTGCCAAAATTGTATAAGACGAATGATGTCGATTTCGTGCCGAAAGATCTAAACCCCCAAGCACTCCGGATATGCCCAATAGAAAAATACAGGGCAATTATGAAGGCACACTTACCTAGCGTGGTAAAGAATGTAGAAGAATGTAAAGGAAGCATGGTTTAATATACAAAAAAAATCTGAGGTCGACTCTGAGGTCGTGAAGAATGAAATTAGGGACTGTCCACATACCACGTGGACAGAAAAAGTACGCTTTTAAACTCCCTCCTCCCCCTCTGTGGACAAGCGTGGACATTGACTATACCCCTCCCCTGTTGTCCACGTGGACATTCTTCCATATATTGTAATTGCATAAAAGGAAATAATTGCATTGTGCCTATATTCGATTTTAAATTACTCTTATTTTATATTTGGTGTTTTTTAATGATAAAAAAAAATTCAAGAGAAAAACATGTTCTTTTTTAGTGAACAAATGAATAGAAATAAAAAAAAAGATTTTTTTCGTCTCCGCAAATCACATATTCAAAAAATGAAGTAGGCAACAGTTCGAAAGCTTCTTAACTGTACTTCATCCAGCTACAGTATCTCAAATTAACTGTTGTTGTCAGCCTTTCCCGTCATCGTTTGGAGAATTTACAGAGGACGCGTTGCATTTCATAAAAACTCCATTCCATGAAAATATGTGTTATCAACGAATTCCCAGCGACCATTCTGCATTTACTTCCATTTACTTTACTTCATGAGGCAAAATTACACTAGACAATTCTCGTCCGAGGCAGTGCATCTTTCTTTCGATGCAACGCAAACTGATATACTTCCTGATTATAATCTTGAATCAAATAACCTTTTTTGAAAAAAAATAATGCAAATGAGCTTTATTAGTAGTAACGGTTGTTTTTTATTCTTTAATTCCTTCATTAACATTTCCCGAAAAGTTATTTGTATCGCGCTTCAGTTTGTTCCAAATTATATTTATGTAGTATTTCTTATACCACTTCCTACCAATATATTTGAGAGTTTGAAAATATGTGAAATCGTTGGCTTCAGGAAACGCTCTGTTAATTGTATAAAATGGTGAGTTAAAATTACTAAAACCAAAAATTCCTTCTTTTTTATCCCATTTGTTCGAATGCGTATGTAAATCTATTTAATGTTTTGTGTAATAATCCCATTATGATAACTGCCCAAACTACTACTACTTCAAAACGCTTTTCGAGAACATTCCAGAGAATCAACGTCAAATACATATCTGCTTTTCGAATGATTTTGACGTAGCGATTGTTTCCAAAGCAAAAATAAAAACTGAAATTAGAAACATTTCTACGGTGACTTCAAAGTACAACAGTAAAACTGTACAATCAAACGAATATTTTTACAATTAAGCATGAAATAACATCTGAAGAAACTTGTTTGACAATAAAATCATTCGCCTGCAGATAATCTCCGAGAAACGAGTGTCTATCGAAAAGAGTTTTTCTGAAGACTTCTGCAATTGTTTAGTGCAATTGAATGTTGTTTTATTTGAAGCTAATCGAGGTACTATTTAGAAAAAATGTGTCGAAAGTATTTAAATGAAGAAACAACCAATGGATTTAGGCATACTTCTTTACTAAACTTTGACTGCAAGATACTAGTTCATATATTGAAGCGAAAATTATAACAAAGAAAACAATGTTTTGAATGTTTTACTCCATAAAGCGTATTGATAGGGGATTCCCCTTAGCTGTGGTGCAGAATATGTAATCTAATCAGAATATGTAATCTAATCAAAGCCCCTCTGGAAAAAAACCCGAATATCGTAATAACATGTGCTTATTAACGGAAATTTCATTTGTAACATCACAATCTTTCGATTGGTAGGACAAAATGATCCTTAAAAAACTGATCCCGGAGCTGAGCATACCTAACGCAGCTGTATCAATTTGTCATTAACGTCAAATAACGTCGCAAAATGGATGCTAAAATTCGAGAAATATTTGGGAACGAGAGTACAACCCATTAGAAAAGGTGGACTGAATCTGCTTCTTTTAGTGCAGAGTTCTGCATATGAACTCTGTTTTTGAGCTGGTATTATAAAATTTGGATCGCACTCGTTTCGCTAAGTCCTTCTCAAATTATTTGGAAAATCCTATAATATTCCGGTCATTTCATCATATTATTAACATCCCACATATACTCTGCAGATACAAATGTATCAGCAATTCGCTATGTCAAATTTACTCTCACGTAGACCTGGATTTAGAACACAGAGTTCAGTTTATACTCAAATATGACGTAGCTAAGAAGTTGAAAACAAAGATCCTCCACTGCCAATGGAAGCTTGATCGCTCAATGAAGATTTTTAGCTAAAGGCTGGTTCATCTCTAAAACCACGTGGTATGTGGACAGCCCCTTAAGGCCAAGGATCGCGCATTCAGATGTAAAAGCGAAATAAATTAGATAAATGATACCAAAACTAATCCTTTTGAAAATTTTAGACAGTAAAATAAAAACTATTAAACAACTTTTGGCATTTTCTTTTTATTCATACTTCGAGCCCAAGCCCATATGCTCGCACCTTCCTCTTTACCCCGTCCATAAGGTTCTGTACAACGTCAGGTTGTAGTTTTTTTTTGAACAGAAATCCATTTTCTCTTGAAGTCCGCCTCCGATTTGACAACTTTTGGGTTCTTCCGGAGGGCCTGCTTCATAATCGCCAATATTTCTCTATTGGGCGAAGCTCCGGCGCGTTGGGCGGGTTCATTTCCTTTGGCACGAAGGTGACCCCGTTGGCTTCGTACCACTCCAACACGTCCTTTGAATAGTGGCACGAAGCGAGATCCGGCCAGAAGATGGTCGGGCCCTCGTGCTGCTTCAATAGTGGTAGTAAGCGCTTCTGTAGGCACTCCTTAAGGTAAACCTGCCCGTTTACCGTGCCGGTCATCACGAAGGGGGCGCTCCGCTTTCCGCAAGAGCAGATCGCTTGCCACACGATGTACTTTTTGGCAAACTTGGATGGTTTCTGCTTGCGAATCTCCTCCGGAACGCTGAATTTGTCCTCTGCGGAGAAGAACAACAGGCCCGGCAGCTGACGAAAGTCCGCTTCGACGTAGGTTTCGTCGTCCATTACCAGGCAATGCGGCTTTGTCAGCATTTCGGTGTACAGCTTCCGGGCTCGCGTCTTCCCCACCATGTTTTGCCTTTCGTCGCGGTTAGGAGCCTTCTGAACTTTGTATGTACGCAGGCCCTCCCGCTGCTTGGTCCGCTGGACGAATGAACTTGACAAATTCAGCTTATTGGCGACATCCCGGACCGAACTTCTCGGATCACGTCTAAATTGCTTAACTACGCGCTTGTGATTTTTTTCACTGACAGAGCGTCCATTTTTGCCGTTCTTCACCTTCCGGTTGATGGTTGAGTTCTCGAAGTATCGTTTTAGTACTCTGCTGACCGTGGATTGGACGATTCCCAGCATCTAACCGATGTCCCGATGTGACAACTCCGGATTCACGAAATGAGTGCACAGGATTAATTCACGACGCTCTTTTTCGTTCGACGACATTTTTCCAAATTTACGAAAAATTGACAGTGAAGCATGGCCAACGTGATCTATACACTCTTATCTGATTATAAGCGAAAGCTGAAGATATAATTCCTAAAAATTAAATTTCTACAGCGTTTTTTCCGTGATGCAATTTGATGTGGCACACCCTTTAATCGGATAAAAACTCGAATTTTGAGAATGAATTTTGTTTGTGCGAATTTTAAACGGTGCACCCTTTAGTACTTAGTGTATAATAAACCGATCATGTACCATAGCTCGTCCAAGTGAAATATCCTGAATTTCTAGGAATTAATATGATTAGTTATGCCTTGGTAACGATCGCTATTGACTGTAAAGTTTTCTGTATTGCTGTTTAGAGAGGAAATTCTAGAAATACTTGTTTTTGCAATTTTCAGATACATATTTTTCCCATTCTTGATATTCTATGAAATCTCCTAAATAAATCAGGCTAGGCCTACTCCAGCGCGACACCTCGAAAACAAAAAAACCAACATTTTGAAATTTCCGCCTGAATGGAGCTTTCCGAGATGAAGTAGATTTTTTTCTGAAAAGTCTACTGAAATGCTTTTCATTTGCATTTTTCATTGGAATAGTACATCGATTGAGTGATTCAAAAGCCACAAATTTTCAAAAATGATCCTATTGGTAAAGCAAAATCATAGCAATTTCCTTTAATGACACCAAATGGTAACCATGTTCAAATGCTGAAATTTGCGAAAGAAAGTATGTCACTACATTTCGTCGCTAGTACACTGCGTGATCAAAACCCTATCAAGAACTTATGAAGAGTTATCATACGAATAGTAGATGCAGCTTATAAGCAGTATGAGAGATTTAAAGAGCTTAAACGAGCAGTATCCTCTGCTTAGAACGAGATACACACTATAACATGACGAAACTTGGTCGAAACCACCCCGAATGGGTTATTCAAATTGACTGAGAACTAAAGATGACCTAGGAATTAGAAACTTGTAATTCATGTGAAATTGACGTTTATTTTTAAAAAGGAGTGAGAGTTTTTCCATCTGGATTTATAGTTATAAAACACTGGTTTTTGTTTCTTGAATGTTTCGCGTATGAACACAACAATAAAGTTCGAATGGCCAGTCTTATAAATTTATATAGTTATTATATCTTACACTATATTCCTACACTTCAATTCAACCGATTATATATCTCTGGAAACTCTGAAAAATGGAGTGGTTCTATAGTTATGAAACGGAGCGTATCAAGACGTTGAAAGTGTGTATTGTTTCTAGACCGGGTTCAAATGTCGTGCAAAAATGAATTTTGGGTCTTGCTGAGATGGCACCAATGCTTCCTTGTGAAGAAGTTTTTAAATCTATTTTTGTTAAGTACCCAACCTTGAGTTTATTCTTCGTATTTTATCGAGGAAATAATCTACGCATCCGGAATTGGAAACACCTTTTCCCTCACAGTAGCCTTCTAGCGTTCCTCCAACGCCATGCATCTAGACGTGACTATTAATCATTTCCTCAATCAATCACTGAACTCTCGTGCATCCTTTATCGTGCTTCGAATATGTCGCCACCCGGTAATATTAAGCGCAAAGATGGGAGATTGAAAATCGGTGTATTCGAAAACGAACATCTTACTTGCGACACAGTAATGCGTACATATACGTTGGAAATTATGGCGCTATCTCAAATCGCTTGTAAATACTGTAGATTAAAGTGGAACGATACCCAACTAGAGATGAAGAATGAATATCTTTCATTTTTAAACACCTCCACTTTTCAGTGTATTTCTTAATATCATTTCTTGTATTAGATATAACCATCCCATGATTATGTTGAAGATGTAAAACAGACTCGTTTATTTCATTACTTATCACCCGAGTACTTCCGGATGCGCCAATGTACTTACTCTTCGGTAGCTAGAGCTGCTACAGGCTCCCTTCTAAACGTTTTCTCCAACGAGTATAATGTCCCGGTAAATATTTTCGTTCTTGATTAAGTTTCTTCGATTAGAAAATTGTGTTTGGGTTTTTGCAATCTGGATATCAGGAATGTTAAGTTTTTATGAACCATACGTGAGGCAAGTGAGGCATAACGGGTGCTAAATAAAAAATGAAATTTTTTTCAATACCTTTCAGTAACTCAAATAAAGAGCGTAAAATTTTCTTTCTCCAAGAAAATTGCTCTTTGGGCTCCCTAGAAACAGTAGGCGTGTTTGGTTTTGCTAGTTTGAATTTAGTCGAAGCAAAGATGGCGTCGAAACAGCACGTGCTCCGCGAAAGCATTGTACGGTTCTACGAAACGCATTTTCAGCAAGGAAAAAAGTTCACGGTGGCACATTTTAAGGAAGAAAATGTACCTGTCAGTACGGTATATCGTATCCTGGGTTCCCTGAACGCAGAGCGGAAGGTCGGAAGTGGTTGTCCGGTGACGATAATGACGAAGCAGAGGAAGACATCGTTGAAGAAGCTGTTTGACCACAAGGACGCAACCAGCCTGCGTGACGCCGGTCGGAAATATGGCTGCTCCCACGTATTTATCCATCGGACCCTCAAGATGGAAGGAATCGTCTGCAGGAAGAAGACGAGGTCGCCTGAGTACACGGAGGAGCAGATTGAGACGGTTAAATCACAGTGTCGGTGGATGACCAAAAAATACCACGGGACGTCTTTCGTTCTGGACGACGAAAGCTATCTTCCGCTGTCCAAAACGCATATTCCAGGAAATGATAATTACTACTCCAGCGACAAGTCATCCACACCGCCTGAAGTGAAATACAAGTTCAAGCACATGTTTGAAAAAAAGGTTATGTTGTACATCGCCATATCCGACCGGGGCATTTCAAAGCCTTGGTTTAAGCCGAGCGGTCTGGCAATCAACCAACAAATCTATCGAGAAGAGTGCCTCGATAAAATCCTGCTGCCGTTCCTGAGCATCACGCAGATGGGAAGTACGTCTTATGGCCGGACAAGGCGTCTTCCCATTACGCCAAGAAGACGCTGGCGTATCTTGAGGAGAAAAAGATACCGTTCGTGCCGGAAGATCGTAACCCAAAAAACTTGCCCCAGTGCCGCCCAATAGAGGATTTCTTTGGCTCACTCAGTGCCCTAGTGTATAAAAAGAATTAGAGGGCCAAGGACACGAAGCAACTGACTACAAGAATCCGGAATTGTATCCGGAAAATGGACGTAAGTGCCGTACAACGTTCTTGTGAGCGCATCGCGACAAAGTTGCGTCGAACAGCAGACCATGGTCCTTACTCAAACATTCACTGAAATTTTTTTGAAGAAAATACATTATGTTATTAATAAAAAATACTGAAATCCATGAAAAAAAATAATTTTATATGTGATTGAAAAAATTCTCATTTTTATGTAACACCCTTTACTGAAGTTATTCGGGAGTTTGCTATTACTGATTTTGAACATCAAAATTTTTTTCCGTTCGAATTTCAATATTTTCGAAATAAACTCTTATTTACACTGAGTGGGGGTGAGAATTCGCGTTTTTTATTTTTTTTTTCACCAGAGTGGCCATTTCCATTTTATGGTGGTCCGAAAAATCAACTTATCCCTCTTTTTTCCAAAAATGACCTTTTTCAATAATTCATAACTTTTGAACTATTGGACCGATTTAGATGATCGATATATCAAATGGAAGCCAATGAGCTAGTTTTGTTTGAAAAACATTACATTTGAAAGAAAACAAGATTTTTTATTTCGTAATTGTTTTCCATAGCTTATATGGTTTCGGAACTAAGGTCACCCTATTTTTTATATTTTTTCTTCGAAGCTGAGATTTTTTTGCTGAGGTGTTTTTTTTCATTTTCGAGTAATTTTGCAAAGTTCAAATGCTTCAGTTTTCGTTCAATATTCCTGCGCGACTGGACAACATCTATGCGACTAGAATAAAATTTTTATGCATATGTGGTATTTCATGTGGCTTCGAATTGGTAGATCGATCATCTGAATCGGCCCGGTAGTTTAAAAGTTCTTCTTCTTCTTAAATGGCCCTAAAGTTCCTAGAGGAACTTCGCCGTATGATGTCTTTCGAAAAGAGACTAGCTAATTGGCTTTAATTTGATATGTCGATCATCTGAATCGGTGCAGTAGTTCAAAAGTTATGAGTTTTTATAAAAGCATTTTTTTGGAAAAAATGAGAAAAAAATATTTTTCGGACCACCCTAAAATGGAAACGGCCACCTATTTAATTTGATATGCAGATCATCCGAATTGGTACAGAAGTTCAAAAGTTATGAATTTAAAAAAAAAGTTGTTTTTGGAAAAAATTAGAAAATTTTGATTTTTTGGCAACCCTAAAATGGAAATGATCACCCAAATGATAAAAAATACGTGTCTAATGTTTTGCGATAAAGAACAAAACTACCATTTTCACGAAAATCCAAGAACCACTTTATCGGTTTGACATGGAATGGCTGTATATAAACATTTCCATCGCACTTCTAGGTGGATTGACACTAGTTTCGTAACACAAATAATCATTTAAGACACTTACATGTTGTTGAATTATCTTGAAATTATTTCTAAACACAATTCTTAATAGAAAATAATATTAACTATTTGGGTGAGATTGGGTCAACTTTCATTTAATCGTAGTTCAGTGAAAAATTAATATTATTCAACAATTCCTTGAACACTTACGAGTGTTCATCATTAGAGAACATTTCTACGTAATTAGAATTGTGTTTTACTCTAATTTACGATAGTTATTCAACAAAAAATTCGAAAACTACAATTTTTGGTAATGGCTTGTCATTCTTGTTCAAACAAAAGTTTTCTTGAACATATCAAACAAAACTTTTATCCTTCTTTCAGAATCAGCCAAACCACATCAAAAAGTGGCGGAAGCAATCTCTAAAACGGCCATTCCAGCTCTTGGCTTGCCATCAGAATTATTTTTTCTAGTTCAGGGAGCAGATGAGAGAAGAAGAGAAGCCGTTTAGTTTTTGTATTTATACCCCACCGAGCAGGCATCAAATAGTATTTTTTTCTTTTCAAAAATCAGAGTAGAACGAAAATCATAATCGTTTTCGTCGCAGCGTAGAGAGGAGTAGGTCCGGGATCAACACATGACTAACACAAATTTGGCTAATTTATGGATTTTAAAACTGTTACGGGCTGAGTTATTATACTGACTGTATTCAGGGAAGACGTTGTTTGTTCTCGTTTTTTAATGTACATTTTGACGATAACGTTGCTACTCGATCAAAGAAGGGGCACCTATACCGCCACAAGACACTAGTGTTGTTAAACGGGGATGTTTGATCGTGACAAACTAGATGAAGGTTTCCATCAGAATTGAACTCACATTGTAAGAGGAATGCTGGATTTTTTTTCCTTTCTAAACATTTTTTTCCTTTCTAACCCTCCAAAAAGTTGAAATGTCTGCAATTCTTCCTATTTTTAGTTTACGCTGAAGAAAAAGTTATAATAATTTTAAAATTATTTGATTTATTGTTTTAGACAAGCATTGTGTACAAATATAAGTTTCCATCAAGCCAGTGTACAAATATAAGTTTCCATCAAGTTTGAGTCGATCAAACTGTTATCTCAACACTCTTTACATTTGGAAAGAGAGAATTACCTGAAATTGTATGCTTTGAGTTACACAGTTACTCACTAGAAGAACGATTTATTTTGGACGATCACATTTCGAATTCTAGCTGTAACAAATTTAGATAACTTTGAGCCGGATTGTGATATAAAAATATCGCGCAAAGCTCTAGCATGCATGATTATGTTGAAGGGCAGCAAAAGCTAGTTTTCTAGTAGATTTGGCAAAAAAATAAGGCGATTTAAAAATTTCTAGTTTTTGTTGTTTATGTAATATAGTTTGTATTATAATATTTTTTAATATCTTTTGTGTCTCTTCGGAATGAGGTTGAAGCTATTAATCATGAGGATAAAGAGTTGCGGTTAATTCAACACGTTCGTCGCCCAAAGCGAATTTCTGAATTCCTTGCGGAGCCCAACATGCGAATAAATTATCAAATGAAGATCAAACTTAGTTTTTAGACAGCTTTTACATTATCTAGCAATAATTTATTCAGTTTGAAGACGAATTGACTACAGTAACACATGCCAAAGTCATATTGTATGGGTTTCGCAAAAAGCAGAAGTACAAACCATCCGCATGTAGCTGATATGAACCGATGGAAAATGGACGAAGTCAATACGTATAAGTCGGAGAAGGGCGGTAAAGTCGGACCACTTGAATGATGGTTGTTTTTTTTCTTGAATCTCACGAAAAATATATAGCTATCTGACCACGAATCGATAGTCTAAGTCTTTGTTAATAATAAAAATTGTTTCTGAGTCAGAATTTTCGCTAAATTTAATTGTACGACATCTTTCAAAAAATAAGAGAGAGTCACTTGAAGGGACAGATAGACACTTAGGGTGGGAAAGATGGACACTAAGTGGAAAGTTATATTTTGAAATTAATGTTGTTGTTCTCAACAGGTTTTCGAGCTAAATCTAAAAGCCTTGTAATTTTTCTCATTCATTTTTCATATTTTAATTAGCTTTCGTCATCCGGAATGACAGATTCGGATTACGTTTTAAAAATCGTTAAACTAAGCCTTTCCAATGGTTCATTGAACGAATGCTTCAGTCCTTTTTTTTCATCAGATCGAAAGCCAATTTACTGTATTCCGTCATGAACTTACTATTGAATCTCCTTTCTAGGTCGGAGAGATGTCGATACTTACAACGATTCTGTCATTTCCATTTGAATTTTTTGTTCCTGCTGCTGACTGAAAACTGTCTAATGAAATCAAGCTCCGTCCCTTGATAGCTGTAGATCGATCGAGCACTAACTAACATTCGCTCTTCTTATATGTTATATTTATAGTATCTCTACTTAAAAAATAATTAGAATTGAATTTACGAAGCAATTGTAAAAACTCAGTGAACAGTAACAGGATTAGCAATATTTGCATAATTTGAATAGAATGGAAAAAATCAGGTAAATGAATATTAGTTTCTGGAAACGAGGATCATGGAACAGAGTTGAAGATGAATGAATCAAAGATGCAAGATGGCAGATGTTATTGTACATCCTCACTGATTTCGATATTCGGTATTCGTTCATTTCTCCCCTCTCATTACAGCCCATTTACAAATGACTATAATCCATATTTTATCTGGTTAGTGCTATTGTATGAGGAGGATCAAACATCAAAAGGTAAAAGCGAAGCTATGGTTATGAATCGAGCGTTTGACGTAAATTCATGATATGCGAATACCACGAAGAAATTCCACAGCCTCATAGAGGAAGACTGACGTAAATCGTTCGCTATTATAAACCACAATCCTTCTTGATCAAGAACAGTTGTTCACCATTATCCGATTAAAAATGTGTCTCTTCGATATTACCACAGTGGCGATTAAAAATCATTATAAACAACGGTTCGAAGTATTTTCCATTAATATGCGTGATTTACTAATTGATATCAGAGAACTCGTATTCCATCTAACTAATCGAATTGCAAGAACTATTCAACCAGATAAACAAGTTATTGTACATTCTCAGGTTTAGTGTCATCGGTAATTATACATTCTCAGATTTAGTGCCATCGTAAGTTTGTACTCAATAAAGCACTTAACCGCGAATGGTGAAGCCAGCTGTCCATGTAGTGTGCAATATCAATAATAGAAACAAGTACTCGATAGATTGGCTCCCGTTCAGTACCGAGAAGTCGCTCGTAATATCCAAACGACTTTTGAATAACTGCTCCGCGAGAAATTACGCGTTATCGTCGTAA
Organism: Toxorhynchites rutilus septentrionalis; assembly: GCF_029784135.1. Classification (NCBI taxonomy): domain Eukaryota; kingdom Metazoa; phylum Arthropoda; class Insecta; order Diptera; family Culicidae; genus Toxorhynchites; species Toxorhynchites rutilus. Next base: position 265,349,374 of record NC_073746.1, on the reverse strand, counting down.
AAAGATAAACAACACATCGCAATTAGTACCCGGTTCCACTAATAAATCAGAAAATGTGAGACTAATTCTACATCTCTTGTGTTTTGATGCCTTTATGGTGCAGTAAAAAACGAACGATCGATGTTGATTAATGTGCTTTTCAGTGGAAACTGTTTGCAATGAATGCAAGGAATCGCCACATGTCGCGAGGTGTAAGAAACATGCAACAGGCAAGCAACACCGCAATTAGTTCCACTAATAAATCGGAAAATGTGAGACTAAGTGCTACATCTCCTGTATTTTAATGCGTGAATCAGTAAAAGTGGAGAATCAATGTGAATTTCTGAGCTTCCCAGTTGGAATTAGTTCTTTCTAACCAATAAGTGGCAGAATTCTGAATGTTCACGAATAAATAAGGCCAACAAAGTGGCAAGTGGTGATGCTACACTCGTGGCGATTCAAGTATTTTGTAGAAAAGAAAAAGAGTTAATTGCAATCGACGAACAGTGGGTTACAATTTTTTTTTAATTCTCAATGCCAAAATAACAAGGATATGATGTACGATGGGTTGCCTACGTTGGTGGTTCAGAGGCTAACGTGACATTCTCGCATCCCTGCTCAACCTATAATCAACTCCCAGCCCAGTTGGATATTTTTGAGAAAACAAAAACCTGTTCATGTTTACTAAACTTTGCAGAGCGGAGTTCTTATTTTTTCCCAAGACGCCGAATGTGCTATCTCAAGTCCATCAACAGTAGCATACAGTTTGTCTTCGTTATGAGCCTCACGGACTAGAATTCTTCTAAAATAAATGTTGCTAATGCAGGTTTGAACAAAATGAGTTATGTCCAAGATATTTTTAACATCATCAATCGTTCGAAACCTGAGGCTCTCAATGGGGTTTAGGGAAGCATGCTGGTTTAGTTCATGAACGATCGATTTCAGAAAAAATCAAAATACAAAAAGGCAAGATATTTAAAGCATGGCCCTGTAATAGAATGGAATATATGTTAATGTCGTGTGTCAAGCACAAATAGTATACCTATCACTAATTCGAACATGAACGAATTATGAACTGAGATGATTTTAATCTTTATTATTGTTTTCAAAAATTCAATTGAATCATAAATTCGGCAGAAGTAGAGTCTATATAAGGTTTTGCTGACATTCGACATTTTCCAAACAATCATTCGTGTAATTTCCCTCGTTTCCAAGCCACATGTACAGATAGCCTGCAAACTAAATATTTCTTGGCGATCTTCGGCAGTTACAAAAACATCTGCCCAGAAAAACTGACGTGGGTTTTGTCGTCAGCATAGTCCTATACAACATCCGGGAACGTTTTATTATGTTCATCGTCGCGATGTGGATACACGAACATCTTACAAATCGACATTCAGGCTAGTTTCAGCTCTATGCACGATTGTAGACGACGTTCCCAGCTCGTTCGCGATATCCGGACGGAGATATAGAGGTGCCACGTGAAAACGCTAGTTCCCTTTTTTGCCGTTGATGCGGCCTCCGGGCATTCGGTTTCTCCCGATGTAGGCATCCTGGCGTTTCGTGTCATGTGTCAAAATTAAATTTGTGTAGTTTTCATTGCCATTTCATTATGGAATGACTTACAAACGAACAACGCTTACAAATAATTGAATTTTATTATAAAAATCAAAAATGTGTTTGTGTGTGTGTTTTTTTGTTTCATCTAAAAAATTGTCTATAACGATGAGGTTCATTTTTGGTTAAACGGATACGTTATGAACAAAATTGTCGTATTCAGCAATTCAAAAGCCTAAAATGCATCCTAGCGTTTCTCTTTGTGGTGACCGATTGTTACTTCCAAAGGACCAAGATAGTCGATGCCCACCAAACTGAATGGACGGAGTTGAGTTGTGACTCGTTTAACCAAACGCAGGGCCATTCTCAGAGTCCTCGGACACAACAACACAATGAACATTTTCGAGTTTTCGAGTTCATTGTGTTGTTAGTGACAAGGATATCTTTATCCTCGGCCTCCGATCGTAAATTCCACTATGACGCGTCCTCTGATTCCTCGGAGCAATAGTTGTGCTTTCACGGAAATGGTTTAACACATCATACACGGTCGATTTAGCCACTTTCAGCGATTTCGCGACCACCCACACCCACCCACTCTTTGCTTCATATTGATATATAGGCACCGTTTCTTATCTCCTGTGACGATGGCAGGTGAGTTGCTGAGAAACAATTTGAAGGCGACTTTCTTTGTTTTCTTTCGTTGAGCTCGTGATGTATCCAGGCTCTCAATGTTTCGGTAGATCCCATTGAATGAAGGTGATTAAGAATCATGTTATGTTCGCAGTTTATTTTTTCCGCCAATTCACGGCTGGTTTGGCGACCGTTCTCCTCCGAAAGTGATTTGAGATCATCGAATTCAGAAGGCCTTCCGCTGTGGGGCGTGTCATCGACGTCAAAGCCGCCATTTTTGAACATTGTAAACCATTTCCATGATGTAGACTCGCCTATGTCACGTTCCCCTTACACGTCATAAATATCCCATGCTGCCTCGCTTTTTGACCTCGATGAAAAGCAAGAAGGTGTCGAAAATGTTGATTTTTCTAAGCCTCAATACTAATAAAAATTAGATAACTAAAGTATACAATTAAAATAGTTTTGTAGAGCAGAAAGAGTTTCATCGAATGAATACTTAACCTTTGCCAAACAACAAACAAATCGTTGTAAAATAAAAGAAATATAAAACGCTATGAATTTATTCCCCAACCCAATATATCAAACCTTAAGTGTGCGAGTCCATGACGGTTCGGTACAGTCGAGCCCCTGGAACAGCTCTCATCAACTGTAGACGAGATCCACTGACGTTTGATCGGTGCCACATTTACCCGGTACATCATCAAACTGCAATGAACACTTCCTCGAATGACCGGTCGCAAATAGACTACACAGCTATATGCGTGTTCGCTAGCATCGTTAAAGGTGTGAATTTGTTTCGAAAAGTTTTGGACAGAAGCAGAAGATTCGTACACCGCTTCCACAGTACCCAGGAAATAAAGCCTTTTCCTGATCCCAATCGCAACTAGAACGCCCAGAATGTTAGATGGTCATTTAACCGTGTATTGAGAACGACGATAATAACCCGAGCGAGTCGAAAAAGTTCATCACGCAGCTCGCCATCAGTATTTTCGTCGGTCATTACCAATCGTAGAGGTTTTGCGAAAGCTTTCCGAATCCTTGTCGAGAACGCGAATACCGGAATACCCGCAAGATCTGCTCTTTTTAGCGGTCTCCTTGCAATGCGAAACATTTATTTCACTCCTGACAAAGTTCAAGTTCAAAGTTCGTAGACAACAATGTCCTACAAACACGGAGACTGATGAATCATCATGGTGTTATTTTATTCAAAAAAAAATAGTTATGAAGAGTGAGTAGTTGCTTAAATTGCAATGAATTGTTCCGCAACAAATTGTGGTGTTTTATTTCTGGAATGCTTCTTGCAAGCAGCGCATGTCTTCGGAAAAAAATATTTCTAGTCCTACGATCTAACAGGAAGAAACTCACTACAACCTATTGAGAATCATCCAGAACGTTCGCCATCCTCAGCTTCTTAACGGGTTCCTTGGAAACATTGATTATTTTCCTTAAAACAACATTTTCATTTCAAATACGATGCTCTACTTGACTCCGCCATTTAAATGATTAGAATGTGATTCCATTTTTATCACCAGTAAAAAATAGTTGCGTAATCAAATTCAACGAATAGATCTCTTCACGAAACGGCTCATCATCGGTGCCATTTATTTTACCATTCACCACAACTAAATTGTCGTTAAGTTCCGATCACCTGAATTTTTTTTTTGCAAATCATTGAACTTGTTTTCTCTTGAGATATCTGAAGGGTCTTGTCGTCGCTCGTGTGGAACAATATGTTGATTAAAATGAACACGATTGAATATCCAACTCATGGCCCAACAATTGCTACACCACTAGGCTGCCCGCCACCACAATTGGCGGCCCAGCTGACCCAGAGCTTCCAGCGATAAAAAGAGCAATGCAATTATGCAATACCGTTTATAATTATGAACCGTGATTGATACATCATCGAGGTGTGTCCCGTTCATTCGATGTCCATTTAAGGGGCGTGCAGCAATAATAAAAACAGTGAAATTGGATTCTTGCGAAAGGTGATTTGCCATTAGGACAAACTCAAATTAGGATTCGAGCTGGTTTCTATGGGTATTCATGGTTTTTATTTGCATCTAAAAGCAACACAATTTAGATGTGGCTTTTTTGCAAATAAATATGAAAAAATAAATCTGAGTCCAAACTTTGTAAAAAAAAAAGTGAAAGCAGACAGAAGATCAAACTCGTTCTCAGATACAGAGGTGATATATATTTTTGAAAAGAAAACCTTTTTGTATGTTTTACATCCAACCAAAGTTTATGAGAACCCAAATTTACTTTGGATGTAATTATCACTAACACGGTCAGTGCTCCAGCCAATATAAATCCATTCAAACCGAAATGATTGGAAATTGCACGATTTCTATTCAGTGAACACCAGCGTTGTGTGATAATGACGCAACATCTCGAATTAGTGTTTAACAACCGTTCAACTTATCATAGAGTAAATTTGCCAATTTTAACCAAGCTCGACCGGATGAACACATATTAATCATCTGAAATGTTGTTCATAGCTGGAATTACTCTACACCATTTTAAACGCCGATGGCATTCGCAAACAAGGAGCATGGTCATATCGGAAGCAACTCTGATTAACATAATTTTCCTTACCCGGTAGCCAGAACTGGTCTTTAGATTGGCTTCGCGGTAGTTCGTAAACCGTTAAGTCCATTAAGTCTAATAACAGGGACTGCATGCAAATCAGCTGATCGCAGACTGTTTTCGCGCATATGGTGAGCATAACTGTTGCTTCTATCAATAACGAACGTCATGTAGGAATTGGTGGCATTCCAATAAAATCAATCTATCGCAGGTATCAATGGCAGATAAATAGTGAAACCATCGAGTGACACTATTTTGACGAAACGGTGGACAAACACATGTAACAATTTACGATATTTAATAGCGGCGCCGAGCACATTCAGCGCAAACTGAATCATGGTTTTATATGCAACATTTTACGTCGGCACATTATATGATGCTAAACGAGTTCCTCTCGTACGCGCTCGTTGAAATGAAACGTAATATCATACATATGAATCATTGGTCAGCATCGCATTGCACATAACCATACGAACTGCTCGCATAGTTTATTATGGATGCATATTGGTCAATGGGAATGCTATGCGTAATTTATCTGGCTCGTTAAATATGGCTGGTAATGCACTGGCAATGACTACCTGAGGTACATACAGCACGAATACAATCTGTTATAAGTGATTTGAATGTCATTAGATGTTTGGTGACTGCTCATTGGGCAGACATTTTTGTTTTATATTGTATGCCTCTCGCTCAGCTGTATCAAAGTTTGAACACGAAAAAAACGGACTCACGAAAAACGCTTCGATGTTTTTATTGAATAAAAAAGCATTTCAGAACTTCATTGAAGCACAGTAGGCATTCGTTATTGGTATTCAAAAGTATTCAAAATGTATTCAAAAGTTTCCAAATATATAAATAAAATCTTCTTTCATGATTTACAGTAGTTTTATAGGATATTTTTACAGATTCACATCTTTTAAAGGTTTATAAAATACACCTTTCATTGGCGTCAAAGCGCCCCTCATTTGAGCCAACTTTCAATCAACCACCAAATGATTATTTGGTACATATTCAGACCTTTTCTGGCTTATAACACTTACAAATGTTGTTAACATCATCATAAACACCATTTGAATCAAATTTATACATCTAAATCGTGTAATTGATGCATCTCGATGACCTTAATTCTTCTCATGGTTTGTTCAATGCGCTGATGTTGATTTGTCCACATTGTTACTATGTATGTTTGTTTATGTTGTCTATCGTACGTAGCAGAAATAAAGTTTCACTGTGTTGAGTGCTGTCCAACTTCTAAAATACCCAAGAAAAAGCGATATTCTGAAGAAAGCCTAAATTATGAATGGATCAATATGATGGCGGTAAACTCAAGCAATGAAAAATTCAGCATCTACTTGAAAATTCGAATTTCTTCGTTCAGAAATAGTGATTTCTAAAACCGGATAAACCATGATCATTTTTCGAACAGAACATGATCAGAGATGAACGAACCATGGTCATAAGTTCGCTTTGAAGAAAATCGTTAAAACTCATGAAAATTGGGATAATTTGAACGCCTTATGGTGTTATTAGCAATCAGAGACTTGGGGCTTTTCAACAAACCTGTCTTGATCATATGTGATTTTCATTAAAAACTAATGACGGGAATGAAACTCTCGAGAGTCCTTTTGCATTCAAAACGAAACACTTTGAGGATGATATTTCGATCGCCAATAAAAGCCTCTGCTTTCCAAATGAATCCGTTTTAAACAGCAGAAATGAGCGAAACAGAAGAATCAACTCCAGAAATCATTTTCAAAAATGACAAGCCCAGATAAAAATCTCAAACATTCGTAAAAAATGTATGGAGGCCTAGAAATTATGTTATTCAATCCACATGTTCACCACTACGGATATCATTTTAGATTGCATTGAAATATTTTCAATAACTCTTAGTAGAACGTTCTAGTGGTGTTCAAAAGAAGCGATGGTTTGCGTAGCTTTGTAGAATCATCGGTGATTCATGATTTATTGTTTCTCTTCCGAGAATGATACACTAGCTGGTTATGCACTGAACCTGTATCACTTACTGTATTCTTCTTGTTGGTGTTATAGCTGTAACAGCTATAACGGCTGCCTTTCCCAGTTGACATACACACGGTCGCAGGCGATTATAAGTTCGTTCCATGATTCCACATTTCTAATAAATAAAACATCAAAAGCGCATAAAGGTAACCATTTCAATCTACATTTGGCAACACAAAACAAAAAAAAACAACAAAGTGTGCGTGTAATGCAGAAATAGACAGAACAAATGCATGGAAAAATGGGAGGAATACTTCCAATTTTCATCAATTCAAACCAATTAAAAACTAATGTACATTTTGTCAAATATACATAAAGAATTTGTAATTTTGAATCTTCCTGCGATTTCCCATTTAGTTTGTTTATAGCGTTATTAAGAACAAGTAAACTTTTTTCTTTGCTCAGCGATTTTTAATATGAATAATTCTATCGGTCAGAGATATTGTATGAAATTTTGTGTTACAAGAAAAATTTCTTGTGCCGAAATGTTTCAAATGTTGCAGAATACATTTGGGGACCCAACTTTGTCGAGAACACGGGTGTATGAATGATATAAAGCATTGAAAGACGACCGAGAAGAAATAAACGATTCGTCACGCCAAGAACGATCATATACCTTTTCAACTGATGAAAGCATCGACAAATTTAAAAAAAAATATACTCAGAAATCGTTATTTAGGTTTAAGAGAGCCAGCTCGTGGATTATATATCTCTCACGAGACCGTCATATTTTGGTTGATTTTTCAGGCATGAGAAAAGTCGCAGCACGTTGCAAAAGAGCCCAATTTTCTTCAAAAATTTCATCGCATTCAAATGACTGAAGACATGCTTGAACGATCAAATTATGATTCCACATTCGTCCAACGCATGATTACTGGCGGTGAGGCATGGGTGTAACTTTTTCCTATTTCCGAAACTCAAATTACCGCCATGTGGGACTTGTTTTGACAGCATTCAAGATATAAAAACGAATTTGCTGCGTGATCTAGAGGCAACTCCTGATTACAGCTATGGAAAGTGTTTCGATGACTTCGACGAATATTCGATGGAAAAGGTGTATTATTTTTAAGGCGAAAATATGAATTTAGATGATAAGAAAAGCGTTTTCTTTAAAACACAAATTTCCGCCATATATTTGACAGAATATATAGCATATCAAATAAAGTTTAGAAAATTTCCGATTCGACTAGTATGCAAATCATCCGTTTGTGACAAACATAGTTATCTACGTTAACATTACATCATAAAACCAAGACCTGTTTTCTGATTCGGCACCCCTACTGAAAGACGTAATCTTATGTCAAAACTGTGTTTTGAATGCAGATCAACTTGAAATTCATAATTCTGAGGTCATTTGCTTGCCTTAGGTTATATTCATAAGTTATAATAGTTTTTTATAATTCAAAGTCATACCGTTGATCATCTGAAATATTAAGGAAAGCGAGCTATTTTTGATAAGCTGACCGGTTAACATCCATTGTAGGGATTGTAACATGAATCTCATGGACTTCGTCAATCACATATTAATAAATATAAAAAGCCCATGAATTTGTTTTGTAAAATTTGAAGCAGTACGGATGCACAATGATCAAAATCCTCTATATTTTGAACTACTCTCCCTATCACGTAATTTACCTTTTTTTCTTTATAACGTTTATATTGCACACGAGTAGCGTTTCCTGAACCCAGATTGTTGATTTAAGAGAGTCTCTTTTTTATTTATACACTCTAAGGCTGAGGACATAGTAAACGCGGTGCGGTGCGATGCGATGCAATACGGAGCGAAGAATTGGAGCTCATCGCTCCAGATCACGCGTTTTTTTGATGTTTCATCACTGAGAGAAATAATTAGTAAATATAACGAATTTTTTGGTAAATACTACCAATCTATAGTCATTTTCGACCGTACTAATAAACATACTTGTCAAGCAGAACCATGATTCGGAAGCCCAATATAGGCTATATTTTCTCGCCGAAAATGCACGTATCAGAATTATACTATTATTATACCTCCGTATTGCCTTATGAGAACAATGAAAATGGTTAATACGCGCTTTTCTCACCAGTTTTCAGATATGACAATATCCAAGTTTACTAATGTTATCGAGTAAAATATACTAATCGCTGGTAGGGATGCAGGTTTGTTGACAATATGTACAAAAAATTTGTACATTCTCCTAATTTTGCATTACCAAACGTATTTGGTAGTTTTCGACCGAGGATTTTTCTAAGTGATTCCACTCCATTCCACATGTAAACAACCCAGCACAAGGATGCCAGATATGATAAAACATCTTCATTCTGTAAACAGTTGAATTGTGAGATATTTAATTTGATAATAAATTGATTTTTTCTCAAAAAAGGTAAAAATCTAAATTGAAGGCAACCATCACTTGCGTTCACTCGCGGCAAAACACTCCACGCACAGTTTCGCCGCATCGAAATCGCGCTCGCATCGCGTTTACTATGTCAGGTCCAGGCGGTTTGCATTTGTGAACGATAAAGCTATCCCGCAAACGAGCCCGCGCCCGCACCCGCATCGCATGGCAATCTCTATGTCCTAGGCCCAAGACTTATTTCATGACTGTAATCTCTAAAAATTTTGGTCTATGGTCTTCTGGTTCATACGGACTTAGATTTTTATAAATAGGTACGATAGGAACTTACCCCGCTCTACGGGACAAGTTGAAACAATGCAAATGAAAACTAAACATTTCAAAAAATGATATTATTCTAAATATCCAGTGTCTCTATTTTTATCGGAAGTCGTCTGTCATACCTAGTATATGCTGCAAACAGGTTTCAATTTAATGATTTAGTGATTTTTTAAGATGACTTTCAAGTTGAACTTCGAAAAGATCGTTTCAACTTGTTCCGGTGTACCTCATTTTGTCATATATGAATACAAAAAAAATGGATATATGGCAAGCTGTTCTTCAAAACTTTATTAGCCAGATCGCGGTCAACTTCTAAGCTGAGTGTCCATTGAACTGATGCCATTTTTCCCTAATGGACATTCCACCTTACTTGTTGAATTGATAGTTACAAGAGAATAAGTCTAATCTTAGCGAAAACTGAATAACTAAAATGACATTCTGGTGATACCTAAATCGTGTCGATAATGGAGACCTTACGACGCATCAGCACAAGCCGAAACTCATTGATCAGCACTGACGCTATTTCCTTCATCTTTGAACGAAAACCGAAGTAAGTGTATAACTAATCGTTATCATTGGACTGTATCAGCCCAGCACATCACATTTATTTTATAAGCATTTTAAACCGAAACCACAACAGGTAACTTAACTACGGTAGCCGCACGATTACAGTTTACAGATGAGATAATGTTACATGTAAACACAAACGTTCGTCTAACCTCAGTTATGCAATACGAAATAGCACAGACAGAAAAACTCGCTGACAAGAAATGTTTGTCTGTCGTATTTTAGAAAGTATAATTTCCTTGTTTTCACTTAAGCGTCCGCACTCATTTACTTCATGCTGACACCTTCATTCATTTACTACGGTGGAGTCGTACAAAGTAGAAAAAAAACAGTAACAGCCTTCATGGAGCGGCAGCACGCAGTCTAACAAAACCTAGCCAATATACTTCCACGCTAACGCCATTTGTATATAGAGAGACCACTGAAGTGTATCATAGCTGATGCTGTAAATACATTTAACTAATGGTCAATTGATTGACGGCTGAATGGCGGTCTTTAGCTTCGTTATCAGTATAAACAGAGTAATACGAGTTCTGCATATTCACAAGTACCGTCCCTGTAATCTACCGACACAGTGCAATTGCGGTACAGTGACAAGGAAAGTTGTTTACCTCCTCCCAACACAAACATTATCTCAGTCTGTTATGAGTTGTGCGAATTTTATTTACTATATGATGCACAGTAATTCATTGCGATCATGTCGATTCCGCAAGTTTTCTGATCAATGGTTTTTGCTCTTTTCTATTTATTACAGAAATCCAGGCTGGTGGAGGCGACGAACGGCACTGGAGAAGGTTCTCACGCTCATCAGTATTGTGTGCGGCATCGCTGTGGTCGCCCTGTTGATCTCTCTTCTTTCAGTGTTGCTGAGTGATCAAACGAATGAATGTGAGTATTGCGATTTCACGTGTGATGTGTTATTGTGCGGGATCCTGATCATTTGGCGCCAAAAGTAAAGATTTCGTAAACGGAAGATTTCCTCCGAAGTAAAAGTTTCGAATAGAGCACTCAGAACACATTCAAAGCTTGTTTTTTTTCACATAATAAATCTCAGCTAAATAATCATAAATGACGCAAGTTAATATCTACGTTAAGACAGCAGAAGCTGTAACTCAAGAAGAACCCACGCGACGCTACGCCTATTTATGTCTTGACTTGGAGAGATAAAAATCTGCGAATCAAGAAGCGCTAATTTCGCATGAGCTTTAGCTTAGGTAGACTGTACATTTCGTAGTTGCTCTTCGTGGTTGTCCTGAACCAGTGAAATTGCACAAAGAACACACCGAATGGCGCTTGGGAGTACCAATCCATTTTCATTGTGCAAGTTGCGGTGATTTTCGAACTTTAAATAGTCAATAACGACGCCGGCCACATCCTTTCATTCATCAGGGGAAGGGAAGGAATGTTCGTGTGATATTCGCGGCCTCTATAGCGTGGTTCCCTTGCGATTATCATGGAAGTGAAAAAGTGATAATTTCGTATGTCTCATAAATTTACTATTGCGAAGAGTCTTATCAAAGTTTTTACAAAGGTTATAATTCTTCCACGGATCCACGTTTCACGCGTTACATTCGTCAAGTCGTGCAAACAGATAGAATATTCAATGTCGGCGCCTAGTACGGGCGGGCCTCAACGTGTTAATACTTCCGCTATGCGTTAATTAAGCGGCTTCAACTTTATTGTATAATGAATTAACGCCAACTCGTCTCGAAGTTGAGAGCACCCTCAGAATGAATTCAAACATTGTTGATGTCAAAATATTAGCCAATTGATTAATTGCCTTTGTGAGTGTTAATTAATTGATCAGACTTTGTGTGTGTTTCTTAAGGCTGCAATAGAAATTGGCTACTACTCGTGTCCAACCTGCTTGATAGTTGGGTAGTTGGGTTTCACCACGGTTTGACTCGGTCGCCAACCGGCCGTCGAAAGCGGCGGCCCCCAAGCAAATCTGTTTTTCATCGATTGCCTAGCTAGATTGAAACATAATTGAGAATCCTTTAGATACTGGATTTTTTCACCTGGTGCAAAATTGGCCGGTTGATTTTCGATTTCAAATAAAGCTTGATATTGATATTGAAAGCATGATATTCAGAACCTGGAATCACAAAACCAGTTGTATTTAGGGAATGGTTAAAGGTAAAAAAAATGTTGTTATATTAAAATGCAAATAATGTATTATTCTCATCAGAAAAAAATATTGAGAAAATTTTCTGTTACAGCTCTGACGAATTTTCGTTTTCGTTCTCAAATTTTGGACGCTATCGTTAGCTTGCCAAATCTGGCTAAAACATCACCGGATCTTTGTGGGCCTTGATAAACGGAGGAAGACGTTTTCGCAGTTACTCTTTCCTATACATTTTCGAGTCCATTATCTTGTTTGTAACGAGAAGTGTGTTTTTGTGTCCACAGCTGCAAATCCCATGCCAAATCGGGAATTGCTGGCAAATTTATCAGCGAAAACGAACTTAAATCCACTGGGGACATCTCCTCTGGCAGAGGTCTTAAAGAATTTCAGGCCTGGGAGCTGTCCAAAATCCATCTTCACGTACGTTTCGCATTCATCAGCAGGTATCCTTGTAACTTTGCTATACAACTTTCGAGTGCGTCTTTTGGCCATTAGATTTTGCTTCAGCATCCTATTTGGTTGCTTGCAGGCACGAAATTACGAAAACCTTCTCGCATACGGATTCTCCGGATAGTACTTTGGTCAGAGATGTATTTTTTGGTGATGTCGTAGTCCGAGAGTCCCGTGTTTGTCTTAATTGTTCGCAATACCTTCAACCTCACCTTCCGATCGTAAGTTTCACTACGACGCGACTTCTGATTCACCCGAACAACAGTTGTACGTTCACGGAAACGTTTCAGTATAACATGCATGGCTAATTTAGCCACCTTCAGCGATTTTGCGATTTTAGTACCTGACCACGCCAGATTTTCAATTTCTTCTCCCAACTACCATCTTGCACAACTTTTCAAAACGAGTCAACATGAAATTTTTACCGTTGAAAGATACAGGTTTTCCAAACAAATTGTGTCGAACGAATTCAAATACGCCTACTACGACCGCTCCTTTAAAATAAACATTGTTTCCGGATTCTAACTCAAACCATTCGTGTATCAATAAGGTAAACCGGGGCAAGCTGAAATACGGAGTTAATTAAAACGTAAGCCATAACTTTTGTTAGGAATGATGGATTGATGTGATATATTTTTTCAGTAAACAATATCTTTCAACCCACCTTATGACAGCCATTACCAGAACATTGGAATGCCTTAACGCAATCCGCGCCTTTGTTTATTTTTCCTCGTTCGGGAAATCTAAACAAACATTTTTGCGCGGTGACTTCATTGGTCCGAAACACTGTTTTTTCAAAAATATCACCAGAATTACACGACGAGTAATCAAATATTGATAGAAAACTATACTGTAAAATCTTCTTCCATATATTTCTGAGCGTTTCAACTCACCTAATGTTTTTTTTCAATCCACAGGTAAGTTGAAACAGCAGTGAAAATCGGCTATTTTTTACACTTTTCTGCAGGTGCCGGACGTTATTTGTCGGTGATTGCTGTATGAATGAAAGGTGATAAATTCGAAAAATGAGAATCATTAATATTTCTTTCATCAGTATGTTCTACGTATTTCATGAATACACAGACATGAGACAAGTCAAATTTGGTAATTTTGCATCTAGGGATCGTTCAAATACTGCACCCAAAGTTAATTTTTAGCACATGTTATGGCATCCAAATTTATTAAATAATTATTAAATAACTCCCCAATACATGTATATAATTTGTATAATATATATGCTAGAGCCAATATGAGCGAGCGAAACAGGAGACACATTTAAATGAAAGCATATGAAAGCTTTCGTACAGTTTGCCAAATACACGGCCCAGTCAGAGAAAGATATATTGTCGTTCATGTTCTTCTTTATCCTCTTAGATAAAGAATCCATCAATTTCCATCTTCATTTTATGATGAGGTGTAATATTATCACGCTTCTATATAACAGCGCTGGCAGCTATATGGATATCGTGGTCGTATGAAATAGCTTTGCATTCCAACCGGCCTTGGTTCGATCCCCATTGACTTTGGACTTTGTTTTTTTGGCACAATCCCAAATTAAATGAGAAAAAAAAACAGAAAGAGATGTCTGCTCGCATACATACAAACCATTTTCAATCCTTTAAAACAGCTCATTATTTGTGCATTTGACCCTCCAGCACACGAAATGGCATCGTTTCTGCCAAAGATGAAATGTTTCCTGCCAACGCTAGTTTGGATGTACGTAACGCATTTTTTTACTATTTTAGACTCCCTCTTCCCTACATACTGTGACAAATGGACATTTATATAAAAATGTTTAGACTTATTTTGATTTATTACTAAACAAGCTTCCACAAGGCATCCTCACCTCCCATTCTGAGTGCGTTACTTAATATTTGAATATTTGAATGACCTCATTTGTAGCCGTTTTGAGTGACTCTACTCTGACATGAAGGTGTCTAAAATAATATTCTTGATGTTATTGTTTCGTATATTAGTTCCTGTATGTAGTGTCAATTTTGCGTCTACGACTACTCCCACACATCTCACGTGTACCAAAACTACTCCCTCACATCTCACGTGTACCAAAACTCTTTTTTCTAAATTTTTGTATGTTCCCGATTTTTGAAAAATAGTAAAATTTAAAAAATATTATTTTTTAGATGTTCATGCGATAGAGAGATGCATATTCTTGAATGCCTAAACTGCAGAAATATGAGGGAAAATTTGTATGATTTTCTTCAAATTTCTAGACTAGAATACTGCCTTAACATTTTCAGAATTAATATTTTTCGAAACTCCATTGTGAATATTTTTTATTGAAATTCATCCGTCATACTTTATATGTGCTGTAAACAGATTTCAATTTAGTGATTTAGTATTTTTTTTAAATAACTTCAAAGCAGGCCCGACATTTTTTTTATGGTGTTTATGCTAACCTCAATAAAACAAATTAGTTGTGAGAGTAGTTATTTCTTCATAAAAGGTTCGGTTTTATATTTTCTCTCAGATTGTTAGTTATTTAATATTAACCCATCCAGTTGTTCGACCTCTTGTGATAAAGTAGAAAATTGTCACTAGGAATAATTTCAATAATTTGTTAAATTTGAACAATTGAAAAGGTTGGAAACAACCGGCATAAGGTTTCGAAAATCGATAAAAACTAAATTTTCGAACAAAACTTCGTTTTTGACTGCGTACTCGTAGGCGAGTTTTAATAAAGTATTGTTATTTTAATTTAAGAAGTAAATTTTAAGTAATGAGAAAATTATCTGCACATATATTTTTTTTTCAAGAAACATAGTCATGAATAGAACAACAGTGATGAATGAGAAATTAAAAATTTCTAAAATTAACTATTGAAATCTATTATGTAATTCTAGTTCAACAGATTTTTGCTTGTTAGCTCTATTTTACTGTTATAGATACAGTCGGGTGAAAGCTGTCTGCATAACTTTTCGAGCTGTTCAGTTTGCTTGTTACATTTCTGATGCTTTGCTTTAAGAAACATTTGACAACTCGCTTTGATAAGATTCTATTGATTTACAAAACGATAGTTATCTATCGTTTGATCCAATTTACATAATAGGGACCAGCATTTTCGATAGATAATCTATAATTTTCATTTAATTAGAAAAAGTGATTCACCTCTAATTGGACATCTAGCTAATTGGCGGACCTGTAATGCGACACGAATTATTGGATATTTTGATATGATTCTCTAATTCGACGTAAACCTCCTTCGTGCAAGTTTCTACAACATGATAAATTTTTAGGAGTGTTTTCAATCATTTCACTAGATTATGCATTTTGGACACTTTTCTAGTGACTACTTGTTAGATTTTCAATGATTTTCCTGTTTTAACTTATTTTTCACATTGGGTTGTGTTTGTTGATAAGTCCAATTACAGGTAACAATCGCCTCTAATGCGACACTGAGTGGTGTCTCAGTATGACCCATTAGAGGTCTGTATCTGTATCTTTTTTGCATAAAATAAATACAAATAATGCCTAAAAATAGCATCAGCAAAAAACAATAGCAAAATTATAGAGACACGCACAGTCTCTGACAATGTGCGCGAGTATACGAGTTATGATTTTGCGCGCAAGTACAGGAAGGTTCAAACAAGAAAATCCAACCGTGCTATACGTATGGCATTTAGTCGAAAGTGTTGTATTGTGTTGTCTCAGTTCTAGGAAAGAACCTGATGTCATCATCCAATTTCGTCACAATTTTCACTGTCAACCAAGTCAAGTGGATATAACTTGTATATAACTTGATGAGATTAATCGTTAGAGTGCTGAGCAAATTTTGTGAGAGTATGCCAAAAATGTGAATGAGTTTGAGTATATTTAAAAAAGCTTCAGCTTAAAGGGGGCATTTGAAACCATTTCCTAAATCTATCGAAAAATGGATGAGCATTCAGTGATAGCATCTAGATTTTTCCATTATATTCCCGGAAGACGAAATCGTTTGTTAAAAGGTGATCCCTAGAGGAGCGCTATCCTCAAACTCGAACGGTCAAAATCAATGTTCACTGATAAACAAATTTTTGAAAAGATTTCCACGATCAAAAATATCGAAAAGATCGAAAAGAAAAGATCGATTTTCGCGATTTGTTGCAGTACAAAGAACGAACCAAAAAATCGGAAATCGGAGAGGAAAAGATCGATCTGCTGAATATCGATGCAAGATCGCCCAATCCTAGTTCAAACTTGGTTTTATTGTCTAGTATTCATTATTTTTTTAATGACTGTTTGATACAGTCAACGTTGGTAGCCCGCAGCCTAACATTTGAATAATTAGTCGCCCGTAGTGCCCAAAAGTTTGGCCACCACTGATATAGATGATTGTCTAACTAGAGACTGCACGCTGAGACAACTTGCAGACGATGGAGTTATTTCCATCACGGGTACTAATCCCGCCGTTCTGCAAAAATCCTTGCAAGATACCCTGAACAATCTGTTCACGTGGGCTCTCAAGCTGGGTATCGAATTCTCTACGGAGAAAACCGAAATGGTCGTTTTTTCTAGGAGCACGAACCCGCCCAATTCCAGCTTCACCTATCCGGCAAAACGATCAAGCACTCGATGTTTTTCAAATACCTTGGAGTATATTTTGACTCTAAATGTACCTGGGGAATACACATTGCGTATTTGAAACAGAAATGCCAGCAAAGAATCAATTTTCTCCAAACAATAACCGGAACATGGTGGGGTGCCCATCCAGGAGACCTCATTCAGTTATACAAAACAACGATATTATCAGTGTTAGAATATGGCAGTTTTTGCTTCCGATCAGCTGCCAGGATTCATATTCTCAAGCTGGAGAGAATACAATATCGTTGCTTGCGTATAGCAATGGGGTGTTTGCATTCGACACATACGGTGAGTCTCGAAGTTTTGGCAGGAGTACCCCCGCTTACTCTTCGGTTCACAGAATTATCCTACAGATTTCTCATCCGTTGCAAGATCATGAATCCATTGGTGATTGATAACTTCGAAAATCTACTCCAACTGATTCCTCAGTCAAGTTTTATGTCTTTATACCATGAGTACCTTACCCACAACGTGCACCCTTCACCAGGCATCTCCAACCAAGTTTGCTTCCCATACTTTTGCAATTCCTCTGTCATTTTTGATCTGTCCATGCGACAAAAAAATCCATGGAATCCCAGATCATCTACGCTCAGATTCTATTCCGCCGATATTTTCGGCAGAATATGGGGGCATAGTTAGATCTGATAAAATGTTCTTTACTGACGGTTCATTCATAAACGGGTCCACTGGCTTTGGCATCTTCAATGAAAATTCCAGTGCCTCTTTCAAACTCAAAGATCCTTGTTCCGTGTATGTTGCTGAACTGGGTGCGATATACTACGCACTGGGGATCATTGAAACATTGCCCATCGACCACTATTTTATTTTTTCAGACAGTCTCAGCTCATTAGAGGCAATCCGCTCAATGAAGGTTGATAAACGCTCATCTTATTTCCTAACAAGAATAAAACAACTATTGAGTGTTTTGGTCGAAAAATTATTCAAGATTACCTTAGCATGGGTTCCCTCTCATTGCTCGATTCCGGGGAATGAGAAAGCGGACTCGCTAGCTAAGGTGGGCGCTTTAGAAGGCACACTTTTTGAAAGGCAAATTGCTTATAATGAATTTTTCCACATTCCTCGTCAGTATACGCTCGTAAGTTGGCAGCGCATGTGGAGTGGAGATGAGTTCGGTCGTTGGTTACACACGATTATCCCTAAGGTCTCGACGAGGGCATGGTTCAAGGGATTGAATGTAGGTCGTGATTTCATTCGCGTGATATCTCGGCTTATGTCCAATCACTACAACCTAAACGCGCATCTCTATCGCATTGAGCTCGCAGCAAACAATCTTTGTGATTGTGGCGATGGCTACCACGACATCGAGCATGTTGTCTGGTCGTGTATCCGGTTCCATGCTGCTCGCTCTCAGCTCTCTAGAGCACTAAGAGCACAAGGCAGACAATCGGATATCCCCGTCCGGGATATCTGATCCTGATCTTCTGCTTCATCTATACCTGTTCCTCAGAAACGCCGATGTCAACGTTTAATGATGTTTCCTTCGTTGTGTCCCCGTTTCATATCCCTCCTATCCGATCGATAAACTTTTACTTAGTCGCGGCAATACATACACACACTCTTTACAGACACACAGGCCAAAGGTTGTACCGCTCATGACAACTCTACACGAACTGATGATTGCGCCGGCTAGTGACCATTCTATCCTGGATTCCTCGAGTCGAGAAAGACGCACCACGCTAGATATGAGGTACAGACTAGGGGGGCGTTGCTGATTAATGGTCAGCTGCATCCCAATAGGAAGTATCCCGTGTCGAGCACACGTACAGAGCATTGGAGACAGCAATATCCCAATTACGAAAACACTTGTAATACTAACCTCGAGCCAACCGCGAGTAATCGGTTACATATTACTAACATAGATAATAAGAAAAATTGTATTGAACTCCCGGCCCGGTACAACTTCGAGAAAATCGTTTCAACTTACCCCGGTGTTCCTTATATCATTCATCCGCCGATTAGGATTGCGCCACCTCGGCGACTTGGGGCCGTCTCGGTTCCTTACCCTCGTTTGATAAAGAATTTGCTACCATCTAATTGAGCTCAGAATAAATTTGATTAAGAAAAAAATAAATTCATAATATTAATTGCGCTCCGGTGGCGTTAATACGTAAGTGCCGAATTATCTTTCGAATAAATCCAAATTCATGGCATCCTAAGTTTTATCTCAATTTACCGTCTTGCCTCAAATTTCGAACACTTTTTATTATTTTTAAATGTTAATTTACTAAACTTCAATGTTAAAAATAATTGAATAATGAAAACCCTGACATTCTTTGAGGTATAGGCTTCGTTTTAACATAATTTACAGGTATCGACACAGCTGATAATTTATAATACTAAGCATTTGCAAAAAAAAGTGACTGTCACAACCAGTGACAAAATGTATGCGTTAGCAAATTCCGTAAAAAAACAAACATCGTTTATTTTTTAGTTTTTGTAGTTGTTCTAACTATTTGCTGTGTTCATGTTTAGTACTAGAAAAGGTAAGAATCTAATATAAATGGATGAAAAAAAATGAACTTTTATGCAGAAATCTTCATTCAATTTAGTAATAAAGTAGTGTTCGAAATTTTAATCAAGTTTCGACGCATGATTCATATTCCGAACAGTAGATGTTTGAACACTCTATTTCCAGGCAAATACAGAAATAGTTCACAAATTAGGATACAAGGACAGTCCAATTATGGAGCAAAAATATAACATATAAATTAACTCAATTTGTAAACAAATGTTTGTGAGCAAACCAAGGAGAGCAAAATTGATTTTCTTGGTCAGGTTTTTTTTAACTAAAACCACAATAATGAAACCGGATTCCAAGTAACAGATTGGACTGTTTTATATACAGAGTCGATTATGCTCGGTCTTTTCGTTTGCTCGGAAACGCTTCCCATATTTCTTCAATTATACCATCGCCAATACATCTCTGAAACGTGAAATCATGGTTAAGGATTTGGGTATTCTCCTAGATTCTAGCCTAACCTTCCGAGATCACGTAAGTTATATAACCACCAAAGCCTCAAGATGTCTTGGCTTCATTTTTCGTGCAGCAAAACAATTTAGTGATGTTCACTGCCTGAAAGTTCCATATTGTTTGTTGGTTCGATCCTCACTGGAGTATGCAGCAGTTGTATGGGCACCGTATTACCAAAACGGTATACAACAAGTGGAGGCAATCCAACGCAAGTTTGCACGCTTTGCACTTAAACGACTGCCTTGGAACGATCCTTTCAATCTCCCAAGATATGAGGATCGATGTCAGCTAATCGATCTGGACGAAATGTTTCCAAGGCTTGCTTTGTATCTGACGTTCTACAATCGCACATCGATTGCCCTGCTTTGTTGAACAAGTTTGATTTGTATATTCGTCGTCGAACTCTCCGTTCGCACGATTTTCTGCGAATTACTACATTCCGCACAAATTACGGCCACAATGAACCAATAAGTGGCATGTGTCGAGTGTTCAATGATTGTCATCGTGTTTTCGACTTTAATTTGACTCGTTCTATTATCAAGAAAAAGAATCGTGCAGTGCTCCGTTAGATTGGATTGGTATATTTAAATTTGAATAAGTTATATTGCAAGTACTAATAGTACTTGGTTGTCAATTTTTCGTAATTATAGTTCAACAAGAATACACAGAAATAATTTATCAGAAGAAATAAGGTAGCTAGTGTGAAAAACAGTATTTTATGTCAAGTGGGTGGAATTATGCACTGACTGGTATAAGGGAGCTTCACGGTATCTATCATCTGAATCGGTTCAGTAGTTCAAAAGTTATGATATTTTTTAATTGCATATTTGCAGTTCGGAATTTGAGACAAAAGTGTTCAAATATGAGTCAGTGACAAAAATGGTGTTCGGAATTGGAGACAAATGTAATTAAACATATTTTTAGTTTTTTACTATGAATATGTATTTATAAATCAATGTTATTGTAGTCAAGTGAAGAAAGGCCTAATTGTATCCAAAAATCAAATTAATTTCGCGAAACAGTACCATTTTCAGTAATGAAAAGCTGTCCAATGGCCAACAAAGCTTAAATTGAGACAAAACGATAAATGTGTATAGCTCTATAAAGATACTTGGAGTATGTTCTTCCTAGTCCAATTGATGTGTTGTAAATCTTCGAAAGCATCATTCAAATGACCTCACTTATATCTGCGAAATAACTCGGAATGTCCAAACGCACAAGACAGGATTAATTAAGGACTAATTATCTCTTTTAAGCGAATGACGAAATCGTACACATGATGATAAGTCCGTTAAGTTTACAGTTATGAAATCATCCTTTCTCTTCTCATTTAATTACAGCAGCCAGCGGTTCGTCGCAGTCACCACAGGCTCTAACCAGTTTTCGTCGTGGCAAAAACATAAAATTCGGCTCAAATGACGCGAAAGGAAGTGACTTCCTCTGTCTTTCCCCAGGATGCATCCACTCGGGTCAGTGAAAACGTCCATTTGCACTCCTGAACGATATTTGTCATTTTTTACTTTTCCCTCTCACTCGACAGCTTCCAAAGCGCTGGAACAGATGGATTCTAGCGTGGAACCGTGCGACGATTTCTACAATTATGCATGTGGCAAGTTTTTGAAGAACACCAATATTCCTGACGAGAAAGTTTCCGTTAACACGTTTTCGGTGATCGGCGATCGGCTGCAGGAGCAGTTGCGATCGTTGGTGAGCGAGGAAATAGGCGAAACCGAGGCGACACCGTTCAAGCTTGCCAAAAATCTATTCAAACTGTGTATGAATAAAAGTGAGTTCATTTATGAGACGGTCATTCAACATGTCCTATCCTTTAGCTAGAATGATTGAAAGACAATATTGTAAAAGTTGGGATGGAAAACTGATCCGTTTGTTTTTTTTTCAGCACGGATCGAGGAGAAAGGCATCAAACCGCTTCTCGACATACTGGAATCATTGGGTGGTTGGCCCGTATTAAAGGGTGACCAATGGGACCAGGACTCTTCTTGGACATGGGTGAAATCTGTCGGCGATTTCCGTCAGCAGGGGTATAGCACGGATTACTTCTTCGATTTTTCCGTTGGAACCGATTTGAAGAACTCAACTCGTAGAATTATTGATGTAAGAACATTTGTATATGCATTCGAGCAATTGCTGAAACAACTTTTCCATTCCAGACAGATCAAGCTGCTCTAGGCATAAGCCGTGAATACCTAGTCAAGGGGATGGACAGTCCAATCGTGTCCGCCTATTACAGCTATATGGTCGACATGGCCGTTTTGCTAGGTGCCGAAGAGGAACGCGCCAAACGGGAACTTCTCGATTCGCTCAACTTTGAAATTGCTCTTGCCAACATTTCGTTACCGAATGAAAAACGTCGCAATGCAACCGCTCTTTACAATCCTATGACCGTCAAAGAATTCCAGCTGAAATATCCCTACACAGATTGGGTTAAATATTTCAATGTGATTCTCAAGGATACTGGAATCGCAATCGACGAGAACGAGGTTATCATTGTTAGTGTGCCCACTTTCATGGAACAGTTGGGACCCCTTCTTCAGAACACACCGAAGAGAACCATGGCGAATTATGTCATGTGGCGCATAAGTGGATTCTCCTCATTCTTCCTGACCGAGAAGCTGAGGAAACGGCAACTCCAGTACACCACAGCACTGAGCGGCAAGCAAGAACAAGAGCCGCGCTGGAAGGAATGTGTTGATATTACCGCCGGAAGCTTACCAATCTCAGTTGGAGCCCAATATATTAGGAAATATTTCCAGGAGAAGTCTAAGCGAACTGCATTGGACATGGTTAACGACATCAAGGCAGTGTTTGTAGACATACTGAAGAAAGTTGATTGGATGGACGAAGTCACTCGCCAATCGGCCCTAGAAAAAGTTGCTTCCATGGTCACTCACATTGGCTATCCTGACGAGTTAATGGATGACAACAAAATAGCTGATTACTATAAAGACTTACAGTTCAAGAAGGAAGACGATTATTTGACAACGATTTTATACATGAATCAGTTTGGAACAACGAAAGCCTTCAGAAAACTGCGATTACCGGTGAATAAAACTGACTGGATTACCCACTCGAGGCCAGCTGTTGTGAACGCATTCTACTCCTCAATCGAGAACAGCATTCGTAAGTAATACCAACGTAAATCAACTGGTAGCAAATAATCAATAAATCGTCTAATTCACAGAATTCCCAGCCGGTATCCTTCAGGGACAATTTTTCTCATACGATCGACCAAAATATATGAACTATGGTGCAATCGGATTCGTTATCGGACACGAAATAACACATGGATTCGATGACCAGGGCCGTCAATTCGATAAGAATGGTAACCTTATCGAATGGTGGCAGCCAGATACCAAGAAAGCATACCTCGAGAAAGCCCGATGCATCATTGAACAGTACGGAAACTACACTGAACCGAACGTAAAACTGAACCTGAATGGCATCAACACCCAGGGAGAGAACATCGCGGACAACGGTGGCATTAAGGAAGCATACTATGCGTACAAGAGATGGAGCGAGAAAAATGGACCAGAACCTCGCCTGCCTGGTTTAGATATGACACCGGAGCAGATGTTTTGGCTATCGGCCGCCCAGACTTGGTGTTCCGTCTACCGTCCGGAAACAATGAAAATGCGTATCACCACCGGAGTTCACTCACCTGGACAGTTTCGAGTACTTGGTCCAATGAGTAATATGATCGAATTTTCAAAAGATTTCAATTGTCCTACCGGATCACCAATGAATCCCGTCCAAAAATGTGAGGTGTGGTAGACTTCACGAGTGAAACTCACATGAGTTCATTCATTATCTCTTCTTCATTTTTGCAACAATGTCTGTATTTTTATCAAGCTATTGGTGGCTATGCATCCATTCATGTATCTGCCGTTAACACTTCCCTCTTGTCGCCGTTCTCAGCAAACGAACGTGATATAATGGGAACTGTTCTGTTCTTGTTTTTGAAGGGACTTTAACCCAAAGGTCATTCGTCCCTTATATAATGGGAACTTCCTCAGTTAGTTCTTATATAATTGGTCAATGATAGGGGAGGGTGTTCTTAAACCGACTACCTGAATTGTGAAGGCCATCATGGATTTATAATATTTGTTTTAGTGGATTCAGCATTGAATTGTATAGTCCGGTTCACAAGTCTATCCATTAGGACCATCCGCCCCTACTTATAATTTCGTGAACAGAAATTGAAATTGCGCCATCATTGTGAAAAAACACACACAAATCGCTACAAATAATTTATTCCAATTTATTGTATCAAATGCTTTTAAACAAAACGATTCAATCGCTAAAAAAACAAAACAAAAAGTGAATTTCCTTGGTTGTTGGAAATATGTGTGTGATATTGATAATTTGTTGTTACAAACGTATCAACGTACGTAGATAATTCATATGAATCAAAGTTAACAAAAAAAAAAACACAAAAATGTAGAAAACTGATATAAATGGTCAGTTTATCCTACATCTGGAGCAGATGACTTAATGTTCTTGTTATAACGTAGTCAATAAATACTTCATTGTACTTTTTGTTATATTGTAAGGTAATGATTGTCTGAAAATAAAATGTTTTCTACTAATTGTTTACTTACCTTTCATTTGTCCAAAAGCATCACTACAAGATTCACTTGTTTATTTATTTATTTATAACTACCTGACCGGGCAAACTTCGTCCCGCCCAAAATTCATTTTTGTTATCAATACCTTCAAACATTCGCGTTTTCTTACTAAGCAAACATTCATGGATCCAATTGCAGAACTGAACATTGATTGATCTTCTAATCGCCCCTTTAAAATCACCTTTTACTATAGAATACCTAGTACTTCTACCAAAACTCGTCATTTTAATATCAGATTACTTTCAAAAAATTTTCAATTGCCATATATTTTCATATATTTTTTTTGGTCGATATATGTGTAATATTTTTATGGGCCCCCCTCTCAATTTCAGAGGAGGGAGGGGTGTCATTCCATCATAGAAATATTTATCGTGCCCAAAAACCCTCACATCCCAAATTTGGCTCCATTTACTTGAATAGTTCTCTAGTTATGCACAAATTTGGGTTTCATTCACTACTCATCCCGGGTGGCCGTCTTCCCCCACCTTCCTATACCAGACTCATACATTTCGGTCAGAGCGTTGAAGCGTCCTATGATATGCAATTGCACAACGTAAAAACGTGGGGTTTTCGTATTGCGATAGTTGGAGCATTGCAGTTTTCGATATGACGATAATTGGTACATAGATGTAAAATTGCACTAGTTATGAGAATACAAAAATACAAGTTTTGTTTAAAAACACAACATTGAGAAGGTTGTAATGCATGCGTCTACCATGTGTTTGCATCAAAACAGCCGCTTTACAGTATGAAAATCTCATTATTTTGATTGCATGATCCTTAGCGAAATGTTAAGAAGTAAGCAGCATTGGGACACATTATTTTTAGACTATATTTTCCAACAATAGCAATATTTTTAGTGTGGTATCAAGTACCGAAATCTATAAAGAAGAGTTTACTGATGTTTAAAAATTATTTAAGAGACATTCAAAATTAGACAACTAATAGAAAACTCATCGAACTTTTCCGAAAATTTTCAATTGCCATATATGTTTGGTCTAAATATGTGTAATATTTTTATGAGACCCCCTCTCCATTTCAGAGTAGTGTCATTCCATCATAGAAATATTTCTCGTACCCGAAAACCCGCACATCCCAAATTTGGCTCCATTTACTTGGTTAGTTATCTAGTTATGCACAAATTTGTGTTTCTTTCAATGCTCATCCCGGGTGGCCGTCTTCCCTCACCTTCCTATACGCTTTTAACATAAAATGCAATTTTTGAATGATTATTTTTAACAGTATATCTATACAGCCATTCCATGCCAAACTGATATAGTGGTTCTCAGATTTTAGTCAAAAGTGGAAGTTTTGTTCTCTAACGCAAATTATTAGACCCGTATTTTTTAATTTTTTTTGTTAGGGTGACCATTTTTATTTTAGGGTGGTCCGTGATAACGCACCGGCTGGTGCTTGAAATGAACACCGGACGTCGAAGGCTTTACTGCTCGGCACACAAATGAACCGATCCGGAAACCGTACCGTTTTTCGGATGAATTAAGAAAAAGCGTTTGAATTTTGAACTGAGTTCTCTCGAGTCTACCTTTGGAGTGGTTTTATTTGGTCATTCGGTCAGTTTTATAAGCTTGGCATGATAAAGGCGAGAACAAAACCTACTGTGTTGCGTTACAATGAGGATTGTGTTTTAGATCTCTATGCTGACAATGATGTGGCTAGATGAGCTTTGTTAGCGTGACAATGATAAGTGTGATGACGATAGTGAGCTTTCAAAGCGTATAATGATGTGGCTCACAAGAGCGTTGTGTTATAAAGGTTTGTTGTTGCGTGTATCACTGACAATTTAAACATATTATCTATCGTGTGGTTTATACAATATCCAACAGTCCGAAAAATCCATTTTCTTGCATTTTTTTCGTTATTATTGATTGTATTTGTTTTTTATAGTTTTCATGGTCTCGGGACCAAAGGCGCTTTATTTTTAATATTTTTTCTGGAAAGCTGAGGATTTTTCACTTAACATATCTTCCCAAAGTTAACCGATGGTCCGAAAAATAATTTATTTTCCCATTTTTTCCACGACAAATTACTTTTGATCTACTAGACCGATTCAGATGATCGACATAACAAATTAAAGCCAATAAAGCCAATGAGCTAATCTTGCTAGTAAAAATATTACACTTTGAATGAAAATGGATTTTGTTTTCGTAATTATTGATTATATTTGTTTTTTATAGCTTATATCGTTTCGGGACCAAGGGCACCTTTTTTCACATTTTATCCTGAAGCTGAGATTTTTTTATATAATAGACCCGAATACCAGAGAGGTGTTATTTTTCGTCTTTAAGTTATGATTTTTCAAAGTTAACATGTTTTCAGTTTTCGTTCAATATTTCTTTGCGACTAGACTGGATGTATGTGACTATAATCTAATTAATTGGCAAGTGCTGTGCTGTTTCTTCAAGAAAAAAGTTAGCCAGTAGACTTTAATTTGATATGTCGATCATCTGAATCGGTCCAGTAGTTCAAAAGTAATAAATTTTTGAAAAGTCATTTTTGGGAAAAAAAGGAAAATAATTTTTTGGACCATCAAAAACGGAAAAAAACTCCTCCCTGATTTCGAGAAATGTTATGTGAAAAATCCACAGCTTTCCTTAAAAAATAGAAATAAAATATAGCGCCCTTGGTCCCGAGACCATGAAAACTATAAAAAACAAATACATTCAATAAAGATATAATCAAAATCTATTTTTTTTGCAAGTGTAGGATTTTTTCAAGAATGACTAATGAGCTAATTAGCTTTAATTTGATATGTCGATATGCCACCTTAACAAAAAAAAAATAAAAAAATGCGGGTCTAATAGTTTGCGTTAAAGAACGAAACTACCACTTTTACGAAAACCTGAGAATTACTATATCGGTTTGATATGGAATGGCTGTATATATACAGGGTTTTCCAACTTTTAATTCTGAAAGTAAATTGAAATAAAACACGCTTAGAATTCGAATTTCGATGAAACTTTTATTTCAAATTAAAGTTTGGTTTGTGCCATTATGTGTGAAATACAACATCATTCAAATGTCCACCTAGGGCTTCCTCGCACACCTTGATCCGGAACAGGTAATTTTCGATGACCTTTCGGCACATATGGGGCGGTATCTCGGTCATAACTTCACGAATGTTGTCTTTCAAATGTTCAAGAGTTTGCGGAGAGTTGGCATAGACACGGTCTTTCGCATAACCCCACAAAAAAAAGTCTAGCGGGTTCAAATCGCATGATCTGGACGGCCAATTGGCATCACCAAAACGCGAAATTATGCGTCCCTCAAATTTCGTTCGCAATATGGCCATGTTCGGTCGTGTTGTGTGGCACGTGGCGCCGTCCTGCTGAAACCACATGTCAGCCGTATCCATATCTTCAATTTGTGGCAAAAAAATCGGTTGACATGCGGCCATAGCGCTCACCATTCACAGTTACCGTCTCGCCGTCTTCATTTTCAAAGAAATACGGCCCGATGACTCCACCAGACCATAATGCGCACCAAACAGTGACTTTTGGCGGATGCAATGGCCTCTCAACAATCACGTGTGGATTTTCTGAGCCACATATATGGAAATTTTGGGTGTTCACATAGCCACCGAGCTCGAAATGTGCCTCATCGCTGAAGAAAATTTGATGCGAAAATTCAGCATTTTGCTGCTGTTGTTCGTTTACCCAATCGACGTATGCCCGACGCATTCCATGGTCACCACGCTCTAATTTTTGTACCAGTTGGACTTTATATGGATGTAGGTGCAAGTCCAAATGCAAAATTCGCCACAATGATGTGTTTGACAAGCCCAATTGCTGAGCACGCCGTGGAATCGAAACATTCGGGTCATCCTCCACACTGGCAGCAACAGCAGCAATATTTTCGGCCGAACGCACATTACGATGATGCACAGGTTTCACAATATCCGCTACGGATTCAGTTTGTTCGAATTTACGCACTACATTAGCGATTGTGTGCTCTGTAGGCCGTCCATGACGACCAAAATCCGTCCGTAATGCTCGAAAAACATTTGCCGGTTTTTCATCATTTTTATAGTATAATTTAACAAAATTAACACGTTGTGCGATGCTAAAACGATCCATATTGTAAAATGGCAGACATTCAACTAACGATATGACGCTTTGGTTGACAGCTATGTCAAACGGTTGTCAGCGCAGGGTTGTATACTTTCGGAAGCCCGAAATGGAAAACCCTGTATAAATGGATTTCTGTCTGTCTGTCCGTCTGTCTGTCTTTCTGTCTGTCTTCCTGTCTTTCTGATTCTTATAGACTCGGAAATTACTGAACCGATCGACGTGAAAGTTTGTATGTAGGGTTTTTTGGGACCGGAGAAGGTTCTTATGATAGTTCAAGACCCCTACTCCTCTCTAAGGGGGGCTGCCATACAAATGAAACACAAATTAGTGAAGCAAACGGAACCAAATTTGGTATTTTTGTTAGAGTGCAATGAATGTTTCTATGGTGGATAAACACTCCTCCTCCCTCTCTAAGCCATCCAATCCATCCAATTTCGTCACAATTTTCACTGTCTGCCTATCCAATGTGATGTTGTAAATACAACTTGTAATCACTTGTTTTGTAAAGACGAAACTAAAAACTGTTTCTTCTAAATTTACGGTCACTGATTTGACAACCTTGAAATGGATCCAATGTTTATGAAGTTTATTAGGTGGTTTTTGGTGAGATTAAAAACAATGTTCCCTGGCAAAACAAATTTACAAAAATTTCTGTACGATCAAAAAGATCGGAAAGATCGTAAAGAAAAGATCAATTTCTGAAATACAAAGAATCGATCCAAAACATTGAAAATTTTCAAAAAACTCAGAAGGAAAATGGGAAAATTCAATTCCCATATCTGAAAATAATCTGATTTTATAACAGTTCGGCTGAAAAGTTCATCATGTTCAAAGTTCAGGTCTACATGGCGCCTGTTGCAAAAATCTACTTAACTATCACAAAGCACCAAAGGATACGTGTCAAAATTTGACAGCAAGCGGTCGATTGGTTCGTGAGTTACAGCATTGTTATTGTGAAAAAAAATGGAAAAATCATAAACGAGGGCAAAATTGTTTCATAACACCTTCTAAGAGATTCTCAATAAGGAATTTAACGCCATATATAGGACATCACAACAATAAATGCAATTGTTTAATACACAAATTTGGTTCAGAAGTTTTTATTTTCACATTCTCTGCTTTGCAGAGAAATAGATTCCTAATCATCATTTTGCCGAATATACACATTAACAAGAAAAAGTACCTAAACGCGTAATAAAGTATCAGAAGCTACTTCTATGTTGAACACATTCGAGTAAGACAATGCAGATGAATATAAATGCATTCCATGTCATTTCAACTGTGATCTGACAATTTCCCAGAAAATGTAGGTTCTCCTGTTCGAAGAAGTTTAATATAAATTTCCCTGAGTTGAACAGAAGAGTGGTAGGGAAGTTTTTGCCTATTAATATTTAGTTCCAGTTCCAGAAGTATTTCTTCAGTGCTGGAGACAATCACAATCCCAGTTTTCAGAGAACACTTCTCCACAGATTGGAAGCTAGTAATCGAATTGGAATTCGGAATCTATGATCATGTTTCGAAGCGAAGTTAGTACAGAAATCCTTTTCCTCCCGTTATCGATTTATGATCAAGTTTTTCCTGCTCTGAAAGCCATGCCATCTAAAAATACAGACAGCACCTTGTTTAGCAAATTAAGAAACCTGAATCAATTGGTATTGTACCTTCTGTTTATGTTGCCTTGAAGCAGCTTCACAGCGATCCAGAACCATTTTCTCAGTAAGAACACCGTTTTCAGAAGCATAGCATGCAGCTTGCCACGACACTCCCAATTTGGAAATCTCGCGACCGGACATTCCTTCACACATCACGGCCATTTTGCTGCAAACGGCGCTATAGTCCCATTGTTCTACTTTGAAGCGTCTGAAATTAATCATTAAACAATCATTCTATATTTGTTTGTAGTTATTAACGAACTTTTTTCCTACTGCCGCCGGCTGGAGTACAAATTTATCGAAATATAACCGAATCAATCGTTCCCGTTCTTCTAGTCCTGGTAGCGTAAATTCCACCATCTCATCCAAACGGTCATTGATAGCATAATCGAACTGTTCCGGGGTGTTGGAGGCGAGAACCAACATAAATCGTGGATTTTGTTCACCTGTTCGATACAGGAAGGCATTCAACGCCGACCGCATGTCCTCCGAAATTTGTGCGGATGATCTTTTGTGCAAGAACGCATCCGCTTCGTCGATAAACAGTAACAATCCACGACGACTTGTACTGGCCCAATCGAAAACTTTGTGAATCGCTGTCACCGCATCTCTACCCATCGGTCCGACATCACCACCAGTCATTATAGCATAATCCATCCCCGAATGAGAAGCGAGCTTTTTAGCGAACATGGTTTTACCAGTCCCGGGAGGACCATGCATCAGAATGTTACGGTAAAGCCCTCTGTTGTTCTTTGTATTTTTCGTTGCAATCGCAATGTCTCGCAATCTTTCCTCCAGTTTCGGTTGAAGAACAACACCTTGCAGTGCATCTGTAGGTTTTGATTGCATTCGCTTGAATGTAGCTATTGGATGTCGAAGTGAGTCTAATAGTGAAAATCTGGATGTTTCATTAACAAGCGACGGTTTGCCAATTCTAGCTTCAATATAGCGTGCTGCTACACCAGTGCTGCCTTTCGCGGAATAGATTCCAAGGGCTAGCAATGATAAACCACCAACAGTTGTCGCAACTTTGTTCCAATCAGACAGAAGAGCGTTAGCTCCCTGTCCGAGTACCGATCCAGCTGTTTTTATACCCTCCATCACTGTGATTCTGTTCTCCTCCGCTTTAAGACGTATTTGTTCCAATGTCAAATCCCGATTTTCTCGGTCTACCTTAGCTTTCGCTCTCAACTCAGCCTCCAGAAGTTTCATTTTATTTTTTTCACGTAGTTCCATTTCGTGCTCAATAGTCTTCCTTCGCATTGCTTCTTGTTTCGCCACGCTTTCCTCTTGTTTTCTCAGATTCTCGTCTTGTACTCGCTGTTGT
This sequence comes from Toxorhynchites rutilus septentrionalis, assembly GCF_029784135.1. Classification (NCBI taxonomy): domain Eukaryota; kingdom Metazoa; phylum Arthropoda; class Insecta; order Diptera; family Culicidae; genus Toxorhynchites; species Toxorhynchites rutilus. Next base: position 265,317,512 of record NC_073746.1, on the reverse strand, counting down.
TGAGCAAGTTGTTCTTCGTAGCGTTTTCGAGCTAACTGATCCTGATATTGTGCCCGCTGTTGTTGCTGCTTAGTTTCTTCAGCAAGCGTCTTGCGCCGTTCCTCATGATCAACACGCTTTTGTTCTACCTTAGATGTTTCAATATGTGCCTCATATTCTTTAACTTTAGCGAGGTATTCTTGCTGTCGTGTGTTTTCCTGCAATTTCGACAACTCAAGTGCCTCTAGTGCATGTTCTGTAAATAGGAAGACATTATTAGAACAAGATCAACGAGACACAAATTTACCGAACACTTATTTCCATGTCACATGAAAAATTACGCAATCATTTTGTCGATTCTATTTCAATAATCCTTACTTGATCGCTCCAATGTTCTGGCAGCTTCAGCGGCACGTTCCAGCGCTGACGAATCAAAACGGTACGCTTCCATTGCTTTCCGTTCGGCCTTAGTCAAGTTTGGATCACCGGTGGCTTGTCCTGCTGTTCCAGGTTCCTGAAAACCACCTTCACTGCCGGGTGGAGGCATTTGCGGGACTTGACTTTTATATCCGAACAACCACGACATATTTATCTGAATATATATATATATATAATCCGAAAAAGTCCTCAAACAGTGCAGCGAACGAAAATGTATACGAAAAATGACGCAATTATTTTAAAACAGCAGCCACAATCTATCGTCCGGCTAAATAAGCTAGAAACATGAGGAACACGATGTTTCTCACAGTGATATGATTTGAGACGAATGATAACCTGCGCCGAAACGTCAAACATCGTGATGCATTCAGAGCTGCCAGATGTTTTATAAATTTTTTTCGAATGTTTGTGAAAAATGTATGTGAGTTACAAAAATGTCTGTAAAGGCTGATTTAGACGATGCCAGTCAGCGCTCTAGTTGAAGTATCCAGTGAATAGAGAACAGACACTCTGTTCAAATTAGAGGCCAATTACTTGTTCGATACTGGTACAAGTAACTTGGACAGAGTGTCTGTTCTCTGTTCACTGGATACCTCAACTAGAGCGCTGACTGGCATCGTCTAAATCAGCCTTAAATATGTTCATGCAGGAAATTTGATTTTCTCTCAATTCGAGTTGACCTCATTGAGCTTTGTGTTCGGCTTATGAGAAGCGGAAATGATAATGGATTTTTAGATGCAAACATAAATCGTATAAATTGGCTTATTCTATATCGTATAAAAAGTGGGATTGAATCACGATCGTATATATTAAAGCATACATCACGTATATCTAAAATCGTATGAAATACGAAAAATCTGATTTTACTTTTAACGACAATTTAAATCGTAATTTGGTATAACAAACATCCGCTACCCGTGACCGGACTAAATCACACCAGAACACAACTGCAACAGAAACGACCGCTCAGAAAACGGTTTAAGAAGCTAAAAATATTGTAGCGCAGGAAAAACATCATAGAAAAAGCGTAATTTCTATTATAAATTAGTTTTTTTTTCTTTTTAGTTTCTCGAAATTTATTCTGAGGTCAATGTAATGGAGGTGAAATCCCCATTTCACGAGGATAAGGAATCGAGGCGGCCCAAGTCGTCAAGATGCCGTGATCCGAGTCGACAGCCGACCCGCCGTCGGAGGCGGTGGTGTCTCGTACACAAACCGGTGTTCCGCTACTTGTCCAGCTTGAAATATAGGATACGATCCTTTAGCAAGGGCCAACTGAGCTTAAATGAACGTCGGACGACATTCGTTTGCCTGACGCATTACGTTTGCACGGCGCAAAAACATAACTCGTATACTCGCGCACGGTATTGTCGGATATTGATTTAACGACCAAGGTCTTTTAAAAACGTTACGACCATATTCGTTTGCTTCCACACGCTAACTAACTTAGGCCGAGGGCATAGTAATAGGGCGGTGCGGTGCGATGCGATGCGATGCGAAGTGATTAATTGAAGCTCATCGCGTGCTAGGACATACTGATCGCTTTAAATCGCGCATTTTTTATGTTTCATTCCACTCCATTCTAAATGTAAACAACCCAGCCCAGGATACCAGATATGATAACATGTCTTCATTTTGTAAACAGCTGAATTGTGAGATCTTTTGTGAACATTGTAAATGGAAAGCCCTTAACGTAACGTTTTCATTATACGCATTATGTAAATTAGAATAATGTTATATGATTTATTGAACAAAACGAAAATAATAAGTTAACAACTCAATTTTTATTTTCGTTCGATGAGTTCGATCGTGAAGATATTTATGAATATCGTCTGGCAACCATCATTCGCGTTCACTCGCGGCAAAACACTCCACCCACAGTTTCGCCGCATTGAAATCGTGTTCGCATGGCGTTTACTATGTCAGGTCCAGGTGGTTTGCATTTAATTTCCGCATTCGTGAACGAAAGTGCTTTCCCGCAAAGACCCCGCCCCTCGGCCTTATGGCACATTTCTGTGTTGCAATTCCTTCGGCTGTTACTCCGATAGGGTTCACAGTTAAGGGTGATGATAAGGAAAGGGCCAATGTAGATTCCGACAGGTATCACAGACCGTTTTATACCAGGGGTTAGGCATGAATTGAATATAGGCTACCCAAAGTAAAATCAATATGGCGTCATTTGTTTACCAACATACCATTTGCGAGGATTGAAATCGTTGAAATCGCGGAAATTGCGCTGCTTTATTTCTAACTGCATAAGCGATTTTCATATTTCGGTTTCACATGGAGGTGTTCAGATTCAACATGGAGTTTAAAGTTAGCCACTATTTAACTATATAACCGGACCGTGTTGTAAACAACAGTAATTGACAGAACCAAAATGTCAGTAAACCGCAGCAATATTGGGTACTTTGGCAATATGAGGAATTTGACGTATTAGTCATACCCCTGTTTTATACCCATGATGTTTTTCCCGCGTCACAATATTTCTAGCCTACTACACTTTTTCTGAGCGGTTGTTTCTGTTGCAGTTGTTTTCTGGTGCGATTCATTCCGAGAACCTCGGCCACCAATATACCAATATACCACACAAAATATGGAATATACCCAGCAAACATTAAATCGTATAATTTTGCACGTGCCAAGTCTTACAAGAAATCTGAATAAATCATAATCGCATATAATATCAATCAAAGTATGTATCGTGTATATTTGAAATCGCATAAAATGTAAAAACTCGATTTTATATACCATTATCAAATTAAGTCGCAATTCGGTATAATAAACATCAATTTTATGATGTACATTGTCGTAAAATATATTTAATCCGCATCATATGCGTATATTACGCTGATGCAGTTTGTGTGTCGTATAAGCGTATAATTTGAATCGATTCAGTACTGTAGTAAATCGTGTTACATGCTGAAGAAAATCATGAAAAAGTAAATCATATTAGATCCTAATAAAGTACATATTACATCATATTGAAATGTCAATGAAATGCTAATGCACTCGAAAGTTTTAACCGCTGTTGAATCAAATTTCAGATAGCCAGACGACCGGAGTTCGAACCCACATCAGAGCAGTTTTCACCAAACATCAGTCTGTGCCATTTTTAACATTCATATTCCACTCCCAACACAAGTCAATGAAATAATTATTAATTCTACTAACATAAATACTCATATATAAAAATGGCGATTCGTGAGGCTATAATAAACATTTCACGGAAATATTTGGTGCCATTCGTTTTTTTTTCTATGTCTGTAATAAATCGTATATGAGTATGGCAAAAGACGTATTTGGTGCTTTGACAGTTCATTTATATATTCATATTAGATCGCAATTCAATTTCAACATAATCGCTATTATAGCCGGTCTAAGTTGCATATTCATCCAAACAAATTCGGTAAGCATTTGCCATGTATGTATATGGCCTCCACTTTTGCATGCATATGCCAGTTAGGCGCATTATATGCCAACCAAATTTTAGGGCATATGATGTTATATATACGCTTGCTATGCGATTTAATGTTTGCTGGGTATGATGCGCTATGCGCTAGTTATATAATTCAATTTTTGACGTAGAACTACGGCTTTCAGGAAGGGTGCCAAATCAGAAAACAGGTCACGTTTTCATGAAATAAAGTTAACGTTAATAACTAGTTTCACTACGAACGAGCTCTGATGATGTGATTCTCTAAGATTTGTTTGATATGCTATACATTCAGTTTCCTAATTCCTGAACACACACGAGTCAATAGCAGCGATCATTGAAAGGGCAATGAGAGGAGAAAGAAAATATTGCGATTTAAGCTGAAATTCTGCCATTTCTCGATTGTTCGCAGAGATGTTTGCTTGGTGTAGTGATTGATATCTCGCGTTGAATATGAAATGAAAATAAAACCTCTTGTTTACATCTGTCGCACAATCGCGTCTATTTTGGACACTACGTCGCTTTGAAAATCACGTTCACTTCGCATCCCATCGCAACGCGTGTCACGTACACCCTGTCCTCACCTTTTGATCAAGGCGCCTAGAAGTACATCCTAAGGTGTTTTGTTTGTAAACAAAACACAATACGCTTGTTCCCAAGCTCAATCGTGATCAGTTTGTCTCTTTCACGCTTCAAGCAAATAATTCCCCTACTGCTTTCTTCCGTACTGTTTTTATACACCAGGGACAGACATACAACTGTACTATCGTTGTACGTGTACAGCGTCGTACGTGTACAGCATTGTACAGGTACCATGGTAGCATGACACACATACTTTGGTTGTACATTGTACTGCATGTCAAACTGACAATCAGAAATTCGACCAATTTTCACCACATGTTTCAATGAAAAAGTTTTTGATTTAGTGTCTGAACTATCAAACAAAACAAACAAGTTTCCAATCTGAGTTATTGGGGTTAATCTAAAAGTGAAGTCGGTATAAGTGACATTTTTCCCTTCGGAGTTATATGACCACTCCCACCCAATTCTAAGAGTCGGGTGACTCGGAAGTACAATGAGAAATGAGAAGAGTTCATTGAGTTCATTGTCGGTATAAGTGACATTTTTCCCTTCGGAGTTATATGACAATGCTCACCCAATTCTAAGAGTCGGGTGACTCGGAAGTCGATGAGAAATGAGAAGAGTTCATTGCACCTGGCATTTTTTTTAATTACGCCGATTCTTAGAATACAAACACGTGTGCAAATTGACTATCACTTCGTTAAGCGACTCTCGGAATAGACCCCATTAACTCAAGAGAAAGTCAATGAAAAGAATATTTACCAAGTGTTTTGATTCAGTTTATTCATGCTACCCACCACTAACCATCTATGGCGCTGCGCACAGTATAACTGTAACCATGTACAACGGTGAAACAGGTCGTTACAGATACAGCGATTGTACCGAAAAGCTTCCATGGTTCTTGCGCTGTACATAGTGACAGACATACAATTTTCAAAGTACAGGGCAAGTACAGTTGTATGTCTGTCATAAGTATAACCAATTTAGTGACGAAACGGCCTCACCTTAGGATTTACTTCTAGGCGCCTTGCTTTAGATGTCCCGAACTACAGCCATACTTTATTACTGTGCTTGATGGAAGAAAAATACGCGTTGACGTTATTCGGTTGTGGCAAAAACACTTCATGATATGCGGTGGACGATTGAAAAAAATACTCTAATTAATCCAGTGAACAGGTTTTTGACAAAATAATATATTTAAGAAAGTGGATAGTACCGATATACGGATACATTTGTGAAGAAGAGTAGATTCTTCTCCGGCCAAATGAAAATGACCGCCCCGCGACTAGTCGCCCGAGCTAGTCGCAGTAGATTTTTCGTTGGACTTGGAATACTGGTGCTGATGGTTGGATTCGTGGCAATATTCCATAGTTCCCAACAACAGCTAGATGAACTTCGTCATTTGGGATTAAGATGCGAGCAGCAACAAGAGGCAATATCCGCTAAGATGCAAGGTAGATTCATATGTTCACGATTAAAATGTTTATGATGTTCTATTCTGTTCCCTCAGTGGTTGTCGATCAAAAGTTGCGGTTGGAGAATTCGCTTGCCTCAGAGCGCATGATAAATGAGCAAAGCCGAGTAGAACAGCAGCAGAAGGCTCAGGACGAAAAAGAACAGCACAATAAATCAACGATGGAAGCCAATATTAGGTATGCGTCACTACAGCAGCATTACAATCTGATGAAGAGTCAGCTAGACGATTTGACTGAAGAATGTTCCAAGAGCAAGAAAAGGCAACTAGAAGAAGTCAACTCATTGAGACTGAAAGTTAGCGAATTGCAGGGCAAGATTGCCCTTCATCAGAAGGAGTCCGCCAGTGATGTAGAACAATTGAAGGTAAAAATGAGTTTTTTTTTACTTTGTCAGATTTGTGATTACCATCATACATTTTCAGGCTCAGGTGAACCAACTGAAATTGGAGAAAGCTAGTTTGGATAGCACGTACCGGCAAAAAATAGCTTACAAAAATAAGATCATGGAAAAACTTAAAGAGCACAACGAAAAAATGGAAAAGGAAAACGCACAATATATGGAACTGTGTAATATTCCTCCCGAAAAGATGCCTCATCACCTCAAAGCAAGTGATGCTTTCGAGGGCATTTCATTCAACTTCATGGAGTCAGGCCCTCTACGAAACTTTGCTGAACAAATATCAGTGAGTGAAGATTTATATAAAATTCCAGTAGTATTGCGCAATCATACTAATAAATACGGGGCTTTGCATGGTGGTGCTCTGGTACTTGGCGTCAAGAAACAAGTACAAGAAGGTCAAGGCGTTATCGCAAAACCATACGAAACTAATGATGTCAAATCAAAATTGGTTGCGGCAGCGGCTGACGGAGGAGTTATTAATTCTGTGGAAAATTTTCAGATTATTCCCAAACCACTACCACTCGTTCCCAACGAAGCAGACGGGAAAAAGGACAATCAACAGAATAATGTACTGCAGGAACCACAGTTATTGAAAACATCGACATCAATACCATCGTCGTTGAACAAAAAAACATCTGAAAGGAATAGCAACTTGCAAGTGCCTATTTTGGCCGCACCAACTGTTGTCTCTCCCGACGGAGGCAAATCATCCTCTTCTTCTACCAGTACAACGACACCCAGCAGTAGTTTGGTGAAGAAGTCGATTAGCAAGCTGCGAACTAAAATACTTCCAGTAGGTGTTGTTCCGTTTCCCGACAATATTGAAGACCTAATGAAGGTTGATGAGAACAACAGCGAGAATGCAGTCAATAATCGTTACTTGAACATAGCAGCCCATCAGGGCCAAGCCAATAACGACGAGAAACGTTCTCGGAACGATAAGGATATCAATTTCATAAATGGTAACGTGGACCTAGAGAATGGTGCACACGAGGTGAATGATAACGATTTTAAACTGGTCGGTGGAGTAAATAACAATCAATTGCAGCAACCGAATGTGAAAGACGGTACGCAAAATAGGGATAACTTTAATGCCGCAGAAGAGGACACAAATTTGTACGATCAAAAGCTATTCGGCAATGCGATGGTTCAACAGCAGCCGCAGCATGCTGATTACAACGAGATGCATCAGCATCTTGGTGCGAAGAAAGACGGTGGAGGTAATGCTGGCGCTGCTGTTGGTAAAGGCAGTATAGGGGAAAAACTAATCAACGAGATCGTACGCGATCACGGAAAGGAGGGTGATAATTATCCGAATGAAATGGAGGAAGATTTACACCTCGATGGACAGCAGGAGGGAGAGGAGGAGGGTGACAGTAAGTAACGAATTGTTGCATATCGGTTAGTTCTCTATTGATTCAAAATTTGTTTTTCGTAAAAACAGTCTGTTCTCTGAGTGCTCATTTCTTGTTTTCCATTGCTTCAAGTTGATTCTAAATATATCAGATACAGTCTTATAACATAAGTTAAAATTATCAGACTACCGTAGCTCCACCATATTATGCACAGTTCGAATTTTTCAAAGTTTAAACCATTCTGTAAAATATGCACGTTCAATTAGAGGCGAATCACTGTATATCATTAGTAGTAACATTGGAACTGCAAACAATGTCCGGGAGACGACCGCATAATTGACGTAGGATTCCGATAGACTTAGGGTGGGTTTAGACTAGTGATATATTCATGTGAAGAAATATGATGAGATTTATAGAAATCGCATCAACTGTTTACACTAGCGTGAACTTCTATAATGAATATATTCATATTCTCGGTGAATTTGTTCACCTGAAGTAGAACTGCATCCAACTTTAGTGATCTCTCACCAGTGAGAAATTCACAAGCGTTTACATATGCTGAATTTATTCAAGTTATATATACCTCGAATAAGTGTATCATATTTATTCTCACCCGTTTACACCTATATTCACGTGAATAAATCCATCTATAGCTATAGATCTTCCTAATGTAAACCCGCCATTACATCGTTAAACTCTTTGATATTGATTTGGTGGCCCTAAAAAGAGCCGTTATGTTTGGTTGTTGGGTATTGTTTGTTCACTCCACCAGTGCTACAACCAGGGCTCGACAAAGTCATATTCAACTGACGATAGTCAGCAGACTATGAAGATACTCGACTTTGTATTCAATTGGAAATAAGTTTTGGCTTCTTCTAGCAGTTGCTCCGTCAACATGACCGTCATTCGGGAGTTTAATTGCTATCTCACTCTATGACTATCGACTCGACAATCTTATTTCATTCTTACCCGTTAAATGGTCTTCAATGCATATTAAAATGTGATTCGCCCCGAAATGAATTCTTTTCTATCTCATATGCATGTATCGATGTTTGTGTTCAACGTGGTTTGAAATATACTACAGGTGAGCTAGATTTTTTTGTATCGTACAAAATTACTCATACATATAAGAAAAGTGTTCAGTGTTCAGAAACACTGACAAACTTGTGATTTTTGTTAATATAAACCCGTTTTTCCGTATGTTTTTTCACAAAATTGAACTCAAAGACAAAGTGAACTGAATTTTTGTTCAGAATTCCTCCCAAACTGCACTACATTTACCAACACTAACGCGAGGACCTTCACAGCATACCTGCTATCTACATCTGTTAGATGTCTAAGTTCGTTGGTTTGTGTTCACGGTGGGTAAATTATAAACCATCCATTAATGGAGTAGCTACTTTTTGCATCACAAATCAAGTTTTCGTTTCACTTTATATGGACGTAAAAATAAGATTGTGTACGCGGATAACGAGATTCGTGCCAGGGGAAGTAGAAGTGTGGATTGAAGTCAGATTGAATGAAGAAGTAGAGACTGTATTCATTAGTCACATCAAATAGAATAATCAATTGCTAGAATAGTTCATCAGTCATCCTCACCCTCAACGCTCGTCAATTCGGTTTCTGGTCAATTCAAATCATGTTGACGGCGAATGCCGAAGTAGTCCAACACAACCGCTATCATATGAGGGGCTCAGAATGCAAGGGGTGTTATTGACTTGATCGATTTCTCTTCATCAACATTTTATTTAGTTAATAACTCAACTGCAAAAACGTTCCAATTTAAGTTTACTATATACCTATCTTCCACATTGTCAAATACAGCTGGGAATGTATTTGCAGCTAAGGTATGACCGAAAGAGAGAGTCGATGTAGAGAAATCGATCAAATCACTTACACCCCTTTCATTCTAAGCACCTCATATACAATTTTACAATTACACTTGTGCTAAAAAATATAAATTTGGCTGTTAAAAAGTTTATTTTTCTTATTTATTAGCGAATATTATTGAATGATATGACACCAGTATTTCCAGAGAAAGATTAGCTAGAAAAGTGGACAAGACAAACGTAACAAGTAATAGATAGTTAAAAATTATCTGCAGTGATTTTGTTTTTTTTTTCTTGATCTTTTTCTGGGATTGAGCCTTGACCATTCATTCGTCAATTTTCTTTTCTCGCGGTCTTCTGTGATCGTTGCTGTTCTTGCTTCTGTTTTACAGCTTCCAAATCGTTGTAATACTTTTTGTACTATTCACTAGTGGCCACAACGGGTGCCGGTGGACGAGTTCTGACTCTGCTTGGTTTTAAAGCTGTTTCGGAAACCCCCTTTTGAAAGCTTCGTCGTAATTAGCACTTTGCAGACCATCTGCAGATGTAATGTTGTCCGATAGATGCGAGTAGACTTGATTTCTCTTGACACTGTGCATTACTAAATGCCAAGTCAATACGATTACGTTGATCTGAAAAAGTAAAAGAATGATTATAAATGCTGCTTTCATACGTTCTACTGGTATAAACTAACTACAATTTATATTTGTTTTGGTAAATCCATAGAACACTTCGGAATCGTTCTGATTTAGGGGCCTGATCACGAAAGTCACAGGCCTTTGATGTTGCTCCACGTTTTATCTGTTGTCGTTTATACGAGGGCAGTCCGATAAGTACTAAGCCTACAAAAAGAAACAACAATTTTGGAAAAGTGGCGATTTATTTCTCAACATAGTCTCCTTTTAGCTCGATGCACTTGACCCAGCGATGCTCCAACTTCTTTAATCCATCTGAAAAATACGTTTTCTCAAAGTCTGCAAAGTAGGCCTCCGTGGCGGCGATGACCTCCTCATTCGACTCAAATTTCTGCCCGGTGAGTGAATTTTTATGTTTGGAAACAAAAAAAAAGCGCACGGGGCCAAATCTGGAGAATACGGTAAATGCAGCAGCTGTTCTTAGTGTAATTCGACCAATTTGGCCGTGGCGACGGCGGAATTTCCATGTTTTCCATTTTTCTAAAATCCGCGGACAAGCCCGGTCAAAACAAAACTACGAGTCCGATTCGGCTGAAATTTTGACAGTAGCCGTTTACGAGAATGTACTACACGATAAGTAATCTCTCTTGCGATACTGACACCATCGGGCGATGAGGCTAAGTACTAATCGGACCTTCCTCGTAAAACAGATTTGTATCGATTACTGGACCCGGCCAAGTTGCATTCAGAAAATGTTCTTCGAACCGTTTTAGTTGAGCTACGTTGAGGAATTCTTCCAAACCAACCAAAGTTCAGCCATTTGCATCCAGGAACACCCCGTTCTTCCATTTAATGGTTCGCAGAAAATATGCCACGGATGTCTTCAAATGTTTCGTATCAATCAGAAACCCGGCTCTGGATGCCGCGATCCCACTGGACTAGGCTTTCTTTCTCTCACTTCCGCAAAACTGAGTGCTTTTCAGGACGTTTCACGTTACCATTCAGTTTCAGTTGTGCGTGGAGAGTACTTTCCGAAATTCCTTGATATTTTGCTGCTCGCCGTTTTGTAATACCTTCTCTTGTCATCTCCATTGCTATAACAAGTTTCTGACGGGAATAATGCGCATTTTTCATCCTCGGAGTCATCTTTGTTTCATCCTGGGCAGAATAAGGAACATACTCACTTAATCACTTCAAATAAATCACATTCAGATACAAAACACTTTGAACTTACTGATTTCGGATAAATTTCAGGGGAGAATGAAATCTTGTAACTAATTGTTTTTAATAGATGACAGTTGTATTGTGACTTATCCGCGTTGACGGCATTGAGCTTCGTATTACGAAATGGGAGAGTAGGCATGACAATATGGGTTTGCAGAAGAAATGAACACACTTTTAAAATAAAAATATGGATGAAAATTATTTTTTCCAAATAAAATTAGTACTCTATGTAAATGAAAATCACTTTTGCTTTGAAGTAGTGAAAAAATATCATACAAAAATTGTGTCTAAAGATAATTTTTTTTTGGTGGGAACATCTGAAAGTTCATGGAAAATAGTTTAAATTAGGGTCAGAACAACGTACTTCTAGTAGGTAAATAACGCCATGAAAAAATTTTCATACAATATTAGCAATTTAAAACTGCCTTAGGGCCGATAGAGAATATTTGGCCTCATACAAACTAATGTCGTTTCAAGACGTCGACGCCATTCCGCCGTCAACGCGAATAAAGAATTCGTTTTTGTTCAGTTTCAGCCCTATTGCCAACCTAACTGCTGTCAAAACGTTTTTTTACTCACTCAGTTTCAAACTAGTTTCACACTAGGTTTTTTTTCTTTATTATAGTTACTTTCAACACATTTTGGCATTTTTGGAAGAATGTCGGAAGTGAGAATTGAACTCGTGACCTTTGCGTGAGAGGTATGGATGTTACCACTACGCCAGATCGCCTCCACAACGCACTAGGTTAAAGTGACCAGATGGTCAGAGGTCTAACGCGTCACAAAAAACAAAACGTTATGTATATACGTTATGTGAACATAAACCATAGTTTAGCGAGTCTAAACTGATCAGTATTATTTCTTTCTGAGTATCGGCACTTAGTTGTGATTTTTCGGTGGTTTAGATTTTGTTTACGCCCGAAAATCACTCGCTCAATCAGAGCATTTACACCTGGCAAGCACGATTCAAATTCTACGATTTTCTTCAAATTACCGAATGGAATGCTCGAAAATTCCAATTCATTTTTCATCGATTTTAATGTTAATGCATGCATTCAAAAAATGAACTAATTTCGGATGGCGATGAAAGATAATTGATGGGAACAAATTTTTCTTAAATCTTACGTTTATTAAGTCTATAACAAAAATGATTCAAGGCTGTTGATTCACAGCAGTAGCACTGTCAAGCAACTTGATGATTTTTCCATACTGTAAGCTCCACCCCACAGCGAAGGAGTTAGACATCCTAAGGCACTTTGTGTCCGCCAGATATAGCCGATCTGGTATCTATAATATCATCTCTTTGCCGCACCTCAAGTCGGGAGATCGAAACAACCGGCCAAACGGTGGAGAAGAATCTGACCAAAATGGACATTTTTATGCGGAAGCGTCAGACGAGACCGGCCGTATCTGAGCAGCAGGCAATCACCCAGAAGGAGTAGCTTGAGGTGTTGGTGAAAAACTTCTTTACGGCGAAAGAAGTGAAAAACTTTTTTCGTGCTCATAATGAAAGACGAGACGTACTTGATGCTAGAATTCAACGAATGGCAGGGTACCGGGTACTTTACGTTCCCCAGGTAAGCGATGACGTCGAATATATCATCCACATCAAGTTCTTGAAGGAAGGTCCTTCTTTGACAGACGTGAAGGGAATGTCCAAGCCGCCCTTCTTTCGAGTCATATGGTGAACGGGGAGATATATAGTACGAAGTGCTTACCGGAAGTTGCGAAGGTGATGTGGTCTTTATGCTGATCCTGAGATCAGCCGATTATGTCAAAAGATCACTGCAGGATGGATCTGCTGGAGATAACAATTGTCGCGAAGACCGCCAACCTTCCGAATATTCCCCAGCTGCTAAAACTAATTTTGGTGTTATTTTCTTTTTTTATATATGCCCTCCACTCACCCCCATCTCGAAGAAACTCTTATTCAAGAATCCTAGAGTTGGGCACCAATTATTTTTTGCTGAAAAAAAATTAAAACAATTTACAATTCCACAGGACAACACAAGATATTTAGGTACGAGGTGAGCGGACAATAACAACTAACATAACAACTAACAATTCTATTTTATACTAAAGAGTTTTAGTAAGGATTCCAGAAAAATTATAAAAAATTGATCAAGTAAAGTTGCTACGGTTGCTTTTATGCATTCAAGTAACAGCAAATAATAACTTTTATTCAAATTTTAAGAATTTTAAATTGGTTTGGGCCCACTAACCTGATAGAGAGTAAATTTCCTCACAAACAGATTTTAACACAAGATGTCGCACAGTATCCTAGACACCTCGAATGATCTAGAACTGCTTCGGCAGTCGCCCAAAACAAAAAGTGACTTGACTAGAAAATGAATTGACTAGCGTTGACTAGCGAGGATGACTGGTGAAATAGTCCAGTCAGTGGTTATTTTAACTGACTCGACTAATGAATACCAATCTGCCTCTTCATTCAACTGACTACAATCAACATTTCTACTCCCCTAAGAACGAAATTTATACCCGCGTACGTAATCTTATTTCCACGTCCATATGAATAGGAACGAAAACATGATTTCTGATGCAAAAAAGAAGTTACCCCATCAATGGACGGTTTATTGTCTACCCATCGTGAACTCAAAACAACGAACTTAGACATATATCAAATATGCTAGAAAGGTCCTCGCGTTAGTATTAGTAAATAGCGTGCAAAACAGCGCACACACACTGCACGCTATTTTATACGTGTGAGTAATTTGTAAGTAATGTAAGTAATGTGTAAGTAATTCCGATCTCAGTGACCATTCACTGATAGTGTCGTCATTCAAAATGCATGATCCCAAAGCGAAAACTAAATTGAATAAGACAATAATTGATCACAATAAATTGAACGCATGCTTCTCTAATTTCTTAAATACAGTGACTTGCGGAGAAAATGTCGACGAGTGTCTTGCTAATATCTCGTCGACATACAACTCGATGCTATTGGAATGTTCCAGAACCATCTCGGTAGAGGTCAATACTAAGGGTAATTATTGCCCTTGGATGACCTACGATCTATGGAAATTGACAAAAATCAAAAATCGATATTTAAAGAAATTAAAAAGACGGCCTAGCGACTCCCATCTACGAGAATTGCTAAATCACGTATCGAAGAAGACACAGGTTGAAAAATGGAAGAGTAAAAAAGTATATTTCGAACAAATGTTGAACAGTACGAACCAATCCAATATGTGGAAAAAATTAAATTCTATTCTAGGACGTTCCAAAGAAAAACCCCAAACTAGACTAATTCATAATGGTAGGGAATTTGAAAGCGACAACGAAATATGCAACATTTTTAACAACTATTTTTCGAACATTGGAACTCAGTTGTCCAGCGCAATCCCTAAAAATAATGACAATATTTCTCTTATGAATTCCCAACCCGTCCGAAATACGATATTTTTGTTTCCCTCAACCCAAGCTGAGGTGCTGCTGACTATAAGTGAGTTGAATAGCAAGAAGAGTTGCGGTCCTGATAACATTCCAGTAAGTGTCATAAAAGGGAATTCAGCCGCATTCTCAATTATTTGTTCAGATATATTCAATAAAATGCTGTCTACGGGAATTTATCCAAGGTGCCTGAAAGTAGCTAGAGTTGTGCCAATTTTTAAGTCTGGTGATTCTACGAATCCGAGCAATTACAGACCCATTTCAACACTATCTGTAGTAAATAAAATAATTGAAAAATTGCTTGTGAAGAGATTTCTCGAATTCCTGAATAAAAACAATGTTTTTTACAAGCTTCAATATGGATTCAGGCGTGGGTGTAGCACTACAACTGCCGTCACTGAACTTGTGGATGAAATAATTGAAGGAATCGATCGTAAAATGATTGTCGGAGCACTGTTTTTAGATCTCAAGAAGGCTTTTGATACAATTGATCATAAAATATTATTAAAAAAACTAAATACTTATGGTATCCGAGGAAAAGCCAACGACCTTGTACGAAGCTATCTCTCCGATAGACAGCAATACGTATCTTTGAATAATGCCAAAAGCAACCTGTGTTCAATAAACGTTGGTGTACCCCAAGGCAGTAATATCGGACCTCTGTTATTTCTATTGTACATCAACGATATCGGGAACCTGCCACTTATAGGAACTGCTAGGCTTTTTGCTGATGACACAGCATTGTTTTACCCGTGCTCAGATGTCAAAAATGTAGTTTTAAACATTAAAAAAGACATGACTGTTTTGTGTAAATATTTCCAAGCAAATTTATTGTCACTCAATTTATCAAAAACCAAATACATGGTCTTCCACTCTCCAAGGAAAAAAATCCCCATTTACCCTGACCCCGCAATTATGGATGTTTCAATTGGGAGAGTGACACACTTCAAATATCTTGGGGTTCTGTTAGACGTAAACCTATCGTGGATGTATCATATAAATTATCTTGAAAAAAAAATCTCCTCCCTTTGCGGGATTTTGAAAAGAGTATTCACTTTTGTACCACAGAGAGCTCTAATCAATTTTTATTTTGCATGCATTCACTCTCAACTGCAGTATGGTATAATAGTGTGGGGTCATGCATGCAAAACAAGACTTAAGAAGCTTCAATCATTGCAGAATAGATGCTTGAAAATAATATATAGGCTACCGACTCTACATCCAACTTTGGAATTATACTCTGACAACCCTAATTGTATACTGCCTCTTATCGGACTACGAGAACTTCAGACTTGTAAACTTGTACATAGTGTTATTAATGACAATAAATCCCACCACAACCTAGAAATCCCTACAGCAAACCACCGACACAGCACACGACAAGCCCAGAATTTAGTACGAAGTCGAGCAACGACTAGTATAGGCCAGCATCGCATTCTATTCTATGGACCGTCTCGTTTCAATGTATTACCGTCTGAAGTCCGACTTATCACACGCTCTGACCTCTTCAAAAAGAAATTAAAGGAACATCTAAAATCGACAATAAACGCTTTCATAATTTGAACAACGAACAAGCATAACAATTCCTGTAATAACTCTCCATGTTCACAAATTCTTTCTCTAAGTACGAGTGCCAGTTCTATTCATTGTTAATGTTTTCCTAATTATTGATATTATGTTGTGTTGTAATTATACTTGGATCCCTTAAAAGAAATTTATTTTTCACTGGGATCCAAACATCGTCCCTTTTATGTCTTCCCGTTCACCCTTTGGCGTCCCTTTCTTTGTGTGTTTTGTCTTTTTTTTCAATTTAATAAATGGTGCCCAACTCCAGGAAGCTCATAACAGAGTTTCTTCGAGATGGGGGTGAGCGGAGGGAAAAAAAAAAAAAAAAAAAAAAAAAAAAAAAAATTTTCAAGTACGATACAAAAAAGCTCACCTGTTGCGTTTGTCAAACCACGCTGAACTCAAACATCGAGGCATGCATACATGACACATGGGCGAGAGAGAGAGGAACGAATTCGTTTTGGGGAAAGTCACTTCAAAATTCAATGAGGACAATTTGACTGGGAAGAATGAAATGATATAGTCGAGTCGGTGGAGGGAGATAGTGACTGAACACCCGACTGACTGTTTAGTTGTTTTGGTGAAGAAACTGCGTGAAGAAGCCAAAAGTCATTATTAACTGAATACGCATATAGTCAGTCAGATAGACAGCTGACTATACTCAGTTGACTATGACTATGGAATAAACATGCTTTCAAAATCAAAATTATGAATCAAAATTTACTTTAACGTATCGAATATTTATTTTATGTGATGAAATAAGAGGTTTTTCTCCGAAATTGCAAAAACGAAAATTGTGTCTGATGATGATTTTATATTATAATAGTAATTATTTGTGGAACAAACAGGAAATGCATCGACAAATGGTTAAGTGAGTGTCAGTACTACATATGTTAGGTAACCAAACAATATGAAGTAGAAATTTTCATTCAAACTTTTATTATTTTAAACTGCACTTGGCCCTTCTGATCTGATAGAGTATAATATATCTCCCAAGCACTAATATCGCCACTAGACGTCGATACTGAACATTTGTCATAGTATGCAAGTATGAACAAATCAGACTATATAACGCAAACCAACAAATTATTAATTTTATTACAGAGTCAGTTTGGAACTAACTCAGTTTTAAAAATGAATTCGCTATTATTTCCATCATTTACGGAGCAAAAAATATTCCAGAGAACAGCCGTATTCTTAGTCCTCGAGAATAGCAACATTTTCAATGAAATGTTGGTCATATCATCGCGAAAATAACGAAAATTTGTTTGTTTCTATGAAGGTTAGAGAGTAAAAATGAAACACAAAAATATAGCTTTTATTCATTTTCCGACATCATTTCACAAATGGTCGGTGTTAAGCCAGACCGGACCATGTGACATTTTTATGATTTCGAGAAAAACGAACTCGAAGTTTAGTGCTCTGCTATTTTCAAAGCATTTAATTTTTTTGATCAATATTGTCTTCAGAAATGTTAGCTACTCTCTGGCAATACTTTGACGTTGGATAATTTAAGAAAAAAAAACATCGAGTATCATGCCTAAAAAGGCAGTTATTTGGCTGACTACATAGTCCACTCTGACTGAACCAAATGAAGCATTTTTTAAGACTTGGTTCACTATGACTGAACAATTTCGGAATATTTCTCAATCAATTAACAGTTGAGAGTCAAAGTGTATCATTCTGTAACGATCCATTATTCCTGCTGTATGCGTGATTTTCCAAATCTGATGAATGTGATATGTAGCTCACATAATGCTTAACCAAATGTAATCAATAACTCGAAATTTACAATTTTGCGACTTGGTCCCCTCTGACTTAACACCGACCAAATATCCACTGCACACTGTCACATTATACTCATTTTCAGTGAGAACTCCAATAAAGATCTATTTTTAATTGATAAAAACCTGCTGAAAATAGCATTTTCACATGAATGTGGAAGACAATTGAATGTAAATACAAATATTGACGTCACGACGTGAAAAGTAGCTATGGCAGCGCATGCTTACCATGCACACCACGCTCCCAAACTCTTCCATCTGCCAATGTCAATGGGTCTGGCTTACTGGAGAATATCTTTTTACGACATAATTAGTCTTGTCGAGCAATGTTGACCTTATCCAATGGCCTGCGGATCGGTGCGGCCTGTGTAGCAAGACAATATTGGAGCAACTACGTCATTTATTGACGATTATCATAACTCACCACAATAATGGAACAACAGAATGTTTGATCATAAAAACAAAAACATCAGAACAGATATGTATGTTGGAGCAGTGTGCGTTCGTTGTTTACTATTGACTTGTAATATTTAGCATGTTAAATAGATGGAATGCCGCCTTAATTGTTCTACTCATGCCAACTGGAACAAAAATTTGACATTATCAGTAATGTCAGATTTGTTTTAATTATTTTTTTCTGCACAACTCATTTTTTTTTATGGATTATTGGGTAATACAAAAACAAAAGAACAATCAACAGTATTATACCCATTCCAGCGTGACGTGACAACGGTTTGAGTCGCTAAAACAGGTTTTTCTCGTTTTCGTGTATAAATCACACGATTTCCAAAGTGTAAACGATTTTAAAGTGAAATTGAGAAAATATCTTACAAGAATCTTCAGTTGGAGAATATTTTGCAGTTGAATTCGCTTGTTGCTAGCCCAATACTTTTGTTACGTGACAACACCTGTCTTTTTGCGGGTTCCGACTTTTGAATATTAATGTTGTATTTTCAGTTCCGTTTAAACTTTGTTCTATGATTTGTCGATGAAAGATGAACGTAGATTCCTGTATAATCAGTTTTTCACAAAACTCGCAAGAACATGCATTTTGACGGCACGCATTTTGAGACGTGACAACGCGCTCTGTGCAAATAAACAGTCTCCACGAAACGTTGTCACGTCACACAATCAATAAGTTGTATTAAATAAGAATTTCACCGTATTGTAGCAAGCGATATACTATTTTTTATGTTTTTTTATTACTATGAACACGCACTTTTCTCTGAGATCTCCCCTTCCCCTTTCAATAGTCCATCCTTTAGGAGAAGTTGGTCTTAACGCAACCGGTGGTTCTGAACCTACCCTCCTTTGTATCTCAGAAACGGTGCTTCCTACTGAATTTTCTATAGTGTTGAATAAGAGGTGTAGGCTGACAATTCAATAATATGGTAACTTTTTTCTGGCTCTTTCATTCTAGCGTTTTAGCGCCATTTTACGTTTTCATTCCTTCAAAAACAGAGAAGAAATACATTCGACCTGTATGCAAAATGAGTTCTATGTTCTTTTGGATTGCGAAACAAGGCAATTTTAATTGTTTATGGTATATTCATCAAAATAAGCTTTATAAATTGAATCTACCTGTTACCTGTAATACACGGTATGTCTTTATTTGAGAAAAGTCGGGGTGGTCCTAAACCCACCTCCAGATAGTAAAGTAATTGTTTAACACGTTCACTCTGGCGCTTGCCATCAATGGCTAGCACAATCGTGGTTCATTAAGTGGCGCTCACTACAGGGGGAACGCATTTGATTTTGCTATCAAAAACTTTTGAAAAACTCTTTGTATGCATCCGCCCACATACCTGAGCAAGGGCGTTTATGTTTGCGTGTTGAAGATGACGTTGACTTTGATCGTTGATGTTTGCGTGTTCCTTTGTATGTGCACTTTCTTTCCACTCAAACATTATATCCCTCACTTAAATCCTATCTCTCACTATCAAACATTATTCTTTTTTTTATTCCCCTTCGCGCACCCTTGGACATATGCCAACATTACCATTCACGATCGTATTGTGGGATTTCATGCCATTTCCGGTGTTTTATATCCGTTTTATATATGTTAATACGCACAACTTATAGTCAATTGGTGTATTTAGTCTTAAAAAACACGAAATTTCACAGAGTTAGGTGGTGCGTAGAGTTAGGTGGAGTTACCTTACATTATTTGAAAATCGAAAAACTCATCATACACTTTTTTTCTGAGATGTGTATACAATTAACTCTGACCTAACTCCATTCCAGTTGGTGATTATGACGATCCGGCCGCTATGAAGCAGGGACACGCAGAGCGCAACTAGAGGTAATGACTGAGCAGATTTCTTTCGAGTTGGTTGTTGCGTGGCAAAGGGAATGTCTATTTACTATGGAAACCAGTGATTTGTTCTGTTTAACCTTAGAGGTAAGTGAACAATTTAAAGCAAATTGTACGTTTCTAAAAGTATGCAATGTAGATATAATAGCTAATTTTAATATACTAGTTCATCGTCATTAGTTCTATTCCGCGTGTAAACCAGTACAACACGATTTATTGCATTGCGATTACGAATATATATCATGAGATTAATTAAGCCCATTTGTTAGAAACAAAATATGATAAACAATGAACACTGTGGGTTATTATTGAATCTCACAAACACAACGGGATTATTCAGATGAAACGGTCAAACGAATGAAACAGCAAAAGTTCGCCTTGAACTAAAGGATGATATTAACGGAGAAAAAATATACACAAAGAAAAGTTTGAGAAGCTTCTTCTTGAGGTGCGATTTCACTGAAGCAACACTGAACGGCCTGTCACTCCGTTGCCTCAAAGGTATCCTGGCTTTAGAGAGTGTGTGAAATCATCTCGGCAGAGCATCGTGATGAATCCATAAAAAATCAGTTTCGCTATATTATATGTAAATTTTTAACTACTGTTTGTACTTCCAGTTCCGATATATTTATCGCCCCGTCTGCATAGAATTGTTTAGAACTATTGAAGTGAGCTACGAGACTGCTTTTTTGAGATTGATTGCTGACGTTGGTCCATATCAACACTCAGCTATGTATTTTTTTTTGTTAAATTTCATTTTATTCTTTTGAATTCTTGATATTGTACCTATGTTTATCATGTCGTTATTTTTGTTTATTCTTATGCGAGAAACATTTCGTCCTTAAAGATCTCTATTTATTACAAACTGTGCTCAAAAGCAATTTTGTATAAACATGAACTAGTTTTAAGTGAAACTGTTTTAATGCACTATTTTACAATCTGGGTGTAGGAATTAGAGTTTCAATCAGTGCGAAACCCCGAAACCATCGTGGGCGTTTTGCGTGAAGGCCGAAATGAGCTAACGTTTATATACTCTGTTTTTTTTTCAATCGCCATATGTTAATTATCTGTTCAACGGACAACACTGGTTGAAACAAGACCCCTTGATTAGCGGTAATTAGGATTCAATTCTCTTTTATGGAATTAGAAGAACGAAAGAAGACAAAAAAATTGTTCAAAATATTGCCAACTATTTTTGTCTAAGAAATATAATATACAAGTAATGTTCAGATTCAAATGTAGTTTCGATCGCAGTTAGACAAAGGAACGTGTTGGGTGCGAACTTAAAAACTAAAATCTATTCCATATATGTTGTTCCATTCATTTTATGATAGCATGTAAAAAAATGATTGACCTTGTCGCAAATGGATTATCCACATGAGATTGGGCAATACTTAAACAATCCAATGTTATACAAAATCATACTGAAACATCCACCTAAAGTTTATTCGTTCATTATTTTTGATATATTGTATTTAAGCCAACCAATCATCCGAGAAGCGCACCGCATAGTTTTCTAAAACAAAAATTTATGGAAACAAAACTAAAAAACTGAAAATAACATAGAATACAATTCGTGTTAGTTTGCTGTGTAGTAGCAGTAAAACATTTTTACTAAGCCTTGTTTTGTATTTTACTGAAAATGTTGAGAAACTTCTTTATCGGGACAAGTGGACGGGAAGATAGTGATACAGGTTCGCTACTGACAAATTATTTTTTTTCTCCTACACAACTGGCTACATACTGTGTTATGTTACCCAATAGGATTTTTTTTCCATTTTGAGACACAATAAATGCATTGAAATCAATCACCAAAACAAAAGCGATGTTCCATCAATGCAGTTAGGAAAGCGAGCACGTGAATAGACAGTGCCATTATCGCGATCGAATATGGTCCATGGATTAATAAAACCATTGACCATATTGACAATGATGACATTGTAGCATTAGGGTGTAGCGTGAAACCAATTGCAACAGAACGTGTTTTGGTCAGTAGAAGTAAGCAACGCTAATTTTTAAATCCAAAATATTTCTATTTGAATCTGTCATCGATGTTCAATTTGTTGCCATGACCGATAAGAAAGAACAGAAAGAATTGTTGAAAGTCGAAATAAATTAACTGATCCAAAATGATACTTCACTGCTATTTCCTCAAATGGCAAGATGACGCACAGCTCGAAATAAATATATGTAGGTTAGAGTGCCAATGGATGTATGGGAAAAAAGTGACCTTCGAATTTTCGAAGGGAACCAGATTAAAAATGTTGATTCCCACAAAAAAACTACCCTATGCAAAATATCAGCTCAATCGGACTTCATTTACTAGTGTCGCAAAGTTCGAGTTTTTTGAAAACCGAAAAATCACCCAAGAGGGGAGCAAAAGAAATCGGGGTTTTCGAAAAAAAAATTTGATGCCAAATGTCTTCAAATTGCATGAAACGAACAGATCTACTGTCATTTCGGAAAAAAATAGTCAAAAATCGACACTCTGGGACTCGTTTTTTCGGAATACGAAGCAAAACGTATGGTTTAGGGTGCCAATAAAAATATTTATCTCGATTTTTCATTCGGAACTTGCTGCGAAATGTTGATTTGCACGATCAGGATGCCGCCTACAAGTACTACGAGGTGATTATGCTCGACACCGCCCACAAGGCACCGTGAACTGTGTGATCTCACGTCGGCCGGCAAGAGCAGCCGTAGATTGGGCAGGGGTTACCGTTACGCTCAGACCATCGGGGGATCGCGCCGTGCCTGCTGGCGCCGACGCAATCGTCAGTATATGCGCCGTTACCGTTAAGTGGTTGCAGCTATTGCGGCTGCTTAGTTTGTGCGCTGATCGTCTTAACCTCTCGCGTATTGTATATGGAATTTATTTTTGGAGTGCAAAAAAAAGTGCAATAAAAAGTCTGAAAAATTAAAAAAAAAAATACATATTTCTCATCCGTTGCAAGATCGTGAATCCATTGGTGATTGATAACTTCGAAAATCTACTCCAACTGACTCCTCAGTCAAATTTTATGTCTTTATACCATGAGTACCTCACCCACGACGTGCACCCTTCACCAGGCATCTCCAACCAAGTTTGCTTCCCATACTTTTGCAATTCCTCTGTCATTTTTTATCTGTCCATGCGACAAAAAAATCATGGAATCCAAGGTCATCACGATCCAATGTTATTCCGTCGATATTTTCGGAAAAATATGGTAAAATTAGATCTGACCAAATGTTCTTTACTGACGGTTCATTCATAAACGGACCACTGGCTTCGGCATCTTCTGTGAAACTTCCAGTGCCTCTTTCAAACTCAAAGATCTTTGTTCCGTGTATGTCGCTGAGCTGGGTGCGATATACTATGCTCTAGGGATCATTGAAACACTGCCCATCGACCATTATTTTATTTTTTCAGACAGCCTCAGCTCAATAGAAGCATTCCGCTCAATGAAAGTTGATGAACGCTCATCTTAGTTCCTAACAATAATAAGACATCTATTGAGTGTTTTGGTCGAAAAATTATTCAAGTAGCAAAGTAGGAAATATGAACGATATTGTTATTGAGTTATTTGATATTAAAACTGAATTACGTTTGCAGTTTTAGCTGCTAAAATTTGCAGCTACAAGAAGGTAGTGTATTCCCTACAATCCGAACAATGCCGATCAATCAGCAGCACCAGGCATTTGAGTGTTGGCAGTTGTAGTTTTAGTTCGCCCTGTTTTAAGCTTCTTGTAAGTATCCGCACCGGCGCTCGTGCCGGCAACCTTCTCCGAAGAAACGAACGCGTCCATTCATCACGTCGCATCGAACGCGTGGTCAAGATCGAATGAGATCATTTTTCCTGATGATTTATGTGGTTCCCGGAATAAATCGCACCAGAAAACATAGAATTATTCAAGTAGGAAAGTAGGAAATATGAACGATATTGTTATTGAGTTATTTGATATTAAAACTGAATTACGTTTGCAGTTTTAGCTGCTAAAATTTGCAGCTACAAGAAGGTAGTGTATTCCCTACAATCCGAACAATGCCGATCAATCAGCAGCACCAGGCATTTGAGTGTTGGCAGTTGTAGTTTTAGTTCGCCCTGTTTTAAGCTTCTTGTAAGTATCCGCACCGGCGCTCGTGCCGGCAACCTTCTCCGAAGAAACGAACGCGTCCATTCATCACGTCGCATCGAACGCGTGGTCAAGATCGAATGAGATCATTTTTCCTGATGATTTATGTGGTTCCCGGAATAAATCGCACCAGAAAACAACTGCAACGCAGCAATTTCAGTTCCATAATTTACCTTCATATCATCCTTCATGTCATATAAATACACTAGTTCTTAAATGCTGTTTATTCATGGTGAACCCTCGTATCGTAAATTTCGAACCAGAGTTCATTCACGGTGTGCTCGACGTCAAGTTTATTTTTCCTTAATACGTTAAGCCCCGATTTTTTTCTTGCTGCACTTTCCATTCATCACGCATCAAGAGCGTTTGCACAGTATCAGTGTCGGTCCTAGTTCCCAAAGATACCTATTGTATAATGACTAGCCCCTAGGGACCGACGCTGGGCTCAACGTGTTGACTGTGGTATCTGGTGAAACTTTTAACAAGAGTTTTGAGACAAGATAATATTGACTCTTCGATGATTGAATTTGTCTTAGAAGCTTCAATTTTGGAATTGTTGACCACTTTCGCCTTGCTTTCGTCTTCGTGAAGCTGAGTATTAATACATCTATGCCATTTTCTGTGATGAATATTGCTTACAAGGGGTGAAGGTTGAAATTGTCCGGTTTTTTTCGATGAAGGAAACATAATTTTCAGGAGAACCTCAACATATTTTTATTAGTGGTATTTGATTCTAGGCATCACTCAAGCAAATTCCACAATTTGCCTTTCCTTTCCAATAATATTACAATTATATTTATATTTGACGACATCCTGCTTTGTAAATACATGTACCATTGAAGCAAAAAGGTGATAATCTGATGAACTATGTCTGGAGAATACGGCGGTTGCGAAAATGTTTCCCAGTGTGCGCCGTTGCATTGTCAGGCTGTAATATCACTTTACCGTGTCTTCGTGCCCATTCCGGTTTTTTTTCCATGAATACAAATGAATACATGAATACAAAGTTTAATTTCATCATTTGTTGTCGGGAATGATCTGGATTCACCGTTTCATCCGGAAAGTTTCACCAGGTGAAAGCTACAAAAAGGTAGTGTATTCCCTACAATCCGAACAATGCCGACAAATCAGCAGCACCATGCATTTGATTGTTGGCAGTTGTAGTTTTAGTTCGCCTTGTTTAAAGCTTCGTGTAAGTATCTGCTCCGGCGCTCGTGCCGACAATCTTCTCCGAAGAAACGATTCCATTCATCACGTCGCATCGAACGCGTGGTCATGATCGAATGAAATGATTTTTTCTGATGATTTATGCGGTTCTCGGAATAAATCACACCAGAAAACAACTGCAAAAGAAACGACCGCTCAGAAAACGTCATGGGTGGAAGCAGGGCCCGAAATCTTCGAAGGTGAAAAATGAAGACCGACTCTACTCTCAATAGCTTCGCTTCAACTAGAACTGCTTCGGTAGTCGCCCACAACAAAAAGTGACTTGACTAAAAAATGAATTGACTATCGTTGACTAGCGAGGATGACTGGTGAACTAGTCCAGTCAGTGGTTATTTAACTGACTCGACTAATGAATACAAATGTGCCGCTTCATTCAACTGACTTCAATCAACATTTCTACTCCCCTAGGAACGAAATGTATACCCGCATACGCAATCTTATTTTTACGTCCATAAGAACAACGAAAACATGATTTCTGATGCATAAAAGAAGTTACCCCATCAATGGACGGTTTATTGTCTACCCATCGTGAACTCAAACCAACGAACTTAGACATTTATCAAGTATGCTTGAAAGGCCCTCGCGTTAGTATTAGAAAATAGCGTGCAAAATAGCGCGCACACACTGCACGCTGTTTTATAGGGTAGATAGGGGAAATATGACCAGGCGGGGCGAAATGGGCCACCCTTCGTTTGGGCTTGTTATTGAACCAATGACACTTATTTTCAAACAATTGTGTTAGGAATTTTCTACTTAAGTATCTCTGTGAAACCCGTATTTAAATTTAACTGTTTTATAAAGATTTTGAAGGAAATCTCACACTAACTGATAATCATGTAAACCATATAAAAAAGCAGTCAACGAAATAAGCTCTGTACGCTTCATACTGAAATTTATTACTCTGCTCTTTATATCAATTCGTACTGGTATTATTTCTGAACATTTCCACTGATTTATTGCGCCGCTTTGCCGTTTCATGTAAAAGAACAGTTTATTTTCATTGAGCGTAAACGTGCAGGGCGGAATGGGTATAGCTGCTTGGGGCATTATGACCAGGTATTTCTTCAACATAACCTGTAAATACTGCTGTCAAAATTTGTAAACATAGTTGGAAATGACTAGATGTGGAATCATGGTGCGGAATTATACCAGAACATCCGAACGTAAAAAGTGGTCACAGACCAGCTTGAACGCGGCAGCCTTAGTGCATTGTGTCCCGCGAGAAATACTCAAACGTTATTTACGTTGCGCAGATCCTTTGCTGCTCCAGAAACTCGGATCATTTAGTAATGTTTTAACGACGGAAGTTTCCTTAACTTGTTATATTTTTATATAACATTCTCTCTATGGATCAATGGTTCTACAGTGTTACGGCGAAAGGAATCCGGAAGCTGGCGTACGATTTGGCCGAAAGATGGCATTTCTCACCCTTTCAATAGCCAAAAGCAATTAGCCGGAATGGATTAACTGGCTGGTTTTGGAGAGCGCCACCCACAACTCTCACTTTGGACACCAAAAGCAATCTCCGCCACCAGGGCACAAGGATTCAATCGCGTTGCAGTCGGAAAATTCTACGATTTACTGGAGGACGTACAGCAGAAATACGACATTCCACCAGTAAGGCAATTCAACGTGGATGAGACATCACTGATTCCAGTAACTATTTTTTATCAATAGGAGAACGAATTAAACTAAAAATTATTATCTTCATTCAACATGTACAGAACAGAAATTCCAAAATTCTAACAATGCGAGGAAAAAGGCAGAAAAGCGCTATAACTTCAGCTGAGCGCTGAGTGCTGAACACGGAATAACGATCATAGAATCTTCCACAGGACACTCTATGTTGCTACTGTGGGGCACAATTCAGTTCCTCTACGGACGGCGATGGATGGAACCAATGCTATCGATGCCACTCGTGGGTACATAACTGCACAAATATTCTCTGTTCCTGCTTTGAGTAACGTAAAATTGCACTCCAATCACTCTGATCACAATGTTACTTTTTGTACATACAAACTGAATGAAATCCAATGAAATATACGTGAATAGAATAAACTTTCGTTATATGAACTTGTTACGTTATTTCCTAGCTAAAACATGCTTAAATGATTGAATCAACCAACATGGTCATATAGCCCCGTATGGTGGCCCATTTTGCCCCGTAGTGCTCTCGATCGACGGAATTGGAATACATTTTTAAAAGTGTAAATTTCATCATGAATCTTTTCTAAAGCATTTTCATACAATGTACATCGATCAATAAGGTTTCAAATCGTGAGGTTTTAACATTAGTCGTTTAGGCTGAGAAACTGCGTGAAGAAGCCAAAAGTTATTACTAGCTGAATATGGATACAGTCAGCAAAATACTTGGCGTTTATGTAATTATCCAATTGTTGCAGTGCATTTTGCCGGAGCGAATTTATAAAAAACACGAATGGTGTGCATTTTGTTCGATCATATTACATCTCACTATTGAAAAACTCATTTGAATAAACGGCAAAAGTCTCCGACAGCTGATATTTGTTTATTTTTTGCTCGTGGGGGAAAGAATACTACAAGTCACAATCGAAAAACTAGTTGACATTACGATATCAACCTTATTGTAATTATCTTGAAAACATTCAAAACACACACAAACGCGAACTAGCGCATGTTTGGGGCGATACTATTTCACGTGCGTAGTATGTTTTGAGCTGTCGCTTCAATACTTTCAAAAACAGCGGCGCTTATAGGCGACTTGTGTACACCCGAGAGTGAGAGCTTCCGATCAGTGCACCTTGTACAGACTGTGCCATTCTAGCGTTCCTGAGAGCAGCAGCACCCATTCACAACATACGCGAGGTGGAAATATTCTGCATCTTCAGTCGACTTAAAATTGGCTGTGAGTATTTTTTGTTGTTGGTTTCATTGATAATGGAGAGTGATGTAAATCATCGATGCTCTAAGTGATTAACTGATAACGTATGTATATTGGTCGTTCTATCGCGGTTTAATTTAATCGGAAGCAATTGGTGGACTTTATCGTGATAAGTATTTTGTTTTGATTGGCGATTCAAACAGAGTAGATACGGAGTGATTGTGTTTTTTTTGGTGGTCATAATAGAAAAAATTGCATACACTGAATGTAATATCTACTTTCAACTATCAATACCTGTCTGTATTTGAAAGTTGATTGAAGCCTGCAATACGCGGTCAGACACATTGCATTTTGATATGTTCAGGAATGTTCAGCATATAGTCTTTTTGGCGGGATCAATTAAAATATTGATTACGTTAGGAGAGTCATTCCTGTTGAACATGTGAACATGATTATTCGTTAAAAATGTGGTATATTCAAATATTCTAATGTTCCCGAATAGTGATTTGCCGCTCTGAGTTACCTCAAAAAGTATGGACAGAAGCATGTAGATCCGTTGCTATCAATTGTGCGGTTACAATTCGGGTTTGAAGAAACAGAAAATAATAATAGTACTGTAAGATTGCATCAGTTAGATGGAACAGTGGGAAAATTCCAAAACAATTGTTCAACTTCAATTTCATAATCTACCTTCATATCATCCTTCATGTCGTGGAAATGCACTATTTCTTAAATGCTGCTTATTAATTGTGAACCCTCGTGTCGCAAATTTTCCAATCAAAGTTCATTCACGGTTTGCTCGAGGTTAAATTTATTTTTCCTTAACTGTGGTATCTGGTGAATCTTTAATCAAGAGTTTTTTAGACAAGATAATGTTGATTCTTCGATAATAATAGGAGTACCAGTAAGTTTCTTCGTTTTTTCAAAAATTAATGCTTTATTCCGCAAAAATGGTTACAAATTTAATATTCAAAGTATTGCCCATCGCTAGTCAAACTTTTCCCATTCTTTCTGGCAAATCACGGATCCCTTTGCGGAAATAATCGGCCGGTTTGTCGGCTAACCACGAATCGATTCAATTTATGACTTCATCAAAATTGGAGATGTAGTGGTCAACCAGGCCATGTTGCATCGATCGAAAAAGGTAGTTATCGGACGGACCAATGTCTGGAGAATACGGCGGGTGGGATAGGACCTCCCATATTGTGGCCGTTTCTTCTTCAGTGCACGGCTCAAACGCATCAATTGTCGTCGGTAGAGGTCCCCCGTAATGGTTTAATTCGGTTTTTAGCAGCTTCTGGTAAGCTGGTCCCACCAAATAGACGGCATAACCTTCTGGCCGTGAATATTCCGCTCGGCCGGGGATGTAGATGCATGGCCGGGGCATCCATACGTTGCCCGACGTTTAGAATTGTTGTAATGGACCCATTTTTCAACGCCAGCAACGATTCGATGCAAAAAACCGTTATGCCGTTGGTGCATTGTTCGCACGTGAAAAAACGGAGTTCGACGTCTCGTGGCATCAATTCATACGGCACCCAATGTCCTATCTTTCGGATCATTCCCATTACTTTTAAACGATCGGATATGGTATGCTGAGCTAATCCAAGTGTATCTGCAAGTTCTTGTTGGGTTTGTGACGGATCTTGATCGAGTAAAGCCTCCAATTCTTCATCTTCAAATTTTTTTTGGCGTTCCGGAACGTTCTTCGTCTTCCAAGTCAAAATTACTACTTTTTAACCGTGCAAACCACGTCTGACACGTTCGCTCAGTTGGAGCATGATCACCAAAAACTTCCACCAAAATGCGATGACTTTCCACAGCCTTTTTCTTCATATTGAGGTATCATTACCCCACTCCCCGCAAAAACACTCTCGCTGGTACGAAATTCGACATATTCGAAGTGATAAAAACTATGCTGTTTGCACTCCAACTTTTTTGACATATGCTGAAAAAGACGCGCAATGACAGTAGCTTTCGAACGAATGTCTGGAAATTTGATTCACTGGAATTATAATCAAGTTACGCCATATATTGTAAAACCGAAGAAACTTACCGATACACCTAATAGAATTTGTCTTAGAAGCTTCAATTTTGGAACTGTTGTCCACGTTCGCCTTGCTTTCGTCTTCGTGAAGCTAAGTATTAAGGTGAAGGTGGAAGCTAGCCATTGTAGTAGTATAGGTAAACCCAAGACGGGTCTATGGTACTAGGTGAGGCCGTTTCGTCACTAAGTTGATTAGGGGAGCGGTATATGAAAACAGTACGGAAGAAAGCAGAAGGGGAATTATTTGCTTGTAGAGTGAAAGAGACAGACTGATCACGAGTGAGCTTCGCCACTAGCGTATTGTGTATTGTTTACAAACAAAACACAGTAGACTTCCAAGATGGCTGAAGAGTCGTTTTAGCAAGTTGGCCCACCTTAGGATATACTTCTAGGCGCCTTGGGTAAACCCACGTGTAAAAATGGGGTAATAGTGTTTGTGAGAGAAGAGCAAAGCACACTTAAACAGATCAATTCACTTATCAGACTGTGTGGTGCTTCATTGATACGAGTCTTTGAATACATTTAAAAAAAAAATACAATTCAATACTGAAGTTAGATGTATGAACAAAATGTTCCGATGAACAATTGCATACATGAATATATATAGAAGGTGCAATTTGCATATGAAGTAAAATTCTAATTATACGCGAGCGTAACATGAGCAAATTCATGCGAAATGGGGCTCTTTTGATATTAACTAATTCTTCCGCATAGTAACTCGATGCTGATAATTCATTAATATTTTCCTTCGTTGGTCGTATTGTTTCCACATATTCACGTTGGAGAGCCTTAACCCTTCTCTTCGTTGGCCGAGACATTTTGATTGAATGTAATGCTTTTCTGTTTATTGTTTTTGAAAGCATAGGCAGTCGTGGCAGTGTTCCGAGCTCTGCAATACAATTTTCTTACCCAATGTTAAAGTTGCTAAAACTTACATTATAGACCCATTAAACGTAAAAACAATGATTGTATTGATATCAACACAATTTTATTCTATTGATTTTTATGACATGAAACGCTATGACTCACGAATAATATTTGAGTGGTTTTGATAGCTGTTCCGATTATGTTGTCTGGCATCAGTGTCGAAAAAATAACGATGCTTTCACCAATACAAACAAAACCATTGCCGAAGATTGAAAAAAGAAAATTTAACTTTCAGAGCACTTGCTCGAGTTTTCCGACGTTTTTCTCTATACAGTGCGACAGCAGATGAAAATTTAATATCTTGTGAGTAATCGATTAGAATTTGGTTGATATTACCTGATGGGAAGTGTGCGAAAACGATCATTTTCTTCACACTGTTTTGCAAAATTATTGATTTTCGGGCGAGGGGTGAGGGAGGGAGATGAAAGAAATGAGCGCCATTGTGGCAGCCATTTGTGGCTAGCTTCCACCTTCACCTTAATACGTCTATGCTATTTTCTGTGATGAATATTGCTTTCCAGGGATGAAAGTTGGAATTGCCCGGTTTTTTCGATGGAGAAAACACACCATTTTCAGGAGAACCTCAACATATTTTTATTCGTGGTAAACCCCGTTTGATTCTACACATCACTCAGGCAAATTGTGGATTCCTTCAAATGAAGAAAAACTAAAGCAGCGAATGTTTCAAATGCTCTTAATTCAGAACCAAACACGACATTTTTATCACGATATAGTTAGTATGTTTTTTTGACGTAGAACTACGTCTTTCAGGAAGGGTGCCAAATCAGAAAACAAGTCACGTTTATATGAAATAAAGTTAATGTTAATAAGTATTTTCACTGTGAACAAATTCTCATGATTTGCATACCAATCGAATCGGAAATTCTCTAAGATTTGTTTGATATGCTACACATTACAATTCGATAATCTTTAAACGGTTTAAATTCATGAAAACTGGAAGAATTTCCTTTTTCCCATACATTCGTTCTGCCGATTTGTGTTCTAACCCTACCCCCGTATTTCGAATGCTTATAACTCGAACATTTCTTAATAGATCGGAAAGGTGTTTGCATCAATTGATAGGAAATATTTCTACGTGTCTATCACAATTCATAAAATGTTATTTTTCATGAGATATACAAATATTCAAAATTAGTGTGCCGGGGGAATTCGCATTGTAAATACATGCAAGGCGGGGGTATTTTTTGGTGTTGAGTACTTTTGTACTCACTTGTCGTTGTGCAGACCGGAATATGTATCTCTAAAACGTACTTTCAAACTTAGAAGCTTGGGAAAATCGTCATTTCAGATACTAGATGTATCTTGGTAGTTTTAGGCATCATATCAAACGTAAATCAAATTTACTCGTAACGAAGAACATAATCTACCATAATGAATGAATTGATCTTACATGGCAACTGTTCAAACTTTTTATTTACATGAATATACACTGCATTTATTCAGATACAACATATATTTCATAGTGCTCCCGTGGCCGAGTGGTTAGCGTCCCACATTATCATGCCGGGGGTTCGGGTTCAATTCCCGTTCGGGTCGGGCGATTTTTCGTCAAAGAAATTTCTTCCGACTTGCACTGTTCTCACGCGTATTCTAGAGCTTGCCACTCCAGAATACATTCAAGGTGTGTGATTCGGCATAGAAATCTCAATTTAGTACTACTAATGAAAATGACGCAAGTAATACTATGTTGAGAAGGCAAAAGTTCCACTGGGAACGTTAGTGCTATCCAAGAAGAAGATATATTTCATGGAAGTTTGCTTTGAAATCCCCGTAGGAAAACCTAACTATTGCATGTTGTGGGGTTCGATTCCACCTCAAGCGGAATATAGAAGCAAAAGTGTTTATAGTTTGTGATCGATATCTGAGTGGGAATGAGAAATTCTGGTGCGCTGTTCAATCGTAAATGTAATATATTATATATCTGATATGTAAATCTACAGTCCGGTAGCGATATCCATATTATTCGCTATCAGTTTACCAGACCAGGCCTACCAGTTTGAAATTGTTCGAGTTTAAAATGAAATTTTTTACTACTGAAGTAGTAATAATAAAAAAAAAACGAAAAAGTTTTTTCATTCTAAAATAATATTCGAAGTGGTAAACAAATGGATTGCTAATAATTGCGTAGTTCTACGTCGAAAATCTGGTCGTATTCTTGATACAACAACCCCTAACAATTTTTTTCGCAGAATGACTATCACATTTTTCAAGGTAGCTTCGTAATGTCTCCATCATAGAAGTTTTGATCCTTATTATTATATTTCATTCAAGCCTCATCAAATACACAGTAGAACCTTTCAGACCGTTTGTCTTGGTGCGGCCATCGTTTGAAATGCTCCACCACGCTTTGACTACGGACGTTTTCACACAATATTTAATAACAACATCCGTTTAAGGAATGGGTTGATTTCATTCCATTTGGTCAAGGTTTCACAGATGGAAATTAGATTCATCATGTTTTCCTGATCTTAATTGGTGTGGTAAGATAAATGATTTTGGTATGTCCAGTCGAAAATATGATCATGGTTTGCCCACTTTTTTGAATGCTCTAATTCAGCGCTCCTGTGTCCAATAAGGTATTCGAATGTTTTAAAACATATAAATAAAATTGTCTTTTTCATGATTTACAGTAGTTTTATAGTATATTTCTACGGAATCACATGTTTTAAAGGATTATAAAATACACCTTCTATTTGTGTCAATATGCCCCTCATTCGAGCTAACTTTTAATCGATCACCAGATGATTATTTGGCACGTATTCAGATCTTTTCTGGATTATTACGCTTACAAATATTATAGACATCATGTTTGCACACCATTTGTATCAGATTTACATAGCTAAATCATTAAATTAACGCATTTTGATGAACTCAATTCTGATCATGAGTTGTCCAATTCAACAATGTTATTTTGCGCGCTGCAGTTTGTTTATTGTGTCCTTCGCCCATAGCAAAAATAAAGTTTCTCTGTGTTGGGTGTGTGGAGGGTAACACTTTTAAAATGCCCAAGAAATGGCAATATTCTGATGAAAGCCTAAATTATGAATGGATCAATATGATGACAGTAAACTCAAGGAATGATAAATTCAACATCTACTTGAGAACTCGAATGTTTTCATTCAAAAATGGTGATTTCTAAAACCGGACAAACCATGATCATTTTTTGGACAAAACATAACCAGAGATGGTCAAACCATGATCATAATTCCTCTTTAAGGAAAATCGTTAAAAAACATAAAAATTTGAATAGTTTGAACTCCTTATGGTAGAATTAGCAACTAGAGACTTGGGGCTTTTCAACAAACCCAAACGTATCGATTATGTGTGATTTTCATGAAGAAAAATCGATTTGCATTTACTAGTTGCGTAAAAACACCCCGAATTGGACAAACCAAGATCATTTACCCTACCCCAACGTCGATCTTTCTTTCGAATCCAGCTGGACGATGCTACGACTACTAACACGCCGGCCAACCTCAATTGTTTCTGTGATTTTGTCAACAGAATATAATGGATTTCTTTTTCCCCAACCTAATATGTCAAATCGAAGGAATGCATACAACCCTACTAGCATCATTTAAAACAAACCGGTCAATTTAAACTTGATCATCTGTTACGAACTGGTAATCTATGGAAAGTAATGTTTCAGAAGGATTTGCTTGATTTATCTATTATAAAGACTTTAAACTACTGAGTTCATTCACCCCTATTATAGAGGCCTCTATAATACATTTGACAAAAATGAAAACGAATGTTACTAATCGTTCATTCTGAGAGTACATATAGTTTTTTCTTGTACAATTTGCGATGAAGTGATTCACCAATTTACTCCAAACATTGATCGATCGGGTAAAAAACAGCTGAACGTATCAATAAGAAACATTAAAAGGGGTTTAGGCTAAACTAGGCTAAAAATGTTCCTGCTCACATTAGAACTTACTGCAATATTTGTAAAATTGCCGATGATTTTCTAAAACATGGAAAACCCCTGTTTTTGACACTTTTAAAATCGATGCAAAAATTTAAATGATTTTTTTTTGGTCAAAGCAATAAATTAAATACGTACAAAATTATTAGAGTTTTCAAAACTACCTTTCTGTTTGCGTTGCGATAATATATATACGAGGGCAGTCCGATAAGTACTTAGCCTACGAAAAAAAAACAAAATTTTTGGAAAAGTGGCGATTTATCTCTCAATACAGTCTCCTTTTAGCTCGATGCACTTGACCCAGCGATGCTCCAACTTCAATTCATCTGAAAAATACGTTTTCTCGAGGTCTGCAAAGTATTTCTCCGTGACGGTGATGACCTCCTCATTCGACTCAAATTTCTGCCCGGCGAGTGACTTTTTCAAATTTGGAAACAAAAAAAAAGTCGCGCGAGGCCAAATCTGGAGAATACGGTGGATGGGGCAGCAGTTCGTAGTACAATTCGACCAATTTGGTCGTGGCGACAGTGGAATTTCAATTTTTTCCATTTTTCCATACAAATGAAACACAAATTTCTGCATTACTCGAGAATCAATCAAGCAAATGGGGATCTCCGTAGCCACATTGGTTGCGCGTTCGCTTAGTAAGCGATCGATCGTGAGTTCAAAACTCAGGGCCCTCATTGACCATATTTGTGCAAGACACATCGGACTGCTGTTCTATAAATAACTCAACAATGATCAATCAACTGTCTCCACTGTCCGGTTTAACTGGTGGATAGTGGAAAAACAGAAGGGAAAACTCTTACGCCTAAATGGCTACTGTGTAAATGTGTACCATATGCAATGGTATAGAAGGGAATACTCTAACGCCGAAAAATGGCAACTGTGTAATGTACTAATTATAGATATATAGTACACGATTAAAATTCGGCTCTGTTACAGCTAAAATGCTAATGAGCCTCACATAAAAAAAATAAAAAATCAAGCAAATGAAACCAAATTTGACATGTAGAGGTTGTAGGGTACAAGAAATGTTTCTATGGTGGATAGACACTCCTCCCCCTTCTCTAAGGGAGGCTGCAATACAAATGAAACACAAATTTCTGCATAACTTAAAAACTATTGAAGCAAATGGAGTCAAATTTGGCATGTGACGGTTTTAGGGGACAAGAAACGTGTATATGCTGAATAGACACTCCTCCCCCTCTCTAAGGGGGGGCCTGCTAAACAAATGAAGCATACATTTCTGCATAGCACAAGAACTAATCAAGCAAATGGAGCCAAATTTGGGATGTGGGGGTTTTTGGGTACGAGAAATGTTTCTATGATAGTATGACACCCGTCCCTCCCCAGGAATGGAGAGGGCTACGTAAAAATAATACACATATTTCAACCAAACATGACAATTGAAAATTTTCGGAAAATTCTGAAGGAAAATGGGAAAATTTGATTCGCATTTGTTCTACAATAGCGTTGTTAGCCCATTGATGTTTCGCTAACGAAATTGATAAAACACACTCTTATATCTTCTTCTATCTATATAAATAAAAATAGATCGCCGTAAATATGATAACGGAAAGTATTTTTTGGGTGGGACGAAGTTTGCCGGGTCAGCTAATTGTTTTTTCATTCAAACAAAATGGAAAGGTCCCACAGAAGCGTTCTAGGAACCAAATGAAAGCTGGTAGCAAAAAATGTACAACTACTCTAGGGTGGCAGCGAAAATGGTCATGTCGAATTTCAAAAAACGACCATGTACATTTTGTTTGTTGGCAAAAAAAAAATTATCCGTGCAAAGTTTCAGCTCAATCGGACATGATTTAGGGGTGCCTTAAAGCGCTCAAAGTTTTAACTTTTGGTTCTCGAAAATCCTCGGTCCTCGATTTTCTAAATTTCCTTTACTCCCCCCTTGGAAGATTATCGAGGATCAAAAAATCTAAACTTTGAGCGCTTTGAGACACTCCTAAATCATGTCCGATTGTGCTGAAACTTTGCACAGATCATTATTTTGGGCCAATAAACAAATTGAACATGGTCGGTTTTTGAAATTCGATGATGCAATTTTTCCCATACATCCATTGCCACCCTAACCTACACACACCATGATAAAAATATGTACATTAATGTTTGAGCTTGGCATTGGAGCCTTAAAATGATCTATATCCCATCTGTAAGCGTTGATTTTTGATGAAGTAACAGCATATCAAAAAACACTTAAATTTTCGACTTCATGCTCTGTTCCTGTAGAAATAAAATACTCCCGCCGATATTTTCGGCAAAATATGGGAAAGTTGGATCTGATAAAATGTTCTTTACTGACGGTTCATTCATAAACGGACCACTGGCTTCGGCATCTTCTGTGAAACTTCCAGTGCCTCTTTCAAACTCAAAGATCCTTGTTCCGTGTATGTCGCTGAACTGAGTGCGATATATTACGCATTAGGGATCATTGAAACATTGCCCATCGACCACTATTTTATTTTTTCAGACAGCCTCAGCTCAATAGAGGCAATCCGCTCAATGAAAGTTGATAAACGCTCATCTTATTTCCTAACAAGAATAAGACATCTATTGAGTGTTTTGGTCGAAAAATTATTCAAGATTAGGGAACGCATTCCCTCTCATTGCTCGATTCCGGGGAATGAGAAAGCGGACTCGCTAGCTAAGGTGGGCGCTTCAGAAGGCACACTTTTTGAAGGCAAATTGCTTATAATGAATTTTTCCACATTCCTCGTCAGCACACACTCGTAAGTTGGCAGCGCATGTGGAGTGAAGATGAGTTCGGTCGTTGGTTACACACGATTATCCCTAAGGTCTCGACGACTGCATGGTTCAAGGGATTGAATGTAGGTCGTGATTTCATTCGCGTGATATCTCGGCTTATGGCTTATGTCCAACCTAAACGCGCATCTCTATCGCATTGGGCTCGCAGCAAACAATCTTTGTGATTGTGGCGATGGCTACCACGACATCGAGCATGTTGTCTGGTCGTGTATCCGGTTCCATGCTGCTCGCTCTCAGCTCTCTAGAGCACTGAGAGCACAAGGCAGACAATCGGATATCCCCGTCCGGGATATCTTAGGTAGCCGGGATCCTGATCTTCTGCTTAATCTATACCTGTTCCTCAGAAACGCCGTCATGTCAACGTTTAATGATGTTTCCTTCGTTGTGTCCCCGTTTCATATCCCTCCTATCCGATCGATAAACTTTTACTTAGTCGCGGCAATACATACACACACTCTTTACAGATGCACGGGCCGAAGATTGTGCAGTCCACTGATCATTCAACAAGAGCCAAAGGTTGTACCGCTCATGACAACTCTACACGAACTGATGATTGCGCCGGCTAGTGACCATTCTATCCTGGATTCCTCGAGTCGAGAAAGATGCACCACGCTAGATATGGGGTACAGACTAGGGGGGCGTTGCTGATTAATGGTCAGCTGCATCCCAATAGGAAGTAGCCCGTGTCGGGCACACGTATAGAGCATCGAAGACTGCAACATACCAATTATGAGAACACTTGTAATACTAACCTCGAGCCAACCGCGAGTAATCGGTTACATATTACTAACATAGTTGTAAGACAAAAATTGTCAAAATATTGGACTCCCGGCCCCGTCAGGCTAACGTCACATGTGCCTTAATAAAATATATATTTTGGGAAAAAAAAATAATAAAATACTGAGATTCTTGTCTTTATCTATTGAGAATCGACAGAAATTGTTAAAATAATATGGAATAACCACGAATAATATAGCTCATCCAGATAGAAGCAAGCAATAAACACATCCTGGCATGTGTCAAAAGCTCCCATTTACACATTTGCTTCCATCGGCGTTTGTTCACCTTCATTAAAATTAGGCCATGTACTAGTGAACCACTCGTGAACGAGTAAATTGAACGCGTTTTGTCTGTAGCTATATCCTCTCTTCCGTCTTATTTAGAAATAGAATGCAGGAATGGCTAAAAATATCGCTGATGCTGTGTACGTTTGGCTTCCTAAAGGAAATCCGTCCTAGCGAACCGTTCATTATGGATTACCTGGCTGGACCATGGCGCAATCTCACCATGACGGAGGTGATAAAACTACAAGCTAGACACTAATTGCGGAAAATATTTTTTTTTGCTTCCCTTTCCAGATCGTACAAGAAGCTTTTCCTGTTGGCACATACTCATACTTAGCACAACTGGTTATCATATTTTTAGTAACTGATCTGCTCCGCTATAAGCCGTTAATTGTCGTAAATGGTCTCTCGGGAATCATCGTATGGAGCATGCTGATATGGACGACCTCTTTGCAGGCGTTGAAAATATTAGAGGTGTTCTACGGAACATATTGCGCTGCCGAAATTGCATACTACAGCTACGTCTATGCTAAAGTGGACCGAGAGCACTACCAAAAAGTCACCTCACAAACGCGTGCGGCCATCTATTGTGGTAGATTCCTAGCTGGCGTATTGGCACAAACACTGGTATATTTTAACGCCATGAACTACAAACAACTCAATTATTTATCTCTGGCAGCGCAGACCAGTGCAACGGTTTGGGCATTGTTGTTACCATCAGTCAAAACTAGCATGTACTTCCACAGGGCCGCCTTGCCACCGACCATGTGTACTCCAATCAACGACGGCAGTTGCGGAAACGACTGTTCGAGTGATAAAATCTCTGTCAGCATTCCATCCTTCAAGCAGAAGATTCTGTCAGCATTCGTCCTGATTTGGTTGCACTTCAAAACGTCGTTTACAAATCTGACCGTACTTCAGTGGAGTATTTGGTATGCTCTCGCAATGGCAGGCTACATACAGGTTACCGCGTACATTCAGGCGCTTTGGGGAGAAGTAGACCAGACGCAACGGGCTGTTTGGAATGGCGCTGTAGAAGCAATCCTAACCTTGCTCGGAGCGGTGGTATCTCTTCTAGCTGGATACATCCATGGTAGCTTTCTGAGACCTAGAAGTAGTCTCTTGGCACTTTCCGTTCTATCACTAGGGCAAGGTGGCGCAATTCTACTGACGTCTACCACCAATCAACTCGTCATCTCCTACGTGGGATACATAGTGTTCGGTATACTGTATGCATTCACAATCACCACCGTGAGTGCCGAGATCGCCAAAAATATATCCGATGACAGTTTTGGGTTGGTGTTCGGTTTTAACACACTGATAGCTTTATCATTGCAAACAATGCTGACATTCGCTGTTACAGATTCGAGCGGATGGTTTGCTTTGGACGTGATTGGACAGTTCATCGTGTATGGCTATTATTTCATAGTGCTCAGCGTTATTTATTTGTTGTTTCTGATTTGCGAGATCCTAGGCAGCTCGTGCAGAAACTGCCAATGAAGATTATTAGTTCCAGCTGAGGAAAACTATGAACAGTTCCGAGGGTACTTAACATTGTTTTAGTAGAATTTAGAAATCTAGCGCTTCTTTAGTACAGTGTAAAAGACTGATTTCATTCGGAAGATCCATCAAGGATTTCTCAAAGTATAGGTAGTAATAGAAGAATATAATAAAAAACACATAGAATTTTTATTGCTGAAGTGTGGTGAATTTACATTCTACGCACAGCGTACGCAGGTTAGAGCGTTTCACAAATCTTTAGGTTTGTGGTTTAGGTGCGGTTGTTCCACAATCACATACCTTAGAAACAAGTAACCAGCTTACTTGATTAGTAGTGTTTAATCGAGTCGACAATACATACAACGATATACAATTTCGATTTATTTAATTAAAAATTCCGAATTCATAGTTCTGTTGCGAAACAGATTTATAATACAGATAATTTTAACCTGTTATTTATTTTATATTTGTTAACCCTTTAGCGTTGCAGTAGCTTAGTTGAATATGTGACGCGCTGTCACCTAGTGATCGGGATGGGTTATTTGATCGCAGTTGTTGATGAGGTATTTGTCGAAGACAATCTACTTTGGGGGCTGTTCACGATGGTGAATGTCTGTTGGCCCATATTGGTAGAGACGATTGTAGGATTGAGCATCTGAAAGGTGAAAGATATGTTTATAATAAGTCGGATAATTTTGGTAATGCTATATATTTTGGAATAATGTTTCTGATTCAATTGATAAAGTTGTATTATCTTATAGGTGACTCAGAACTCTTAAAGAGAAGTCCGGCAAAACTTATACAATGCATGCATCGGTTGATAGTGAGAATCAGGGACACGGAAAAGCTACCGGAGGAGTGGAAAGACGGAGTAATCTGCCCCATCTATAAAAAAAAAGGTGACAAGCCGGATATTAGAACTGCCATGCAATCATGATGCGAAATTCTGTCTCGGATCCTCAGGCCGGATTCATGCTCGGTTGCTCGGTGACGGATCAAATTTTTACCCTCCAAAAGTGTCGCGAGTATAAAGTGCCTACTCACCACATCTTCATCGACTACAAAGCAGCATATGATACCAACGCTCAACGATAGCTACAAAAAAGCAAGTGCCTCTCCTCTCACTGACAAATTTCGGGAAGCTTTATAAAATTACTATGTAATATCGAGGTTCCATTGTAATTCGGATAATCGAGGTTCCATTGTAATTCTCTGAATACATGCAACAAGCAAACCAAACAACTCGAAAAAGTATGACAGTTGAACCGGTAGCTATCACACGGTCTATGCTATCGACTGGCTCGATACCTATAACAACGGGTATTTTAATAGGGACGCTACAAAAGTAGATCAATAAGGACAGCAAACGACGCCATATTTTTTCCCGTTTTCTTGGCATTTCTCTTCA
The DNA here is from genome assembly GCF_029784135.1 of Toxorhynchites rutilus septentrionalis. Lineage (NCBI taxonomy): Eukaryota > Metazoa > Arthropoda > Insecta > Diptera > Culicidae > Toxorhynchites > Toxorhynchites rutilus. Next base: position 265,275,202 of record NC_073746.1, on the reverse strand, counting down.
GTTCAAGTTCGCCATTTCATAATGGAGAGATCATGGCCTCATCTTTAAGAACACTACGTCCCATTCATGGTCGTCATAATCGTCCTGCCAGATCAACAATTGAGCGTCTAGTGAAAAAATTTGAATCCACAGGCACAGTGCAAAATGTTCCCGTGCCAGTTAGGCAAAAAACTACCCGTAGTGTCGAGAATATCGCTGCCGATAGCGCATCAATTGGGGAAAACCCAAATCAGTCTCTCACACGTCGTTCTCAAGCGTTGGGCATCTCTGTGACGTCGTTGTGGCGAATTTTGCGAAAAGATCTTGGCCTACATCCTTACAAAATCAAATTGGCGGAAGAACTGAAGCCGCTTGACCACAAGAAGCGTCGTATGTTCGTGAATTGGGTTGAGTAACAACTTGGAAATGATCCGGATTTTCATCGAAAAATCTTTTTCAGCGATGGAGCTCATTTTTGGCTGAATGGCTTCGTCAATAAGCAAAATATGCGATATTGGTCAGGCAGCAATCCACACGTACTCCATGAGTCACCATTGCATCCCGAAAAAATTACGGTTTGGTGCGGTTTATGGTCCGGCGGCGTCATTGTGCCGTACTTCATCTGTGATGATCAAGACCGGTACGTTACTGTGAATGGGAATCGCTACCGCTCAATGATAACCGAATATTTTTGGCCTGGATTGGATGATCTTGGTCTTGGGATTGGACAATATGTGGTTTCAACAGGACGGTGCCACAAGCCACACAACGAATTTAACAATCGGTTTACTGAAAAACAAGTTTGATGAGCGTGTTATCTCACGAAATGACCCAGTCAATTGGCCGCTTCGGTCGTGCGATTTGACGCCATTAGACTACTTCGTGTGGGGCTACGTCAAATCTATGATCTATACCAACAAGTCAGCGACGATTGTTGAACGACGTAAGAATATCGAACGTGAAATTGCAGCAGTATCGGTCAATTTATGCTTGAAAACTGTCGAAAATTGGGTTCAGCGTCTGCACTTCTGCAAGCGTGCCAATGGAGGCCATGCAAAAGAAATCGAGTTCCATACATAATGGCATCGAATGTATTTTCACATGAATAAAGAATTTCATGTTATCCAAAACCGTTTTTGTTTTATTGAAAAAAAAAACTTGTAACGCTCTTATTAAAAACCCCGATAGTAAAATAAAGCTAACGAGCAGAATTCTTATCGAATCGATTTCTATAATAGGGTCCAAGACTGATTCAGGGAACGATGAACGGTGTGTGGTGCAGTGTGCGGATTTCAGGAGATCTGTTGGAATCGTTTGAGACTCACGGGAGACTTTGACAAGACAATTGACTCTTCTGTCTGCTCAATAACTAACTAGACAGTTAATTTGCTTTGCTGCTGACATAATTCTTGGGATCTCTTGGGATCAATGCATCTAAGACTAAATACATGCTAACAAAAGGGACTGATCGAAGCAGAATTCGTCCTGGCAGTAGCATTGCAATCGACGGCGACGAACTCGAGGTGGTCGACGAGTTTATTCACCTTAGTTCGTTGATAACAACAGCCATGGGAATCGAAGATGCATAAGAAACGGAAATTGGTCCTACTATGGACTCCACAAATCCAACCAACTCGATCCCCTGCCAACCCCCTGGCCCAACAAACTCGATTAAATACCCTGCCGATATGGAGCCTGTCAGGGTGTCGACTACCTTGAAAATCCTTGAAAATCAGGGAATATCAGAGAATTCAAACAATGTCAGGAAAAGTCAGGGAATATCAGGGAATTTCGTCACCAATCTGGAAAAAATGGAATTCCGTCAATTATAATTTTGAATTAGAAAGTTAATGATACCAAAAATGTTGTATTTGACTAGTTTGACTCTCTGTAGGTTTTTCAGTACAGCGCGCAAAAGTAGACGGCTTTTACATTCGCGATATTTTACTGACATTTTTGGCATCAGTATCTGCCGTTCAGCCTCAACTAATTCCCTTCCTTTTCTTCTTCGAAAACTATCGATAAATTAATGCTTGAAAATCATACTATGAAAGCCGAGCTCCTGTGGTGCCTGGAAACAGTTATGTAGTACAAATCACTCCACACTGCTGAAAAATACATTGGGCCTGATCACGAACGTCACTTCACGGTGAAAACGAAATGAATTGTATGCAATTCGTATGCATTTTATTCCCTTTTCACCGTGAAGTGACGTTCGTAATCAGGCCCATTATTGTATTGAGAAGAATTTTTCATGACAACCAGGACGCTGAGAAGGTCTAACTAGGGCGTGATAAAATGAGCTTTTTGACGATTTTTGGTTCGATGAAACTATGTAAGCTATACATTGCCTTTGGTTTCGGCGAGTCTTTGAACAAGACTACAAAGAGGAACCAGATGGATCTGAATGTCAGGTTTTGGGATGAAAATGAGAAGGATTTGATAAATATTTACATGACGTCAATGTTCTTGGGGCATTCTCAAGCATCAGGACTTGTAGCTTTTGAAGAAGGCATGAAAATTATATATTTGAACAAATTCCCAACAAAGTCACCGTGTATGTCGCTGAACTGGGTGCGATATACTACGCACTAGGGATCATTGAAACATTGCCCATCGACCATTATTTTATTTTTTCAGACAGTCTCAGTTCAATAGAGGCAATCCGCTCAATGAAAGTTGATAAACGCTCATCTTATTTCCTAACAAGAATAAGACATCTATTGAGTGTTTTGGTCGAAAAATTATTCAAGATTACCTTAGCATGCGTTCCCTCTCATTGCTCGATTCCGGGGAATGAGAAAGCGGACTCGCTAGCTAAGGTGGGCGCTTCAGAAGGCACACTTTTTGAAGGCAAATTGCTTATAATGAATTTTTCCACATTCCTCGTCAGCACACACTCGTATGTTGGCAGCGCATGTGGAGTGAAGATGAGTTCGGTCGTTGGTTACACACGATTATCCCTAAGGTCTCGACGAGTGCATGGTTCAAGGGATTGAATGTAGGTCGTGATTTCATTCGCGTGATATCTCGGCTTATGTCCAATCACTACAACCTAAACGCGCATCTTTATCGCATTGGGCTCGCAGCAAACAATCTTTGTGATTGTGGTGATGGCTACCACGACATCGAGCATGTTGTCTGGTCGTGTATCCGGTTCCATGCTGCCCGCTCTCAGCTCACCAGAACATTGAGGGCACTAGGCAGACAATCGGTTATCCTCGTCCGAGATATCTTAGGTAGCCGCGATCCTGATTTTCTGCTTCATCTATACCTGTTCCTCAGAAACGCCGATGTCAACGTTTAATGATGTTTCCTCCATTGTATCCCTGTATCATATCCCTCCTATCCGATCGATAAACTTTTACTTAGTCGCGGCAATACATACACATACTCTTTACAGATACACAGGTCGAAGATTGTGCAGGCCACTGAACAATCAACAAGAGCCAAAGGTTGTACCGCTCATGACAACTCTACACGAGCTGAAGATTATACCGCCCAGTGACTATTCTACCCTAGATTCCTCGAGTCAAGAGATATACACCACGATTGATATGAGGTACAGACTAGGGGGGCGTCGCTGATTAATGATCAGTTGCACCCCAATAGGAAGTATCCCATGTCGGCCACACATACATAGTACTGGAGACTGCAACATCCCAATTATGAGAATCTTTGTAATACTAACCTCGAGCCAACCGCGAGTAATCGGTTACATATTACTAACATAGTCGTAAGACAAAAATTGTCAAAATATTGAACTCCCGGCCCCGTCAGGCTAACGCCATATGTGCCTTAATAAAATATATATTTTGGAAAAAAAAAAAGAATTCCCTTTTGTGTCGATGGACGGTATAAATGTGGATTGGTCATATTACGCAAGCTGCAACTGATTTTTCAAAATGAAGAGAAAAAAAGCTTTTGAATTTGTTTTGAATTGCATATTTCACTCGCTTCATCAAAGGTATGAAAAAAACTCGCCAAAATTTTACGATTGACTTGTCTTGAAATTTCGTTTGAGATGAGTTGAAGTATCCTTGATCTTTCCATCATTGATTCCGATAAAAAATGGAGAGAAAACGATTCGAGAAGCTTTTGACTATTGACTTTTCGATATTTGACGGATTTTGGACGTATCAGTGGAGCTCAAACAGATTTTTTGAAACAATTGAAACAATATTGCTAGCAACATAAACAAGTTTGCTCACTATGATCCGAAACAGGTTTACGGAAGTTTTACCAAAACGGTTTTCTGTCTCTCATTAGAAACCCCAACTTTGAGAGGGCTTTTCCATTAGCGAATGTTTATATGAAAATATGTGGGAGTAAACGGTTGTGCTATGCGGCAAGTGTATGATGCTTTACTTCACTTTGGACGGAAAGCTTCAAAAAAGATGTTGAGCTTTTTTTATCGTCATATGAATCAAAGTTAATAAAACGGCTACGGGAAACAGAAGTGGAATCTCTGGAAGTAAAACGGGGAAAATTTTGGAAAACGTACAGAAGGAAGCCAAAAGATTGCGAGATAAAGCATTTCGTTAAAATCGTAACAGTTTCATGAAATTGATCCAAATCAAAATCAAAATGTCTCATTCTGTACTAGTATTTGATACTCCTTCAAAATAACTTTGAACTGTATTAGTAAATCCATTTTTTTTAATCTTTTATGACCCTTATCAGTGGTCGTTAAACTTAATTAAAAATCACAAACTATTCATCTATTGTAAAATATCGACAGACGTTCATAAATTTCATTGTTTAATCCAACTAAATGTTTTAGGAGCTACAGCTAAAGTACTTTTAGAGAATTTAATTACTAGTCTACACCTGGAATTTTTCTGAAAAATTACCGGAAAATCCGGGAATTCATTTTCGGATTTTGAGTCGACACCCTGCCTGTGGAAGTAATAGTAATAGCCATAGCGGCGAGATCCGGAGACGCTTCATCAATGGAAGTGGTATCTACTATGATCAGATTATTCCTGATTGGCACCTATCTCGCTATAGCTTCCAGCCTACAGTCTACAGTCTACTCAATATGCAGTAGATAAGCTTGAAACGTAGTAGAAAAAAATGCACACTCGCAACTATTCTGCAACAAGCGATTCGACAAAAATAGAACAATGGCAAGTGATTTTTTGAATCATCTAAAGGAAGAGAAGAGCATGACGGGATGGAGAAGCTGTATCTCGTAAGAATTCCATGAGAAATTCAACAATCATGAACGCAATTTTGACGAATGAACTCACGAACTCGAATGCTTGATACTCGCAGTGAACTTCAGTGAAACCAAAAACTCTCATGTGTTGGTTTGGTACTCATAATACTCATATGCTCATTCTTACTTGGTATATCAGTACACCTAATTTCAAATATAATTTATTTTAAATTTGCTTTGAATGAAAATTATTTGAGATCGAATCGGAGGATGCCATAGAAAACCATTAAAAACCAACGTTTTCTATTCACAGTGATAGTGTCATCTATTCCAATCAAAACTCTCTCTGTTCCAATCAAAATTCACTCAACATTTTGCTCTGTTTCCTTCGTACTTCATTTACTGTTGTTGTATATTCACAATATATCAATTTACAAATCAATTTGTTCTTAATTCGCTATCAGAGCTAAAATTTGAGTGATTTTGCAAAGCAGTTGGTGATTGGATTTTTTTTGATTTTAGCTTTTGCCAGCTTGTTATCAGAATGTCGGATGTTATGAGTAATCTTACGAAAACACCCTGATTGCTGGACTCTCAGCAAGTTGAAATTTGAAAGTTTAGAACAAGTATGTTACCTAAAGTGACCAGATGGTCAGAGGTCTAACGCGGGACACAAAAAATTTTTATTCATTTACACAAGCCATTTATTTTTTTAACATAAGCCATAATTTAACGAGTCTCATTTATTCATGAAATTCATAATATGTGTCCCTGCAATTAAACCTGATCTGTATTATTGCTTTCAGAATATCGGCACATAGATGTAATTTTTCGGTAATACAGATTTTGTTTACGCTTGAAAAAAAACTCACTCAGTCAGATCATCTAAGCCCGGCAAGCACGATTCAAATTCTACAAGCCATTTTTCAACAATTTTAGTGTTAACGTATGCATGATGATGGATAAAAAAAACTAAAAAAGATAATTCAATGGAACAAATTTTTCTTCAGTCTTATGTTTATTAAGCCTCCAACAAAAATGATTCAACGCTGTTGACTCGCAGCAGCCATGGTGAAAACTTGACGATTTTTCTAACTGCCAGCTCCACCCGGAGCCAAGAAGATGGACATCCTGAGGCACTTCATGTCCACCTGATAGAACCGATTTGGTATTTACAACATCCTCTCCCAGCCACTCCTTAACCCGAGAGATCGAAACAACCGGCCAAACGGTGGAGAATAATCTGGTCAAAATGAACATTTTCATGCGGAAGTCTCAGACGAGGTCAGATGAAGTAGCTGAAGGTGCTGGTGATAAACTTCTGTCCGACGAAGCGCTATGTCGTGCTCACAATGCATGACGAAACCTACTTGACGCCGAATATTCCACACCAAGTTCTCGAAGAAGATCCTTCTCTTGCTGACGATCGGCGAGGAGGGAATGTCCAAGCCCCTCTTCTTTCGAGTCTTGCGATGAACGGGGAAATAAACAGTACGAAGTACCACCCGGAAGTTGCCGCCTTCACAAAGAGGTATCACGCAACGGTGATGTGGTATTTAGGCCGAACATGGCAGCTGTCCATTATGCCAAGAGATCACTGGAGGAGATGGATCAACTGGAGACAAACATTGTAGCGAAAATCGCAAACCTTACCAACATTCCTCAGCTGCGAAGGATAGAAAAATTGTGGGCGAACTTCAAACGGAAGAATTCCTCCAGTAATTTCATGGCCAGAACGGAGAGACAGCTGACCGCCAAGACCACGAAAAGGTTCAAAAACATTCCGACATCCATCTTTTCATCGGCCATGGTTGAGGTTCCGGCCGTAAGGTCGCCCGGCACTTTATTTACGTTACTTCTTCAAACATCTCTGCCTCTTGCTGTCCAGCATCCACTATTTCCTCCGGCTTATTTATTGCGTTGAGCCCCGGCCGAGCTAGAGGAACGAAATGAATTTTTTGTTTGACTCACGTCGGTCTTTGCGGATGAATAGAGGCACTGTTATAAAAATATTCCAATTCTGTTGCTGTCGTTCCCAGTTGACACTCTCTAAACAAGAAGTTCACTTTCGGTGCGACGAAACTGACTCAACGTGTTAATCTTCGGACTCATTGGACAGCTCTTGAACAGTCTACCAAATACATGTTTTTTTTTTGAGGTTTATCTATTTAAGAAAATCAACATGATCGAATTGTAATATTGAAATATATCGATATCGCGGGACATTTTCGCTTCTTTTGCCAAATGCGAGACGTTTCGCAGGACGTAGTCTAGCGCAGAACACTTTGTCTGGTCAGTTTAATGTTACCGATATATTAATATATAATTTAACAATAATATTACATGAGGCACGTGTTTACGTGTTGATCTGGTCAAATCATTCGACAGGGTTTCTCATCGTCCTGCCGTTGAGGAATTGGACTTATATGACAGAACGAAGTGCATTCGTACGTATAGAGGGCACGTAATTTTCACTCTTTGATATTTCTTCCGGAGTGCCACAAGGAAGTCACTCTTATTTGTTATATTCATTGATGACCATCATCTATTTGATAAAATCTCCGAAGTTATTGTATGCTGATGATCTGAAGGTTGTTTACGATATAAGGACTCTGTTAGATTGTTACACACTCCAGTCGGATATTGATGTGCTTTCTGTATGGTGTGATACAAACATTATGGAAGAAAACATACGAAAATGTTATAGAATTCTCTAGGCCAGTTCACCTATTAGTTTCAGGTACATGTCCGAACATTCATTTTCATTTCAGGCGAAAATGAGCGACAGATGATATTTCCTGAATGTCACATTACCACGATTACCACGAATTGAAAAATACACTACATTTTTCAATTCGCAACACGACAAACTTCTTATCTAAATTACAACCATGTCAAGCCTCATACAGTTCGAATTAAATCGTTTAGTACAGACTACAACCATTCGAGTATTTGTTCACAGATGTCCCAAGTAGATTGTGAGAAGAATTGGAACTAATAAATAACATTTCACGTAGGGCATTTTTTAATGCGATACACACACAACGTATCATCAAAATAAAGTCAACGTTTTCTATAGAAATCTGATGGCTGCATTTACGTACACCATCAACGTTGACGTCGGCAAGACTCATTGTACACAGACAATTAACTTGGCATGTCTCAAAGGTCCTTGCTTGCATTATTATTGCTAACTAAGCAGTAAAATTATGTAAGTTTGTATGATATTTTTTTTTTAATTCTGTGTATGATACAAAAATTTTGGCATAACTTATTTACGTTACGCTACTGTGTATCCGAATCGTACTTTAGAATGGAAAGACATGTGGGATGTCTCACATGATCGATAGTTACTAGCGCTCAGAAAGGACCTAATTTCTCAACAAATAAAATAAATATGGCACTTCCACGTACTTCACTTAGTCGTTGTATTGTCGACAACTTAAAATAACAATTTATAAAATCCGTAGGAGAATCCAACAGACGGGGTCTATCCAATTTACCAAATCAACTCGTGCAGCTCGTAACAGACTAATTTAAAAGTTAACGCTTCATAGATCGGGAAGTTAACGGAAAAATAAAAGTTGAATTTAGGTAAGCCTTTCACAATTTATATAACACAGATCAATTTACCAATCGTTGGAAGGACTGGCCTTTTCCAAGTTGTGCTCCGCCTCTCGCGGATGTTATTATCAGCTGCTGCTGTTGCTGTGTAGGTTGAATCGTCAATCCGGATCTTCCGTTTAAATGCAATGTCTGCACAGTGGTGATTTTCGGTGTGGTTATGTGTTGCGTCGTCACCTTGTTGTTGATCACATTCGATGGCTTACTAGCTATTGCAGTGCTCGGTAGGTTAAACTGGCTCTGTGTGCAATTGTTCATATGGATTGCCCAATGTTGCTGTTGACAGGGATAATCACAGTATGACGTATTCCAACAGCAGTAGAACAGTGCCTCTTTTCCACAGTTGATGCACCACTGTTTCTTCTTAGCTTCCTCCACGGAGCGTATTCTTTCCATTTCACACTGTTTGCGAACTTCGTTGATGATACGAGTTTTCTCAAGCTCTATGCTGTTACGCATTTCACACAGCACCAAATCCGAATTGTGTTTAAGCTTGGTGATTTCCTGCTGATGGCAGTGCTTAAGCTTCTCAATTTCCAGTTCCAACACCTTGACTTTTGCCTCTAAGGCGCCGCTGTTGTTTGAAAGGTCAGCCAGTGTGTCTTCAATAACAGATCGAAAGAAGTCTGCCATCTGAAAAAAAAAAATATTTCATATTATATTACATTACATTCAGACAAACTCATTACTACAAACCTTGTAGGAATTATTGATTAATATCTGCGAAACAGGTCCAGCCCCAGACGGATAAACGGCGTCTCCTTCTGATCGCAGAGCACCGCTAGGCCTCGACTGCAACTTTGGTGGTGTGGATACGATGGTTTCAGTGACAGCGGCAGCTAAATTGGGAGTAATGAAGCCTGACATCATATGTTGACTTTCGGCTGAAGTTGCTGATGTTCCTGAGGCTGATGCTGACGAGGATGGATCTACCGTAGGAATAACACCCACAGCTGGCACTCCAGAACCAGCCGGTGCCTGTGCTTGGTTGTTAGTAATGTTTGTTGACGTCGATAAGTTGTTGTTCGCAATAGTAATTGTTTGCTGCTGTGGCCTTGTTTGCGATGCATGACCCAATGCTGGCCCACCAACTAAAACTTGTTCAGTTCGTGACTGATCATTAGTTGAGGTGAGGGGACTTGGAATGTGGACCATATGCATCATGTTATTGACATTTTTGCCACCAGGATTGCTTCCGGTTGGAAGAACCGACATTGCGCTTGGCGCTGTTGGCGGTCTAGTTAAAGGTGTAAAATTAGATACCACTTGCTGACCAGGGAACGATTTGCGAACCTTTTGTTGAACATTTGACACCATTTTAGGTGATACCTTTGGCACACCTTTAGGTTTGTCAACTGGAGTTAAAACTATCGGCTGACCATTACTGTTAGTAATGGTATTCGTATGTGTTCCAATTTGATTGGTCAATCGATTGATGTCTTTGACCATTATTCGATTGTTTGTACGAATGACCACCTGATTCATATTGATATTTTGGTGGGGAGGCTCACCGATGCTGGCCGGTGCAGCACCATCGATTGCAGACGATGTTTCTTCATCAGAGAGAGGTTCAATTTTGATGGGTCGTAATTGTTGAGGAACAATTGTAGTAGTTTGATCAAAATTACTGCCTGCAGATGATGTCTGATCACTACTTGGAACAACTGGGACTTCCGTAGAAGGTTCTGCCACTGCCTGTATAGCAGGAGTTACCTCATTTTCGGAAGGTTCAGTTTTTATCTCATCTGTAGCTAGGGGCACCAAAGGTACCACAGCAAATCTACTTTTTTCCTCCGTTTCATTGTTGTTTTGAGCATTACGATTTTTTTGTACAATAAGCGGTGGATTCTCCGTGGTTACATTAGTATTCTTTTGTGAAAGAATAGTATTACTCGATTCTATTTGTTTCTCCTTCTCCGACACCAACGTAGTATCTCTCGATATCGTATCGGTGACGGATACGTCTCCTAAATCATTTTCCTTCGCTTCAAATTTCTCCTCAGAAAATTCTATTTGCTTCTTTGTTGCTGGAACAGTTTTCCAGCTATCTGATTTACGCTGAATTACCACTGATTCTATTTTGCTTTGCTTATCTGGTTTATTTATGTCCACTTGTAAACAGTCACTTCTGCGTTTCTTAAACGGATATGACCGCTGATCGAGGATTGCTGGCGAGTTTGAAGCAGCACTTGAGATCACATCATTTTCTTTTATTTTGTTTCCTGTGAGAGAATTTGTCCGACTACCCCGGGTTTTCGATTCCATCTGTGATGCATCAGGTTCAGCTTCCTTGACCTTAATTTCCTCTGGAGGAGAGACACTCTTTCGTTTACGAGTAAAATACGCGCGAGACGTACCTTCCCCAGGTTCGGGAGTGGAAACTGAATTTCGCACTTCTTCTTTTATTGGCCCAACGGATTTTGAACGATTTCTGGATAACGTTTTCTGTACCTTTTCGGACTTTTCAGTATAACCTTCCGTTGTGCTCCCAATAACTTGTACCTTATCTTTTATGTCCTCAGCATCTTGTGCCTTATCTACGGTAGTTTTATCTCCGTGACTATTTTTTGGAGTGGATGCATTAGCAGGGCTAATCGAAACTGGTGAAATAGAAAGAAAATTGTCGGCCGTTTTTATGATTTTAAGCATCAATTTCGCTTTATGGGAATCTCCGTTTTCCGACAGCTTTTTCAATACACCAGGAATCATTGCATCGAGATGATCGTCCAGTTTATTCATCTCAACGGGAGTACGAAATTCAGCGTAATGAAACTGTCCAAACTTTTTCTTGATTTTGGAAATATATGCTTCAGCTTCGCGCATGCACTCTGCCATATTGGAACGTCGCTGCAGTTTTGTGTTTGGGTCCTTCTCGCAGAAAAGAAAACACTCCTTTATCGGAACCCACGCACGGTCATGATCCCCGAAGAAGCGTACATCTGCCAGCTGATTGTTATTGACTGACATTAGCTTCGCCGGCCAAAATGGGAAACCTTTTAGCTTAGCCCAAACTAGTAAATGAGGCTTAGCACAAACCTCGATGAACCAGGTTTGGCTCGTGTTTGCATTGAAATAACACTCATTACAAGCCTCGATCTCATTCATTTCTTGTTTACAGATTTTCAGTAAACTTTTGGCAACTGGAAGCAGCTTATTATTATCTGAAAAAAAAAATGTTTTTAGCGAAAAATAAAAAAGATTAACTGTTTGACTTACTGGGATAAATTGCAGCATTGTGCAGTATCCAGCTGACATCTGCTTGAAATCCATCTGTTGTCTGATACCTCTGATCCGAAACGTTCTTTTGTAGCATTTTGAGATCCGTATGTTTCGTCACATATTGGTCATAATTAGGATACTGTTCTTTCTCGAGTGGGTTGAAAATTGTACTCTAGAATAAAGGAGCAAACAGATGATACTTAGCGATTGTTGTGACATCTAGCAACAAAACATTTAAGATGAAAGAGATACGCGATGTCGTTTAACGTTCTTTTATGTGTTGGGATGCATCATACGCACACGCTTTTGCCATTTTCTTCCACTACCACATCCTTAACTTCGATATAGCTAAGCCCTTGCTTCATCATAAAAAAGACGAAACGGAAAAAAGAGAACGTAATGCGGGCATTGGAATGCTTTAAGTGTTACGCCTCTCTTTGTTATCGCGTATATTAAAATAAAAGATTCATAAAATGAAACATTTTGGCAGTATTTGCATGAGATATTTTTCATACTATTAATGGTCGTTTTGCAGAAATTTGCTAAATCAAAAAGAACGTTTAACAGAGATTGATCAAAAATGCTTCTCCATCAATAATACTATGCAAAGTCGCCTTCCAAATATTCCATGAGTTTTCTATAAGATTAATGTCTGGAGAATGCGTTGAGCAATCATGAACTGTTCGTCTGTTAAAACCAATCTGGCTAAGGAGGTATTCTAATTTTGGAATTTGAAAAATCATTTAGGTTTATTCTGTTCATATTTCTGAAGTTTAGACGTTCGAGAATATACCCATAGAAACAACTTTTCGATGCCTGGAGGCGATCTGGAATAATGGTAACATCCGTAACTCTCACGCTAAAGGTCAAGAATTCAATTTTCACTCCCGACATTCTTCCAGCCAAAAGTGTTTGAAAGTTTCTATAATACAGAAAAAAAACTTTTCGATTCGGTATATAACCTTGTAGGGGAAATGCGATGAAAATGAACCGATGCATAAATTTCGATAATTTAACGAAAAACCAATTGATACTTCTTGATTGTCCTATTCACAAAATATATGAAGCTATTTAAGACACCCTGTTATACATGAAACTATCAAATGTAGAAAATAATGAATCCTGATTTTTACCTCCCTTGTTAGTATCCCTTCCTTGATAATCGCTAGGGAACCACACTATAGGGGCGACTCACTGGCACTCGAGCGGCGAATATCATACTAACATTCCTTCCCTTGCCCTGGTGACTGTTATTGACTATTTAAAGCTCGATTAATCGAAACTTGCACAATGAGAATGATTTGCTACTCCCAAGCGTCATTCGGTGTGTTCTTCGTGCAATTTCGCTGGTTCAGGTGAATCACGGAGAGCAACTACTAAGTGTACGGTCTACCCAAGCTCAAGCTCATGCTAGAATTTTCTTCGAAAAAACCAGAATTGTAGCGGTATGTGGACGCAGTAAAAAGTTGTTTCTTGTTCATTTGCTCATTTCTATTCATTTTTCAGAGCTCGAAATTTCTGCCTCTACACTAGAATACCCCCTAAGGGGTAGTACACTATGGAGAACTGAAAAAAAAAATCTGGCCTGAAGTGTTCTCTGGGATGTCTACTTTACTGTAGTTTTTTATCCCGGGTTCGTCCGATGCTCCATTCCAAAGTTACAAGCCAATTAGTGGACCTAAGTCCTTGCGTAGGGAGCGCGGATTCAAAATTTAAAATACGTTTTTCTCGAGACCATGTTTTGCAAACTAGTGGGAGTTCTACGTCCGGAATGGTCCATCGGATTTTGATGGAATAGTTTTTCCCTGATTCTCCACTTAATTTCCTGTCATTGTCATTGGATTTTTTTGATATTTTGAAAAATAAAATTTTGGTGAATGTTTTTGTCTCGATTTTTTTTAGGCAAAAACGCAATTTTTTTTAGAAAAAAATGTCGCTATTTTGTCAAAAATCAATATTTCGAAAAAATCCTACGTAAGATGACAGGAAATATATTCAAGATTACGTAAAAAAAATCATTGGTTGAAATCATTCCACTAGAAAAACTTGTAGAACTGCCACCAGTTTACAATGTTTTGGCTGCAAGGGTTCAACAAACCGGTTGCGGCTTTCCAGGGGACAGTCCAATTGACACCAATTTATTTTTTTGTTTGTTAAGTAATATATACTGAATAAAACTGTTATATCGGATTAATCATAGAAATTTATTTTCTCGTTGAAAAAAATCGCGAAAATCACATACTTTTCATGATGTTCATAGTTCCCTTAAGAAAAACAATAATCACCAGATACCTCAACTCAAAAAAAAACTTATTTCGGCAAAGAACTAAATTTGCCAAAAAGTATTCAAACTGGAATGCAAATAAGTGGCATAACGTGTTATGGTTGGATGAGTCAAAAATCAATCTTCTTGATTGAATTTCTTTCAACCCATAGGAAAATGTAGGAAAAAAAAAACATTCGATTGAACCTCCTACAGAAAAGAAAAATGTAGGTCTTGGCCAATTCGATTTCTAAATTTTGCAATTTTTGTCATTTCCCGAAAAATCGAAGATTGGAAAACCAAAAATTCTTGAACATTGTGGTTTCTTTATCGTTAGTAATCAAAATTACACCAAAATAATCTCTATAGCTTGGTACGCTCGGTTAATACTTTATTTTAGAGACATTCAGCCTGGGTTGGTCTGTCTCTGTAGAAATGGCCATTAATAATACACTATCACTTTTTTCGTTTGTTTCTCAGGCCTCCTTGCCTTCTTGGCCAACTTCTTGTTGTTGGTTGGATGACGAAGATGTCCTCGGGCTATGGCAACAGGCTAGTGGGGAGGAATCTGGAACATGAGAAGATGCTTAGAAGTTTTTGTTCCCCTTGATTATAAAACGGAAGGAACAAGGATGCTCGTTGTTGATTTGTTGAATTTTGTCAAATAATTCGGCATCTTTTGTGTAATAAAATAACGCTCCAACTCTCGACGGACGACGACGTCATTCAGGACGTCCCGCACACTCCTGCAAATCGTGTACATATTTCTCAGGTAACCGTATTTCTGGAAGACGTACAAAAATGCTCGAAGGAGTTGTGAATATCGAAGTGGTCACAGAATTGATGGAAAGGTGATGAAACTATTCACTTTCCACAAAATTTGACTTCTCTCTGCGAGCCACCTTTTATCCCAACAGTTGCGAAAGGAGTTAATGATCCACAATTTGATATCGTCCAGCGCCACCTTCCGTGCGACCGACGCCACTGTGTTTAGGAATCCACATGAGGACAGTGTCAGGCGATGTCTGGACTTGGCTGCACTGATGGTATCAATGCCACTCGCCGAGTTGGAGACATGACCAACAGCGGCTTTGTTGGCGAGATCGTAGCTGCCACGTAGATTCCGGCTATTTCAGGAAGGAAGGAAGACCTGGTCTTAGACCCTTTCATGTGTCAGATTTCGTGCAAACGGTATTTTCCTGCTGTCATCATTGCCACAAAAGTCCGTTGCATGTCTGACGAGTTCGTTCCAGCTCGGAAGTTGTTCCTGATACCGTTTTCCCTTCGAACAACTGGGGACCTCCAATCATTCGCCCCAAACCAGATTTGTTTTGCAAACACGAGGAGGTTGGACCCACTACAATATAGTGTTACTAAACACAGTAAGGTGTGTTTCCTCCTTATCGCTGGATTTTGCAGGGGAGCTTACCGTCTCGGATACAATCGTCGAATCGATAAGTAAGTCAAAAGGGGTTCTTCCATTTCAGCGCATTCAGAGAATGCTGGCGTAGGTGGCAGTATACCGGAGACAGTTCGTTGTGCCTTGTTGTGAATTGAAGTTTTAGCTATTTTCTTAGCTACCCACTGGTCGATAGCTTTGGTAACTGGTTGCATCCTGATGCATGGAATTTTGTGCGTGTCTCTTACCACCACCAGGAGAAAATCGCCCGCGTAGACAAATACAAAAACTCCCCTCTGCTAGATCTGGAAGTCTGTTGATACCAATTAGAAAGAGGATAACGACAAGAACAGAGTCATAAGGTATTCCCGTCTTCTCGTAAAAATTTCTGGAGCTGGTGTTTTCTATTTTGACCGCGAAGGTCCGACTTGTGGCCATGTTCTTGATAAAGTATAGTGTACACCCCAATCTGCCAGCGTCTTTGAGAATTAGTTGGATTTACGTTCGATTGTATGCCGTTTCCAGGTCCAGAGCTTCCATCTGAACGTGCTGAAGGTTTCCGTTCACTTCAGCTATCACCTCCCTAAGGATAGCAGAGCAGTCTTGCTAATGATCACCATCGTTTGACTATTTGTGGAAATGTATGTGCTGTGCTATGTTGATGAACATCATAAAATGAGTATTCAATCGATAGTTCAACTAAAAATGTTATATGACATCTCGACATTTTTTTCGTTTTATTCATTTGATGTTCATCATTTTGTAATCATACAATAGTGTTCACGTGGAACGCTTACCGCTTGAAACTTTCATTCAACACATTTGTAATTGATAGGGTAGAGTTTGACGGTTGCTATGATATGAGCAATTCGTGTAAGTACAATCCATCGTCTATGAATGTGTGTGGATGGGTGTGGACGTGTGTGTGAGACTACGCACGCAAGCAGAGTGAAGAGGAAAGAAGAGTTCATATCACTGGGAGTCAAATGACATTAAAATTAAAATCAAATGAGCCGGAATCGAAGGACAATTATACTACGAATGAAAGAATGAAAATAGCATGTTTTCACCGCTCTTCTGTGTACGATCGATAGAAAGAGAGAACATTTAAACATTCAACTGACGGTCGTGTTCGCGATTTTACATTTATCTCTGTTTTGACTATTGAAGCCGCGGCAATGCACTTGTGCTCACATTCACAGTTCATATTGACCCATAACTTTCGCGCAAGGAAAGTATGTGATGGTCACCAAAAATGCCAATCGCTTACGTGAAGTCGCAAAGTATGGGTTGATGCTCATACTGTGCCGAAAGACGAACTGGCGGTAATACAATTTCCTGTTTAAGGACAGAAAAGTGACCAGACATCTGTTCGCTATCCTCTTCAGGGTCTCGGATGGACCAATAAAATTTACCGGTAACATTAATCTTTTTAAGTAGTGTAGTTTTTTTTTATTCAATTTTCAAGTCAGGTAAGAACCGTTGCTATATCCGAATTCGCAGAAGCGTGTCGACAAAACCATGTTGAACATTAATGTTTTAATGATGAACGGATGAAATCATTGTGCATCCAGAATATCAGCAGAATGATTAAAATCATCAAAATTCCCAAACAAAAACGGGAATTGATTTCACGTGTTACCTAGGATGCGGACTCTATGACAGTTCAGACCAATTATCGATATTGAATAAATTCCAAACGAGGTTACGGTTTATCTTTCGATGGCCAAAACAAGACATGAGTATTCCAATAACCCAAAGCACTGATGTCATCTCAGTATTGTCTGTTCTAACGATTTCCGGTGCTATTTTGAGTAATTAGTAAGTAGTCTGTGGTTCTGTAATTATAATTGCGCACTACATACCCCTTTCAACATCTGCATACGTTTCATGGCAAACTTGAGTGATACAGTTAGACTGTCGATTTTTAGTTTGTCCTTCCCAGACTCTTCCTCAGCTTGATGCAGCTTGACACACTCGGGGCAGTTCCACTTCTTCTCGACAATAAAGTATGCCGGGTTAAGCTTCATACAAACCGGATGGAAACACCGAACACATGCTGTGCATGCTTCTAACCCTGGATCACACGTCTTACAGCGCCAGCAGAATTTGTCCCATCCAGGCTATGGAGTAAAGTAGAGGTACATTAATGAAGAATTTTAAATTGCAATTGAAGAATACCTTCGGTGCAACCGGTATTTGTGTTTCTACCTTCTTAGCGACCTTTATATTAGAAGGATCCGTCTCATTATCGGAGTTGTCCGATCCATCGCTGTGCTGATGAATGCTACTAAGAAATTTCCGCTGCTTCATTGAAAACTCCACATTCGCTGAGCGCATTCCTGTACGCTTCATACCCGCCATTGGACTACACTTACTCTCATCAAGGTCCTCTTCGTCGCGTCCAGAAACAGAATATCTTTTCAGTGAAGTAGGCGTAACGCTGCCACAACTACGACTGTCATCACCCTCACATCGTGAACGACGACGTTTTCTCAACTTTTCCGACGAGAAAGAATCTTGCATGAACTCAGTTAGAATTTTAGAACTACTCTGGGATGCCTTAAGGCATCTCATTTCGCGAGACATTTTCACATTTGTAACATTGCTGCTATCATTCTCATCGTTGGCTGACCCATCCAACATTGCGCCCGAGTCAGCCATATCTTCTGAATTTTTATTCAATGACTCTTCGGGTTTATCACCAGTTGGTGAAGATTTATTTATACTTTCATTGCTTGAAAAAGATGGTGATGACTTTTTTGGCTCAGTCATTATTGTACACGTAGTTGATGTTGTTGCGGTGGTAGCGTTTGACAAAATCAACGAATAGTTTTTTTCTCGATTGGCATTAGATTCCTCTTTGGCCGGAGACTTTGTTACTATGAAAGAGGTCACAGTGCAACTAGATGGAGAAGTTACAGACGGGAATGGTCTTATGCCTTGTACGCTTTTAGTTAATCCTAGCGTAGTTGGGGAAACACTGTTTCCAGGTGTTGGTGCAGTTATCACTTTCGGACAATTCTGAGGCATTTTGGGTAGCATTTTGACGAGCACGATTTTATTCTGAGAAGTTTTCAGCTGCAGAGTGGGCTGCTGTGCCAGGTTAATGCTCATTTTTTGTGGAGTTGTCTTACTCTCTGTTTTATCTGAAACGAAGTTTAAGTTTTCAACACTTTTTGAAACTGTTTCGCTTTTGAACGATGAAGGCTGATGATGCCGCTCAGCCGAAGCCGGCTGCCTTTTCATGAAGTACGTTTTGACTTTATCACGTTCGTTTAGATGTGTTATTCGATTATCCTTTTTGACTACAATTAGTGAGCTAGTCTGAGTGCTAATATTAGGTCGGTTACCTTCCGGAGATACTGGGGAATTAGTGATGATTGACTTCGTGTATCCTATTCCATTTCCACTGTCATCTTTTGTAAGTCTGATTTTCACAATGTCCTGCTGCTGGGGGCTAATCACTGTCGGTTTACCAGGTGATATTTTGTACACATTCCTGGTATCAATCATAGATGTTGTGATCGGCGATGAAACGATGGGGGATGTCGGTGATAGCACATTACTCGCCAATCTAGCAGCATCTTTTGGCGTACTGGTCGTGGACATGATTCAGCCTATAAATACAAAATATATAATTAAAAATATTGAAGAATATATGAAAATAGTTTTAAAAAAATGGTAGAATGATGATATCACATTACATTCGTGTATATTTCGTCGTGGAACTTCTGCATGAGTGTGAGTTTTGTGACAATTTCGCATCCAATTAATCAGTGGCTCTGGTGGCCAAGTGGTTTGCGACACACATATAATGCCAGAGACATCAGATTCAATTCCTGTTTTGGTCGTGGGATTTTTCGATACACGTATTCACGAACTTGTCACTTAGTATGTAATCAATGTGTTTTTTTTGCATAGAAACCTCAGTCAAGCACTAATAAAAATAACGCAAGTAAAACTAGGTTGAAATGGCGTAGTTCCATTAACAAAATTAAGGCAGTGACAATAAAAAATCAATAATTTGAATTGATTTATTTTCCGACAAAAATACACGCAATATAAAAGGGACAAGTGTAGAAATTGACATAATTTCATTATGGGAGGGCAGTAACATTTGGGGTAAGATTATTACGATGATGTTTTCCATCAGAAGATATCAGTACACTTATAACAGGATGGGAAGACCCAATGTCAATTAACGAAACATGTTTTTTAATTCAACATATTTAAGTACAGGTCGGATTCGATTATATATTAGTAATGAAACGGATAGTGGTTTGGCCGGATACCGGATATCCGGTCAACTCCGATGCCGGATAGTTGGATATCCGGCGGCCGGATATTCGGCTCATTTCTAGCAAATACAAAATTAAGAGAAATGGCATGTGACATGGTGCAAATAATGTGTTGAATGTGAGAAAGAAATAAACACATTTAAGAATAAAAATTTTGAACGAAGATTAAGTTTTTCGTTTAGAATAAGAATAAGGATAGGTCGTTTTAACTACTTAGAAGAAGATCAAAATTATCCTTTGCAACCTTTTTAGACCCGAGGTTCAGGACAGACCATTTAGAAGTTCTCAAAACGTAAACAGACAGACAAAAAACATTAAAATCAAAATCATCATACAAATATACCTTGAGACGAAGCTTCTGACAGCTCATTGCCGCCTTCAACGAAACGTTAAACTAAACGAAAGCGATGAAGCTGAATGATATGAGTTGACAATAATTAAATTTTAATAACATTTTTGACATGTCAGTAATCACATCTTTTTTTCGTCATCACGTGTGAATTATGTTTATATGCTACTAGCTGTCTCGGCAAACTTCGTCCCGCCCACAATTTGTTTTGGTTATCAATACCTTCAAACATTCACGTTTTCTTACTAAGCGCAAGTTCATGAGTCCAATCACAGAACTGTTCATTGATTGATCTTCTAATTGACCCCGTTGAATTTACCTTTTGCTAAAAAATTCCTAGTACTTCTACCAAAACTCATCATTATAATATCAGATTATTTCCAGACACAATTCTCGTTAAAGATTTTTCAACCACTTGCAAAAAACACGTTTCTTCGTTACATGGAATAAATGTTTGATACAGAAAATATGATAGAATAAAAACAAACCCCTCCCCCTTCTCCCCATAGAGAAGGGGAGGAGTGTCCATTCACCATAGAAACGTTTCGTGCCCCCTAAAATCTTAACATGCCAAATTTGGCTCCAATTGCTTGATTAGTTTTCGAATTATGCTGAAATTTGTTTTTCATTTGTATGACAGCCCACCCTAAGAGAGGGGGGTGGAGTACCTAACCACCATAGGATCATTCATTGCACCCTAAAACCTCCATATGCGTAATTAGGTTTCATTTGCTTGTTTAGTTCTTGAGTAATGCAGAAATTTGTGTTTCATCTGTATTGCAGCCCACTTCCCCCTAAAAGAGGGGGGAGGAGTATCTAACCACCATAGAATCATTTACTGCACTCTAAAACTTCCAGATGCCTAATTTGGTTGCATTTGCTTGATAAATTCTCGAGTAATGTAGAAATTTGGAAATTTGTGTTTCATTTGTATGGCAGACTCCCCTTAGAGAGGGGGTGGAGTATCTAACCACCATAGAAACATTTATTGCACCCTAAAACCTCCACATGCTAAATTTCGTTTCATTTGCTTCATTAATTCTCGAGTAATGCAGAAATTTGTGTTTTATTTGTATGGAAAGGTAGAATTTGAGTGTCAAAGGAGAAATTGTAGAGCGGTTAGAGAGCTTTTGATTGATAGAATTTTGATTGTTGATAAAAACAATCAAGTTTATTAGGTATTTTTGGGACAAAATTATAATAATACCTTATAAATAGAGATGAAACGTATATCCGATAACTATCCGGTATCCGACCTATAATATTAGAAAAAAATCGAGGGGTTGTATCCGAGACACGACCGCTTAGGACGTAGGACTACGCAATCTTTTTTTGAAATTTGTTGGTTTAGCATTTCGGATATTATTTCGAATACGTCGAAAGTTCATAAATAACTCTTTAGTAAAAAATACCGGGGACCCTGAAAAGGTTTAATGGCTTGCGTGGTTTTGAAGAACCATTTCGAGATGCAACGATTCTTGCATGCCTTTGCGAGAACATTACACTAATTGGTCATACACCGCAATTTGTTTCTTTATATCAATGCACGCATTGCACTGAGTATTTAACGAGATGCATCTTCTGTTCGATGCCCACGAAAGCAAATACGAATGGCAACTAAAAGTATCGAAGGTGTGCTATTCACATATACAGCTAGCGTTCACCGCTCGAGGGGAATAGGTAAAATACAAAACGAGCAGAATAAGCGACCTTCGTTGTGTCGAGCACAGAAAGATTCTAAGAATTTTCCTCAGAGGAGATGCAATACTTAAACGCTATCGACAGCTTACTTACTTCGCAAATATTCTCTTTTCGCTATCCCCCTTCGTTGTTTCTATTCTTCTTCTTCTTCTTTTCCTTTATTTACGAAAATTTTAAATCCAACGATTCATTTGCCTCCGACTGTTTCTATTCCAGCGGCAGCATAAGTTGCTCGTTATTGACAGCTCTGTTCGGGAAAGCACACAAACGGTCTGAACAAATGTATGGGGAAATGGGAATGCTTCCAATTTTCATCAATTTAAACCATATACAGACTATGGGATTGTAATGTATAGCATATCGAACAAATCTTAGAATGTTTCCGATTCGATTGGTACGCAAATCGTGAAAATCCATTCTCAGCAAAAATAGTCATTAACGTAAACTTTATTTCATAAAAACGTGACCTGTTTTCTGATTTGGCACCCTTAATGCAAGACGTAGTCCTACGTCAAAAAATTAACACAAGATAAATCATAACACAATAGCTAAACATCATTCAAACGTAATTAAAAATACGGTGTGATTGCTGACATGTCAGAAATGTAATAAAAATTAAGTTATTAAAATTAAATTATCATCAACTTTATAACAGTACTCAGAATCAACCATTGGTAAATTATGACGAATGAATGAAAATAAATTTGGAGCAGTTGATGATGACAACCGATTCAGAGCTGTCTTTTATCACATAGCAGTCGATTTCGTTAGCAATTCGATTTTTTGTCTGATCGCGACATTGGCGAAAGAAAATTGCTACTTCTTCGTCCCAAAAGGTGATGTGAATCACGCGTATTTTTCAATTTCATCGCTTTTTTCGTGTAACAGATGTTGAAAACGGCAATGAGCTGTCATTCCCAAAAGATTCGTCTCAAGTTATTTTTGTATGATCCATGAAATTTTTTATCAGGCTGTTTCCGTTTCGAGAACTTTTAAGTGGTCTGACTTGATCCTCGGTTATAAAAAGGTTACAATCAGATAATTTTGATCTTCTCCAAAGCAGCTGAAACGACCGCTCCAGCGTTGAAAGATGATCTGGTATGAAATACAGATCTGTTCTTTGCGCCGACTCGTCGTTGTCCAAATAGTTTTTTGACATGCGGAATTACCTCGAATATTTAAAAGCCCAACACTACTACCATCCTAACCAATCCTAACAGTTGTTGAGTCATCAAATTAGTTAATGTGTCGCCGTGTAAATGATAAACTCCATTTATAGTGAAGTAAGGGATACACTTTCAGAATTCCATCCCTGAATCTCAATGACAATAATTGATGACTGTTCTTGAAACACGTAATTCTCACCCTCACTCGACCAGTATTAGAATTATTTACACTTACACTTACAAAAACCTTACTATTATAATATTAAACTGGTTCCAGAAAAAAGATTCCTCGTAGAAAACTTGATATACTATAAAACATTTAGTCTAAACGAAACATTTAATATTCGAACTCCGCCTGCGAATGACGGGTCTCTACAGTACCATGCCCGAAAAAGAACCTGAAACTATTGAGAACCAGAGTAGAGGGTCAAAATCCCCTAAGGATGATGGTTGTAATAACTTTTATTCATGGTTATTCTGCAAAGAAAGAAATGGATAATCCCTTGAGACAGGAATTCCCTCTGTTACCTTCTCAGTTGGGAAATATATCGTCTATTCGAGGAATATTAAAGGAATTGTCTGCGACCTTCTCAGGTTGCTTAAAAACGAGACAATTGAAAAAAAATTCAAATGTAATGCGAGTGATGAATGAAAAAAAAATCGTTCGAGAGTTTTTAAAGTAGTTTTATCGTAACCTTTTCAACTGAGAATAGATATTATTTTAGAAATTTCGTTTTCCCGAGTGTTCAAAATCACATCACTCACCACAGTAAATACTGATTCGTCGTACCCATTCCCCCTAACAATTTTTCCTTCCATGATAACCGCTATGAAATCACGCATTCTCAGAGAGATCACAAATGACTCACTTATAATGTTTTTTTCCGATGTTGATATATCTAGGTAGGTTTATATTAGAGTGCCAATGAAAATTTCCATCTCGAATTTTCAAACGGAACATTCCTAATAATGTTAATTCCCCCGAAAAACTACCTTTTGCAAAATATCAGCTTAATCGGACTTCAATTACTTGTGTCGCACAGCCGTCAAAGTTTGAATTTTTTGTAATTCAAAAAAGAGTTTTTTTTTTTAAAACTGATTGATTCCTTGTACGTGTTTTTATGTTGTGGCCGAATTTCATGGAACGTATCTAGGCCGTAAAGCGAGGTATGGGTGTATTGGAAAACTTCTCATTTACAAAAAACTGCCAGAACAAGAATCTTACCCGTAGCTTCCCTCTCAATATTTGAGACCTTAAAACTGGATCGTGGGAATTACAAAAGACTCATGTGACTCAAATACACTCTCAAAAGTACACTATTCGATGCGGTATCAAAGATGACGGCATCATCGATCTAGAGTCCTATCTAGACAGGTGATGTAGAGCATGAGGTTACGCAAATAAGTGTGATTAACGTCAACACAAATACAAATAATTTGTTATTTTAGCAGAATGGTACTAACGCTTGCACTAAAAAATAGATAAATTTTACGAAATTTATCATGCGTTCATCTCAACACCTGATGCATCGTCAATCATAGTGACCCATGAGTTTTCATACAAAATTCAACAGCGCTATAAGTTGAACTGCGGAAGTTATGACGAAAACAGTAAAGCATTCGCGCTCCATGGTTTATGCGTACTGGGAGCTCCATGCCGTTGCGAAGAAAGTGTACATCGTCAAGTACTTGGAGTCCGCCGGATACGCAAATTCCAGTATCTATAATATCCTTAAGAAGATTGAACGGAAGCCTGGTTCCAGTCGTCCGACGGTGCTACGCGATCGTAAACTGCAGTTGAAGCTTAAGCAAAAGATGGAGGAAAATGTTCCAACATCGTTCCGGGCCTTGGGCCGGGAGATCGGAGCAACGGGCCGGACAATGAAAAAATTCCTAGCGGGGATGGACATTGTCATGTGGAAACGTAAGTCAAGACCGGCCGTGTCAGAACATCATGCTGTGACCCTGAAACAAAGGCTTCCAGGAGAAAAAAAAATCTTTCCTGCGAAGCAGAACTTCGCGGTCTTCATGGACGACGAGACGTATTTAACGCTGGATAACAACGAGGTAATTTCCCACACCAAATTCTCAGAGAAAGTGCTTCTGTGGCTAACCATCAGCCAAAAGGGGATGTCAAAACCGCTCTTCTTCCGTTCGGGACCTGCGGTGTACGGGGAGATTTAGAGTACAAAATGCCTGTCGAAAGTTGCCTCCTTCATCCAAAAATATCATCCAGATGAGGGTGGGGTGTTTTGGCCGGACCTGGCCTCCGTTCATTACACGAAGGAGCAGAAGGAGGAGATGAACCGCTGAAGATAGATGTTGTTCAGAAGTCATGCCAACCTTCCGAACGCCCCCAGCCCCAATCATTGCGCGGCAAAAACGGAGGAGGAACTATTTATTAGTTCTACTTAGGAAAAACTGAAGAACATACCAACAGGTATGTTTTCCACAGCAATGGCAAATGTCCCGGCCAACTGTTTTTAGTAGTGACGAAACGGATAGTGGTTTGGCCGGATATTCGGCTCTTTATTAGCAAATACAAAATTGAGAGAAACGACATTTGGTGC
Source organism: Toxorhynchites rutilus septentrionalis (assembly GCF_029784135.1). Lineage (NCBI taxonomy): Eukaryota > Metazoa > Arthropoda > Insecta > Diptera > Culicidae > Toxorhynchites > Toxorhynchites rutilus. Next base: position 265,249,470 of record NC_073746.1, on the reverse strand, counting down.
AAAAAAAGTGTTAAATGTAAGGAAGAAATAAACACATTTTTAAATAAAAATTTTGAACGAATATCAAATTTTTCGCTTAGAATAAGTATTCAATTTAGCTTCACGTGGTGGCGATATCGTAACCAATGAGGTTATACCGAGGTGCGATTATTGCTAATTGGAAAAAAACCTATTTTATAGTGTATCATGTTTTCTGCAATTTAGACCATTACAATCCAGAACAGTTTCATTCTGATAATGGTTTTATATTATTATGAATAGATTTTTATTAGTGTATTGAGATAAGTCGAATACTGCCCGAGTAAGAGTAAGAGTTACATGCAATCAACAATCAATTGTTTTCATTGGGATTGAGAACGAACCTAGAACCGTCTTCAAATCGAAATTATTATGATCGGTGACAAATTCACTAATTTAAAGACTCAACAATGGTTAGGCTTGGTTGAGAAGTGCGTTGGGCTTTTATACATTCGAGGTAATTCTACATGTTCCTGCATCCTAAAAGTATTTTGACAAGGGTGAAATTGCACAAAGAACACCGAACTTACTTCGTATGAGAACATCTTTAAACGCTGGAATGGTCGTTTTAACTATTTAGAAGAAGATCAAAATCATCTGATTGCAACCTTTTTAGACCATTTAGGTGTTCTGGAAACGTAAACAGAGAGACAAAAAAACATTGAAATCAAAATCATCTTACAAAAATATCTTGGGACGAATCTCCTGAGAATAATAGCTCATTGCCGTCTTTAACGAAACGTTAAGCGAGATGAAAGCGATGGAGCTGAATAAAACTTTGATATGAGTTGATAAAAGGGGGTCTTCGTAGGCTAATTTGTTGCGTGCCCGCTACTAAGCGAACAATCATGAGCTTATAACTCAGAGCGACAAAAATATTACTGCATTTTGATTATCTTCAGTTTATCATCTTTGGGAACTGGGATTGTCAGTGTTAATTTGGAAGCACTCTCCGTTAACTATTCCCTCTTCATGCAAACTGAATGGAAAGCACATATCACGGTGCGATGTTCTGGTATACGTACAACCAATAAGTGTCTCTTGACAAGCGAACTAGTTCCGTAAGACGACTTAAGGTTTTTCCGGCCGTAAAAGTTCAAAGACCTGGATAGCAACCGATTCATTTGATATCTATGTTTGCGAAAAGCAAAAGGATCTGTATCCCCCGCCAACATTTGAGACCACCGGACCATACGTTTCGACAGCGCATTGTTGGTGAGTTGTTACCAAAGATAACCAGCTTGAAAGAGTCCAAGCTTCCTCAGAAATAACGGTTTCAGCTTCACCAAATAAACATTAAAATCTGCTTATCAGGACATTAGAGTCAGAAAAATATAAATATTGTAAGTCTTGTAATACATTATTTCATAGTAAAATTTGTCGAATCGCACAGAAAGAAGGGAATCTTGCATAAGCGAAACTAAATACAGCGTATAACAAAACCAACATGACAAAAAACATCTTATTCGTACGGACCACGAGTGTATGCAAGGGGGAATACAAGCGCACAAACCGCCGAGTTATAGAGGTGGTGTGTCCCGTTGTGCATGATATTCGTTTATTCAGATGGCTCATCGCTATGATATCACGTCGAGTAGAATGTTAATCGCAGTGAGTCAATTTTGGTAACATTTTTTTCATTCAAGAGGACTTTAATTTAGAGCATTGATACAAAGTAAGGTTAATATCGTAACATACATTTTAAACCAATCGTACAGGTAAATATTTTCAGGGCGCCATCACAGCGTTGATTCTGAGAACTAGCACTAGGGGCAAAGAGCAAAACCATAAGGCGAAGATTTTCCACGTCTACTAGATAGGTAGAAAAACCTACCCAAGCACAAAATTAGCTACAGTATAACAACTTGATTGCAACCAAATATGCTGCTCCGTTGTATGTAAATTTAAAAAGCTTCGGCTGTAATCAAGTGCTGAAGACCACCAAAATGATGACGATGTTTACAAAAATAAAAAAAAAACATCCTTACTTGAGCTCTGTACATAATAGTTGAAAATCGCCACAAAGCTTTGCGAAGAGGAAATATTCGCAGTATTTAGATCATATTTTCGTCGCTCGATACCATTACATTCCGAAATTCGAAAAAGCATAAAATGGAAACTGAGGCATAACCAGCAATGAAAGAAAAATATTAGCACATTGAAAATATGATTTGGACACTCACCTGCAATCCACGGTACAGATGGTGTATTTCGAATCGTAGTTCTAACCTTGCACAATCGATTTGTGCTCTATCCTGATAAGGAATTGGTCTGTATTCCTCCCAAATGTTGGGATAATATTTTTCCTCCTCCTCCTGGATCTTCCTGGGCTGGCGAATCCGAGCTGAACTTTCTCTGCGAATATGTTACTACACAGTGCTGCTCTCAAAGGCCAAGAATAAACTGGTGTACATGCCAACTGCGCTGTGTTAGTGTGTAATCAAATAAAACTCATTGTATTGCTCGACCAGTTTCGACTATCAGGCATCGAAGCAAGCAGTGTAAATATACTGCTGCGTTGAAAGCGATGCCGACCAGCGCCAAATAGACTCTTGCAATACATTCGCATGAACGGTCTTGCGGGAATGTATTGGTGTATGGTGCACGTCTTTGACGTTTTTGTATTATTCTGGTACGCGGCGAACATGCTGGCATCTGACAGATTTTTTGTGAACCATGGTTGGGGGAAAGGCGCGTCAATCGGATTGGAGAAAAATAGGTTTATTTCCGTTCCAATTATATATCCTTGGGTGTTTTTAAATGACTTCACTGCTGGCAATGGCTTGATAAATGAGATTACTTGTAAGATTTCATCACGTTTTCATGAAACTTTATTTTCATTTTTATACCTTTCATTATGCGTATATTTTATGCTTCGATTGCTTCTAGCAGAGATGAAAAGCATTATGCGCATTTTAAGAGAATTCAAGAATTTCGGAACATTTCAGAACAATCTCAGATGTTTTAAATAGTTCTTTTTTTATTTTCGGGCATGATATCGAACAAAGCAAGATTGATCTAATTTTTTTTATATTTCTATTTTTTAAAAAGAGAATAAAGCATTGAAATACCACATGGTTTGAAAATGAATAATAAACTATAGAGTTTAAACAAAGATTATTTAAATCTTAAAAAAACAATAATCGAATCGGAATAGCAGCTTTTGAGGGGTTATCATATTGGTCAATCATACAGTAGGCTTAATCATTTATGTAATAGTTGATTCACAAATTACAACGATACGGAGCTAGAAAGACTCTTCATTTTTGCATTTTTTCAGCTCGATTTGCTTTCGTAGTATTGTGATGAATGAAAATTAAAAGCAAGTTGCACACCTAGCATAAACTATTTTAAACAATTTAAACACAACCATAGAAGTGCTGCTATTGCAGGTTACATGCATATATCCAATTCTTTACACAATCAATGATCAAATGAAATAGTAGAATGGAAAATGATCTAAAATCGAGATAACAGTAAAGAACAGATTAAGATTAAATGGTATAACTCCAGAGTAAACAATAAAATAAATACAAGGAATGGCTAAATCGTAAATTGTACCCAGTGTTTATTGGTTACCAAAAAAACCTAAGACAGTAACACTTCCAATCAATTACATGGTCTATTTCGGATGAACTTACTTCGGAATAATAACACAACTTTGTATATATTTTGAAAACATTAATTTAATGAATCATTACTTTATGTGACTTACACACGTTTGTCAATGCAAGCAAATCCTAGCCATGTCCGATCTGTGATCTAAAGTGGCCGATTATGCATATTTCCTCACAGGATTTCTCCATACAACGTACCATGAGTGCATGTTCATGTGTTAAACAAATAGAAAACCTATAGAATTACACAGTATTGGTAGAATGAAATACAAATCTTTCACATATGTATTTCTTATTAACGCATGCTTTGAGTTCCATTTTTATCCGCAACAGCATTTAACATAAGCAGACCAATGATAAATGTCCTGAATCACATTGGCATGAATGCTTACAAGCACTGTGAAGTTTTACATCCGAAAAATTTACTTCAGAGTTGGGTCTATGCATAGTTTCAAAATCTTGATCCTGGTGTGCGGAGTAAATTGTAATAGTAATTGAATTCAACAAAATCTTAAATTTTTATCAAACATTTTTTTCATAATCAGGATTATATTTACAACGCTCTCTGAATGTATGGATGCGTCAAATAGCACATTGAAAATCATCCTGAAGTGAAACTATGCCGGCCTAAATCCGTGAAAATTATTCGAATTCCAATTTCCTCTATATTTCAGTCTTCTATTCGCAATATCAGCATATGTTTTTGTTTCATAATTACGAGCATTGTAAACGCTTCAGGATAGATTTCCTTTTGTTACATTGCTATTAAGATAATAACGAATCTTGCCTCTGATGGAATATTGTATGTTTATGTCGTTCAGTTACTGTAAGCTAAAGGTAGACTATCAATTGCGCGTTCCGTTGTGAAAGTATATTTTGAAAATTACATCTTGAAATAGTCATGTAGGTGAAGAGCCGTCAACAAAAAACAAAAAAAACACTGTCATAAGAAAAGACGCGATACATGTAAAAAACAAAATGTATTAACCTAAGGCGCTCAAGTGACCAAATAATTACACATTAAATTATAACTACATTGTTTTTTGTTGATTACTTACGTCCAGGGGAATATATCACTAATCCTGGTCTGGCTCCAAGTCCGATTTTTGTCGTAATTTTTCTTGACATTGCTCGAGCATTAACTTAAAGTTCCTGGCAATGTCTTCATTCTTGAAACGTGCTGCTAATTGTTCCAGCTGTGGTCCTTCCTCGGCATGGTTCATTGCAGCCCAAACAAACGCTTTGCCTGAATTGTTCATTGGCGCAATGTTCAGGTCACCAGTGATTGCATGGTTAAGTACCAATTTAAAAATTTGCTCTCGTCTCATCAGCAGACGATACGTATTGCGTCCAGGATGATATAGTATTTTCAACTCGCCAACACCTAAATCAAATGGTAAGATAATTACATCTAATACTTTCACTACGTTGTAATGTACAAACCTCGTTCCTTCCACTCTTTCGTATCAGAGTCGTATCTGAATAACTTCACTCGATCACCGAACAGTTTTGTTTCTTCCTCCTCTCCCGTTCGCACTACGATTTCATCGGGTAACTGAATAATTGGTTCATAGTGAGGATCGTAATTCTCATCAGTGCCCACTTCTTCTCCGTTGTTGGGATTTTCGCTACTGGTATTGTTATCATTTTTATTCTGATTCGACAAACGCGAAAATATGTCTTCCTTTACAGTGAGGCCTACGAAGCCACTGTTGGGTGCGTTTTGCTTCGTTAAGAAGCTTCCAGAATCTCCTGATGCCAGTGACGCGAAACTCATTCCAGTTTCCATCTTTTTGAGCAAATCCGGTTCAAGCTTACTCGACTTGTCATCCTTCACCGTAGATCCTGATATATCACCCCCGATCGCAACAGACCCAAAAGAAATTGGCGAAGCAGTACTTCCGAAGCCACTAAAAAGACCAGTGGTAGCAGCAGATCCAAATACTGATGCGCCACTAGCAGGAATTGTTTCCACTTTTACCGAGGTTGCAGTTGGTGTTCCTCCGAAAATATTTGGACTAGCAGCGGTTTGACCGAAACCGGATCCGAATAGCTTCACTCCTTCCGCAGATTTGTTCAGACTTGAAGAAGCGGGTCCAAACAAAGAAGGCTGCAATAGTGGTGATTGGGATGTGTCAGGTGTAGTTTGATGAGGCACGAGTGCAGTTTTAGGCGTCGTGTTGAGTGAGGATGAGAATATTGATCCGGTTGCTGGTGATGCTGAACCGACGGTTGAACCAAAACCTGTGATGGGAAACAAAAAAAAAGATGTAGTTCAATTTGTGGCATAAGAGAAATATCATATTTGGTATTTTTTATTCCAATGAAAATACGATGGTTAGTCGAACAAAAACTTGGATTTTGTTCAAATAGATTATTTAGTCCGCCGTCGCAAACCATTCGCTATAGTCGATAAAGCTGACTTGGCAATCTACAAAATAACCTTCGACTTCTTGATTGCCGTAAGTAACCCGACCACCATTGCACAATTAAACAAGAAGCGATAGAAGCGACGGAATCTACGATTCCACAAACTAAAACTAACCGGGTGAGAGAACCTTGCACTGGTGATCCGAGGACATCAAAAAACAAGATTAAGAAGCGGGGGAAGATTCTGCGGCCAAGCAAAAACCTAATCGATGGCTTGGGAAAAAAGCGTCCATGAACAAATACCGAGCGCAGCACATAAGGGTGCGGCAGCTGATCAAGAAGGCGAAACTGGACAGTTGGACTGATTTCCTGGAATCCGTAAATGAGAACCAGTCCACTGTCGATTTTTGGGGCCGAGTCAACGCACTAACCTCCTGTTCATCCGAGACCCTGAAGAGGTTGACGAACTGACCTTTGGTCACCTATCTGTTCGAAAATGGAAAATTGGATAACCGGCAGTTAGCCTTCCGGTTGTGCATGGGCTCAACTCATATTTGCAACTCTTGGGGAGGATAGCTGAAGCCAATAGAAACCGTCAGCACGTCAAAGGCATATCATCGTACGTGGATCCCGCTAGGGCTGTAGCGTAGTCCGCCGCCTCGTGGGACAGCCTGGGCGTGTAGTAACCGAGCCTATGAATGGATGACGAAGTGGACGATATAAATACGAAGTCGTGAACGTGAATGGGTACCAGTGTTTCCACAATAACGCTGCCCTTACTGGGTTACGCCAGGGCAGTGGTACAGTGACCCTTTGTTTTTTCCTAGCGACTCGTGGGACTGAATCTAAACCTAAAAATCCGAAATCCGCGGTAACACCTTCCTAGTCCTAGAGACCAACAACGGTGAGAGGCTTCTTCGGAACCCCTTCGTAATAAGTAAATCGTTGGCCCCCATCATCGAGTATATCGTTAGAGCCAGAACCAGCGATAGAGATCGGAAGTATATCGTAGAGTTTTCCAACAGAAACCAAGCTGAAAAGCTTGCAAAAGTTATAAAACTCAACAATAATACTGAGGGAAGCGCCTGAATACGTCCAGGAGGTAATTTTCTGTCGTGATGCGACAGATATGACGGAGGATGACTTGGAAAGGAAATTAAAACTTCAACATTTCATAGAAGTTAGGCGAATAAAGAAAAAAGTGGAGGAAGTAATTGTGAACACTCCTCTCCTAATTCTGGCGTGCAACTCAATTGTGTCAAATTGGTTTTTCTGGTCATCAGAACTAGGAAACACATCCTCAAATTTTTAAGTGTTACCAATTTGGTCATATTTCTAGCAAATGTCAGACACTGACGGCGATTTGTTGGAACGGTTCACAAAAGTCCGTCGCTGGGGATCAAGCAAATCAAACCGTAGAGGTGTTTGAGCTGGTCAATAATCTTGGTCTCACCTTCTTAAATGATAGTGCACACACCAGAGTAGATCATACGACTTCCCAACCGCGGCGAAATGCATGCTTTTGCAAGAATTTAACGACATACGGATACGTGGCACCATCTCTAGTGTATGGAAGACTGTGATAGTCATACTTATGGCGGGTTTACATTAGGGTGATCTATGTCCTGGAAAAAAGGTAATGAAGATAGTCGAGTTTCGAGCGACATAGTATGCTGCCATAACTATTTCGCAAATAATGACGTCAGTCGTTGTGTTTATCTTTGATTGCTCACCGCATCCATATAAAAATGCCATTTTCAGGAAGTAATTTATCAATTAAAAACGTACATTTTTGTAGAGCTCCCGCTGAATATGAAGCTAATGTGATAGCGTGAAGTGAATATTTGTGAAATCACGTCGAAAAAGACGGATAAAAGTGATGTTTCCATGTGCCATTTTCACTTCCCCACGTTCATAGAAACAAACGAAGTTTCATTATTTTACCGTTATGAAGTTGATGTTTCGAAGGCTCAGTGTTGGTGTGTATGTTGTGAGATAATAATCGCCAATTGATCAAAATTTTACCAAAAATGTTACTGCTTTTGAGAACCAAGAATACGACTGCTCTCTGGACCTGTTTACCACATGAATAATCGAAATAAGCCACGATATAATTGTCATCTGTTAAAAAACAACCAGTTGAATGATTTCATGAGAATTTTGATTCTTATTATCATGCAACCGTAAGTACTTTCAACATTGTTTTGTTTCTTCCATATACATTCCATATTGAATGCAAATAAATACGACACGACATTTGGCTTGCCAATACAGATACACTTCGCCTACCACCTCTATATGTACTTCATTGGGGTGATCTATAGCTGTAGATTGATTTATTAACGTGAAAATATATGTAAACGGGTGAGAATAAATATGATACACTTATTCGAGGTATATATAACTTGAATAAATTCAGCATATGTAAACGCACTGGTGAGAAATCACTAAAGTTGAATGCAGTTCTACTTCAGGTGAACAAATTCACCGTAAATATGAATATATTCATTATATAAGTTCACGCTAGTGTAAACGGTTGATGCGATTTCTATAAATCTCATCATATTTCTTCACATGAATATATCACTAATCTAAACCCACCCTTTTAACCAATTCCAAAAAGAAAACATTTAGTATCAGTGGCTATAGACCCATAACGGTACTCAGCTACTTGCTAGAAAGAGAGAAACTCTTGAACTAACGACAGTTTGGGTTCCGCTTTGGTAGGAGAATCGTAAGCTATCTAGTAGAACTTGAAGTATGGCTCCGTCAGCTATTCAAGCCCTCACATGCTAACACCTGTGCCCCCTCAGACTTTATCAAAGCTTTGGTGGCAGCGCCATGCAAACTGGGGCTTGATGACATACCAAGCCAGCTTTCTAACCGACGGAACTTTCAAAGTAGTCGTTTCGGATTGCCTCTCTAGCGAGAAAGCAGCTGAAAACGGAGTTCCCAAGGTCCTATCGGTCCTATACTATCGGTCATTCATTCCATGGTAGCGATAAATTCGATATTCGATTTCATCCCTGATGGAGTGAAGGTTATCTCTATGCGGATGACATACTTCTAATATCCTCAGACCTTCGAGCGAAATCCAGGAAACGTTTGCGAAGAGTCATTTTTCTCGAAGCTAGTTTTTTCAAACTGGCGTACACGATATCTAAAGTTCTACTAAACCGATTCATTTATATGAATTCAATCTGTATGCACCTCTCTATCGCATGAACCAATAAAAAATATAGTTTTTCAATTTCACTATTTTAAAAAATCGAGAAACGGGAAATACTTATAAAAAAGGCATTTTTCTCTTCAAACGGTCGCCATTTGAAAAAAAAACGTATTTTGACTTGTCTGAGGTTCATGCGATAGCGGCATCTTTTCTGATTTTTTTCAGAATCTGTTTTTTTGGTTAAGATAACCAGAAGGTCTGGAATCATGTATGCCATGGCACAACTTTTTTTTTTGAACCATCGAACTTTATCAGCTTATAACTATTCTGATTACGAATAATGTTGTTTCTGTTTTATTTTTGTTTTATTGTTCAAAGATAGACAAACATATAATGATATAATGGATAGTAAAAATATCCTTTGTTTATTTTTTTTTCGGAGCTCGAAAAGACGTCCGAAATTCGTGCCTCTACACTAGAACACCCCCTTAAAGGAAGACTGAAAGGCAGCCCCAGGAACTTCTTTTTGAATATCTTCAAAAGTTGAATTATCCCCCGTCTAGTGTATGGTATCGTCCTCACAAATAAATCGGAGAGTTATTTCAAGATGCTGGAATCAGCTTATAACAGTGTAATACGTATAATCATGGGTTCGTTTCATAGTAGTCCCATTAAGAGCCTACTAGCCGAAATAAGCGAACAACCGTTTGAAATGTTATGTGTGTAGAGGATGGTCCAAGCATTGGTTAGTTGGGAAGCAGTACTTGGATTTTGAATGAACTAAATATGAGCCAATGCCCTTCATTCGTTTTCCCATTCATGAACGGTGTTCCCTTTGAACCATCCAACACTGAGGTGCCGGGCGAATTGCCTTGATTCAGTGCCATCGACATCGGTGAACCATCAACATTCGAAGCTTGAATTTTAAACGAGGAGCTTGAGCATTCTAAGCTCATTCTTTCTTCTATTCGTTATGATACCTACTGGTGGACGTCATCCACTCACAACTGTTAACTAAATACAGGCGCTTATGCTTTCCTAGCGGGCTGTGTGCGAGTCTTGCCTGCACGTATGGTACACGGGAGGAGAATTGAATTGATGCATTTTTCTGGTTTCGCATTTATTTTATTCACAGCAAACTATTAGGCTCAAACGTGAAGATTATAAAACTTTTAATGTCATAACGTTTTGATTAAACGTTACGTATCTTGTTAGGTAATAATTTGAAACTTGAACTATTACTGTTAAGTCGAGTTTTCTATTCATAACAAGTTAATCTACCTAACAATGGTTTTAGGCTTGAATTATCTCCACCAAAATAGGTTTATCAGAAAGCATCATAATTTTTGAACTTTAATAGTTGGGCTCTGTTGTTTGATCTAGGAATGTATCACGGATTACATTTTCCTTAGATTTTTCAACTGGAGACCGGAAAAATATATATTGCACCTGTATTATATCAGTGTGACTGATTGTAAAACACGCATCATGAGTTTATTTGGTAAACACTGTTAAATTGCTATCACATTGATAAATTCTGGACAGCGGAGACAGTTGATTTATCATTGTTAAGTTATTTATAGAACAGCAGCCCGATGTGTCTTGCAGAGCAGAGCATCTGTATGGATGAATCGATCTTATTTCGACCGTGGATCGATCTTCATCGCTGGTGATTGTTGCGTGTTGTATATATATATATATATATATATATATATATATATATATATATATATATATATATATATATATATATGTGAACAACCCCTACAATTTCCAACAAGTCGTCCATATATCGGAAGATGGGCACTTTTACAGGGAAAAAGTTTTTCGAACAACAACTTTTTCATGTTTTCTTTGAAAATAATACAACTTATCCTAATTTTGTTCAAAGTCAAGATAGCGATATACTGTATTCGACAAAGTTTTAAATCTCGTTAAAATATAAACTTTTGTCGAAGACTTTTTTCTCAGCGAAATTTTTTTTGCCAAAAAATTTTTGGTATTTTTTTTTGTGAAAATTTAAACAATTTCCTACATTTCATCCTTTGACAAAAATTTTGTAGGTATCACAGTTTTAAAATTATAATTTTTGGTAAAAAATTAAGAAAAAAAAATGTCTTTTCCCAAAAAGTAGTCTAATTATTTTTCGAATATTTCAAGTATGCAAAGTTGCTTAAATGACCCATGTCTTTACACCCACAACGTTCCACTACTATCTGAGATGGTACTGCCAACTCCTAAGACGAGTTGGCATGAAATTCGTCAATTAGAAAAAACAAGGATTTATCTGCTGAAAATCACGACGAGGATGATGATCCCGATTAGCTCGAAACTATTTTTGATGATATCAATCTGCGTAAGATATAAATAAGAAATAAATAGTTTAGTATGTATAGTAGCAATTTCGGAGCTGTATCAGACGCTGTTGAAAACTATATTGAAACTGCTATACTGCTAGCGTACCCTCGATATAACGTCATTCGACATAACGTACATTTTACCTCGATACACATTTTCGATGTGTAAAAAATATTTTCCGAAATAGGTACTGAGAGTTTAATGTCAATCTTACAGGTTCAACAAAGGTCACTTGGTGGCCTGTACTTTTAACCAATCTCTAGATACAACTGGTTTTATGATTCTGGATTCTAAATGAATCGAGCAGTATGAATGGAAACATCATGAGAAAGATTGGCTTCATCTTTTAGTTTAACTCTTTCATCGTTATTTATTTACCTTACCCAAATAACAAAACAAAAAAGTAATATAAGCTGTGTTCCTGGGTTCATTATTTTGCTTCGATATAACGTACAATTCGATACAACGTACAATTTTGAAATAGAAATGTACGTTATATCGAAGTTTACCTGTACTGCTTCGCATAGTAGTTTCAAAACAATTGATTTATATTTCAAGCAATAATTCCAAGAGTACAAAAATCTGTTATCTAAACATATCATTTTTAAACGACTTGTTAATAAAACTTGTCATTATCGATGCGCGTTTTTATCAAAAACAGGGTGTTACAGAAAGACATAGACAAGTTTGTCAGAATATATATTATATCGTTCTTATTACACGATATTCCTAAATTCGATTTCAGAAAGTTTTGAGGTAACGTGGTAAACTTTGGTAAAGCTTTGTTCACGTGAATGCATTCCTCGTACTGCGAAATACAGCAAATACATACAGTGTTGTCTACCGTAATCTTTCTGGTGGAAGGATGATTATTACATTATTACAGTATATAACGTATGAACGTTAAGTTATGGAATATCATTAAGGATAATTATACGGGAATTCAAGTGAGGATGAAAATATCTTATAATTTATCAAACATTGCATCGCTCACACAATCATATTATATTTACACAAACTTAGACTCAAAACACGATAAAGCGCCTTATGAACTTGCTTCAAAATAATGTCGACGATATGAATACAAAAAGTGCGACACACAGGTCGCGCGCATTCCTAAAATATATGTTCTAGCTGGTTCAAAGGAAATACGTATGAGGAATTATTTGCATTCAAATTCAGAAGCAACTCATGAATCTGAATGATTCAACGGCAAACCGGCCCGCGAATCTCATATGCTACTGAACCAAATATACTGCTTACAGTCTACGTTCAGGGAATAAAAGAGAATTGCTAGACTCTCTCGAAATATTCTCACGGCTTTTTAGCGTTATGAGTACAAGTTCTTCAGCACATATGCATGGAAACAATCGTTCTCACTTTTATTCCTCGTGTGGTATCTTCAGCGCGAACAGCAGTTGCTCGGTAGGTTAGTGTGAGAGCTTTATGGCAACTGAACTGTGTTACGGTTGGTTCATTCAAATTTGAATTAATAGTGAAAGCACTGGTGGGAAGAGTACCCAGCTAACCTACCGCTCGATACCCCTTTTGGATCAGGATCAGACAAAAATATTAAACCAGAATAGATGATATACTGCCTCGTCCAATGCGCTTGAGTTGTTGCTCTTCTAGAGCCTGGGATGCCGTCCCTCTTAGTATTACTTGGAGGATAAATGGCACGTAAAGTCTGGGGATAATCCCCAGAAGATGCAGACAGTGGTTAACGAGGCCCTACGTACCGACTTTGCTAATAAACGCATCGTCTATACCGACGGGTCAGTCACCCTCTTCCTCGTCACCATGAATAGTCTGTTCCAGGTCCTGTCTGGGGGAGTCTTCGTGTTTGTCTACGGGGACGACATTCTTCTGATGGCAGTGGGTGACACCCAAAGGATTCCACGCATCAGGATACAGGCAGCTACCAATGCCATCGGCCGGTGAGTGACTGTGAGAGGATTTAGACTTTCAGCGCAGAAGAGCGGCCATATGGTGATATGCAGCGACAGACATCAGGGTCCAGCTATACAACACCCGGACACAGCGGCATCGCAGGGAATGGAGCGGCCGATCGATTTGCCGGTATCGGTCACACCAGACCGTTTTTCACTCGGGAGGTGCCGCTTGACGACACGAAGTTGTGGATCACCAATTCTTTCCGCTCCTTTTGATCTGAAAGGTGGCTGGCAGAGAGAGGGCTGTTCCTCAGAAAGGTAAAGGGTTCGATTGCAGGGTTCGAAGACGTAAAAAGGATACGAGAACAACGTATCCTGTCTAGACTGAGGACCGGTCATTGCTCGGTTTCGCACGGCTTCAAAGGAGGACCTTTCCGACTACTCTACGATCACTGCCAAATCCACAACTCTGTCGAACATTTCCTGTGTGGTTGCCCAAGATACGACGATCTGCGAAATCTTTATGGAATCAGCGGGAGCGTGCGAGATATCTTAGGCGACGAACCAGCGAAAGTAGCAGCGCTTTTCTGCTACCTCAAAGATGCCGAACTATTCTTCAGAGTCTAACGCGTGAACAATGGATCAGCCACGAAGACCCTTGTTCCTTCCCCTCCACGATGAAGGGGAATGAAAACTTCTCGGCATCTTCAACGGCTACGGCTTCCTCTCCATTGGCGTGGAGCCATGGTTCGAGGACATCCTTACCATCTGGTCCAGCAAGCAAGCAGCAATTGGAAAAAAACTAGTATTTTTTATTCAATTTATTAAAAATGTTTTAATGCATTCTTCTTTCGTCGTCATTTCAAGGTCCAGTCTATGTAGTCATTTTACGTTAATGTTTTATGTAAGTTGTTGTACCTTGCGGCAATATTTACTGCCGTCACTACAGAGGCGAACCAGCCCAGGAGGCTGAAAGCCTCTCAAATAAAGAATTAAAAAAAAGCGACAGACATCAGGGTCCCAACTTCAGGGTCCAGCTATACAAAAACATCCCTCGCCGAAAAACGCTAAAGATCCTCGGAGTGTTGGTTGACCAAAAACTTAGCTTCCTCCGCCGTTTTGACGAAGTTAAAAAGAACTGTGCCACCCTGTTGAATATGTTGAAAACTATCTCCAAACCGCACCGGAGCAACAGCATCAGCGGAAGTGTAAGGGGGGTCCTGAGTGACGAACCGTCGATAGTTGCTAATTAAAAGTGATTCGTTACAATCATTTACGGTACATGAACGTTCGCCCAGCATACCAATACAGGTTTTGTTATAATATTGTGTTATCTGGCTGTAAACTTTGAAATGCTTTAATCTACTTGACTGCCATCTACCCTTAGAGCAAAACAAAGCCTGTACAGATTTATTGTCACCCGCCAAAAATTGAGATCATACTAAATATACCAATATTGAAATAGAACCAACTTACCTCCGAAAACTGTCTTCGGCGTGCTCTGCTCGACTGATTTAGGGAAACTACCGAACATGGTTGACGCTGAAGATTGTTTTTCGGCAGCCATAAAATTGCCAATATTGAAGGATGTTTTGCTTTCAGCGAGTACTTTCGGTGCAGAGACGGAACTGAAAAGATTATCCACTGTTTGCTTTTCACTTTCTGCCGTAAAGCTAACCTTCTTAGGAGATTTCGTCAATTTTGCTGTCACGGGAACCTGCTTCACGTCGCTTACATTAACGGGCAGCGGTGCGTTATCGACGAGATCTTTGTTCACCGCACTGTCGTAGCTGGGAAAGACGAATCTGTCTGGGTCACATCCGCGACATCCATCACATGGTTGCTTTCTTTCGTAAAAATCTCTCGGTAGTTTCAGCTTAACGATAAGCTCTTTGTCGTCCAGCGATATATCACTAAGCTGCGAGTAGTTGAAATTGCTGTTTGGAGTCGATATTGTAGAGTCAAGAGTGGTATCGAGTTTGTTAGATGTTGCTGTAGCTGTAGGAGTCCCTGTCGAGTCTTCACTCCGAGCTCGGTCGATAGCTTCTTTGAATTCGCTTGCAATTTCTGGAGTTTTGAAGCGAAGCGAAAAGTTCATCGTTTCAAAAACACCTTCAGAGAAATCATTCGTCACGAATTGCCATGATTTATCATCTTTTTTTTGGTATTTAACATCCGCATCCAGAACGTGATTCAAACAAATCTTCAATACCTGATCACGACGCATAACAACTCTGTCGAGTAACAGCATAAATAAAACGATTAAATACACAATACACAATCGGAGAGATATGGTAAGATGGTATTTTTACTACAACAAAACAATACCTTAATTTGCCAGTGTTCTTGTGTTTAAGAATTTTTACATCTCCGATGCCACGTTCTTTCCATTCTTTGTCTACAAACCGGAACAGTTTTGCCCTGTGCGAATACAGAACGTTCTCTTCTTCTTCCCCGGTTTTTGCTTCAATCTATGTGAGAGATCAGGAAATTTTATTGTAGTTGATATCCCATGTTAAGTTCTACCATTTCACTTACCTTATCTGGTAGAGGAATTACTGGTGTAAAATATGTATTGTTTTCTTCCTCTCCGCATTCTTCTCCATCATCACCTTCCTCACTGACGGAACCAGTGCTCAACGTTCGTCCCGGACTTTTGGGTTTACCGGGAGATTTAGGTTTGAAGACAAATTCGAATGTCGATTTTTCGGGAGCTGATGGCTTGCTGGGAGTAGCAGGTTTTTCATCTGAAGATTTGTTCAAATTGGACCCAAATGACATCGTTGGTTTTGGCAGTTCAAATTTGAAGCTCGAAGCGGGAGGAGCGGAAACCGTTGCAGCTACAGTTGCAGCAGGGGTTACAATCGGTTTATTTGTGACAGATCCGAACGAAAAGCCAGATCCCACACTTGAACCGAAACTGAACCCTGGAGTTCCAGTCGTGTTACTGGTGGTGGAAGTAGCAATAGTAGTGACCGCGGCAGCTACCGTATTCATTCCAAACTTAAATCCTCCAGACGCCGCGGTAGTTGTAGTACTGACAGAAGCTGGAACAGTTGATCCGAAGCTTAAGCCTTTCGCATCTGTAGAAAGATTGTTCGCCGACGCAGTGGTACCAAAAGAAAACCCACCACCTGATGTAAAATTGAACTTTGATGTTTCACTTCCTAGAACTCCTTTATTGTCTTTCTTGGGAACTGTCGAATCTTTTGGGGTTTCACAAGCCAAGCAGTACAAGTCTTCACCCTTGTTATTGACATAACATCCGCTACAAACCCACGTACCCACCTTGGGTTTGAACTGTTCTCCAAATCCTTTGACTTCTTCTTTTTTGCCAATTTCAGCTGATTTTTGAACATTGGCAGCCGCTACCATACCAAACGCGGGTTTCGGCGACTCAGATGTTGGCATTCCAAAAGTGAACTTGGTAGTTGTTTTCGCCAGACTATCCAAAAGATTAGCCTCCTTTTTGGGAACTGTCGAATCTTTAGGACCACCGCATGCCATACAATATATATCGCCTGCCTTGTTGCTAACATAGCAAGCTTCACAATTCCATGCCCCAGCCTTCGGTTTAAACATATCACCAAATCCTTTTGCATCGTCTTTTTTGACTGTTTTCTTTTCCTCCCTGAGGTCGGTCTTTTCTTTCATAGCGGCTTGAATTTTTTTGATAATATCATGGAAATCATTTCGAATATCTACGGTCTTGAATCGAATAGCGAAGGTTTCAATGACCAGCTCACCTTCAGAATAATCATGACCCACCCATGTTAGAGAGTTGTTTTTGTCAGTTGGTGTGAACTTCATATCTTTTGTAATCAATTGATTACAACACAATTTCAAAACCTGCTCGCGTCTCATCAACAACCGTGCGATGTTATTATCGTCCTTGTTTACCAACACTCGAATATTACCAATGCCACGTTCCTTCCATTCCTTCGCAGTCTTATCCATGCGGAACATTTTTGCGCGATGCTCATATACACAATCGAAGCCTTCTTCGCCAGTTTTAACTTCAACCACATCTGGTAAAGGAATGACCGGCTTAAAGTCCACAGTTGGCACGAATTCATCGACTGAATCATCATTGGCGGAAGTATTTAAATTCTTATCTGGAGTTTTGGTAGCGGTTATTGGTGCTGTTGGAGCTGTTGGTGTAGACAGTTTGTTTAGGCTGCTGAAAATATCAGTAAACGATTTATTTCCGGACGAATCGTCGGCCGTTGGTGTCGTGGTTGGTTTTATTCCACCAAAGCTGAACGAAGCGAACGGGCTTGGCTTTGCTGGTTCCTTTGGCTTCTCTTCGACTGTAGCTGCAGGTGTCGGAATTTTCGAAGCAAAATTATTAGCGAATGAAAATCCTTGGAAGGATGATGTTGGTGTAGTGGTGGTAGCTGTGCTGGAGATAATAATGCCTGAAGGAGCTGTACCGAAAATAGGTTTGGTTACACTCGACCCAAACGGTGATACACTGACGGGGTTCACCTCAGTGCTACCGACATTAGGAGTGCTCGCGGAGAAACCAGATTTCGCTGGTAATTTGTTAATCTCTGTCTTGGAAACATTAGGAGTGCCCAGAGTTTCTTTCTGCTTTTTCAAACGCATGACTTCATTCTTTGCTTCATTGAACTTATCAAAGAAATCTTTTGCCAGTTCCGGAGTGGCGAATCGAGCGCAGAAAGTTTCTTTCTTTGGTTCCTCATCAGCGAAATCCATTGCTGCCCAGGTGTAGCATTTGTTGTTCTTTTCCATGGGTTTGATGATCAACTCTGGAGTTATCGAATGATTGGCAGCCACCTTATGAACTTGTTCTCGTCGCATAACGATTCTATACTTGCTTGGATCGGCTTTGCTTTTGAGAATTTTTAAATCACCCAATCCCCGCTCTTTCCATTCTTTATCCACAAACCGAAGTAGTTTTGAACGCCCACAGAATACCTGCTCTTCGTTTTCCTCGCCAGTTTTCACTTCAATCTCATCGGGTAAAGCGATGATTGGCTTGAAATCAGGACGCGGGTCATACTCTCCGGACACGTTTGCCGTGTCGTCCTCGTCATCGTCTTCGGCGTCATTCATCGTGGTTCCAGTGCTTTGATTGAACGTACCGAACGACATCATTGGGACGGTTGGTTTTGGGGCTGGGATTGGGAATTTGGTGTTTATTGCTTGTTGGTTGACGAGTGAGACATTTTCAGAGCTGGGAACCACTGGTGGGGCTACAGTCGATACAGAAGGAGTGTTGCCTACCATACTGTGTTTAATGTGTTGTGGTGGAATCGTCACACTGTACGTAGGTTGAGTGATACTAACTGAGATGTTAGTTGGAAGCGGATCAGAATTAGTAATCACCACGTTCACAGGAGGTGCTTTGTCCAATTGGCCAGAAGCGATTGTTGAGACTGATGCTATTGGAGCTATCGGATACGCAACAGGAGCGGACACTGATACCGGATTTGCAGCAGGAACATGTATCGGTGCCGGAACCGAAGTAACAGAAGTTGCTGGAATATTATAATTATAGGTAGAATTCCAAGTATTTAAGAGGGTCGGTGTTTGCAAGGCTTGTTCGATGGGTGTTCCATTTTTGGTAGCAGTTATTGATCCTTGCTGATGGTGAGAAGTCGAAGATTGTTGAAGGGTCTGCTGCGGCTGTTGCTGATAATAAGTTGCTGGTGATGCAGATACAAGTAGGTTGTTATCCTGATGATAGGAATGCATAGGGGAAGCGATATTTCCAATCGGTGGGCGTCCTTGTTGTGCGTATTGTTGCATGTACATTGGGTAAGATGTGTTGTAAAACTGTTGATAAGGATTTGGCTGTTGCATGGCCACTGCAGCAGCTGCAGCAGCCGCTGTATGTGAAGACATACGAGCGTGGCCTGGTGGAAGATTCGGCGTTAGCTGCTGTTGAATGATTGGGTGATTATAAGACGATTGATTTCCATATGGGTTCTGAAGTTCGTCCAAAATATACAAATCATTCAGTACCGAAGCTGCCGTCGTGGCTTCATCTTCTACCGGTTTCTTGTGTATGTTATCCTCGATTTTAGTCAACCTCTCCTGAATATCACCAACGTCAGTTCTAATACCAAGTACATCGTCTTTAACCAGATTTAATGTATCCATCATTCTGCGGATCAGAGCCTCAAGTTCGTTAGTTTTGGCGGTAAAATGCACCAATTCCCTCTCTGTTCGATTCACTCCGGCGTTCGTTGATGAACTAAACGATTGAAAGTGGTCACTATCGTCAGCTGCTGCAGTCCCGAAACCATTCAATGATGTGTTGAAACTATCGTTCATTGACTCGTTAAGCTGCGATCGTTTTATTTCACTGTGTACCACATAGTGCAGTGGGTGGTTTTTCTCTATATAAGGTAGTTCTAGATATTTTTGCGTCTGTTTGATGCACTCTCGAGCTCTTTCACTGTAAAACTTTTTACTTTTCAGCGGTGTTTTGTTTGATTCGTCCAACTTTTTGAACGCCTCCGCTCGGAAATACGCTGCAAATGGTAGCGGGATACCTCCAAAATCCTGGGTGAACTCTTCATATCGCCCGTGTTTAAAATAGAATCCAGCGAGGTGCGTTAGAGCTTCCTCCGCGAGTTTCACAGTTTCCTGACTACACATATAGGAATCAACGCCATACTTGAAAAATACATTCGAACTACCGAATGATGTCTCGTTGCGAATTTTCCATAACAACACTCCTGCTTTATAAACGGCTTCCGTTCTAAGTTCCAACTGCCGTCGTTCCTCGGGAAGAACAGCTGTATTTGCTCGCTTAGCAAGAATTTTACCTAATTTGAGCAACACAATCACATCGGTAATTGCAGTTCCCGTCCCACGTACCGCCTGTATACCATGCTGGAGCAGCTGTTTATCTGAAGAAAAGTTTTCTTTTTGAGTGTTCTTAAAAACCGCACATGCCGCATTCCACCAGTCAATTTTGTCCTCATCGCACAGTGTTGAAATCATATTTGGGGCCGGCAAAATTAACGGTTTTCCTGTGTCCATCTTATCATGATATTTCTTCTCGTTATCGAGACAACTTTTGGCGACTATGACTGAACAGTACAGGAATGAATCCACGTCGAGTTGATTGAGCGTTTCGATGCTTGAATTGTCCAAATTGTTAGTGGAGAAGTTCAATCCGTTAAATGATTTGCATTTGAGCTCAGACAAGTCATCCACTCCCAGACCTAAGTAAACCTGGTAAGAGAGGGATGATGGAAAAAGATGTTGACACATCTCCAGATACATCTGCACGTGTTCCCATTTAGGCAATACATATAGCGGTTCGCCGATAGAAGCATTCTGCATAAAATACGATGCGGACATCTTTGAAGTTTGTTCACCGTTGCTGCTGTGTATGGAGCGAAAAATATTATTTTTCCAGTTTACATCCGAGCAGAATTGACGGACCTGTAATAGTTCAACACAATACTATATTAGTGAGTATTATCGAAAAATCATTTTTTAAAATACCTGATTGACCAAATCATCAGCTGTGTTCCATATTTTGCTTGCCGTAACGCTCTGTATTTGAGCAATCACTGACGCATCCACGCTTTCATCTAAACATGACAAAATTGTATTAGCAGCCTGGTAACATCGAAAAGCGGCCTGTTTGCTCCAGTAGGACAATAGTTGTCGAGTACTGTCATTGGTATGCTTTAACCATGGCTCATCCGCATCTGGAACTCCACATTGATATGCCAAAAACAAAAGCGGTAAGCATTTTGCTGTAACATCTCGTATCTTTCCGCCTTGTTTCTCATTTTTCAACAGAAGTGAAGCGGAATTGAGCATCAGTTGACCGCGATAGTGTCGGAGATATTCCTCTGCAAGTTGCTTGTGCGGACAAGCATTCCGTCCCTTATTTGCAAATTTATGCAGTAACTGGTCAAATTCCAAAACAAGCGCTGCTATTTCTTTGATGTTATTTTGCTTAATTGTTTGCAACGATGAATCGGCAAGTAGGTTCAGATATATTTGTCGATCTAGCATCATCACGGAGAGAAGCCAATAGTTCCAGTTCGTGAGATTTGCATTAACTTCGGCGTATTTTATTAGCACTGAGGAAACGACATTTGTCCACTCGATCGATTGCTGGAACGTTTCTATGAACTTCATTTCAATATCGATACAATACTTGAACGCGTCGTCTACTTTCTTCTCGTCGATGAAATGTTTCACTAGCCTTATTCTCAATCCGGGATCCATTGGGCGTGCTATTATTTCTTTCAGAATAATATCCTTTACCAGTTTGTTATCGGTGACTGTATCCTTGTCGGCAACTTTAAGCTTCAAGTTCAGTACGGCCTCGTGATTGATACGTTCGGATTCAGCTAAATCGCACCAGTGCTTTGCTTTTGACAAGTTCTTACTGAAATTATCATCCGACAATAGGAGCTTACAGACATCTGTGATGAGACCAGTTTGCTTCGAATCGAGCTGCAGCGAGCGTTGATAGGACGTAATGGCTCGATCAATTTTCTTTTGTTTTTCGTAGCACTGACCTAACAGTTTATGTGCCTGTGCGCTGTTTTCCTGTACCGAAAGATAACAGGATAACCAATGCTCGGCACTGGCATACTCGCCCAGCTTGAAATATGGACGTGCGATTACCAATCCACGTAGATATTTCTGAAAATATTCGAAAATATTGTTAGTATAAAAAGAAGAAAGGCGTATTCCTTTACAAGGATCATCTAAAATATAGATTGAGTACTGCATAAAATGTGGTTCAATTTAGCAAAATGCAAATTGAAATATGCAATTTAATAGCAGGTGAGTTGATCCATGATGTTAGTCTGTCCACATTCGGTATGAAGTTCGAGTAAGAATTATGTTGAGTGATCCACACAGTACACCCCGATCACACGAGGGTATACCGTTTTTAGAAAAATTCCAAGTAGTATCTTTTATGGAGATAAACTAATATCAAAATCTGATTATAATTTTCAGAGCATAACCTATACTAACGTTCACTACATTGAATACACCGCTACACAACATTCAATATTTTTTACTCGGGTAAGCTTTCAGCTGCCTAAGCAAGAGAAAAATGGTTGGGGCCAAATATTGCCTCACGGATTTTTTCAATATTGAAAAATTCGCATGATTCCGTAAATCAATCCTAGCTAAAAACAAGAATTTCGTACAAATTCGTACCTCATTCTCTGGTAGTTTGGCAAGCGACGTTTTTACGTGTCGATCAATATCTTTCTTGGTTGAGAACATTCTCGGTCCAATCACCGTTGTTGGGTGTCCACTATTCACAATTTCGCAAATCAGTGATTTGGCAATGTATCTTCTGATACAATAATTAACAACTGCTGGTTTGTCCAGTTAACTTGGAAAGTTTCACTCTAGCACTGCAATGATAGCTTCCTAGGTATTTTGTTTTACGCGTGACGATGAAAGATACTATTTGCTTCGACGTTCGCAGACCTCCACTTATGGCGGTCGTTTTCAGTTTGAAAGTCAAAAGTCGAAAATATTCGACAAAACGCTATCTGCCGGTTGCGAAATATGGGACTGACAGACAACACCCCATGAAAAAACAATGTAATAAGAAAAAATATGATTTCTCTACCTTACACTCAGATAAATAGTTGATGTATACAAATTATTTTTAACACTCCTATACTCGCGCATTGGTCTGTCAGACCGAGAAATCAATAATTCGTTCATTTCTCAGAAAATATCAATACTACGACTTTGCGATTCTCTCTAGCTTCGTTATTCGTCGTTCGTCATCGTTTAGCGTATTGCATGTGTTGGTACAAAGGAAACGTGTGCCACTTTTTTAACACTTTCGGTCTGACACACCGACGCGAGTATAGAAGTAACTTTTTTGGACAAGAGCCTTTTTCATATTCTAGAATATTGTTGAATGAAATTATAAATCAATGTTAGTGGCATGGAATATTTATTGAATATAATGCATAAGATCATTACCGGACTATTCTCATTTGATTTCAGTCCCTTTTGTAACTGGATAGAACGGATCCATATATTAACTATTCGTCGATATATTCGTTGTTAGATTCATACATTCAAAAGCAAAACATAAATGTTTGACTTTCGTATAGTTATTCGCTGAATATAATTGTCATACATATACAAACACTTGTGAAAGAATTTCACTTGTGGAGGAATTGTAAACAGTAAACTATAAACTAATCGGTAGCTTATGATAATTTTTAACAGTTACATTTTCGGGGATATTTTTTATAATGGACAAAATCGACAAGAAAACAATAAAAAGAAAAGGAAGTTCCTAGAAATCCTTTTATATAATTTTTTCATGCCCCCACTGAAAAAAGCATTAATTCTTAGTTTATCAAGAAAACAGAGACAAAGAATATTAGAAATATTCAAACTTTGTATTCCAGAATCTTTATCATCTGGTAATTATCTATAAGGTCGTTATACATTCTTCTCTTCGATAAAAGACCCGAAAAACATGCAACAACTGCATGAAATATAAAAAATATGTTTGTTTCGAACATGCAGTTATGCTATGTTCTGATTCTTACTCCAATGAAACCACAATCAATTAATACGTTTTTATGTTATTTTATAGCTCTTAATACTTCCATGAATTATATTCAGTTGCATACTTTCAATTAATAACAGTGAAAATTCGAATTTCGTTATTTGTGGTGGAGTATCAAAAAATACTCAACTTTAAAGGAGGCTGAATTAGATGACTATTAGAACATAATAAAGACGAGGAAAACATATTTTTTGGAGTTTTTTCATTCAATCATACCCTCTTCTTCAAATAAATGCCAATAAAGCCTGAAAAATACACAATGGTAACATTACAAAGAAGTTCCATTCTCGGTCTGTGACACCGTGCGCGAGTATACGTGTTATGATTTTGTACGCGAGTACAGGAGGGTTAAGTATCTTTGCTGCAACAGTTTTTACCCAGCTGCGTGTTGGTGGTTCCATACGAGCGAAAGCCTGGATGGGTGCATGCTTAAGAGGCGTACACGATATCGAGCATGAATGGTGCATACGATGCCGTAACGTTTGCGTAAGAGGAGTGCACGATAGTGCGCATGAAAGGTGCATGCGAAGCGATCACCGAGTGGTGAAAGCTAAGCCACCAACCTGCGTATGATAGCGATAGCGCCTGATTGGCGCAATTTCTCCAAGCTAGCATAGAGGCTGTCCACACACTACGTGGACAGAAAAAGCATGATTTAAGACACCCCCCTCCCCCTCCGTGGACAAGCGTGGATATTCTCTATACCCCTCCCCTGTTGTTCACATGAACATTCTTCCACTTTTTGGGAAAAAAAATCAATGAAATTCAATTTTTTTCACTTAAAATTCACTCCAAGTTTGTTTCTATTTTCCATTCCATGTTTTTTTTTGTTAAAAATGATAGTTTTATTAATAGCTACGATTTGTTTTAATTTTCTTTCAGCATTGTTTGGGAAGCTCATTATTTTCTTCCAAATTATATTTATATTATCTCCATATTCATATCAAAATATCGCTTGTGAAAATACTCTCGAGTATTTTTATTGAAGTTGGGTAGCTGTTTTATTTGTTAAAAAAATCTTACAATGAAATCAAGCACTTTGTGCGTGCGAATCTCGAAACTATACAATAAACAATAAACAACGATGTTGATATCATCGCGCAGTTCACATTGGTAAAAATGTTGTGATGTATTGCTAGTTTTGGATCGTTCAATACACCCGAATCGTCGCTCAAACGCATATACATCGGACGGCGTCCAATTTCTGATACTGTTCATTTAATTGATGCGCAGATTCATAAATAACATTAGTATACTATTCGCGTTGACTGCTTAAACTTTGTGATGCGTTTTTGGGAAGAAATAATTTCAATTGACTGGTGGATTGAACACACTTTGAAAATAAAAATTATTAGTTCAAATTTACTTTTCCGTATCAAGTCAAAACTATGATTCATTTTTCTTAAATTTAAAATTGTATTTTGTTTCAAAACCCGGTTGTTGTGACTAGATGTGGACATTGTACATTGAATCTAGTCAAAACAAAACAACTGCAGTACCGCGCTGTCATATATCAAACGAGAAATTAAGTTATACTCCTCCAATGGAGGCAAACCATCTCTGGAATTGATGGCTAGAGCAATCGCGTCCGCATATTTTTTCCAGTCGATGTGTCTTGTGAGGTCATATGCCATGTTTATAGATTCTGAAGAATTCGACCCAATGGTGATGGAAATTTTGATTGGCAAGTGATCACTACCGTTGGGGTCCTGGATTACATTCCACTTGCAATCTAACGATAGTGAATTCGAGCAAAGCGAGAGGTCAAGAGCACTTGGTTTAGCAGGAGGTTTAGGTACACGTGTTGTTTCCCCAGTGTTTAAAACGGTCATATTGAAGCTGTTACAAAGGTCATATATCAACAATGAACGATTGTCATCGTACTGTTCCCCCCAGGCAGTTCCGTGAGAGTTGAAGTCTCCCAAGATCAATCGTGGCTCAGGAAGGAGTGAGCACATGTCAGCAAGTTGCTTGCGGCAAACCGCAGCTCTCGGAGGCCAATACAAGCTGACAATACAGAGGTCTTTGCCTCTGATGTTTGCATGACAAGCAACAGCTTCGATCCCTCCAATAGGTGGAAGGTCAATTCGAAAAAATGAGTGGCACTTATTGATCCCCAATAGCACCCCTCCGTATCTGTCATCACGGTCCAAGCGTATAATATTAAAATCGTGGAAAGAGAGATCATTTTGAGAAGAGAGCCAAGTTTCGGACAGAGCAAAAACATCACAGTTGAAGTTATGAATTAAAAATTTGAACGTATCCAATTTAGGTATAAGACTACGACAATTCCACTGTAAAACAGTGATATCTCCGACCTCTCTATTTGAATTAGACATCAAGAGAGATAATCATTGCAAGGAGGGGCCATGTTTGCATCAATTGTTGCAGAATTGTCTTTAATACTGGAAGCATTGAGATGACAATGGTTCTGATGGAGTCGGAAACATTAAAACACGTGAAGATTTGATCCACAAGGTCAGTCAACTTTATAAATCCCGATTGGGAAGTTGAGCTGGACGCAAAAAAAGGGACATTTAGGGTTTTTGATGTCCCCTCGAGTGCTGGGTCGTTCGAAGGTGAACTATTCCCACGGAAGCCAGGAGGAACCTGATTTGGCTTGTCCGCTGCACTCGATTTTTTAGGCAAGCTAACAGGGGTTTTCACCGGGGGGACTTGTTCTTGAAATTTGGGAGTGGTCACATTTTTGCGCCGGGGATTCCCTTTGAAAATACACGGTGTGCCCCCGCTAGCTGTGTCCGCTTCCATTTCGTCAACTGACAACGTGGAAAAGGTATTGTGTGTCGATATTGATTGTTGTTGTTGTTGGGCCAGTGGAGAAGCGCCCTTCAAAATTTCCGCAAAAGTGCGCTTCGAGCGTTCCTTTAAAGAGCGCTTCTGTTTCTCCCAGCGACTCTTGTAAGTTTCACAAGCTGAGAGCACATGTGGAGTCCCCCCACAATATGGACACTTATGCTCAGTCGCACTGCAAGATTCGCCCACATGTTGCTCTCCGCAAGTTGCACAGCGCTCCTTGTTGCCACAATAAGCTGAAGTGTGGCCGACTGACTTGCATTTTTGGCAAGTCATGGGCTTTGGCACGAAGAGTCGCACCGGTAGCCTCAATTTGTCCACCATAACGTAGTCCGGGAGAGTGGAACCAGCAAAAGTTACTCTAAACGAGTCGGACGGCGTGAATTTTATTATTTCCTTTTCTTGGGAGACTTTACCGAGTTGGCGACAGTCCAAGATTATGACTTCCGCCGAAGGGAGCTTCTTGAACTTGCCAACTCCTTCACTTCTAATTTTTTCGCACGTCAGACCCGTTTCAGTTATCACCCCCCCGATTTCTACGTCATTGGAGGGAATCCATACGCGATATTCGAGGATGAAATGCTTATCAGCAACAATCTTGTTTGCATCCTTCCGTTCAGACACGACAACTCGTAATTTGTTCGGTCTGACCTTGAAAATTTCTTCTACGGAAGTGTATCTGGTCAGATCTTTCATGATCTGAATCACGTTAAGGCCTTTTCCATTTGGTTTTGGCCGGAAGAAAACAACCCACGGGCCAGTTCCAGGTGCATCTTCTGGATAGACTCTGATACGTGGAGCGGAGACAACAGAGGGAGAAGACGAGGACGAGGATTGAGTTGTAACGGTAATATCAGAAGGAGGAAGCGAAACCGAGGAAGGGGGAGGGAGAGTGGGAGTATTGGAGGGCTGAGGAGGGAGAGTGGGAGAATCGGAAAGTTGGGGAGGGAGACTTGCGAGTTTTTTCGAGGGGGGCTTAGTAGGGTGAGTTGACTCGTCCCCGGAAGAGTTATCGCGTTTGAGTGCTCTTCCTGTTTCCTTTTTCATACATAAGGGGGAGTCACTTGTTTCCATGTCGGAGATCTCCATATAAGGAGACTCCCCACCACCCTCTGCCATTACGTGGAACTTTAATTCTAATTATGATTTTTGTATATAATATATAGAAAATAATAATGAAATAAAAATAATGAAAAAAACAAAAAAAAACTATATCTTATAATAATTTTTTTATGACTATACCTAAATTTGCACACAGTGCGTATGATTCAATGACTGCTTCCGCTGACCACGCTCTCCACACTATCGTCAGTGTATTGGTGTCGAACGGGCAATCAATGCCGATGCACGAACAAAAGATTACAGCGCTCGCTGTGGAATAATTTCTCCTCTCGTTGACTGAGATTTGCTTGCGCACTCCACTTATTCACGTATGTGGTCCGGTGCACGCAGTCGGGGCGCGTTTTCGCTTTCATGTACGGAACGCACCACTGGCTAACTCAATTCACCAACTCAATTGTTCTAACACAGTCTGATGCGAAAGAAAAGAAACCACAACAAAAGAAACCACTTCGACTTAAGAAAGAACGATGATGGACGTTTTCGTTCTAACCACCGCAGGAGCTATCAATAAATACATCCGATACGAATGACTACCGATTACCGAATGGTAGCTGAATTTTTTGAAAGCGGATGATTTTTCAAGGTAGACCTTTGAGCACTCCTTGTCCCACCAAAGTGATGGAGGACGACGTCGGAAAGTGGTAGCAGGAACACGTTTCTTTTGAGCTTGAAGTGCGCTTTCGTAAATCAAACTCGATATAAAGTTATACTCTTCGAGTGGAGGAAGTTCATGCATTGAAACAAGTGCTTCAGATATTATTTCTGCAAATTTTCTCCAGTCAATATTTTTCGTGAGGTCATACGCAATATCGACTGACTCACGAGAACCTGATTCATTGGCGATCGATAAAATTATTGGCAGGTGATCACTACCGTGGGGATCTTGGATTACCTTCCACGTGCAATCCAGGGATAAATAAGAAGAGCAAAGTGATATGTCTAGCATACTTGCCCGTGCAGGAGGGTTGGCTATCCTAGTTGCTTCCCCTGTATTTAAAACTGTCATGTTGAAGTTGTCGCACAGATCATAAATCAACGTGGCACGGC
The DNA here is from genome assembly GCF_029784135.1 of Toxorhynchites rutilus septentrionalis. Taxonomy (NCBI): domain Eukaryota; kingdom Metazoa; phylum Arthropoda; class Insecta; order Diptera; family Culicidae; genus Toxorhynchites; species Toxorhynchites rutilus. The sequence continues at coordinate 265,220,496 of NC_073746.1, read as the reverse complement.
TGTCATCATAGTGTGACCCCCATGCTGTTCCATGGGAGTTGAGGTCACCTAAGATTAGCCGCGGCTCCGGCAATGCCGCGATGATATAAAAAAACTGATGGCGGCCGACCATGGTTCTTGGAGGAATATATATCGAGGCAATGCAGAAGTCTTTGCCATTGATTTGTGTCTGGCAAGCGACAACTTCAATGCCTATCATCGATGGGAGAGTGACTCTATAGAAGGAGTGACATTTTTTGATCCCCAATAGTACGCCACCAAACGAGTCATTTCGATCGAGGCGAATAATGTTGAAATCGTGGAAATTCAGCTCGTCGGCTGAAGAAAGCCATGTTTCACAGAGGGAAAATACATCACAGTTAGAACTATGAACTAAAAATTTAAATTGATCTAGTTTAGGGATGATGCTTCTGCAATTCCACTGTATTACAGTGGTCAAATCCTTGACCTCTTGCACTGAATCAGGCATCGAGGGAAATGAACGCTGCTAAAAAACCACATTTTTCTTTCAAAAATGTTCTCACAATCGGAAGCAAACATAATACTATGCTTTTAAGAGGGTCATTTATATTTAGAGCATTTAAAATGTTGTCCACCAGGTCAGAAAGCGCAAGCAAACCAGATTGTGGCTGTTGCCTCGACCGCGAAAATGGAACAGACCGGGTGGGTGCTGCTCCGGGAAGTGTTGAGGAACCCTGGTGCGTGGAAGAACAGCTTAAACCAGGAGGTACTTGCTTCGGTCTATTCTCAGCACGTTCAATTCGAGTTTTCATTCCAACTTGGGAAGTTTCGGTCGTCTTTCTGGGGAGTGAAGGAAAAGAAGTAATTTTTCTTTTCCTGACGGCACCCTGCGATGTACCGGAACTTCCTGCATTGGGAGCGTCAGCAACAGGCTCGTCGTTCTGCAGAATGGAGTAGGGATTGTCCTGAGTCGTTGGAACGGAACTCTTAAGCATTTCTGCATAAGTCCGCTTGGAACGTTCCTTTAAGGAACGCTTGATTTTTTCCCCTCGTTGTTTGTACACCGGGCATTGAATAATATCATGAGGAGTCCCGCCGCAATGAAGACACTTGTGTTCTTTCGCGCAAGGATTCTCATCATGGCTCTCTCCACAATCTGCGCAACGTTTTTTATTGCAACAATAGGCGGCCGTGTGACCGAGTTGCATACATTTGTTGCATTTCATTACCCGGGGTACAAACAACCGAACAGGTAAACGAAGTGCACCTATTGCAACGTAGTTTGGAAGGGCGGAACCCTCAAAAGTCACACGAAAAGAGTTTGTCCGATTGAGAACCCTTTTGTCATTTTTTTGTGACACAGATTTCAGTCGATCGCAAGAATCTTCACAGTTTTTAGTGAAGAGTTCTTGAAGCGACCGACACCATCGATAATCTCTTTTCGAGTCAAACCCTTTTCGGTTATTACGCCGTCTATTTCGACGTTGCAACAGGGCACGTATACGCGATACTCAATCGCAAAGAGGTCGCAGCGCGTGATTTCGTTCGCTTGGGTCCTGCTTGAGACGACAACTCGTAGTTTGTCTGGCCCCATCCGTGTAATCTCGGTAACTGCAGAAAACTTCTGAGTAAGTTCCTTCGAGATACGAATGACATTGAGAGGTTTAGATTTTCGTCTAAAGTATACAATGAATGGGCCTTTGGAGCCTTCATGGTATTCTTTTGGACGAAAATCCTGTTTTTCGTCAATGTCCTCATCTTCGGAACTTCCAACTTCATATACAGAAGTTTCTTCCTCAACTTCAGCTTCATCTTCCTGCTCTTCAGGAGGAGGATCGGTATCGGAAATATTCAATAGCGTCGATGGGGGATCCTTCCCGCCCTCAGCCATTTAAAAAAAATCGGTCAGCTGTTCGATATGAACAGAATATAATGATAATCAAAATAAATAAATAAGTGAAAAAAATATTTTTTATAGGGTTATGATGCGAATATTAAATTCAATTTATTTTATGTTAAATAAAATGATAAAATGAAAAAAAAATTCCAATAAAAGTTCAACGGTATATAAGAAATAATGATCACCCCTAATGCCAACGTTTGCCGATTTGGTTAACACAAAGTTGAACAATGGTGTAAATCGTGCACAGAAGGTAGAAGGAATGATAGGGAAACAAAAGAAAAATAAATTTCTACTTGCCGCGGCTGTGTGGCGTGTGTGATGAATGTGTCTGATTTGGATCCTCAGCGCGCACCACTTTAAACTTAGCTCCACTCGCAAGCGCAACCGGTGAAAAAGAACACTATTATTCGATGTGAAAAAAACACCTTTGTTGGATCGATTAAAAACTTGTCCGATCTGCTTGCGAGTTGTCGAACCATTACATAAAATGTATATAAAACATTAACGTAAAATGACTACGTAGACTGGACCTTGAAATGACGACGAAAGAAGAACGCATTAAAACATTTTTAAATGAATTGAAAGGGAACTTGATAATCTGAAGATGAAGATGAAGATGAAGCACACTGAAAGCATGATGTATAGGTAAACTATCACGGTGATACAGGATCGTGAAACACGGTCGCCATGACGTATATGTAAACTATCACAGGTCGCCGTACACTATCACAGGCCATGATACGCAGTCGCCATGTACATGCCTGTCCCTTTGGCATGCTCGGATTTCGGATTTATCGTAATTCACGAGTCGATGTCTGTCACAAGAGTGTATTTCTCTTACCAACTAACTTACGAGCTAAGTTCGCATATGATATTACATGTTTATTTATTATCATTATTGTTGTCTACGACAAGCGTCGAGCGGGGCGGTATGTTATTGTTATTAGTTGTTGGAGGTCGTATACAGGGAAGTTTGGCGTGCCATAATAGCGTTTAGTCGATGTTATGAAATCAGTTGGTTTGGGGGATTTCCGTAAGGAAATCAAAAGTTGCTGACGAACAGGTGTTAGGTAGAGATTATGTAAATGTTGTTAGATATGGTATGCGGAAAAGTGGTTATGGGAAATAAGTAAGAATGCGGAATTGAGGATGAGAAAGAATGAGGGTCAGGATGTTTTGTGTTTAATTGGAATTGGGGTTAGTTAGTATGCTACACCTCCCCTCTTTAGGAGAATGGTGTAACCATTCGGAAAAAAAGGATAAAGAGAAATTATACCCGCTGAGCTTGCATTTACAAATGAAAAATATATTCAATTTTTTTTTTACTAGTTTTGTGCATATAAGTTTCATGCCTTTATTAGCTTATTTTTGTGTACTTTCGTTTGTTTGCCTGTTGCAGGGTGCTTAATAGTGCAATTAGTATTTTCTATATTTATTATGCTATATAAAAAGGATATAAATCTATCATGTTTGAACTGGACCCTATTTCTTATATTCGTTCCGTTTCGTTTTTATAAAAACAGATTTTCTATACAATATTGCACTACTGATTGTGGTTTCATTATTCATAAAATAATTATTAACAATTGATACAACATGTGGAATACTCTTCAAAATTTAAAAAGTGAATGTTTAAAAAAAGATATATAGTTTTCAACTGGGTATTTGTTTTAAGGTTAGTTTGAAATTAGAATGTTTATTGACTCAACGCGTATGAACTTCTTCGTTACTCGTCTCATCTCTGTCTAGAATAGTGGACATGTGAGTACGGAATAAAGTTTCTGAACTAATCGGTACAATGCGCTAGAGCAATTGCCTTTCGTTATTTTAATATGCCCATTTTATATTCCTTCGCTAGTCAGCTCTTGTGCTGTTGCATTATATTCTTTTATTTAGGCTCATTTTTCTCTTTTATCTTTTATATGTTCATATTTTCTTCATATTATCTTATCTTCTTATCTAGAAGAGCAAACTCGAGTGTTTGACTTCCATTTTATTTAATTATATCACTTATTTTCTCATTTCTAGAAGAGCAACCACTTATTTTTGACTTCCATTTTGATTAATGAGCTTAGTACATAATATATTTTTTTCTTTTCAACTTGCTTCTTTGGGGCTTCAAAAATTTTCGGACTCTTGACTTTCAGGTCAAGTCCTTATAAGTTCATCATTACGCTTCGTCAAAAAAGAAGTTAAATATATTGAAGACATTCGCGCTATTTCGAATTCCATGACATGAAGTTGATCAGACTTTCGTCACTAATCTTCTAATAAATCGAAGTTTTTTGGAATTAGAAATTGAAAAAGATAAAAAAGAGTAAAAAGTAAAACATTTGCAATTTTTAAAATTTCAAGGGTATAAGTGATTTATTTATTTTTAGTGCATTTTGGAGGTTTATACAATGATTTCATACATGGAAATGGCATTGTTGACGATTTCCTTTCGTGTATGATAATGTTATCTTATCTCTTATGTATGTGTTCACGAGCTTCTTATTTCTCATTCTTGAAAAACATTTATATATATATATATATATATATATATATATATATATATATATATATATATATATATATATATATATAAATGTTTATTTATTCTTCGCTTGCATTTCAATATAAAAACTCTATTCATGTATTCTCATTGGATCATTACTATGATATTAAATTGTAATTCTTTAACCTTGATTTAATATCCTTACACAGCTGATGAAGCTGCTTTGCATACAACATATTTGTTGACAAAAAATCGTCATATTTTGCTCATTGCCCATAATAATAATTTTAAAAGCTTATTGTTTCTATCGACTTCTTTGTTTTCAATATGTTACTTTCATCGGTAACTGTACCGAAATTCATTAATTCCTTGTCATTTTTGATTCGATATTTTACTTTCTTCGGTAATTTATTTCTCGTACTAATAAAATAAAAAGTTATTGTACTGATTCCTATTTTTCATTCAATATTGATTTATTTTTCATTTAATATTGATTTAATATCCGTATTAATTGGATAAGGAATTTAATAATGTGAAAAAAAAAAATTGTAATTAGAATAATTAAATTAAGAATTAAATTTGGCAATCAATAAGCTACGTCGTTGTTACAATTGTATGCGAGGGGGCGCTAGCCATGAGCCTCGATTCAATTAAACAAACGAGCGCGCTTGAAAATTTGTTTATCCTACATTATGGTATATATTTTGGTGCAAGCGCGTAACGCGCACTGCTGGTCACAATTGTTATTATTATTATTTGGCCTTAACCGTCGTATCGGCCGCTTTAGAAGGTCGCGATTCACAAATTTGTATCGCTTCCAAGGTTGTATATATATATATATATATATATATATATATCTTTGTCTGCAAAAGAAAAACAATTCATTCAAGCCTCATTAGGCCATTGCCATGAAATTATATGTTATTTCATATTATATGCATCTAGTGGCATTTTGGTAATCGAAAAAGCTAAATGCTCGCTGATACAAACTGTGCTTTCGATGTGTGTGCTTTAATTCTAAGTCGTTTTATCTCTTCAAAATATATAGCGAAAACCATCTTAAAAAAATAGAAAATAAACTACTAAACTCATCCATGTCCATGCTTCACAACACTCGGTCTATTATCAGAATCGACTACTATTTCTCCTATAATAAAGTGAATTAATGGATTTATTTTTCATGTCATTTTCTCTTTGAATTTTAATTATAAGTTAATCATATATATATGAAAAATCATTTTGTCACAGTTATTTATGTACGAATGACTCTCTTTAATTTATTCCTTGTTAGGGGATGGTTGCGATTGTTTGTGCCGCTTTCAGGCCAGGCGCAAGTTGAGACGCGTATAGCGCGAGTAACTTGCCGCGATATAGCGCCTGTTTTTGTGGCTAATGAAAACAGATAGAACGGCGCAAATTGGCCAGATGACGCGAGATTGTGGAGCGCTCGTGAGTGTCGACTCGCGTGACGCTGTGGCTGAACCACAGTTTCTCGTGCTGGTCGTACCGGTCGGGTGATTGTGTTAGTAAATAAATATATCGCGCAAAACTGTGTGAATCAGACATTGTATGCGAGTGGCACGTTATTTACACCAAACTGCGACTGAATATGCGCTCCACCACGCTACGTTTGTGGCACGTATGAGTCGTGTTGGTGGTCTCGTGTTCGTTTACGAGCGCTATACGCTTCTCAATTTGCGCCTTGCCTCAAAGCCTCCGCGCGTGCACATGTCTTATATACTTTATGCAATTTGATTAAACTAGCTACTATTAGGATCGCATGTTTAAATCGCACATACGCTTAATTCGTTTTTTTTTTTTAATAAATGTTCCTATCTGTTATTTGCTTTATTTAGGAAATTTCTATTGGTTTTTACAAAATCTTTTTTTTTTTGAGTTCCCTATTGTAATCATGCTTTTTTCTATGGGTTTTGGAAGACTTACATCAAGGCGCCTAGAAGTATATACTAAGGTGGGCCAACTTGCTAAAACCACTCTTCAGCCATCTTGGAAGTCTACTGTGTTTTGTTTGTAAACAAAACACAATATGCTATTGCCGAAGCTCGCTCGTGATCAGTCTGTCTCTTTCACGCTACAAGTAAATAATTCCCCTTCTACTTTCTTCCGTGCTGTTTTCATATACCGCTCCCCTAACCAACTTAATGACGAAACGGCCTCACCTAGTACCATAGACCCGTCTTGACTTACATCTCTCTATATTGCTGTTGTCCGCCTTGCTGCGCCTGCTCCCACATTCCGTTTTGCCTGCCAAGATCGGGTCGATGAAATGTCAACAATCGACCTCAAATGCTGCCACCTTGCAATCGAGTTATCGACCTTTCATATGCATTCATCGAACAACTTGACGCCACTTTTTCGCCAACATGTGCAAGGCGTCGACCTGCTTGCAGCGCTGCTTCCAGCACTGCTTGATGCTTGATACTGCGCAGCCAATAATCAAAGCGAACGAATAATTTACGTCGATTAATCGATCCAAACCCAGAGAAAAAAGCGTACGTCCGCTGCAGTTTTATCATGAAAATCAATCATTATCTTTGACGCTCCCCTAAACTCGTAGACAAACCTCAATGCCGTCAGTGTGAATTGAGCTTCGTTTACATGTTTAGGGGAGCGTAAGGGCGATTACACATTTTCCGATTTCTGCCGGACCGGTTTCAAAAAGCGCCGCTGGGTTTGGACGGATAACCGGATAACAATGTGAAAGAGACCTCGCGCTACACTCTCACATACACATATGTGCATTTAGCTATACAATGGATTGACAGGTAAACATTGCTACAAATATTCTTGCTACATGCAAGCTGTTTTCGATTTTGATTTTTGTTTGTGCTGAATATACAACCGTTTTAGGAGGATTGATGGAAAAAGATTTGTCCAAGAATAAGATTTGGAAGCTCAGGGATCATATTGGGCGCAGAGTATGTACTAGGGGTACAAGGGCCTACACGACAAGGTCTCTGGCGGTGCTAACGAGAAAGCAGTAAACCGTTTTATCACCATAATAATTCCGTGCAGACTTCCCGACATTTTTTATGGCATTCTTGGAGAAATTCAACCATATACCGGGCGTGTTCACGAAACAATATCTTTTTTGTGAATAAGGTCTAATCTTTCCGCGGGATGTAAATTTGCAATGATAAACAAATATAAAAAACCTACTTAACAGAAAAACTTGGTTGTCGTAAACAGCATTATAAAAACTAACTCTAGTCCAGTTGCACTATACTTATCCATATGCCAAATTATTTTATTTCCAAACATACATAAATATAATGATTCATTTCACACGCTCTGTTGCCATATATTTTTTCAATAGTTTTTTTGCCTACGAGAGAATGTGTGTCCATTCATTCATTCTTGTGTGTCTTTTTATTTCCCTATTGCAGTAATAATCTAAACTAAACTTGATGACGATGCGGGTATTGAAATTGCTGCCGTAGCAATTGTACTGATATCGGGCTGTAAATTAAAAATGCTTGAAATCAACATTATTAAACTGCAATATTTTGCCGAATATTTTGAATTTTATGAATCAATTTTGTGATGCCCGACTACCGATCATAGAAATACTATTAGTACAAAGAGCACAAGTATAGGACAACACACATCATGTAAACTATGGTAGGACAGAAATGAGAAAAAGCCATTCAATAAATACACGAGTAACCGACTGTACATAAGTGGGGGTTCCACAAATTTCATAGTTCCCTCATCTAAAACTTGTAAACAAACCAATCAATCAAAGATATATTCGGACGAATCGTGTAGCGGTGTATCGAATGTCATCGAGTGTCGAATCAACGAATGGCAAAAATCCTTTGACTCGTGCCACTCGCGTTGGAAGGTAATCCACAACGAACGGATTACCTTCCAACGCGAATATTCGACACTTGACATTGGAGGTTCGTAGCTCGTCAGTCGACTACACGATGCGTCGAATCATCGACCGTCCAGCAATCGAGGGTGTTCGTAGCATCGTGTAGCGCTATCTTAACAAACTGCTGAAAAGTATTCGATTAGCTGATGAACGAATAATTTCAAAAATCGGGGATCACTACTCTCAGGCAACTTAGACTTTTTATTGATGAGTACAGAGTACTCAGGGTGGGCGTAAAGTTCAAAAAATCTTGTAAATACAGTGCATATAGAGCAGATATCATTCAATACTGACTATAAACATGAATGTTTTAGTTAAAAATACATTTAACGTGTCCACGTGAACATTATCTAAACCTCCTCCCTCCTCACCGCGGACAAGCATGGACATTTTCGTAACCCCTACCACCCCTAAAGATGTCCACTTGTATGTGGACAGCCCCATATGGAAGTGGATACCAGGCATAGCAATCCGCGCATGATGAGGCATCTTTTCTGTGTGAAGAGCATTAAAGTGGTGATGAATGTGCTATTCAGCATGAGGCGATTGGCCTTTGAGGGTAAGAACTTTTGAAATAACCTAATATGTAGTAGCCTGGGTCATGGGGATAGAATCAGATTGGTTGTCAAAAAGAATCCAATAGGAATGTAAAAAGAGATCCAATAATCAGGAGGGGAAAAACTGTTACTTTTCTTATAATAACCCACTACATAAAGAAAGTATAATAAAAATATATATTTTGGGGAAAAAAATTAATATTGTTCTAAAGGTAAGAATAATCGAATTAGCAAAAATGGATGAACTACATTTCTTTATATCAATTAATGCTAGCGTCCAAAATTATAAGGGCCCAACTGACAGTTTGGCAGGAACTGACGTATTCAATATGTACTGTGTCAACGATTTAATCAATATAATTATTGAACCTACTAGACACCAGAACGAATCTGGTATAAAGAAGACGTTAATCTTTGAAGCGATTGATGTAAATATAGACGAAATTCTCGACCGGCAAAAGCGGGTTTCATTTATACGCTAAGATCATTACAACAAAAATTGTGATACACTCTGATCATAAAGGTCATTCAATGTTTTCAATGACTGAGATTGATAAAACCATTATTATTTGAAGTTCATTCCTGTTATGTTTGCCGTCTGAGGTTTCAACACACACCGGGAAAATAACATTTCAGCTTCAACTGCTTTCTGACATGCTTTCGATAGATATTTGTATTTGTGGAACTCTACAGGAGCGTTTCCATAGAACGATACTGACAGTGTTTCACCCTGAGATGGTATATATAAACTTCTATCACCCAAATTGTGTTCCGTTAGTAAGATCAGTTTTTCCTCCAGCTTGTGATTTGATGATTTAGTATATTTCTTTTTGTTAGCCTCAGTAATGCGCAGAACTGACTTGAACTTGCTAAACTCATCGTTATATGCATCGTCCAAATCCTGAGCGATTTTCTTCAATGCTTCCGAGTCCAAATCAAGCTTTCCATGCTTTCAGGCGTTTCCTTACGAATTTATTATTTGATTTGAGGCTGTTTTCGAACTTGATTGCCTAGCATTGGCTGCGTTCATAGAAAAATGAATGAATAATATAAATACATTCAATTGGATCCCACTTACCTTGAAGTTGGCTTCAAGTGAAGTCAATAGGCCGAATGAATAAAAACAAAATTCACCTTTACTTTACTTCATTCGAGCAGTCGAGCAGTGAGATTAATTTTTTACTACGTTTGGTATGAATAAAAGAAACAACAAAGTATTTACTTTTCGAAAATGGATGTTTAGCTGATTTCGTATGAATAAAAAAGCATTTATCAAGTATTTACTTCGTTATTATCAAGTATGCTCATGAGCATACTTTGGATCTGAAAACACTATCATTTGTTTTGATGTCATATCCGATTTATGTTTAATGCTGCTATCTTGCGCTTGAAGTTAAACAAGTTAACGATCCGCATTGATGGCATTGAGCTTCGTTTACTAGTTCAGGGGAGCGTAAAAAAATTGATTGATTTTCAGGCGGAAAGAACATAATTTTAAAATTTAAATTATGAATGAAAAATAACCTTTCCGTACCAATTTGGCATTCTGTTCAAATGAAAAACACTTTTGTTTGCAGGTGGTGAAAAAATCTTGTACGATATTGTTTTTGAAGACAACTTTATATTATAATGAAAAGTTTCAGTAATGATGTTGGAAATGTATAGACAAAGGTTTAAATAAAAGTCGGAAAAAAGTGTTTTAAGTGATTAAATAACATGATGTGATTATAAAAATTTTTCAATTAATTTATTCAATGAAATAAATCCATGACGGTACAAGATAAAAGCCCTGGAAATAAAATTTTCTTGGCTTCCAAGTTTTGTTTGTGTCCTTCATGATGAAAATCAAAATAAAATGCGTTTCATGTTTGAATAGAAATGTGAAATGTTTATTCGTTGTATAATAAAAAGACAACAGTCATATAGAATAAGTACCTAAATTCGAAAAAATACATTCGATTTTTAAAATATCGATTCAGCAAAGATCGATTTTCTGGGACCGATTTAATCAGTGATCGACTCCTACGCCGTTTAGAATATCGATCCGTCGAGATTGATCTTTTTCTGAAGATTTTTTGACAAAGTAAAAGCTCCACTTCCTGTTTTCCGGAAATAAAATGTTGATGAAATTTAAAAAGATTATAGCTTTCATTGAACAGTCAGTTCCTAAAAATTATAAATTTAAGTGTAATGCTCATAAACAGAAATCAGTGTGCATGTAAAAATCATGCTGTATTTATTCCACTGAGTTTTTCTTTTGGGCCAGACAGTGTATTAACCTTGCTCGTAAAGCGCAAACTGTCAAAGCTCTTTAAAATGGACTGAAACCGAAAGAACGTTCGTTGTATTTCATGCAGCATTTGAGAGCATTAAGGTTCGCGTTCTCTGTTATAAGTTTCTAGCATTGCTTTTATATATTCTTGACCGTATTTGTATCGTATTAAATGTGTTCTATATAAGTTCTTTGGTGTGACTCCGTTTTTTTTCGATTCATCAGTTAGAGAGACTCAAATTCAAATATGTCGCAACTTAACAAAGAAAACACAAAGGTAGTTCAACATTCCGCAATCAATAAGCCCATTTGCGGTGCTAGAGCACTAGCTGCCGGAGCCACAAGTGGTCGGTTTTTGAAGCAGTACAATAATGCCGTAGAGTCTCGAAATGTATTCAAAGAACCTGCTCTACCAACTGCTGCCAGCAAAATAACTGCCAAACCAGAATCCATTCCATCCGTTTTAAATAAGGCAAAGTTTTTCAGAGAAGAGTCATTAGAAGATGAACCACCCTCGGTGAAGCAACCGGAAAAAATAAATCCGAAAGAAGAAGCGCAGTTTAAGTTGCCCACGGCTATAAGCAAATTAAAACTAGATAATCAGAAATCCGCAGGACACATCCCTCAATCATCATCATCAGCTATACAACAGCAGCTGTCCGGGCAAGGGACCATAATTTCGTCTAACCAAGGCAAGGAGAAGAAAATATGGACATTATCGAATTTCGACATTGGACGTCCACTTGGACGTGGAAAATTTGGCAATGTTTACTTAGCTCGTGAGAAGGAAACCAAATTCGTGATAGCACTGAAAGTTCTTTTCAAAAAACAAGTTCACGCTCAAGGTATTGAACACCAGGTATGGTTAATTTATGTTTTTACTGTTTACTGGAGAAAACCACCAAATTAGATTACATATAATATGATGATAAATGTTACAGGTTCGACGTGAAATCGAAATTCAATCTCATCTGCGTCATCCAAATATCCTGCGAATGTACGGTTACTTTCATGATGAGACCAGGATCTATCTCATTCTGGAATATGCCCCTGGTGGTACCCTATTCAGTAAAATGCAAAACCAGCCGGGCAACAAGTTCCCAGAGAAGCAATGTGCAGAGTTCATCAGTATGCTCGTATCTGCATTGATCTATCTGCATGAGCGCAATGTGATTCATCGTGATATTAAGCCAGAGAATTTGCTACTGGGTCATAAAGGAGAATTAAAGATTGCTGATTTTGGGTGGTCTGTTCACGAACCCACCTCTACGCGAACTACGCTTTGCGGTACGTTAGACTACCTTTCGCCAGAGATGGTTCAAGGCCATCCGCACACAAAAACTGTTGATTTATGGAGTCTTGGAGTGCTGGCATACGAGCTGCTGGTAGGTCGGGCACCTTTCCACGCCGTCAACTACGACGAAACTTATAACAAAATAATGAAAGTACGATATGAAATACCGCCTGAAATGTCCCGACCAGCGTCGCACCTTATCTCGCGTCTTCTTCTGAAAGAACCGGAGCAACGAATGCCGCTGGAACATGTAGCTATACATCCTTGGATAAAGCTATACGTTGGCACCAAGCAATGATACTCTTTCAAGAGGACTAGCGCTTAAAAAAATTTGAATAATTATAGGGTCAATATTTTTTTTTCTACTAGAAATGATTTGTTTACAGCTGTTTAGCAATCTAGTGATAGCTGTGATTATCTTTTTCAATAAGTGCGGTTTAATATAGTAGATAATAAAACAAAATGACTAACACGAATGTTATATTATTTTTGGCGTAGAACAACGCCTTTCTTTCAGGGTGCGAATCAGGTTAGGTATTTAACATTTTTATGTAACAGCTTTTTCTTATACCCTCTGTTTATTTCACTAGGCTCATTTAGTAATTCAACTGTAACAGCCGAATTTATTGGTTTACATTTTTATCTCACGATAATTTGTTGTATATTACACAGTAGCCATTTAGGCATTAAAGTATTCCTATATTATCGATACACATGACGCCTTTTTCGACGTAAGAATATTCCTATTGTTCGAATGTACACAGCGGAACTGTTGATATGATGCTTCCATTGTTGTGTTATTAATAGTACCAATTACCGCTGCAGCAGACCGTAATGTGAGCGGTAAGGGACGGGGATTACCTTCACATGATGATTGTAGCTAGTAGCTAGAATAACACACAAAGATGGCCCTGAGCTATGTGCTCATGATGACCCCCTATGAAAAAGCTTTAAAATTAATGATTTTCTGCTGTGAACAAATTTTGTGAATTGCATACCAATTAAATCAAAATTTCTCTAGTATTTGTTGTGTATGTTTGATGAAAATTGGAAACATTTCCATTTTCCCATATTAGGTTGTCGACTCAAAATACAAAAAAAAATCTCTAATATTCCCTGGTTTTCTAGTATTTTTTCACAAGAAGTCCAGATGTATGCTAGTAATAAATTTTTTTTAGTTCTATAATTGTAGTTCTTAAAACTTAAAAGCTAGAACAATGAAACGTTTATCGACATCATCGAATGAATGAATTCTTTGTAAATTTTGATTGAACTGAACTGAGAAGTTTTGTAAAAGATAAGGAATTGGATTTATTAATATAGTTTTACCCTTTGCGGTTGTATTAAATTTGGGCATGGGTGTCGTAATGGTCAGAATTATTTTACCTTGAAATTACTGGTTTTCAAGGAAAAATAATTCTGCAAGACTATGAAAAATGAACATTTTTTAATTTTTTTTATCTATATATAGCCATTCCATTCCAAATCAATATAGTGGTTCTCAGATTTTCGTGAAAAGTTGTAGTTTTGTTCTTTATCGCAAAACATTAAGCCCGTTTTTTGTTATTTTTTCAATGACTTTTTTCAAAAATTCATAACTTTTCATAACAATCACCAGGTCTTTTTTGAAAAAATACTACACCTGCAGAAAATTCTAATTCTGTTCTCGTTATTATTGATTGTATTCGTTTTTTATTGTTTTCATAGTCTCGGGACCAAGGATGCTATATTTTTTTCTGAAAAGCTGAGGATTTTTCTCATAATATATGTCGAAACCAGAGAGGCGTTTTTTTCGTTTTTTAGTTATGATGCAGAAATTTCGAATTCTGTTTTATTTCATTTAAAAAATGTTTAAATTTATATGGATTCGATCGATGGTTTATTAGTATTTTTTGCTTTTTTTCTTTGCCTACCACTACTTGAACAAAGCAGGGGGTAGACTACCTTCTTAATCTATGTACTTTGTGTCTCAGGTCTCATAGCGAATTCGTTTTTGTTCAGCTTCAACCAAGGCGCATAGAAGTATATCCTAAGGTGAGGCCGTTTCGTCACTAAGTTGGTTAGGGGAGCGGTATATGAAAACAGAACGGAAGAAAGCAGAGGGGGAATTATTTGCTTGTAGCTTGAAAGACACAGACTGATCACGAGCGAGCTTCGGCACTAGCGTATTGTGTTTTGTTTACAAACAAAACACAGTATACTTCCAAGATGGCTGAAGGATGGTTTTAGCCAAGGCGCAAAATATTTTCGTAAAATGTTTATTATAGCCTCACGAATCGCCATTTTTATATATGAATATTTATGTTTGTAGAAATAATAATTGTTTGATTGACTTGTGTTGGGAGTGGAATATGAATGTTTAAAATGCCACAGATTGATGTTTGGTGAAAACTGCTCCGATGTGGGTTCGAACTCCGGTCGTCTGGATTATCATCCACCAGCTACACCACCAGCAGCTTTCGAGTGCATCAGCATTTCAATCACATTTCAATATGATGTGATATGTTCTTTATTAGGATTTAATATTATTTACTGTTACATGATTTTCTTCAGCATGCAACACGATTTACCAAAGTACTGAATCGATTTAAATTATATGTTTATACGACACACAAACTGCATCAGCGTAATATACGCATATGATGCGGATTAAATATATTTTACGATAATGTACATCATAAAATTGATGTTTATTATACCGAATTATGACTTAATTTGATAATGGTATATAAAATCGAGTTTTTACATTTTATGCGATTTCAAATATACACGATACATACTTTGATTGATATTATATGCGATTATTCGGATTTCTTGTAAGACTTGGCACGTGCAAAATTATACGATTTAATGTTTGCTGGGAACGAACGGTCGTTCTTTTTCAAAGAACGGTAGTTCTCCCCACGAACTGACTCCGAAAGAACGGTTTGAGAGTGAACTGTTTGTGAACGAACTGTTTGCGAGTGAACTGTATGAGAAAGAACTGATTGAGAGTGAACTGTTTGTGAACGAACTGTTTGCGAGTGAACTGTTTGTGAATGAACTGTTTGAGAACGAAGTGTTTGCGGGCGAACTGTTTGCGAACGAACGAGTGCAGCTGAACTGATTTGTGCTGGACGGAATGGATAAATATAACGAGAAGGCTTGTAAGAAAAACAAAACGATATTGTCATTTATTAGCTAAATGCATGTAACGCAGGGTATTTTGTTAATGTATACACAATTTTGGATTAAAAATTAAATTATATTTTTGTTGTTTTAATGCCAAAGCTATAAATTTGCAATTTCATGTATTCTTTCAATTCCGCGTAATATTCATATACTTCCTGATTATCAGAAAAAATCTGGGGGAAGCTGGGCCGATTCATGAATTAGGTAAACATAAAATCTTAAAGTGAGGGCAAGTCGAGAAAAAAGTTTTTTCGTTGCTTTCAATCCATTGTTTGACCTATTGCGTGTACGTGTTATCGTAATTGTTTGTGTGATTGATAGTTAGTGAAAATCGCTGCTGATTTTTTTCCCTGAATGAAATATGATTGTACATGGAACCTGTGTATTGTCCAAACAGAAAATATGAAAAACTGCACATATTTTGTTCGCATCAAATTATTACATATACTTTTGTCGGCCAAAAAACTTATTTTCACATACAGTTTGCAACTTTTAAAGAAGAAGCACCTTATCTTTCCCCACCAAATTTCAAAAAATATAAATCCCATACGTACACTATCCAATCCAACAATATCAATAAATAGCTGTCTATTGATGTTGGATTCCAGCTAATATTCTATCTTGTTCTTAATACCGCTGAACGAAAGAGCGAAAGAACGGTTCAAAAGGACTGATTCACTTGGATGAACGGTTAGTGACTGAACCGTTCATCAAAGTGAACTGTTTTGCCCATCTCTAGATACAACCCGTGTACCTTTAAAAGAATGTGTTGTTTGTCTTTCATTTTTGCAAAACCTTGAAGGTTCTCAAGATATAGAAAAGAAGTGGTTTTTATCAGGAACGGAAATTGCATCGAAACCCGCATCTAAAGAAGCATTGTCGACCATTTTTGATATAACAGTACTAACGGCCTGCGGTGTTATCTTCATCCTGCACGAATAAATTATCCTCTACTAATAATGGAAATCAATCAATCGCTCACAGTTTATGTGCATTATTTTCAGAATATTTATTTCACTGAAAGAGATCAAGAAGAGAGAAGTATGGATGTTCGGCTGGCACTCTCAGAATCTCTTTACACAATGCCAGCAAATGCTGAATCTGCCGAACCGTTTAGAAACAAGTGCGAATCGGTTCTGAAAATTGCACTCTAGCTACTTAATTTTTTTTTATAGAATAGATTTAAAAAATAATATCTATACCCACTCCCCCCTCACCGTGGACGTTTTCGTAACCTCTACCACCCCTAAAGTTGTCCACGTGGTATGTGGAGAGCCCCTTACAGTTTCTGAACAAAACACTGCACGCTATTTTATACGTCGAGTGATTTTCGTGTGCGATTAAAGCTCACCTGTAGTGTATGTCAAATCGCGTTGGATGTGCTGCTTGTAAATAAACCACTGAACTCAGTTTCTTTGCCGAGTATATACTCTGGTATGCGAAACATCAGAAAGGAATGCATTGATAGAAAGTTCCTCAGAAGCATTGATGCTTGATACCAGGATTTTTGCAACAAAATATTAGATTCACTAAGATTTACAGATTATTGAAGTACGTAAATTTGACACCCGGCAGGTGATTATTCGGTGAGTGCTATTTATTTTTTTTACCGTGGACAAGTGACAATTTACGCAGTGGCAATCGATACGACCGGTCTTTCAGTCAGATCTATACAAAATATTAAAACAAAAACAAACCGCAGTGATTTGAATTTGAATTGTGATCGAAGAAAACAATGTATCTTTCTGCAATATCATCAAGATTTTCCCATAAATTACTTTATTTTCTAAGAATAAGTTGTGTTTCTGTTTACGCTATGTTTGCATCAAATCGATCAATGACTCCATTTGTAATGGGGGCTATTGCAAGCCGCTGCACGAGCTTGCATACAAGTGCATTCGTCAGAACAGGTGGGCATTGTCTTATTTTTTTTTCTCTCGTTTCCATTCAACGGTGCTCTACTTTTGTCGATTCATATATTGCTATTCATGATTGAATAATGTTATTTGGGTTCGTTGTTATATCACACTGAACGTTAGTATTTTAGTGGTGGAAGAATTCACATGACGAAGATGAAGTATCGACATTTCTATCGTGGTATGCAGCAAGTCAGCTTTAAATAGTTATAATTTGAATTGAATTTAATTAATTCTTTTTTTATTTAAATACTTATAATACATAGTCGTGCCTCCAACTTAATTCAATATTATGTCATCTCAACATACGCAAGACTTCACCTATAGAACTATAGAGAGAATGATGGCAACACTTAATTGTTAATCACTCAACAATCACACCGACAAAGTGACCATCAAAAAACTCCGAGTGGCCTTGCTCACTCACAGCGCCAAACTTCAATTAAAAAAACTGTGCGTTTCAACCTACTGGCCCACTGAACGCTATGTTCGCTTTCGCGCATGGCATAGCTTTGCGCGAGTATTTTTCATTCGTCGTCAGTATTATGTCTATACCCGTCGCGAGTATACCTTTGGCGGCTTCTTATACATTCTGTATAACTAAACGAAATATAAATCTGCTGTTGTATTTTGCTTCGTGATTTTCACGATGAAGTGTATATGCTATCCGTAACGTGCGATAACTAGCAGTTCTAAAAATACAAAGAGCCTCCAAATTCACTATAAGCGTGCGATTGAACGTGTAAGTTCGTAATTGGAGAAAAGATTTTTTATTACATCGAAGACACAAAATTTCAGATTTGGAGATGTGCGTTGATCAAACGATGTTTCCATTAGGGTGCTGCCTGGTTATTGTGTGAAGTGTACTTAAGTTTGCGTAATCCAAAACTGGGCGAAATATGTGGATTGGCTAATCATTGTGAATTTCATCGATCGATAGGTGAAAATGTTATAAAGTTGACAAATACAGAAAAGCAGACTCAAATGTTGGAGGCGAAATAACTGCAAAGTTTAAAGTATCTCAAAAACAAAGAATGGAAAAACTCAAATTCCGAACACTTCATTTTGAAAAGTAAATTTTCTGAACTTTTATTTTATGCACAATTTAATAATGAAAACCTCCACATTCTTTGGGGTATACACTTCCGTATGGCATCATTTATAGGTATCAAACACCCCATAATTTATTATAGTAAGCATTTAAAAAAAAATGACAGCCAAACCCTGTAAAAAAGGTAAGAATCTACTGTAACTAATTTTAAACTAGTGATCATTAATGAAGAAATCTTCGTTGAAATTAGTATTAAAGTAATGTTCGTAATATGAATCAAGTTTCGATGCATAATTAATTTGGCCTAAAAGGACTATCCAGTTCTGCAGCAACAATAGAAAAGAACCTAGCTCCATTTGTGAACAAATGTTCATAAGTCCTTTCTTGGCAAACCGTGCACTACACACACACAAACCAACGATAGTGAAGAAGCTTTTTTAACAGGTCTTCCACTAATGCCGGATTTACAATCCTTCACAATGAGCGCGATTTTTTTTCTTCAATAATGCCGGATTCACAATCATTCACATTGAGCGCGATTTTTTTTTCTTTAATAACGATTTTTATTCGCCAACCAATCAGAGCAAAGCGCGAAATCATCCATGACAGTGCGAAAAAAGATAGAACTCTCCAAGCTTTTGCTGCGAAAATCGCGTTGCTTTGACAGGAGACGCTACATACATCAGAGAGGTGGAACAAGATATGCTAGATAAGAGGAATGATATATCGAAATGAATGTTCAGCTATATACATATGGACCGCTTCAATAAGTGAGAGCTGAGTCGATAACCTATTGCAAACGTATTGTTGCATAATCATAATTAATTTTACACATTTTTGTTAATATCCGATTGAATTTGTTAGTTTTTCAATTATTGATTATCTGGAATTTTATGCTTGTATTCAAACTTCTAGCGATATGATTTTGTTGCACCAATCTAGTACGACCTTGTCCATAACAAATAATGGCAGTATGATTAGAGGAATGCAGCTTTGACAGACACATTATGACAGATTATCGCGCGATATCGCGCACCATTGTAAAGAGCTGCACTGAAAAATATCGCGAGTGAGTATATCGCATGCGATTAACACTATACTCACGCATTGGTCTGTCAGACCGAGAAATCAATAATTCGCTCATTTCTCAAAAGATATCAACACTAGGACTTTGCGTTTCTCTCTAGCTTCGTTATTCGTCGTTCGTCATCGTTTAGCGTATCGCAAGTGTTGGTACAAAGGGGACGTGTGTCACTTTTTTAACACTTTCGGTCTGACACACCGACGCGAGTATAGGAGTAACTTTTCTGGACAAGTGCCTTTTTTCATATTCTAGAATATTGTTGAATGAAATGTATAAATTAATGTTAATGGCGTGGAATATTTATTGAATATAATGCATAAGATCATTACCGGACTATTCTTATTTGATTTCAGTCCCTTTTTGTAACAGCATTGAACGGATCCTTATATTAACCTTTTCGTCGATATATTCGTCGTTAGATTCATACGCTCAAAAACAAAATATAAATGTTTGACTTTCGTATAGTTATTCGCTAAATATAATGGTGATACATATACACACTTTTGAAAGAATTTCACTTGTGGAAGAATTGTAAACAGTAAACTATAAACTAATCGGTGGCTTATGGTAATTTTTAACAGTTACAGTTTCGGGGATATTTTTTTATAATGAAAAATATCAACAAAAAAACAAGAGAAAGAAAAGGAAGTTCCTAGAAATCCTTTTATATCATCTTTTTATGCCCTATCTATAAAAAGGCATTAATTCTTAGTTTACCAAGAATACAGAGACGAAGAATATTAGAAATATGCTAATTTTATATTCCAGAACCTTTACCATCTGGTGATTATATAGAAGGTCGGTATACATTCTTCGATAAAAGACCCGAAAACACGCAACAACTGCATGAAATGAAAAAAATATGTTTGCTTCGAGCATGCAGTTATGCTATGTTCTGATTCTTACTCCAATGAAACCACAATCGATTAATACGATTTCATATTATTTTAAAGCTCTTTATACTTCCATGAATTATATTCAGTTGCTTACTTTCAATTAATAACAGTGAAAATTTCAATTTTCGGTATTTGTGTTGGAGTATCAAAAATTACTCTGTTTTGAGGAGGCTGAATTAGATGACTATTAAAACATAAAAAAGACGAAGAAAACATATTTTTTGGAGTTTTTTCATTTAATCATACCCTATTCTTCAAATAAATGCCAATAAAGCCTGAAAAATACACAATGGCAACATTACAGAGAAGTTCAATTTTCGGTCTGTGACACCGTGCGCGAGTATACGTGTTATGATTTTGCACGCGAGTACAGGAGGGTTAAAAGCCTGCATTGTAAAGGAAGCATAAAACGGCAATAACTAAACCGAAAGATCGAGCTGCAGTGAGGATGTATAACATTTCTATAATTACGCTATACGATTGGACAAAACTCCATTAATCGCAGAGTTGTTGCTGGAAAATCCAATGTTCTGTCATCCACTGATGAGTTAGAGATCGTGGGCTGGCTAGCAGAAATGACCGCTGCAAGTCATCCAATCTGTGAAGAGATATTTAAAGTTAATGTAACACAATACACTAAAAATCTGGATAAAGCAGAAGTATTCCCACCCGGAATACCATCACGACGATAGGTGCCGCGTTTTCTAAAAAGAAATTCTACCATCTCGAAGGGAACGGTAACTCCTAATCCTAAAGGTGCTGGACGAACTGATAGTGGCCAGATGAACTCTGCAGCATTCCAAGAGAATATGACCAACGTATTTTATCCTTGGTTGGTCAAAAAAAATGTTAAGCTTCGCGTTGTTTTTGTCGGTGGACATCGCTCCCATGCGACTTACGACACGGTTAAATTCGGTAAACATCGCGACATTATTCTTGTCTGTCTGCCTCCAAACCTCACTCAATTTATTCAGTCAATTTACGATTCATGTTTCAACCCGATGAAAGCGGTCTGGGATACTACACTCGTTAAGTGGCGTTTTTAAAAATGGAGAGGCATGGTTTCAAAACGACATTTCGCTTCACTGCCTATTACTGATCAATGAATTTCTGAAGTGCGGCTTGCATCCATGGAACACCGAGGGCTTTGATTGTGAATCTTTCCCTAATCCAAGTTCAATTCTCAAACATAAACTGCAAAATAAAAGTTCTTCGTTGATTCCCGCAGATCCTGTCGATAAGACTATCCAACAATATTCCCGCATATTTGTGCTTTTCGGAATTTGAGTCAAAAGTAATTGAAAATATTGAAAATGTTGTTATTATATATTTTTTTGCTATGTATAGGTATTTGCAAATAAATTTTATTCCAATCAAGTGGAAAAAAATATTAAATTACTTCCCTGAAACAGTACCATTTATTAATGAGGCACTATTTCATGGTCAACAAAGTTTAAGTGTTCGGAATTTGAGACAAAACGGTACATACGATTAAAACCATAGAGTTAATGAAGCCACATTCGACTCCGAAGTAAGAACAGTATATACTGATATAACATGAATGTTCGTTCATAACTCAGTGGAGGACTCCAGCAATTATTGTTGTATTAAAAAATGTTCTGTACACTGAGTTCTTTTTTTCTACGCGTTCGCTTTTTTCAACGGAGATCGCAATCAAGAAAATCGCGTAATTTCGAGAGAAACGCGTAAAACAAAAATCGAATGACTTCGAGAGAATCGCGTAAAAAAATAATCCAGTTTACTGCATTAGAGTCTGGGTTGTTCGTTCGAATTGTCCTTAGTCGCATTCCACATGGTCGATCCATCTAGTTAGAGATGTTATGTCATTCCGACTTTGATCGTAGTGGTTTTGATATAGTTCGTGATTCATCACATATCTTCCTCTGTAGACAACAATCTATAAATCGTAACCCTTTCCGGTAAAATGCTCCCAGAGTGCTATCGGGGACTCCATGCGTATTTATGCTACATTCCATGAAGGAATTAGATCTTATTTACAACAATGGTTGGACAATTAATCCGAACCATAGCTGCAGTTCTCCAGCTCCGCACCGATTCTCACCAAGTCCAGTTCCAACCACTCCGCTCGCTGTTCTCCTCTTCTATTTGTCTCTACCGAATTCGATGCGAACACCATCTTTGCAGGGCTTCTGTTCGGCAATCTTTCTAACATGCCCTGTTCATTGCACTCGTCCGGCTTTGGCGACTTTCTAGTAGCCTTGTTCGCCGTAGATTCGCGCCAGTTCGTGGTTCATCCTCCTTATCCATACTCCGTTTTCCAGTAAACCGTTGTATGTTGCTCTGAGCACTCGGCGTTCTATCACCTCGAGCTTCTCTGTCGATCATAACACTACTACCAAGAAGGATTCTGTTATGATCAGCTCCTCCTGCTAGCATGTATTTAGTCTTAGACGTATTGATGCCAATCCCAATCGGCACTGCTTCGTGTTTCAGTCGGGCATACAAGTACGCTACCTTCATATGTGTTCTGCCAATTCGTTCGTCAAGATGCCTTCTTGCTGCAGATTTCGGAAGTCTTTGTGCGAGGCGTTTAGTTTCTTGAAGCACTTCCGCGACTCTCGAGAACAATAAATCTTAGGTTATTTTCGTATCTCCTCACGCTCTTCCACTTCATCGCGGCGCTGTGTTTGCTGCCTTCGCCTTCGGTGTCACTATCACCAGGTAGTGGTATGAGTCGAATGTTGGCGCCACGATAGGTTCTGGCGTCGATGATGTCTGAGAAGTTCCGACCGTCGATCAAAATGTGGTCAATTTGTGTTTCCGTTTGCTGAGGTGATCTCCAGCTGTAACGATATTGGAGGCTGTGCTGGAAGAAGATGCTACGTATGGTCATTTTCTTGGAGGCAGCGAAGTCGATAAATCTTAGGTCGTTTTCGTAGAATTCTTCTTTATTGTCATCGATGCTACCTAGATGGGGGTTGTGGTTCTGCATTTCCCCCATCTCGATGAAAGCTGTACCCAGCTCTTGTGTGTTGCCGTAGCCTTTGAAACGATCGCATTATTGCATTTTTCCAGCACATATTCTTCTTCTTAAATGGCATCTAGTGCCTAGAGGAACATCGCCGTCTCTTCTTGTGTTATTTCCATTAGTACTTAGTTGAGATTTCTATGCCTAATAACACGCCTTTAATGCATTCTGAGCGGCAAGCTCTGGAATACGCGTGACCACAGTCCAAGTCGGAGGATATTTCTTTGACGAAAAAATTCCTCCGACCAGAACGGGAATCGAACCCGAACCCCGGGCATGTAAGGCGTGACACTAACCACTCGTCCACGGGAGCAGCACACCTGCGGGCTCTCAATATTTCCAAGATAACTCGGGTACTCGTAAGAAAGATAGAGACCTGCAGTACCATGTCCCGAGCTTCCAATCTCTAGTTCGTGTTCTTTACTTGCGTCTAGTCCGATTGTCCTGTCTCGAATTTCTTTGTGATTTTTCCTGCGCATTTCATTTTTACGGATGGTTTGTAAGACTTGCACAAGCCCCCATTCTCGCTGGAGGACCATTGTGCATAGCTCTGATTAGAGTCCCACGCTGGCACGAGGACAGTGATCAGTCGCCCTTATATGGGAAACTATTTTGAGCTGCACATCCATGGTGGACAGACGCTCGGATAGATACTGTTCCCCGTCAGCATATGACTAAGATCCCATCGGGGTTGGTTACCCGATGTTCACTTTGGTTACTCGTACTCCATTTGGCACCGCGAGGAGGTGAGGATAGGAGTTACTGGATACGAAGCTAAGTAGCACGAGTGGGGTCTATTTCTTGCATGCAGGTAGATGAAATACCGATTGTTAAGTCGTTTACCAAAAAGCATTTCGATCTTAAAACTTCTTAATCCAGCCCTCCTCATTTCGGGAATTCAAAAAAATTTCCTATCCCTCGAGCGGATAAATAGAGATCGCGCGCGAAACAATAAAAAAAAACTAAAATTCCAGTATTTCATAACTATAGATGGAACCAGAACTCTTACTCCTTTACCAAATTAACGTCAATTTCACATCAATCAGTTTGTAATTCGTTTGTCATCTTTAGTTCTCAATCAGATCAAATAACCCATTCGGGGTGGTTTTGACCAAGTTGTGCCATGTTGTAGTGTGTATCTACTATTCTTACGATCACTCCTCATAGGTTCTTGATAGGGATTTGATCTGGTAAACAAGCTGACCAGTACAGAATCTGAAGCCCCCATTCAATAAACCATGCCTTGACTTTCCGGATTTTATGAATTGATGCCAAAATACAAAATAAATGATTCTGAATAACTTCATAGCATTTCTAACTGTACATTGGTGTTGATGAAAAGCTATCTGAACCTGGCCGTTTTGAATTTTGGACCCGAAGGTTTGGAGATAGGTTTTTATGGTTTGGGGAGAATTTGCTCAAAAATACCTGGTTTAGGTAGCCTATCATCAACACGAATAAACAGTCAGAAGTGCAACGAAGTACTTCTCAAATTATTTACTGGTGTTTTTACATCTAAAGCAGTATGATAATTGGGTAATTTGGCATCAATTCATAAAATATAGAAAGTCTAGGCATGGTTTATTGAATGGGAGCTTCAGAATCTGGACTGGTCAGCTTGTTTTCCAGATCAAATCCCTATCAAGAACTTACGAGGAATGATCGTATGAACAGTAGAAGCAGCTTACAAGCAGTATGAGTGATTTGAAGAGCTTAAACGAACAGTATCCTCTGCGTAGAACAACATACATACTACAACATGGCGCAACTTGGTCAAAGCCACCCCGAATGGGTTATTTGATCTGATTGAGAGCTAAAGATGACCTACAAATTACAAATTTATTGTAATTGATGTGAAATTGACGTTAATTTTGTAAAGGAGTAAGAGTTTTTCCATCTGGTTCTATAGTTATGAAATACTTGAATTTTAGTTTTTTTATTGTTTTTTTTATGTAGACAACGATAGATGATAAGAGATATTAAATCCAGTGGAAGCAAATTAATCATCCTGAAAGAAATCTTGGAAAAAAACCGAATTTATTCAGCGGAGGAATTTATTTTGTTTTCGCGTGTATAAGTGTGATTTAATTATGCTGGCATTTGCCTTTCGCTTACATATTGTGACATGTTTCGAATCGCTAGAGAGTGGATGATGATATGAAACAAAGTTAGTTCACACATTCCGAAAGGTGTTTTAAGTGTTCATCATCAATATCTGAAAGTGAAAATATCACCGTATTTAAGTGTTGAGCAGGGTGGCATGTGCAGATGTGCGCGTATGTGCTGTGTTGCTAATAATATTTTCAATAAGCCAAAAGTGTGCGCTCTTCCGTAGGAATTATGAAACCAGTGAATATTTCCTTGAATCTTAGGTATCGGTTGTCATTAATCATTTGAGGTGCACCGGTGAAGATGAATATTGAAGGAAGCCATTTTCATACTTTGTTGGTGATAGTGAAAGCTATCATTTTTGTTGCGCTTGCTCTTTGTGTTAGTGTGTTCTCGTTCCCGCGTGTTTAAACTATCATGGCAAGCGGTTTGTTTGCCTTCGTCTAGTAGAGATATGGCAATGTATGAGTGTTCGTTCTTATATTTTCTACATCGAGAGTATGTAGTGAAGGTATCACAGCCAAAGGAATCATCGGCATGATGGGCTGAGCGTGCAGTAGTGCCAGATAAGTAGTATCTTTCAATGTTTTGAGTTTTTATAGAACTCAAATTCAAAAATTCTGGAATTTTGAAATTTTTTTATTCTCGATTTTGACGTAGGACTACGTCTAACCGGAAGATTTTTTTTTTTTTTTTTTTATAAATTCGTTTATTTTTACAGGCTCAGTTACATAAGTTTAAAGGAGCCGAAATCTTAAATATATTTTTAAAACTATATATATGAACAATTTTCTTAAATCTATGGTTAGTAATGTGGGAAACCGATTACTCGTGGTGGACTCGAGATTAAAAGGGTGACATTTTCTCAGGAAAAGGATGGGGTATAAGGAAATTATTACAATGTTGATAATCACACACACTCAATTCCACCGGAAGATATAGGGGGTGAAATGGAAATCTAGGCACTGAACAAGTAGGAAAAAATGCAAGATTTGGAACGCTTATAATTCGAGCATTTCTCAATAGATCGCAATGGGTTTGGCATCAATTGATAGGAAATATATCTACGCATCTATCATAATGAATAACATTTCATTTTTCTTGAGATAAATAATTGAATAATTGTGAAATATCAAGCATTGTCAAAATGCACTATGTGCCCATTTTTGATTGGTCCATTTTGTGCTCCTCAAATCGTACCGACCAAAACGGGCAACTAGAGCAGCAGCGAAATAGAATGAAGCACCATTGGAAAGGAAAAAGAAAAAAATGAACGAAACATTGGTCGCTGTCTCACACATGCGTAATTCTCGAGCCAGCCAGTCAGCTTAAAAATCCCCACTCCGCTGCCGTAACGATCATTCTCATTCAAACCGTACACCACATCGGTTCGCATCAAAACACTTCAACAAACCAACCCAAGGAAAAGGAGGAAAAGTGAAGGGAAAGGCAAAATCCCGCACGAACCGTGTTGATCTGGAGTTCCCCGCAAGGGTAGCTAGGCCGAGCGCGTTAGTACCAGTGCACCAGTCCACCTAGCCGGCGTTATATAGTTTCGGCCGTCGAAGTGATCGAGTTGGCTGGTAAAGCTGCTCGCGACGATAAGAAAACCCGCATTCAGAACAGAACACATTCGGTTCGGTGGACATCAAGACAACAACAGGCAGTTGCAGCGAGTGGCAAACGCAATCGCAAAACGGCAGCTGGTAGCAGAAGAAAAAAGTTTGTTCTTTATACAACCTGCTTGGTGGCAAATCCAGAATAAGGCGGCATCGAGGGCGTTCGAAATGGTTTTTTTTCAAAACCACGAGTACTAAGTTTTCTAAAATTCCATAAAACACGGCGCTTATAAGGGCCATTAAATCTTTCAAAAAAGGGTTTACGAAATACAGTTCAATGCTTTCTAAAATAATATCCAAAATAATAATAAAACACAAATTGATTTTTTCATAATTTGTTTGCCAGTATATGATGAGTATGTGAATTTGGCAGTTGTTCTGAGCTTATTTATGGTTGGGAACTTTCCCGATTATTCAATATTCATTAATTTTTAAATTGCTTCTAGATTGAAAGTACAGTAATTTACATTTAGCTCGACATTCGACATAATTGGACGGACCTGTAATGCGACATATTTAGTTGGACATTTTTGTAAACATAAAGTTCGAGGTCCAAATTATGACCCCACATCGAAAGTCGACACTGTACCACTGTCATCGCAAATGTTCAATTACAGGTTAAAATCGCATCCAATGCGACACTGAGTGGTGTTTCGGCACGTCGCATTAAATGTAATTTACTGTACAACATGTCACAAGCTGGATGGGAAGAAATTTTCCAACTGTGAAAGCTGTGGCGAGTGGCAAACGCAATCGCTAAACAGGAAGGTTTAGCCGAACAAGATGGGGATATCGAGTGATAACAAAACAAAACAACTCTTTAGATTAAAGATAATTTTGTGATCCTGAAAAGGACCCTTTTTAGCCTGCATGTGAATCCAACGAGCGAACAAATCGTAATGAATGTATTTTTTTGCCATCGCTGCCTTTTAACGCTCTTTCGTTCGTCTCGTTGGACTCGCCCCTTTGGCTTAGTCTGCTGATTTGTCTCTATCCTGTGAGTGTGTACCGCTAGAGTACAAAAGGCGCGGATCGCATCAACGGATTGGTGCCGGAGCACCAGTATACCTAATAGCGGTTATAGAATTTCGGCCGCCGGAGTGCTCGAGTTGGCTTGCAAAGCTGCTCACAACAATAAAAAAAACCCGCAAAACCGAACAGAACAGAGCACATTCGGTTCGGTGGCAACAACTAGTTTCAGCGAGTGGCAAACGCAATCGCAAAACGGAAGCAGGTAGAAGAAGGAAAAAGTTTGTTTATACAGACTGCTTTGGTGGCAAAACCAGCCACCGTAAAACACGGCACTTTTCAGGGCCATTAAACCGTTCAAAGAAGAGTTATTGAAAGTTTTTCACAATACCAATGCATTCTAAAGAGACATAATATGACATATAATATAAACTGATTTATTTTGTTTATCTTGTTCTTGAACTTATTGGTGGTTGGGATCTTTTAAATTGATCATTCAGTTTTCACAAACCCATGCATGGTTTCCGAATTAAAAATGGCTTCAAATTACAACACATTGTATGCAGGATGGCATTAACGAATTTTCTCGGTAGCAAGAACTGCTTTCTTTGGTTGATAACTAATGTTGAAAAATGAATGACGTTACATCTGCATTGTATAGAAAAATAACTAAGGAGCAACATGATGAGCTATGTATTTCCTTATTCTTCTTTCTTTGTTTTTAAGAGGCATTGAACTTTGCAGTTCATTCGCCTCTATGTATTTCCTGCTGCTCTGTTCTTATTTTAAAGGGCTTTAATCCGAAGGTCATTCGTCCATGTATTTACTGTTGGTTTTTCAGAACGCTTATAGCTCGTTTATTTCTCGACAGATCGTAGAGTTCGTCTCCAAAACCTCAGTTCATTTTTATTTACTTTGTTTGCGGAAACTACAAATCTTACAATTCATTCGTCTCCGAAACACGGAAACAGTTTAACCCTTTCACGACCACGGGGACGCCGATGTCCCAAGCAAAAATCATGGATTAATTAAATATTCACGTAACCATTGTAAATTATTTTTTTATTTTAATATTTCGGAATGTACCTTTTTATTATTTTTACTGGCAATACATAATAGCGACCATAGGGACATATTTGTGCCATAAATTTAACAAAAAAAAAGGTAAAAGTTTTTTGAATTTTTAGTATAAATTATGTTTTTAGGGTGCCTATTGATTCATAACATATAGCTAAATTGATTTAATAAGGTACCGTAACCTTATGGTCCTGAAAGGGTTAAGGTACGGTAATGTGCTCAATAGTGAAATATATGATAGTGAATGAGCTGATGACCACCTATGCATCCCCTATCACAGCCATCATTTTGATTGTACGATATGTGCATACGCCGAAAGATGCCCGGCGTTGAACATTTAATAAGTACAAAGCCTTCGGAAAAAAATCAAGAATTAACTACAAGACAGCGAGAAAAAAATGAGAAAGCTTGTAAAAAAAAAACGCAAAAACACAACACCAAAGATGCTTTGCAGAACCCCCAACATATTCATGAAGAGTAAACAGTAAACTAATCCATTTTTCAGGTAGATAGGTAGGTATTCACGTAGCAGAAGAAAATAAAACAATATATTTAAAATATATATTTAGCAAAAGCTGTCCCCTTTGTATAGTCCTACGTCACTCCGGTTATGTCCCCGACATTACCCACCCGTCTTTTTTTTCAATTTTGTGATTCTTCAATTCAAATTATTCTTTAATTCTTTAATTACTTTTGGTTCCAGTGTTGGTGTACTCCGGATGGAAAGTCCACTGTTGGTCCGAGGAGAGTTGTACTATCGGTTACCTTCTTAGGTTTCCCAAAGATAATTATCCGTTGTTACGATTGGTTCTCGATAAAGCGAACGCGATATATAGTGCCTTGTTGATTGGTTTTAGATGAGTTCTCTCGGTTACGTTGTCAGGTTTCCCAAAGTTAACTCTTCGACGTCGAGATTGGAATTCGATAATGAGTAGGCGCGATTGTGTATAGACGGTCCAATTAGTTTTGGAGGAGTTCTCTGTGTTACCTTCTCAGGTTTCCCAAAGATAACTCTCGAGTGTTATAAGATACACATAAGTGACACATAAGATTTTCGTAATTTCGTTTTGTAGAGTGGTCGATAGTTCGCGTTTACATAATCACATCACTTACCTCGGTGAATCCTGATTATTACCTCTTCCCACTAACAACTATCCCTTCCTTGATAATCGCTAGGGAACCACGCTACAGAGACGACCCTTCTGGCCTTCGGGCGGCGAATATCATACTAACATTCCTTCCCTTCCCTGGTGACTGTAAGGACGTGGCCGGCGTCGTTATTGACCATTTAAAGCTTGAATCACCGAAAATTGCACAACGAGAATGATTTGCTAGTCCCAAGCGTCATTCTGTGTGTTCTTTGTGTAATTTGGTTGGTTCAGGTCAATCACGGAGAGCAACTACGAATTGTACAGTCTACCCAAGCTCAAGCTCAATATACTATATACTTCAATTCAACCGACTTCTTACCTATCTCTGGAAAATCAGAAAAGATGTAAACAAATGAAATTATCTTTACAAGCAATGTCTACTATGATTCTATACACTCTTAGCTTGATTCAGTGAAATTTTGAAACAAATTATTTCCAAGATGCCTTAATGGCAGCTTTTAATGTGTCCGTATTTTTTTCGTGTTCAACCTTTATATGTACCTATGAAAATAGAGAAAAAAGCATGTAGAGAAATAAACTAGTGCAATAAAATCCGGACAAAGTTACCATTCGAAAAATTTCGTTTTTATTTGACCCTTAGAAACTCAACGGAGCGAAGAAAAAATAATTGTCTTGCCTTATGTTTTCTGCCTTTATTATTGAAGAAAAGTGCACAGCTAGCCCTCGGGTTGAATGACAAACCATGACGATAGGTTCAACGATTTGTGATACACGGATGAGTATTCGCGCCTGCGTTCAATATAAGCTGGGCAGTTAGCTATAAATTCATTATCGGCCGGTTGTTCGAAAAATCGGAGAATAACTAAGATTTTTTCAAAGCTTGGCCGGTAATGGATTAAACAGGGGCGATTTGTGGTGGCTTAACGTTCACCGCAATTGTTTTGCACAATGATGTTAAAGGTTGAGCCGGTGATTTAAAACAAACAAACAAATACCGGTTGAATAATTTTATCGTCGATGAACTGCTGAATATATGTGTCGTACAAAACTGAGCTCGTGTTGCTTCATGAATTAGCTATGGATGTATCGATTTTGTTTGATCGGTTGAAATGACTACATGCTATAGCGATGAATTATAAAGAATTCCAATTCTAGTAAATCGTGTTAATATTCTGTTGTTTATGGAAAAATAAACCAAAACTTTACATCCAATTCCCTATTCCTTGTTATTTTCTTGAAACCTATAGAACGAATACACATGAGCTTATCAATGATTCCGCCTTTTTTGCAGATAAGAGTAACTCAACCGGCAGTGAGGCATCTGCTGCTGAAGAAGGTGAGGGGAAAATGAGCGTGGACAAGAAAGCCGAGATGCTGGCGAAACTTACCCCTCTACAGTACCGGATCACCCAGGAGGCCGGTACCGAGAGGCCGTTTACAGGAAAGTACAACAAATTCTACGAGAAGGGGACCTACATTTGCGTGGTGTGCAGCCAAGAATTGTTCAGCTCAGACACGAAATATGACTCTGGTTGCGGTTGGCCGGCCTTCAACGATGTGCTCGACAAGGGCAAGGTGACGCTTCACGCAGACCCAAGTTTAGCCGGTAAGGAATGGACTGCGTACTGGGTTTTTGTAGTAAAATGATTTTTAGCCAGTTTTTTTATGTTGATAGTTGGTTAATGATATTTTGCATGTTTAGAATTTGAATGCTTTCAGAACACGGTGATGTGTAAAAACGTGCATCTATCAGTAACTATTTCGTTCAGTGATATTTGCTGTTATTGCGCACAGTGGAATGAGGCATGCATGCCAATGTATTATCAATTTAACACTAAACCTACCACGAGGGGTCAAATGACCCATTTTAAACTTTTAGTCACATCATTTGCCTACACTACTTTTCCTAAAACATACATCGAATGTATTTTTCAGTGTTTACTCCTCTTTTTATTTTTTTTACTGAGATATATATGTAATCTGCCCTAACTACCACAACGGGTCATTTGACCCTTGCGAACATTTATATGATATCAGAAAGATTTGTATGTGGGATTGTGATACGAAACCATTGCATTACATATTTTTTTGCTTTTGCCTTATATAGTTTGTTGGATTTTGTGAATGAATTGTGAATGATCAGAATTAATCGTATTGCTGACTATCCAAGCGAGCCAACAGTAACCATTCCAAGCTACAGTGTTATTTTGCGTGTCATAAACTGTAATTTCAATATTTTGCTAATAATTGTTATCCCAAAATGTCGAAATATACAGGAGAAATATGGTATACCACGTTTCTCAACAAAAATATAAATATAGTCATTGTTCACTAACTATTTATAAAGGGTCACTTGACCCCCTGTAGTAAGAATAGGTATACATGAAACATCAGTAGGTTTAGTGTGAAAATTAGTCTCATCTTAGATTTCTTTAGCAAAATCTTGTTTTAAAATGTTGTAGAATGCTGATTACATGGAAGATTCGATACATTTTTGATACCGAATTGTTGTACGCAAAGTTTTATAATATCTAATTGGAATGGATTAATTTAGATTGGTCTAACAAAACACATAAAATGATTGTAAGGCAATAACTGCTGATGCTTTTGATACACAAGAGATAATTACTCTTATGATTACTTTAATATTTGTTGCCTAACATCAATGTATGTGTATTGATAGTAGGTTGGAGAAACAGAAATCCATTATTTTCTCGGTAGTTGTACAGTATCGATCAAACAATTTCAAGTGCATGCTCGTTGCCAAGGCGACATTTCACACTGAACAATCTTTTGCTGGTTTTTGTTTGTTCCATTCAGTTGTGAGTTACAGAGTAATAACAATGAAAGTCAACAAAGAGAAAATTCGGTACATTTTACAGTTTTCCTTTGATAAACACAAAAATGCAAGCAAGGCCGCTGAAATTGTGAATGGTGTTTATGGTGCAGATACTGTAACAGCTTATTATGTTAAATTTTATTTTTTCATAATTTTTTTTGCCGAGTGATAACTGATAACGTTTCTTGACTAGGCGACACTAGCCAGAATATTCACCGGCCCCGGACCTCCTAATGCCAAAGAGGGGCTATGCTCTGCGGAATGCACATATCTGCATGCTCGTGCTGTTTAGTCTTGACCGAGCAGTTGTCAAACAATCGCGCAAGTGCTAAGGATGACCGATTTCTGGATGGTAGCCAATTCCTTCTCGCTATCAACATCTTTAGAGCTTCCAGAAGAGTCTTTGGGACGTTCTCCCAAGAGAATGACTGGAACAATTCTTCCCTTAGTCCCTGCAGTTCCTTGAGTTCCACAACCAATGGCCGGTATTTGCAAATTTTGCTCTCATGATGTGTTCTATATTTTCTCCGGGTTGATGACACACCTGGCTAATGTCATGAACATCTTGATGCCAGACGTATCGCTTGCAGTTTGTTGTCCATGTTATCCTCTCTTGGATTGCTATCGCTATGTCGGCTTCTATTACTGAAGAGAGTTTACCACGCGTTAGCCACAGATAATATGCGGTTCTGTCGACGTTTGGTCGCTCTAGTTATGGGGGGAGACCATGCACTGCCTTCTGCTTCCAAGCTGCAGTCTTCTTTCTACTGTCTGCAGATGAATGCTTTCCTCCTTCTCTGAAGGTCTTCTAGGTTAGTTTTGCTCCACTTGAATACTCCAAAACTGAAGGTCAGTAGGGGAACCGCGAATGTGTTGATTGTGCGCATCTTGTTTCCCGCGTTGAAGAAAATCTTTGGGACAAAAATCTCTCAACTCAAGAACTTGTCTTTCGGTTCCGTTTTGGCAACGGAGACGCGAATCCCGGTAAGCTGTCGGAATCCGAGATATTTATGAGGTTCGCCACGAACCATGTCTCTTATCAACTCGCCGTCATAGACCTCGTAGCTTCCGGATTCGATGGGCATATTGGCATTTGTCGAGGCCGAACTCCATGCGGATGTCCCTGCTTATTTCTTCGACAACCCGGATAGCTACACCTAGACGCTGACGTGAATCGACGTAGACCTTGATATAGTTCATGTAAAAGATATGGGTCACTTCTTCGTGGACGCCGTCCCCATACATTAATAATTCAAAGGAAATTAATAGAAAATTCTAGCCATCAGATGTGATTTTTTGAGAACTGCCAAAAAAAAATTTCACCACCGTGATACGTTTAGAAGGATAGTTTTGAAGATCGATAAATTTTAGATGATATTTTTCGTAATAATGCACTTATGTGCTTTGTTAGCGTTTATGAGACATACCTCGTTTTAAAGCTCAATGTAGTTATAACTCATCTAAATGTTTTGTTTTGTATAAACAGAGTTCATTGTCATCCACACTATTTGTGATAATCACGGCAATAATCGGATGCAATATGTATTTGTGTGTCCTAATTCTTGCTCATCGTATTAGATTACGGAAACTTTCGTTATTCCATACACCACATTCGCTTATCGACGCACTTCATGGCACGCTCGCTTATTTTTTTCTTTGCTCGTGGTTTGGTGTTTGGTTTTGCTCTTTCAACGTGAGTTAGTATTGTTTACTTTGAGTTTTTCGCAATTATTATCGCTCATCTTTTTCAAAGTAGCTGTATAAACTTGAAAATATCTTTCTCTCCCGTAGTAGAATACGGTGTCGGTTCTAATAAATGGTTGTTTACTTTTCTCTCTTTCTCATTTTTCCCTCTCGACACGAAACGATTGCATATCAACCGAATACGTTACCACCAAATAAATTTTTGCCACGAAAAATAATAAAATCGTGCCATGATTTAAATTGTGGAAATCTAAAAACTGCAAACGATGATGCCATTCAATGTTATTCAATTTATACCGTCATGTTACCTGTATTTTCAATTAATATCCATGGCATTCTGTAACAATCTTGCTTTTCACATGTCATTTGTCCTTCAATGCGTTGTTTTCCCAATGCTTTAATTATACATACACACTATCCAAACTAATCTCTCCTCATTTAATCTGGACTAAATAACCTTCCCACACAAAACCAATCCAAAACTCCTGCTTAACTCACTCGCACTAAGGCGGCAATCTCCTATTGTTGATCACACAACCAGGCCGCATGCGGACGGAGGTTAGGTGCTCCAAATGTGGCGCCCATATGGGTCATGTATTCGAGGATGGACCACTACCGACGCGCAAACGGTATTGCATCAACTCGGCATCAATCGAATTTATTCCTGCTGGGACAGAGCGCAAAGATCCAGTCTAATCCAGCCAAAAATCTAAACCTTGCAGGCACAGGATAATACGCCTGTATAGAATAGAATTGGCCATCGGCGCGATTTGCGTTTGTTTTTATTTAAATATGTAAGAAATGGAAGGATCCAATCGATTAAAAAACATTGCGCATGAAGTGCGACCAAAAAGAGTGCGATTATACATGGAGTGTGAGGAAAAATAATCTATTGACATAATAGCACAACCAAAACCATTTTTATGTTGACCAATCTGCAAAAAAAGATTTGGTAATAATGACAAAATGTTATTTGATATTTATATGATTTTGTGTTTGAAATGCAAAAAAAAAAGATTAATACTAAATCAGGTACATTGCAAACTTCCCTGGTTCCTCACTAACTTTTAAATCCGTAGATTATGTAGGGATTAAATTATTACATAAACAAAGTGAATGTACAATATTACATTTTATAAAACTGTCAGTTAAATCAAGGCAGAAAACAAAAATCGAACGGTAGGATATACTAAATATATATATATATATATATATATATATATATATATATATATATATATATATATATATATATATATATCAAGCAATTTGTGATGCTACGTAAATTTGAGTGTCATCAGCGGCAAATAAAATGGTTTTAATATTCAATTACACCGTTATGTTTTTATTTTATAGAATATTGAGAATTTTGTTCGGAAAATGGCACATGTATTTCTTTCTGTCCGCAATTTCAATCTAAAATCTGCAAGGTGAGCCTGGTGAAATAGGTCTAATCGGAGAAACCGGTAAGGTATAAAAAAATCATCTCAATAAGTTGCAGCAATCCGAAAAATTAAGGAAAAGAAAGAAAGATCAGGATGAGAAGAAAGTAAGGATAGTGATGGAATCAGAATGGAGGGAAAGATAAGGTGAAGGTGGAACGAAGCCATTGTAGTAGTATAGGTAAAACCATGTGTTTTCAAGGGGTAATAGTGTTTGTAAGAGAAGAGCACACCGTTTGTTTTGATTTTAGTACAATGATCAATTTTGTTCACTTATTAGACTGTGTGGCGCTTCACTGACACGAGTCTTATGGCGGGTTTACATTAGGGAGATCTATAGCTATAGATGGATTTATTCACGTGAAATAGGTGTAATCGGGTGAGAATAAATATGATACACTTATTCGAGGTATATATAACTTGAATAAATTCAGCATATGGAAACGCTTGAGAATTTCTCACTGGTGAGAAATCACTAAAGTTGGATGCAGTTCTACTTCAGGTGAATAAATTCACCTAAAATATGAATATATTCATTATAGAAGTTCACGCTAGTGTAAACGGTTGATGCGTTTTTTATAAATCTCATCATATTTCTTCACATGAATATATCACTAGTCTAAACCCACCCTTAGAATACCTTTGAAAAAATAATAACAATTCAATACTGAAGTAAAATGCATAAACGATGTGTTCCGATGAACAATTGCAAATATAAATATATATAAAAGGTGTTACGACTGTGTCACCTTAACATGACACCATTGCTCCAGCAACACAGTCGTCGCACCTCTCTCTATCATTTTGGTACAGGAACGGTGGAAATTATAGCGAATTCGTTTTTGTTCAGTTTCAACCCCAATGCCGCACTAACTGCTGTCAAAACGTTTTTTTATTCACTCAGTTTCGCACTCAGTGTCGCACTAGTTCGCCCCGAAAGCTGTTAGTTTCGCACTGAGATGTTTCACGGGTTGGCACTCGGGTTCACCAATACAACTATACTGAACTGTCAAGTTCCGAATATTGTTTTGGAAAATCTAAAAATAAAGACTATGAAAATGGAAAACCTGCTGCTTTTGCTTTTGTATTATTGGAATCGTAGTCCAATTCGGATTCTGATTTTGAAGAATAGAGTAGACGGCATTAAGCTACGTGTGCTTTCATTGGGAGGTGAAAATAATGATGGATATTCAGGTGGAATAAATTTC
The DNA here is from genome assembly GCF_029784135.1 of Toxorhynchites rutilus septentrionalis. Classification (NCBI taxonomy): domain Eukaryota; kingdom Metazoa; phylum Arthropoda; class Insecta; order Diptera; family Culicidae; genus Toxorhynchites; species Toxorhynchites rutilus. The sequence continues at coordinate 265,182,907 of NC_073746.1, read as the reverse complement.
AAAATCAAAATTATGAATGAAAATTTACTTTAACGTATCGAATATTTATTTTATGTGATTAAATAAAAGTTTTTTTCCGATATCGCAGAATATTGAACGAAAACTGTGTCTAATGATGGTTTTATATTATAATAGTAATTATTTGTGAAACAAACAGGAAATGCATCGACAAATGGTTAAGTGAGTGTCAGAACTACATGTGTTAGGTAATCATACAATATTAAGTAAAAATTTTCATTCGAACTTTTATATGTTTACACTGCACTTGGCCCTTCTGATCTGATGGAGAACAATTTACCTCCCAAGCACTAATATCACCACCAGACGTCGACACTGTACATTTGCCGTCGTAAATATAAACAAATCAGACTATATAACGCACACCAACAAACCACCGCATTCGTGAAACTGAAAACGTTTTTTTATTACAGAGTCAGTTTGGCACTGACTCAGTTTTAAAAACGAATTCGCTATTAGAAAGGGACGGTCTGTCATATAGAGGTAAACAAAGCAAACCAGAAGCTGAAAGGAAAACGATTGATTAGAAAACCTGTAAAGAAAGTGATTGATTGGAAAACCTGAAAAGAAAATTGGATTAGCTGAAAAGAAAAGAAAATATTGTAAATTTGAATATAAATACTAAACGTGAGTTACGATGAAATTAATTATTTGTATACTTACCTTGTACCTTATTGTTATTTGTAGGAATTTGTGTAAACAAATTCTGTAATCTGTCTGTAATCTTCGTATTTGGAATAATAGAGGTTAAAAAATCGGAAACGGATTTACATTTGAACGTGAAGAGAATTCACCACATTAAAAAATTCGTTTAATCACTTGGGAGATCATCCGGAAGTTAGCGATATGTCGCGACGAAACAAACAACAGCAGAAGGAGACCACTGTCATCGAAACGACCACCGAACATCATTGTAAACTGTGTAAAAATTTGGACAACAGTCGCATGGTTCAGTGTGACAAGTGTGACGACTGGTTCCACTTCGAGTGCGTGGGAGTTACCGCGGACGTTCAGCATCACGATTTCCTCTGCTTCTCGTGTGAAGTAGCCGCGGGAGCAATTAGGAAGAACCGCAGAACGTTGACAAGAACCCCACCAATTGTTCCGCCAGTAAGTACGGATGTAAATGTTCCAAGAACCAGTTCATTTCAACTACAAACACGACAATCAGAAGAGATATCCGAAAGAGCAGTAGTAGATGGTTGTGTGTCCGTCGTCAATTCGACTGCAATTTGTACAAATATACAACCGAGTGTCCCCGTTTTCCAAACTATGCAAACAGCATTAACATCACAAATTCCGCCAATCACGTACACCCCCACTGTCAGCCAAGTTTCATTCGTACCATTAGCTACCGTTATTCCTCCAGCTACGATGGTACCGCCAAGAACATTCGAACAATACGAACATATATCAATGCTCAGTCTATCGTTGCCATTAGAAATGCCACCGCCCACTCTGTCAAAGCCCTCGTGTCCGATTTTCCCACCGAGTACGCGCGCGCCTAGTTACTATCCGGAAGTGTTTACGCAAGCTCAGTGTTTCACAGTGCCTTCAGGTGGCAATCAAATGATTCCATCCGTTCAGCACAGTACGCCCTTATCAACAAGAAATGTGCCGACCATCAGTTTACCTGAAAGAACAAACCACAACGCTGTACCTATGTTGGCAGGGAACAATCCATCCGTCAACAAAAAACAAGGACAAGAGGAAGTTGCCAGCCAGCGCTCAGGAGCAGCATGTTCCCGAAAGTCCAAGAAGGAGAAAAGACTGCAATTGGAGCTACAAATTCTCGAGGAAGAGAGAAAACTACAGGAAGAAGAACAAGCGAGGAGACGTGAATATCTTCACAAAAAACATAAACTTTTGAGGGAGATGGCTGAAGATTCAACGGACGATGAAGTCGAAAAATACGATGAAGGTGATCAAGCGTTACACAACACGGTGAATCAGTGGATGCAAGGAATGCCATCAAACAACCCAGTTCAAGTGCATCATGGGGAAACCCAGCAGCATCCGCATGTACCATCTCAACCTACAGTACAACAATGTCCGCCACCACAACCCACGACACAACAATATCAGTTGCTACCTCAAAGCACCGTGCAACAATACAAAACGTTGCCTCAACCAGCAATTCCAGAACTTGAACATTTAAGAATTGGTGAAAACTCACAACGTCCGTCGCGAATCGAGAATACCAGACCAAATGCTGGTGGTTTTAATCCAGTGCAGCGTCTAACATTCGGTCAGACAGTAGTAGAAGATGATGATATGAACCTGTCACGTAGTCAGGAAGCCGCTCGCCAAGCAGTCTCCCGAGAGCTTCCGTTCTTCAGTGGTACCCCTGAGGAGTGGCCCTTGTTCTATTCAACCTTCAACACCACAACCAACATGTGTGGCTACACACCCGAGGAGAATCTGATACATCTTCAAAAGTGTCTCGAAGGGAAGCATTCGAAGCAGTCAAGTGCAGGCTAATGCACCCATCGAACGTACCAGGGATCATATCGACGTTGAAGATGCTGTACGGCAATCCCGAGGTGATTGTGCACAATTTGATTGCGAAAGTAAGGACCACACCTCCACCGAAGTCGGATAGATTGGATACACTCATAGAGTTTTCAGTAGCGGTCCAGAATTTATGTGCCACAATAGAGGCTTGCCAGTTGGACGAGTATTCACACAACGTCATGCTTCTGCGTGAACTCGTCGACAAGCTGCCGCCATCGATTAAGGTCGACTGGGCCAAATACCGTCGGAATCTTCCATGCGTCAGCCTGACCACTTTCTCCATGTGGTTGTACGATCTCGCTGAGACAGTTTGCCCGATTGCCATGTTACCAAGTATTGAATCAAGAGCAACTCGTGGCAAGAAAGACGCGGCTTATCTCAATGCGCATACGGAAGGCGTAGAGGATCCTAGAAATATGTCGAATCAGCTCGTCAGGTCTGCATCACCAAATCCTCCATCAAAAACCTGTTTAATATGCAAGAACAGCTGTCCCAGCGTAGACAAGTGTAAGAGGTTTGCTGAACTTAGCTACAATTCACGATGGGCGACAGTGAAAGAATTTAGTTTGTGTAGAAAGTGCCTGAAGAAACACAAAGGATCGTGCAGATCTCAACAAGTTTGTGGGAAGAACGGATGTCAATTCAAGCACCATCAGCTTCTGCACAATAGTCAACGAGACAGCACTACGTCGAATCAGATATCCATGACACCAGAAGCGGAAGATGTGCAGCAAAGTGCGCAAACAGAACGAGAGTGTAATATGCATCTGAAGTCTACAAACAAAACGCTTTTCCGAGTCGTTCCCGTAATCCTATACGGACCAGAGAAATCGATCAGAACTTATGCCTTCTTAGACGATGGATCGTCGCTAACCTTGATAGATGCTGTTTTAGCGACAGAGCTCAGGCTTAGCGGAAAACCAGAGCCTTTGTGTCTCCGATGGACAAGCAATAAGAGCCGTTTGGAGAACGATTCCCTGCGGTTGAATGTCGAGATTTCTGGAACGGGGGAGAATCACAAGAAGTACAGTCTTCAAGAGGTACATACTGTCTCCAATCTCGATTTATTCCAACAATCCGTGAACGCAAAAGAGTTGGTTGACCAATATCCATACCTGCGTGGAATTCCAGTGGAATTCTTTCATAAAGCTCAACCCCGTATTCTCATCGGAATTGACAATGCTAACCTGACGCTTCCGTTGAAGGGTAGAGAAGGAGGTTTACATCAGCCAATCGCCACTAAAACACGCTTGGGTTGGATCATACACGGAGGAACGGAACCCATTCAAGAACTAATCGGGTTTCACAGTTTGCAGAAGTGTCCCTGTGGTGGGACGGATGATGCTGCCCTTCAGAACATGATGACCGAGTATTTCTCGATTGAGAACTTAGGGGTTTACAAACCCAAAAATTCCCTCGCATCAATCGAAGACCAGCGGGCTGAAGACATTCTCAAGTGCATCACATGAGCTGAAAGTAGACATTATGTCACCCGATTGCTGTGGAAGTACGATGATTTTCGCCTTCCAAATAGCAAACCCATGGCATTACGGCGACTGTGCTGTCTGGAGTCAAGACTGAAAAAAGATCCTGAGCTGGCAGCAGTATTGCGAACAAAAATAAGTGAATACCTTGCAAAGGGTTATATTCGCAAGTTAACAAAAGAGGAGTGGTCGGAAACACGAAATCGAGTATGGTATCTTCCGATCTTCCCCATTTTTAACCAGAACAAGCCGGGTAAGGTACGGATCGTCTGGGACGCGGCGGCGAAAGCCAGCGGTGTGTCACTGAATTCGATGCTGTTGACTGGACCAGATCAACTTACCTCCCTTATGTCCGTGCTCATCAAATTTCGGGAAAATAAGGTGGCGATTTGTGGTGACCTGAGAGAAATGTTCCATCAGGTACGGATTCCGACAGAAGACCAAAACTGTCAGCGATTTCTATGGAGGGTTGCGCCCAATACGTCAAAAACTTGAACGCTGAGAAACACGCAGGACAGTATCCGGCGGCGGCTAAAGCGATCGTTAAGAACCACTATGTGGACGATATGCTGGTGAGCACGGAGACGGAAGGCGAAGCGATTCAACTAGCTCGAGACGTTCATTATGTTCACATCCAAGCCGGATTCGAAATGTGTAATTGGCTATCCAACTCTCCTGCGGTTCTTGCAGCTCTGCAGAAGGAACAGATCGACGAGAAGAGCCTGAGCATTGGATCGAAACTAGCCACAGAGAAAGTTCTAGGTATGTGGTGGTGCACCGCAACAGACACACTAACATTTAAGTTATCGGCGAAGCATGATTCAGATCTGTTGTTGGGAAGGCGGCGACCAACGAAGAGGGAAGTGTTGCGGACATTGATGGCCATCTTCGATCCTCTGGGTTTACTTTCACACTTGTTGATTTTCCTCAGGGTTCTGCTGCAAGAAATTTGGCGCTCCGCCATCGGCTGGGATGATGAAATTCCAGATAATATCAACGAAAAATGGGAAAAGTGGTTAAAGGTTCTCCCGTCAGTACAGCATGTCCGTGTGCCGAGATGCTACCGGCAAAGCACATCGATAAATCAAACAACTAATGTGCAATTACACACTTTCGTCGACGCCAGCGAGTACGGTTATGCAGCCGTAGTGTATCTACGCTTCGAGTAGGGCAGATCCGTTGAATGTGCAATCGTTGCGGCGAAGTCTCGAGTAGCTCCACTCAAATTTGTTTCAATACCGAGGCTCGAGCTACAGGCTGCAGTCATAGGAGCACGACTTGCGAATACCGCAACTAGTAATTTCACATTTAAGGTGGATGAGAAATTTTTCTGGACGGACTCTCGTGATGTGTTGTGCTGGATTCGGTCTGATCATCGTCGGTACTCCCAATTTGTGGCTTTCCGTGTTAGCGATATCTTGGAAACTAGTGGAATTGCAGATTGGAGATGGGTTGGTACAAAAGACAACGTTGCGGACGAAGCTACGAAGTGGCAACGTTTGCCAAATCTCGGAAGCGAGAGTCGATGGTTCAACGGACCGGAGTTCATACGACAGAAGCGCGATAATTGGCCAGTCGAGCCGTTCACAACTGGTTCTACTAGGGAGGAAGTGCGTCAACATATGTTTCACCATAGAATGGTTACAGATTCGTGTATAAACGTGGAGTATTTCGACAACTGGAAACGATTAGTCGGAACTGTAGCTTTCGTTTTCCGATTCCTTCACAACTGTCACAGCAAGGCTAAGGGAATCCAGCGTGATCACGGGCCGTTAAGTAGCAAAGCACTACAGCAAGCATCGAACTACCTTCTCAGGCGCGCGCAGGAAGAATCTTTTCCCGAGGAAGTGGAAATTTTATCTGGGAATACAATTACCAAGAGGGCGATCTGTAAGCAGAGCAGAATATATAAGATGAATCCCTTTATTGACGAAGAACGAGTGATGCGAATGCGAGGCAGAATCGGCAGATGCGAGTATGCTACGATGGACGCGCAGAATCCAATAATTCTTCCAAAAGACCATTATATTACAAAACTGATTGTGCGGGACTGTCACGAGCGTTATCACCATCAAAATCATGAGACTGTGGTTAATGAGCTTCGGCAGGTGTTTAGAATACCGAAATTGCGTGTGGTATTTCGGAACGTGAGGGCAAATTGTCAATGGTGTAAAAATCAGAAAGCTATTCCTCAAGCACCCTTAATGGGTGATCTCCCAATGGCTAGACTGGCGGCATTCAACAGACCATTCACCTTTGCGGGGGTTGACTACTTTGGTCCGATTATGGTGGCGGTAGGGCGAAGGTCAGAAAAACGGTGGGGGGTACTAGTGACATGCTTGACGACACGGGCGGTATACATAGAGGTTGCACATACGCTCAGTGCGGACTCCTGCATAATGGCCATCCGAAACTTTATGGTGCGACGTGGCGTACCGCAGCAAATATACAGTGACCGCGGGACGAACTGCGTGGCTGCAAGCAAGGAACTCGATGCTGCTCTTGCGGAGTTAGATCAAGAGAGAGTTATTCGAGAAATTGTCAGTTCCAATACCGAATGGTGCTTCCTGCCTCCAGCTTCTCCTCATATGGGAGGATCCTGGGAGAGACTTATCCAGACAGTGAAGCGTAATCTGCAGCAGATCCAGCCATTGCGTCCTCTTAGCGACGAAATTCTGCGAAATTTGTTCGTCGAGATCGAAGGCACCATTAACGCACGTCCGTTGACTCACGTGCCTGCGGACGATCCAGAGGCTACTGTCCTTACTCCAAACCACTTTATTTTGGGTTCTTCCAGCGGCCTGAAACCGGCAACGCTGTTCGACGATAGCGCGGCGAATTTGAGACGCTCGTGGCGATCTTCGCAAGTGGAGGCGAACATCTTCTGACGACGTTGGGTTCGCGATTACTTACCGGACCTTACAAGGCGCACAAAATGGTTCAGCGAAGTGAAGGCAATAGAGGTGGGTGACATTGTGATTATTGTCGACCCAGGACTTCCGAGAAACTGCTGGCCCAAAGGGCGTGTAATTTCTGTGAACAGAGGTAAAGATGGAAGGGTAAGGTCTGCAGGGGTACAAACAGCGACCGGAGGAATGTATGAGCGCCCGGTGGTTAAATTGGCGGTACTTGACGTTCGGTGCGATAAGGAAGTAAACCTGGAGACAGATCTACCCGGGGGGAGTGTTACGACTGTGTCACCTTAACATGACACCATTGCTCCAGCAACACAGTCGTCGCACCTCTCTCTAACATTTATGGAACAGGAACGGTGGAAATTAGAAAGGGACGGTCTGTCATATAGAGGTAAACAAAGCAAACCAGAAGCTGAAAGGAAAACGATTGATTAGAAAACCTGTAAAGAAAGTGATTGATTGGAAAACCTGAAAAGAAAATTGGATTAGCTGAAAAGAAAAGAAAATATTGTAAATTTGAATATAAATACTAAACGTGAGTTACGATGAAATTAATTATTTGTATACTTACCTTGTACTTAATTGTTATATGTAGGAATTTTTTAACCGTCTGTAACCTTCGTATTTGGAATAAAAGAGGTTAAAAAATCGGAAACTGATTTACATTTGAACGTGAAGAGAATTCACCACAAAAGGTGTATTTGTATATGAAGTAAAATTCTGATCATATGCGAGCGTAACATGAGCAAATTTATAACACATGCGAATTGGGGTTCTTTTGGAAGTGTATTTCGACTTATACTTTAGCCATTGAGACTAGAAGAGTGTTCCAGAGCATAACAATAACAAAGAAAGAATTGCGATCTCACCTTGTAGCAATGCCACAGGAAGTCACACATTTAAATTATTGTAATCAGTAAATTAAAAAAATCAAGGTGTTTGAGGAGACCAAAGCAGACCATCTAACAATTGATTTTACAGCCAAACCTTTTTTTTGTGCGGGGGATAGGGACCGCACAAAAAAGTCGCATAAAAAATCATGCAAAATTTTACGAGCAGCTTCAAAATATCGTGTTCGGTACACATTTTGAAAAAAACTTTTTTTGTGCGGTAGAAAAAAAGGTGCGCATAAAAAAAGTTTCCCCCAAGAAAACAACTCAAATCCACGCCATTCACCGTTCAATTTCCTTTTGTTTCCCTGCTTTGCGATGGGACACTTTGCCTTTGGAGCTGTCCACATACCACGTGGACAACATTAGGGGGGTAGGGGTTACGAAAATGTCAACGGTTGTCCACGGTGGGGGAGGAGGGGGTTTAGATACTATCCACGTGGACACGATTCATATTTTTTAAATGATGCGCTCTATTTTCAAGAATTATAGAACTTTCTGCCCGCTCTTTGTATTCAGTGTTTATAAAAGAAGGCTTGAGCTACCTGAATGCGGCAAACATCGATATTTTTCCATATGGTTGAACTTCTTCCCTGAAACGTGTGTTTTGAAAGTCATCCACATGAATTGAGAGCAATCGATTTATTTGCATTGGTAGGAGAGAATCATGTATTCCACTAGAATGAATGCACAATCGAAGAATCTTACAATTCTATAACTCGACAAAGAAATTAGAGGAACAAAGTGTGAAGTTGTGAATTTTAAGTGATTTTTGAAATGCTGTAACTTCATGAGAAATCAACCTTTGAAGATGGATATACATCATTTCAAAGCCTCAACTTCAACATTTCAAAGCTTTAGGTTCGGAATATCTACGGACGGCTTTTCCTTTTGGTTTGTGTAAATGTAGTGAATATAAATATAGGAACAAAACAAGAAAAAATCGATTTCTTTCTGTAATTTCTAGGTTTTTTGAGACTTTAAGCTAGCTAAGCCAACAAAAAAAACAATTAACCTTATCAATTTTGAAAATGTTCCATTAAGAGCCTCCAATACAAAGCTATTTTTGCATGTATGAAAAAGTGTTCCATCGTCTTCGATGGTTAATAATTCAATAAATGATTAACGCTCCGCTTATCGGGAGGCAGTTTGAAGAACTCCCATAAATTGTGTGTGTGTGTGCAAAGTTAATTTGTTTATTCTACGAAAAATGCACGAAATTTAATTCAATAAAATTTGTTTGCATCGATTTTGAAAAAGCGTCAAAAACCGTTTTGCTGTAGTGTTTTAGAAAATATGTTGTTGTTGTGTCTGTTATTTTGCAAATATTGCAGCATGTTTCGATTTTAGCAGAACATTTTGAGCCTAGTATATCCTCGAAACCCCTGTAAACATTTCATAATGATACGTTTACCCATTCTTTTTAGCCAATCGATGAAAATTTTGAATAAATTAGAGAAGCACTTCATTGAAAATAGTGTCAGAAGTACAAAATGCTCTGCGTACCCTCGACATGAGCGATTAGTAACATTCGTTTTCTTGCGTATGTGTTGAAAATTCAAGTATTAAATTATTTAAATTTCATATTTATGCGTTGATTTTTCACGAAGTTACAGCATTTCAAAAAATATTTAAAAATTTCGACTTCGCACTCTGTACCTCTAATTTTTTTTTTCAAATGTATTAAAAGCACGACATTATTCTTATAGGTGTGGGTTTAGATTCAGTTTCCGCTGCTCAGCTACTATTAACTGAGATTTTGTGAAAATGGAAGGCGATCAATACATTGTTTTATGCATGGACCATATCTCTGCAGATCTATACCTGGTAGCGATGCTCTTTTTTGTTGAAGGAATTTTTGCAATACGCTACTATTGGGTTGTCTGGGAACACTGATGACAATCGAATCGGATTTTACAATTCGATCGAAATCGACTTTTACACTCTTAAATTCGTTCGCCTTGTCGCGAAACAATGGTCAAAATAAGTCATCCGTATTTGTGGTTCAATTTACTCTCTATCTGATCGGCATAATTCCGGAAATAATTCTAAATTGTTGAAATTTGAATGAAAATTATTATTCGATTTCGTTTGGATGCTAAATTTGTTTTGAATGTGTTTGAATGCTAAATTTTGCGTGTTTATTCCACCCGAAAAAACATTACTATTTTTGCTTCATAGAGATGGAACATGGAGACCAATGTTGTTTACGTCGAATTACGTGGCAAGGTTGTCACATTTGCTCAACTCGATTGGACTTGAGCTTGAATAGAATGCAAAATTGCGCTTTTTCCATTCAACAGAATACAACCAACAATATGTGGGGACGAATACGATCGAACTTCATTTTGTGTTTGAACACACGCGCAATGTCATGACAATGCATTGCGCTTTGGCCTGGCTATAACTAAAGCTGTGTCGGCGTTGCTCATGATAGTGTCTCGCAAGTGAATGTATTATTCCTCGCACCGCTTTTGTTGATTGTGCAGTCGTTCAATCTCTACCTTCGCGTATATGTCGACCATAAATTGTTGGCACAGCTTACGATATCTTGAATTGGCGTTTCTTGACCATGTCAAATCACCATATGATAAACATAAAAATCCTTCGATGTTCATAAATATTAAATCAAAATGAGAAATGATGTTCATAATGAATTAAGTATCTGTGACGGGGTCTCGTCTAATGTTTATGCAAGAGATTTTTCGTTAAAGAAACCCTTCTGACTTGCACTGTAGTCACGCGTATTCTTGAGCTTGCCACTCCATTCAAGGCGTATTGTTCGTCATAGAAATTTCAACTATTTACTAATAAAAATGACGCAAGTAGTACTACGTTGAGAAGGCAAACCTTGGGAACGTTAGTGCCAATGAAGAAGAACATAGCGAGGGTCGTATGAACGGTGTGTTCCACGATGAATTCCAGATTATTGTTTTTTCTTCGCATTAAATTTCTCGTGTCATCGTGCTATCATGATTCCAGCAGCGCTTGTGCTTTGGATCTACACACGTGCTCTCCAGCTGATGTTCTATCAGGGTCTGATGGCAATAGCATGATTGTCATTTTGTAATCCGAGCAAATGTGATTTGAAGAATTTCGATAACTCATTGTGCTTATTCAAAAAGGCTTCCAGCTCGTCGGAGATGCTCCCTGCTTTAGATGAATTGATGTTACTTGTGTATTTGTAGATGGATGTTCAATGAAGCGGGCGTTATGCCATCAGTCATTGAACAACTTAAATGAATTCGTTCTGTTGAAAAAACGAACAACGGTTAAATTATTAGAATATTTTTGACCCAAAATAATAAAATCGCAATTAAAAATAGGGAATTGGGGTCGAAATTTAAGGTTATATGTATGGTATGAAGTCAAATTTTTGAAAAAAAATATCCAGATCTTTTTTTCTGCTTGGAGCCACCCTATTCGGTATTAAATGTATGGTTACCGGTATCCTACCGGTATCATATATAGTTAACAACCTATTCTCATACCTACCAAGTATTTTGAGTATAATTTCATCAAAATCGGTCGAGCCGTTTCGGAGGAGTTCGGTAACAAACACCGTGACACGAGATTTTTATATATACATAGATGATGCGCTTAATTTTTTTCCATAAAATCGGTACGAGTTTTCCGAGTAACCCAATATTTCTCACGATTAACGAAGCTGTACAGCTGTACTCAACAAACTTGCGTCGACTTTCAATAAAAATATGAGAGATTAGATCCATGAGTAATATTTTTATTTGGACTTCATCGGACAAAAAAACTAAAGAGCTTCCCGAGCTCGGTAAAAAATAAAAAAAATAGAACAAACCATTTAATAGTAATAGCTAACATTTTTACCAATAAAAAATATAGAATAGAACATAAAAAAATTCAACTATTGTCTCTGGGAGAATGTCCTCGTGGACAACAGAGGGAGGGGTATCAGGAATGTCCACGCTTGTCCACGGAGGGGGAGGGGGGTGTCCAAAAACGTGCTTTTTCTGTCCACGTGGTATGTGGACGGCCCCTTTACAGTTGCGCGTGGCTGTTTTGTGCTTTCAGTTGCATTTCGAAACGTGTTGCTGTTCGAAATCATGTCATGCAAAAACTTAGAAAAATTTAGTGCATTTGATGAGAGGAGGGGAATGATTTCCGAAGTGGATAATTGAGACGCATATATGCTTTTTTCGCAATGAAATGCATATAAACCATCGAAAAAAACTAAATGTTCGATAACTTCGTCAAAGGGTCTGGCCGGTAAGGAAGTAAAAAGTGTCCTCAAACCAAATCACCAGCTGTATGGAAAATATTGTATAGAGTTCTAAATAAAACATTTTGGCGGTAGTACCATATATTTGAGTCCTTATAAGGTACACCATAGGATCTATGGAGAAAAATGCACCTTCTCGTTTTTTTCACTCACTCAATAGCTTTGAGACTAAAATATGGAAAAAATACTGAAAGTACATCTTACTAAGGTGTATCGATAAATATCTTCAAACAATTTTTTCATAAAAAAATTTAATTATAAATATGCGGTACAAGAAAAATTTAATATATTTTCTAGCATTTCCAAATTTTAAAAAAAATATAATTTTGAGACGCTTCTGTTCTAATTTTTATTCAAATGCGTTCGTATGTGTCTTTTTTGTGCAATTTGTCCTGAATGTTTAAGAGGATTGCAAGACACAAACATAATTTTCTTCATCGTCTGCATTATTATTTTTACTTTCTTGAAAACGATTATTTTATTGTATTCGTGGTTTTCAATTGTAAGGTTAAAATTAAAAAAAATAATAATTTGGATGTTTTTAAGTGTTTTTCTCATTAATCCGAATGATCTTTACACAAGGACTTTATTTTTTCTCATAGAGCTCTATCGTACTGTAGACTCTTATGAATTTGGTAAACCATCTAAATCCGATGTAAAGATAATCTCATATATTCCAAGATATGAGAAAAAAATCTTTGTACAGCGCAATGCTCTAAATATACCGACAAAATTTAGACATATAAAAAAAACAAAATTTAAATAAATATCAGAGCAGTACTGGGTCTCTAAATTCAAAATAAACTAAAAATGCCCAAAGGCCAACAAATTTTTTTTTCGCGCAATCCTCTTGAAACTTCAAGAAAAAATTACGCTACATGTGGGAAAAACAACACATACGAATGCATTTAAATAAAAATTAGAGCAAAAGTTCGGATTCTGATTTTGAAGAGTATATTCGAGTAGACAGCATTAAGCTACGTGTTCTTTCATTGGGAGGCGGAAATAATGATGGATGTTCAGGTGGAATAAACCTGCTTTCAAAATCATGATCTAATGATGATTTTATATTATAATAGTAATTATTTGTGGATCAAACAGGAAATGCATTGACAAATGGTTAAGTGAGTGTTAGAACTACATGTGTTAGGGAATCAAACTATATGAAGTAAAAATTTTCATTCAAACTTTTATATTTTTACACTGCACTTGGTCCTTCTGATCTGATAGAGAATAATTTACCTCCCAAGCACGAATATCGTCACCAGATGTCGACACTGTACATTTGTCGTAGCAAATATAAACAAATCAAACTATATAACGCACACCAACAAACCACCGCATTCGTGAAACTGAAAACGTTTTTTTATTACAGAGTCAGTTTGGCACTGACTCAGTTTTAAAAACGAATTCGCTATAAGTGTAAACGATTCAAAATTGCCTCATATTGGATCGGTTATCATCGGGCATCGTACGACCGTTTATGAGCCGCAAATCAGGAACTGGGCAAAAGCTAAAAGGATAATAGTTGTTAAGGTGAAGGTGGAAGCTAGCCATTGTAGTAGTATAGGTAAACCCTCGTGTAAAAATGGGGTAATAGTGTTTGTGAGAGAAGAGCAAAGCACACGTAAATAGACCAATTCACTTATCAGACTGTGTGGCGCTTCATTGACACGAGTCTTTGAATACTTTTGAAAAAAAAAATGGGTGGGTTATATCTATGATATAACCGCAAGGTTGACGTGGGACTATCTTAGCTTAGTAACCATTTGTATGTATTGATTGCAGTTTGCATGTATTTGCAATGGCGATTTCCCCAGACACCTTGGTTTAGAAGTCTTTATAGGTAATCAGATTTCAGTCAGAACAAAAATACTCCCGACCTGCATGAATTTGCAATCCCAATTTCCCTGGACACCTTGTTTCTGAAGCCTGTGTTGGGGAAACATATTTTAGTCGGAACAAATTGCCCTCGACTTGCATGTATTAGCAATGCCAATTTTCCCTCGCTCCATGGATTTGAAGTCTGTGGTAGGGAAACACATTTCAGTCGGAACAAAAATGCCCCCGAATTGCATGTATTTGCAATGCTAACTTTCCCACGCTCCTTGGACTTGAAGTCTGCGTTAGGGAAACGCATTTCGGTGGGAACAAAGCTGCCCCTACTTTCATGTATTTGCAATGTCGATTTCGCCAATGCTGCTTGGTTTTGAAGTCTGTGTTAGGGATCATATTTCGGAGAGAACAAAAGTCCCCCTACTTTCATGTATTTTCAATTCCGATTTCCCCAACGCTGCTTGGTTTTGAAGTCTGTGTTGGGGAAACCGTAAATCGGGCCAATCAAAACGAGGCAGTTAGGGCGTTTAGATAACGCTTAACATTTTACAGTTATTCAATTATTTATCTAATGAAAAATGACATTTTATTAATTGCGATAGATGCGTAGAAATATTCCCTATCAATTGATGCAAACATCTTTCCGATCCAGTAGAAAATGTTCGAGTTATAAGCATTCGAAATCTTGCATTTTTTCCTGCATGTTCAGTGTTTATGTTTTCATTTTACCCTCCATATATTCCGGTTAGACGTAGTCCCACGTCAAAACAAATAACAATTCAATACTAAAGTAAAATGTATGAACGATATGTTCCGATGAACAATTGCAAATATAAATATATATAGAAGGTGCATTTGCATATGATTCTGATTATACGCGAGCGTAACATGAGCAAATTTATAACACATGCGAATTGGGGCACTTTTGGTATTAACAAGTTCTTCCGCATAGTAACTCAATGTTGATAATTGCTTAATATTTTCCTTCGTTGATCGTATTGTTTTCACATATTCACGTTGGAAAGCCTTAACCCTTCTCTTCGTTGGCCGAGGCATTTAGATTGAATTTAATACTTTTCCGTTTACTGTTTTTGAAAGCATAGGCAGCCGTGGCAGTGTTCCGAGCTCTGCAATACAATTTTCTTACCCAATGTTAAAGTTGCTAAAACTTACATTATAGACCCATTAAACGTAAAAATAATAATTGTATTGATATCAACACAATTTTATTCTATTGATTTTCATGACATGGGACGCTATGACTCCGGAATAACATTTTATGGAGTGGTTTTTATAGCTGTTTCGATGATGTTGTTTGGCATCAGTGTCGATAAAATAACGATGCTTCCACCAATACAAACAAAACCATTGCAGAAGATTGAAAAACGAAAATTTAACTTTCAGAGCACTTGCTCGAGTTTTCCGACGTTCTTCACTATACGGTGCGAAAGCAGATGAAAATTTAATATCTTGTGAGTAATCGATTAGAGTTTGGTTGATATTACTTGATGGGAAGTGTGCGAAAACGATCAGTTTCTTCACACTGTTTCGCAAAATTATTGATTTTCGGGCGAGAGGTGAGGGAGGAAGATGAAAGAAATGAGCGCCATTGTGGCAGCCATTTGTGGCTAGCTTCCACCTTCACCTTAAGTCTCTTCTAAGAGTTGATTGAGTTGAGTCACTATTGTACGGATTTGATGAAATATCTTCAGGAGGTAGCTGTGAAATTTATGTAAGTTATTACAGTTTCTAAAAACTGAAAATGTAACATCCACAAAGATGGAATCGTCGATGGGAAATAACCCGGCGAAAGAAGATCGCGGATCACATGATGCATACAGCGCATTAACGGCTACGGTTCGCGATATAGATTTTTTTTTAATTATAAATCTTCTGAGAAACAAGCCTAAAACTTAATTCTAATATATGCGAATTTATAGCAGTCAGTTTTATATTCTCGTCCATTTCACTACTTCACTTTCGTTCAGTGCTATATTTTCGGATCTCAATTCGCATCATCGAAGGTACGGTGTCGCCACCTATGAAAGTTTCGCGTGTGAGTGAAAAATATGTAAACAAACCGTTGCATATTTTCTCTCTAATTAATATACTGATTTCTCGAAAACTTGTACCGTGTTTATCTTACAATTAGTGGAAATTGTTGAAAAATAGTTTTTCTTAGCTGTTTCGATGCTCCGAACCAAAATTTATTGTCATTTAGTAGTGAAAAAAAGCCGTTGAAGTACACCCTCTGTCAATCTACCTGCGAGAGAGGTAAACCGAATTAATGAAATTTGATATAAAAATATCCGCTTAGTGTTCATAAAATACCTCAAATACAAAGATCTGGCTTCTATTCAATCAGTGTTCTAATATTTTTCAAAATATTTTTCTTAGAACGTGTGAAATATGGACGTCAAAAGCTGCGCAAATTGCCCGGAGAACATGCAAGTCGGACGAAATTTGCCTGAAGCTGACTCCGAACAATCTGCAAAATGCAAAAGCCGTATTGTTTGTGTCGTCCCCGGATGTAAGCAGAGATATCGCCCCGGAATTTCTTTTCATGCTTTCCCTCCGAAAACGGACAAATCGCGGTATCTAGACTGGATCCAACGACTACGGCTGAAGATAGAACCTACAAAAACCTCCCGTATTTGTAGCCTCCATTTCACCGTGTCGAACTTCTACTCTCTAAGTATTCACATTCACATTTTCGCACTTTTGAAAAAGTGTGAAACAGTCCAACTTGGTGCAAAATGTGCAATAATAAAGAAATAAAATAAAACATACTTAAGCAAATGATACAAAACAGCCATGACGTGTTTGCACTTCCCTTTGCCAGCTTTACAGGAACACGAAAACAACCATTTGGAGAAGGAGATTTTCGTACGAATTTTTATTGTATGGGGTTCCGAGCTTGGAGATGATGACTGGAGGCAGGACGAGAAAATACTGGAGCCTTCATCGTGAACTTCTTCAACACCAACTATTAAAAGATGTCCAGCTTTGAATACTCTTTCGCCTTCGTCGACTAAACGGCTTCCACCCGCAGCGTAATCGAACACATCCGCAAACTCCACAACCACGTAGCAGGTTTCATTTTCTCCGACTGATGACTCCTGATAATGCATGAAACAAGGTCACAGAAAAACACTTATAAGTTAAATTCAGCTTAAGCTACGGCAAAGTTTTTTTCACTGCATAAGGAAAACTCATTTTCGAACCGTTTGGAAGATAAATTTTGCACACAATTATTAATTTTCATTTAAATTTAGTATCCTGAAAGTTTGTTTACTTTTTCACAAGTAAAGACAGTGTCCTTTGGATGCGGTAAGAAAACGTTTTCCCCTGCAGTAAATTTATGTGATTTAACTAAATTAGCATCCTAGAGGATAGTTCTTTCGGTACATGCTCACCATTACGAAAATTTCTGCAAAAAACGTTAAAAACGGTGCGTTTAAAAATCACATTCTTTTTGCAATTCTTTGTTGACATTCACTTCACGCACACAAGCTGTCAAATTCAGCTTCGTAGTCGCGAATGGAGCTGCGCTAAAGCGGACCTTACACGGTCAAATTTATTGACAATATGATGACATTTGAGAGCATAATGACAGCTGAACCAAGGCGCTTGCATAAATGTAGAACAGGTGAAGCAACATCATCACTTCAATAAGAAGGGGATTACGGTTTGTGGAGCGGGGGTTATTTGTTTTGTTATTGCTAGGATACGCCATTTTTGCATTTTCACATGCAAGAGTAGTGGATATGAGAATGAAATTCTACAAAATCATTCTTTCTTTTTCACATAAATTCGCGAAACCCGAACATAGTAGGCATCGTTCGAATAGCTAGAAGCAAGGCGCCTAGAAGTATATCCTAAGGTGGGCCAACTTGCTAAAACCACTCTTCAGCCATCTTGGAAGTCTACTGTGCTTTGTTTGTAAACAAAACACAATACGCTAATGCCGAAGCTAGCTCGTGATCAGTCTGTCTCTTTCACGCTACAAGCAAATAATTCCCCTTCTGCTTTCTTCCGTACTGTTTTCATATACCGCTCCCCTAACCAACTTAGTGACGAAACGGCCTCACCTAGTACCATGGACCCATCTTGCATATCACATTAGCCGAGCCAGCTGGCGGAAGCATATTCATAAAGGTTACTAGGATACTATTTTCAACGACAACTGTTTATTTATTATACTGCTTCAAATACCTTCGACGAAACCAAATGTAACCATACCAACGTAAGTAATAACATAAACAAATCCAAACCTTTCGTCCTGCCCACGATAGATACAATACGGTAGCGCGACTTATGAGAAAGGCCTTTCAGCCATCTTGGATTTTATATGTAAACAATCTGCAATATTTTGCAATATCTTTTTTTTGCTCTTTGTGTGTGGAATTGTTTTGGTGGGAATAAGAGCATTGAAAAGTTGAAAGGTAAGTATTTTACGGTTAAAGATAGGTTTGTAATATACTCTATCTTATTATATGTTTCAGCTCAAGAGAATAAATCGACTTGCGGCGTCGGTCGGTGATGGAGATATTTTTCCCGCGTTTTGCAGTTAGAGACGTCGGTTAATTGTTCGATTGTAAGGTTTCTGGAATTTCAAGTTTTCCTATATCTAATATTCTTTGTTTCTGTGTTCTTGGTTAACAAAAACTTAATGCCTGTTTTTGATAGGGCATAAAAAGATGATATAAAAGGATTTTTAGGAACTTCCTGCGACTTGTATTATCGTCGATATTGTTCAGCTCATATATTATAGAAAAAAAACCCGAAGCTGTAACTGTAAAAATAACTATAATCCACCGATCAATTTATTGTTTACAGTTTACAATTCTTCCGCACGTGCAATTATTTCGCAAGTGTGTATATGTGTGACCATTATATTTAGTGAACAACTATTTAACGAATTTAACGACGAATAAGGAAAATATACCATACTAGTGATCAATGATTCTATGACCAAGCAGAGATATTCAAACAAATCAGCTATTTCAACAAACAACATTCGAAGAACAGATAATTTTGAACAGCAAAAATTTTGGTTGGTGCAAAAAAAATGCATGTCGGACTCGACTAATATCGACAGACTCGATAATATGTGATTCGATTATATACAATTTTGAACTCGATTATATACAGTTTGGAAAAAAATATTTTTTTTATATTTTAAGTATGACTTATTTCAAGAAGGAAGGTAACCTTTTTAACGATAAGGTGAAATTTAAGTGGCTATTACATGTACAGTGGAGTGAAAATCGTCATTTTTGAAGATTTTGCTTGAGTTTTCACCAGTTATATCGTTATATAGTTATTGCAGCCAAATTAAAAAAGCAGAAGTTGGGTGTCAAAAAACAAATTTTAGAGCGGTTAGAGAGCTTTAGTTTAATTGATAGAAATGATCTAGTTCAATATAAATTTTCAGGATAAAATTAATAATAATACATTAAATATTATTAACTTTCAAGTTTTCCACTTCCAAAATGTTAAAATCCACTAATTTAGATGTTCCACTACTATATCCTGTACAAAATTTCTCATATTTCAAATGAAAGCAACAGTAGTTTTTAAAGTAGAGCCAGTTTGAGGCAACAAGTCCGAAACAAAAAAAAATAGTTCTATAACTATTTCATTGTTGAAATTCGAACATATTCGTAGAAGGATTTTTATTCATCAAATATGCTCGTCTATTACCTCCTGAAAGAATCTGGATAAATTTATTTTTTTTTCATGCGAGAAAGGTATTTTCTGACTTTGAGGGGGTGAATCAAAAATCAAATTCCTCTTTTATATTCAAGAAATGAAAAAAACATACAAAAAACGATTAAAAACTTTTTTCTGACTCGATTATATACAGTGAAAAGGAATCAGAAACTATATATAATAGAGTCCGCCCTGTATTGTGTATCATTTTCATGGTGTGCTCTTTTTTCAATCATCCTCAAAAAATCATGAACTTCAAAATTATGACATACTTATTTATCATAAATGTCTGTTTGTTTTGATTACAAGAAATAAATATTCGCTCGATTAATCGAATACTGAAAGACAATTATTCGAATCAATCGAATATATAAAAATCACCCCACGATTAATCGACAATCGAATAAACGAAAAATTTAGACATCTCTATTTGCAGTCAAATCCCTTCCCACAATCCTCTGTATATTTATACCGTTTCCCCTCGCGCACTTATTGACCACACGGTCACACCTTTATTCTACACATCTTGGCGGTACCGTATTGTATCTATCGTGCAATACGGTAGCGCAACTTATGAAAAAGGCCTTTCAGCCACCTTGGAATTTGTATGTAAACAATCTGCAATATTTTGCAATATCTTTTTTTTGCTCTTTGTGTGTGGAATTGTATTGGTGGGAATAAGAGCATTGAAAAATTGAAAGGTAAGTCTTTTACGGTTAAAGTTAGGTTTGTAATATACTCTATCTTATTATATGTTTCAGCTCAAGAGAATAAATCAACTTTCGGGGTCAGTCGGTGATGGAGGTATTTTTCCCGCGTTTTGTAGTTAGAGACGTCGGTTAATTGTTCGATTGTAAGGTTTCTGGAATTTCAAATTTTCCTATATCTAATATTCTTTGTTTTTGTGTTTTTGGTTAACAAAAACTTAATGCCTGTTTTTGATGGAGCATAAAAAGATGATATAAAAGGATTTCTAGGAACTTCCTGCGACTTGTTTTATCGTCGATATTGTTCAGCTCATATATAATAGAAAAAAACTCCAAGTTGTAACTGTAAAAATAACCATAAGCCACCGATTAATTTATAATTTACAGTTTACAATTCTTCCGCAAGTGCAATTATTTCACAAGTGTGTATATGCGTGACCATTATATTTAGTGAACAACTATACGAATGTCAAACATTTGTACTTTACTTTTGCACGTATGAATCTAACGACGAATATATCCACGAATAATCTATGAATCCGTTCAATCCGGTGACAAAAGGACTAAAATCAAATAAGAATAGTCCGAAAATGATATTATGCATTATATTTAATAAATATTCCACGCCACTGACATTAATTTATACATTTCATTGAACAATATTTTAAAATAGGAAAAAAAAGTCACTTGTCCAAAAAAGTTACTTCTGTACGCGCGTCGGTGTCTCAGACCGAAGGTGGTGAAAAAGTGATATACGTCCCCTTTGTACCAACCTATACGATACGCTAAACGATAACGAACAACAAATGACGAAGCTAGAGAGAATCGCAATGTCGTAGTGTTGATGTTTTCTGAGAAATGAACGAATTATTGATTTCTTGGTCTCTCAGACCTATGCGCGAGTATAAAGAGTGTGTCACATCAAATTGCATCACGGAAAAAATGCTGTAGAAATTCGCCCAGTAGACCGATCCTTTTGAAAATTTTAGACAGTAAAATAAAAACTATTAAACAACTTTTGGCATTTTCTTTTTATTCATACTTCGAGCCCAAGCCCGTATGCTCGCACCTTCCTCTTTATCCCGCCCATAAGGTTCTGTACAACGTCAGGTTGTAGTTTTTTTTGAACAGAAATCCATTTTCTCTTGAAGTCCGCCTCCGATTTGACAACTTTTGGGTTCTTCCGGAGGGCCTGCTTCATAATCGCCCAATATTTCTCTATTGGGCGAAGCTCCGGCGCGTTGGGCGGGTTCATTTCCTTTGGCACGAAGGTGACCTCGTTGGCTTCGTACCACTCCAACACGTCCTTTGAATAGTGGCACGAAGCGAGATCTGGCCAGAAGATGGTCGGGCCCTCGTGCTGCTTCAATAGTGGTAGTAAGCGCTTCTGTAGGCACTCCTTAAGGTAAACCTGCCCGTTTACCGTGCCGGTCATCACGAAGGGGGCGCTCCGCTTTCCGCAAGAGCAGATCGCATGCCACACCATGTACTTTTTGGCAAACTTGGATAGTTTCTGCTTACGAATCTCCTCCGGAACGCTGAATTTGTCCTCTGCGGAGAAGAACAACAGGCCCGGCAGCTGACGAAAGTCCGCTTTGACGTAGGTTTCGTCGTCCATTACCAGGCAATGCGGCTTCGTCAGCATTTCGGTGTACAGCTTCCGGGCTCGCGTCTTCCCCACCATGTTTTGCTTTCGTCGCGGTTAGGAGCCTTCTGAACCTTGTATGTACGCAGGCCCTCCTGCTGCTTGGTCCGCTGGACGAATGAACTTGACAAATTCAGCTTATTGACGACATCCCGGACCGAACTTCTCGGATCACGTCTAAACTGCTTAACTACGCGCTTGTGATCTTTTTCACTGACGGAGCATCCATTTTTGCCGTTCTTCACCTTCCGGTCGATGGTTAGGTTCTCGAAGTATCGTTTTAGTACTCTGCTGACCGTGGATTGGACGATTCCCAGCATCTTACCGATGTCCCGCTGTTACAACTCCGGATTCTCGAAATGAGTGCACAAGATTAATTCACGACGCTCTTTTTCGTTCGACGACATTTTTCCAAATTTACGAAAAATTGACAGTGAAGCATGGCCAACGTGACTATACACTCTTATCTGATTATAAGCGAAAGCTGAAGATATAATTCCTAAAAATTAAATTTCTACAGCGTTTTTTCCGTGATGCAATTTGATGTGACATACCCTTTAGGAGTGTTAACCGTCATGGTGTTTCGTCAAAATTCATCGGATATGCTAAATCATGTACGTTTGAACCATAAAAATTATTCCCTGGTGGTAGAGGAGACTGGGAAGAAGAATTCAGGCTCTGCAGGAGTAAAATGCGGACTTAAAGAAGGTGGTCTCAACTCCCGTTCTAAAATAGTAGTATTCAAATTCAGAGTGCCGAGGAAAATATACCATACTAGTGGTCAATGATTCTATAAATGTACCTCTTTTGTACTAGTAGCTATAATGACCAAACAGAAATATTCAAACAAATCAGCTATTTCATTCAACATTCAAAGAACAGGTAATTTTAAACAGAAAAATTTTTATGTTGGTACAATAATAATGTTGTGAATCATTCTCATGGTGTGCTTTTTTTCAATCGATCTCATATGAAAGAGTAAATTTATCAATATACTAAAATACCACTTCATTCAAAAACAATTATTGTGCACCATGTTTATTTCAAAATTATATTTAATGCAACTTTTAAAATTATGACATCATACTTTTTTATTATAAATATGTCTGTTCTTTTTGATTACAAGAAATAAATATTCGCTCGGTCAATCAAATACTGAAAAACAATTATTCGAATGAATCGAATATTTAAAAATGACCCCACGATTAATCGTCAATTGTCAATAAACGCAAAATTTAGACATCTCTATTTGCAGTCAAATCCCTTTCCACAGTCCTCTGTATATTTATACCGTTTCCCCTCGCGCACTTATTGACGACTCGGTCACACCTTCATTCCACACATCTTGGTCCTGCCATTGGTGTGGATTGCTATGTAGCATAAAAATTAGACCTGCTTTATTTCCAATTCATTTATTTGTAGGGCTCAATCGCATGAGCTTTGCGGAGCCACTAATAGACCTGCTTTGTTTATAAACAAAAATAGTCGCTGTCATTTTTCATCCCCTCTCACATCTTCCATGCCTTATCCTCATACTGTCGAAAACGAACCACCTGTCAATTCCAGCTCCTTGATCAAAACAAAGTATTAAGCGAATTTTTCAGTTTGTTGTCGGCCGTTGCACAAATGTGAATGTTTTATCGCGTTTGTAGTAATAACGTTTTTAAACTTGAATTTTTCTCAATTGTATGCAGAAGAGAACCCAATATGAATCGACGTAAGCGAGAAAAATCTCCAGAAGTTACTTCGAATAAACGTTGTCGTATACAAGAAGACAGCGATAGTGAAAATGAGGCGGTAAAATTTGAAATTGTTTCAGATAATATTAGTTTATTAAATTCTTTATCTTCTAAAGCAGTCCAGTCAATTGCCAGTATCGTCACAATTGAGTCTTCCATCAAACATCGAACATGCTATTATTCATGATATAACTCATAATATTCGAAGCGGTAAAGTTTTGAGAATACAGCTTAAAAATTTTATGTGCCATCGGAATTTGGTAGTAGACTTCAACAAAAGCGCTAATTTGTTGGTGGGTAACAATGGTAGCGGCAAAAGTGCTGTTCTGGCCGCTCTCACGATTGGACTCGGATGTAGCGCTAATATGACCAATCGCAGTAGCAGTGTGAAGCGTAAGTGCGAACGTCTATATAGGGTGATGCGTTTCATTTATTTTTTTTTTAAATTACCAACAGAATTGATCAAACATGGCGAAACCCAGGCTACTATTGAAATCCATCTGGAAAATGACAGCTTTGATGCGTTCGAGCGAAATGTTTATGGGAACAAAATTATTGTGGTTCGCACTATAAATGCTTCCGGTGCCACTAACTATAAACTGAAAAGCGAAAGTGGCAATGTGGTATCAACAAGCCGGAGCGAGCTGCTCAAGTTAATATTGTATCTCAACATCCAGGTAGACAATCCAGTATGCGTGCTGAATCAGGATTTGGCGCGATCATTTCTGAAGGACTCTGACGAGAAGAAACAGTACACTTTGTTTCTGAAGGCAACGCAGATGGATGCAATTATGGCGAAATTGAATGACTGTACGCCAAAGCTCGAGAACGCAAAGCACAATCTAGACTGCAACGAGAAAAATTTGCGTCACAAGATGCGTGAAATCGAAGAGTTGCAGGAAAAGTACAGAAACCTTCAGTCGGTAGAAGAGCTTAAAGAACTAGTTAAAAACGCTCGGATCAAATTAGGTTGGCGTAAAGTTATGAATATGGAAGCGGAATGTACTCAGGTGGAGGATCAATTGCGGGAGAAGTTAGGTACGATGAAGGAGTACATGAATGCAATCCAGAACAGGGAGGCCATAGAGATAGAGATAGAACGTACAGTTCAGCGTTATCGAAACGATATCGACGCAAAGAAAACCACATTCGGGGAAATTAAGGATAAATATGTCCAGGCGAGGCGGGTAGCACAGCAGCTGCTAGAACAGCTCGCCGACAAAAAGCGACAGATAGTAAAAATCAAGGATCGCATGACACGTCAGGAGGAAGATATTAAAAGTTTGGAAGTGGATTTAAAGCAAAGGAGTGAATCGTAAGCGTAAAATATAATATAATATAATTAGTCATGGGGTGTTATTGAAGAGTCTTTTCAGAGGGTTCAATCGTGTTGTCGAGGAAAAGAAACGCAACGAACAGATGATCGTCGAATTGTCGGATAAAAAGCAAGACATTCTAGTTATAATCGAAAACTCGAAACGGGATGTGGACAATCTTCATAACACTTTAAATCAAATCTCTGACGCGAAAGAGGAGAACAATCACAAAAGAGTGGCGAAACAACATGAAAGATGTAAGTTGCTCAAATGTTATTTTCACTCTTTGTTGTTAGTTAAGTACACTTTGGAGGTTTTATATTCGGATAAGTCGTAAAGACAATCGAGACGATAATAATTGCGATCGATCTGTGTAACGGGTTAAAAACTACTGACTCCGGTTTTTTATTTCTATTGTTTCGCACGTCAAACTTTCCCGCTATCCAAAAAAAAAAACAATGGTTGAGTGCTATAAAAGCTCCACCACAATACTCTCCCCAGTTACACCATAAATCTAATTATATGCCCGGATGGGGTAACTATCGAATTCTTGTCCTTAGACGTTGAATCAGTATCAATAAATCCAAAAACAAGCTTAAGGCGGTCGATTGATATACGCTGTGATTTTCCATGAATTTGTACGTCCATAAATTTGTCGTATCTCTTGAGCACTTTGAACGGTCCTTCTTATGGTCGTTGAAGTGGCTTTTTAACAGCATCGATCCGGACAAACACATGAGAGCACTGTTTCAAATCACGATGAACAAACACAGTTGGCTTGCAATGATACTCGGGGTTACGTGGTTGAAGATGGTCTAATGTTGTAATTGCACTAGAAAATCTGCTTGACGAAGTCCCCCTGGATAACGCTCGAATTATTCACCAGGCAAACTCAAGGATTGTCCATACACTAAGTCAGCCACCGAACAGTCCAAGTCGTCCCTGAATGTGTACGAAGGCCCAACATTATCATCGGTAATCGATCGGTCCAATGTTTTGAATCCACTGCCATGATAGTTGCTTTCAATGCTCGGTGCAAACGCTCTACTATGTCATTTGCTTGTGGATGATACACCGTAGTTCGTAGGTGTTTGACTCCCATAATCTGAGCTAATTCTCGGATCAGATTCGATTCAAATTGGCTGCCTTGAGCCACGTTGAGCAAAAAGCACGTGCTACGGTTTCCGCTGTTATGTCAGTCAAAGGAATTGCCTCAGGTCATCGTATAAAACGATCAACGATGGTGAGCATATAGCGACTACCATTGGAAGTCGGCAAAGGACCAACTAAATCCAGATGTACATGGCGGAATCGAGCTTTGGGCACATCGAAACACTGGACTGCTGCTTTCGTATGCCGATGAATTTTTGATTGCTGACATTCGATGCAATTTTTGACATACACACTAACGTCCTTATTCATGGAACGCTATACAAATCTGTCCGAGAGCAATCGACGAGTAGCTCTGATTCCGGGATGTGAAACACCATGAAGATACTGCAACACTCGTTGGCGATGCTACTCCGAAACATAAGGGCGTACTTTCCCAGGAATATAAACGTCACAGTAAAGCGGTTTCAAAGTAAGTGGTGTTTGACGTAATTCCAGTTTTAGTGATGTCTTCGACGCTAACAGTGATTGCAATTCAGTATCTCCATCCTGGTCGACAGCCAACTGTTCATAATCAATAGGTGAAGGAGTCGATATTACCGCCACCCGGGAAAGAGCGTCGGCGACGGTATTATTGCTCCCACTGATGTGCCTAATGTCAGTGGTGAAGTTAGAGATATAATTCAAATTTCTTTGTTCATGTGGCAGACGATTGTTAGAACTAGAACCCATAGCGAACGTAAGGGGTTTGTGGTCAGTGAAGATAATGAACTTTCTCCCCTCCAAAAGGTACCGAAAATACTGTACGGCTCTTTTTGCTGCAGTCAATTCACGTCCAAAGGTCGAGCAGCCGCGTTGCGCGTACCAAAGTTCCTCCGAAAATAAAACCCAAGTGGCCGCCAGCCGCTGTGTTAGAAGCGTCAACCATAAGTGCGAGTGTATTTTTAGTGTCAGGGTAATGTAATAAAGTTGCGTTAGAAAGAGATTGTTTACATTTCATAAAAGCAACCCGTGCCGCATCTGACCAACATATTTTCCTCGTATCATTCTTTTTATTCCCTGGTATTAGTTCTTGAAGATCCACTTGAATGGCGGATGCGTGAGGAATAAATCGTTTGTAGCCATTGATAAGAGCTAAAAATCGTCGCAAATCTTTCACGGTAGTCGGAAGCGGAAAATCGCTCACCGTTTTTACACGGTCTGGTAAAGGTAGGACACCTTTACTACAAACCAGATAACCCAGGAACTCAACTTTTTCTTGGGCAAACTTGCTTTTTTCCAAATTTATAACCAGTCCGTGCTCTCGTAAACGTTCAAAAACTATTCGAATGTGCCGCTTATGCTCGTCGAGGCTTGAAGACGCGATGCAGATATCGTCTATGTACACCACAGCAAATTCCAGGTCACTTAGGAGCTTATGCATGAAGCGCTGGAATGTTTGTCCAGCATTACACATCCCGAACTGCATTCGAGGGAATTCGAACAGTCCAAATGGTGTTATCACTGCAGTTTTTTCGATGTCTTCTTTGTTAACGGGTGGTATGCTCGGATCATATCAAAAGTAGTAAATATTGTATTCCCCTGAAAAGCATACAAAAGGTCCTGTATATGGGGCACAGGGTAGCGATCTGGCACGGATACCTTGTTTAATGCATGGTAAACACCAACGAAATCTTTTCTTCTTTTTTCGGCACACAATGCAAGGGACTTGCCCAACTACTTGACGAAGGGCGACAAACACCGAGATCACACAACAACTTGAATTCTTTTTTAGCAGCATTCACTTTGTCCGGTGACATACGACGAACTTTGAAAGCAATCGGCGGACCTTTAGTTTGAATAAAATGCTTCACGTCATGTTTTACTATGTTTCGAATAGTTTTCGGAACGGATGAGCGAATCCAATAGTAGTCTCACCGAATATTGAAACCGCTGATAAACCTCCACGAGCATGCAATACTGTTTTTCCATCGACGAGGCGACGATTTTTGAGGTCTACTAATAAACCGAAATTGGCCAGAAAATCAGCTCCAATTATAGCTACTCCAACGTCAGCGATTAGAAAATTCCAGCAAAACTTTCTTCGAAGTGCGAGGTCTGTATCGTGAACCATACACTTTGAACCATACACTTTGTTGTGAACCATACACTTTGATGCTACTACCATTAGCAGCGTGAAGTTGAATAGGCATGGGTTTTTTTTTTTATTTTTGTTCTTTTGTAGCAGGCACAATAGACATATCAGAACCGGTGTCAATCAAAAATTTTATGTTACTCGAACGATCATAGATCAGAAAACGGCGACTTTCTGTCACTCCGTTCACCTCCGCCGAAACAGGAGAACGACACATCAGTTTTTTGATTCCGAAAACTTGCAAGGTTGCCGACATCTAGTTGCATTACGTCCGAATTTCTTATGGTACCAGCAAATTTCTTCAAATGGACAAATCACGTACTCTCGAAGCAGAACGGTTTCTCGATGCTGATCTCGTTCTGAGCTTACGAATTTCTGCCGTCAATGAATCAATTTGTTCCTGCAGGTCACTTTGAGGAGACCCTTCTGACTGTTTCGAAGTCGACGCAATTTCCCGTTGCTTCTGTTGATCGGCGAGCGCTGATACCATCGATACATTCGTCGACGATTCGACCATCAGCTAATTTGGTCAGACTTCCATCACAAATAGCGAGAATTGCTTTTATATTTGCTGGCATCCTTTGTAAAAAGAACATTTTCAACAGCTCGTCGTTTAAGTTTAACCCCGTGGCAAACTCCTGCATTTTGGCTAACAAGTGCGCAGGTCGCAGATCGCCCATGTCACATGATCCCAACAATTGCTCCAATTTGCCTTGGGGTGACACCTCAAATCATTTTATGAGGCGATTTTTCAGGGAAAGATATTTGTCTTCTTCGGGAGGATCCGCGACGAGGTCAGATATGTGACAAAGGATGATTTAATCTACTTTTGCGACAATATGATTGAATTTTGTATGGTCTCGCACTACGTGTGCCAAGGCAAACTGAGCCTCTGCTTGGGCAAACCACATGCCGGGATCCGACCGCAAAAAAACAGGTAGTTTTACAGCTACGGACGGTGCCACGGGAACATTTTCTTCAGGCTGATCATGCATTATTCTCGCTGTTAACAATAATAATTGCGATAGATCTGTGTAACAGGTTAAAAACTACCGACTCCGGTTTTTATTTCTATTGTTTCCCACGTCACACTTTCCCGCTATCCAAGGGGTCAAACAATGGTTGAGTGCTCCACCACAACACCAATCCTTCCTTACTTCTGATTTTTTCCAACCTCGATAATTCTTATTTGCATTAACGCAGACGGAAAAAGGACCGAATACCAAAAAGTCAATTTTTGACAAAACAATAAATCCGAGATAACAGCACATCTCGACGTTTCATGCATTTTTAAGTCATTTGGCATCAAACTTTTTTTTTAACAACTAACAACTTCCCAATCAGGATTTATAAAGTTGTCTGACGTTGTGGATAAAATCTTCACGTTCTCCAATATTTCCGACTCCATCAGAACCATTGTGCTTCTGCAGTGCTTCCAATAGTGAATACACTTTTGCACCAATTTCTGTCATCATTGCCCCTCATTACAATGATTATCTTTCTCGATGTGTAATTTAAATAGAGAGGTCAGAGATATAAATGTTTTACAGCGAAATTGTCGTAGCCTTATTCCTAAGGGTGGGTTTAGACTAGTGATATATTCATGTGAAGAAATATGATGGGATTTATAGAAATCGCATCAACCGTTTACACTAGCGTGAACTTCTATAATGAATATATTCATATTTTAGGTGAATTTATTCACCTGAAGTAGAACTGCATCCAACTTTAGTGATTTCTCACCAGTGATGATGTTGGATTAAAGAGGCTTTAAACTTTTCAGTTCATTCGCCTCTAGTCACCAGGGAGAAATTCTCAAGCGTTTATATATGCTGAATTTATTCAAGTTATATATACCTCGAATAAGTGTATCATATTTATTCTCACCCGTTTACATCTATTTTCACGTGAATAAATCCATCTATAGCTATAGATCTCCTTAATGTAAACCCGCCATAAGATGGATAATTCAAATTTTTAATTCATAACTTCGATTGTGATGTTTTTGCTCTGTCCGAAACTTGGCTTCCTTCTCAAAATGATCTCTTACCACGATTTTGATATTATACCCTTGGATCATGATAACCGATACGGGGGTACTATCAATAAGGGATCAATGGGATCATTAAGTGGCACTCATTGTTTAGAGTTGACTTTCCGCCCATTGAAAAGATTGAAGCTGTTGCTTGTCATACAAACATCAGAGGCAAAAACAAGGCAAAGAATTGTGCTCTCTCCTTCCTGAGCCATGGTCGATTTAGGGAGACTTTAACTCTCACGGAACCGCCAGGGGGGAACAATACTCGCTTTGCTCGAAATCACTATCGTTAGATTGCAAGTCGAATGTAATCCAGGATCCCAACGGTAGTGATCACTTACCAATCACAATTTCTATCACTGCTAAAACAATGGAAAGTGGCTTGAAGCTTCACATGGAAGCGAGCAATATTCACATCGATGGATGTTTAGTTTTGTACGGAAAGTTTGTCCCAATTTCGTTCCCGTGCGAAAAATTGTTTTATCTCTGGATAGGTGCAATCTTGATTCTAAGTTTTCGATGGTAGAATTAGAATTGGGCGATCTTGGATCGATATTTAGAAGATCGATCTTTTTCTCTCCGATTTCCGATCTTTCGGATCGATGCTTTGTACTCCAATACATCGCAAAAATCGATCTTTTCTTTTCGATCCTTCCGATCTTTTTGATCGCAAAAAAAAAATCAGTGAACATTGATTTTAATCTCACCAAAAACCACCTGACAATTTTCGTTGGACTTTTTCAAGGTTGTCAAATTGGTGGTCGTAAATTTAGGAGAAGCAGTTTTGTAAGTTTGGTCATTACAAAACAAGCGGTCACAAATTATATTTACACTATCACATTCACTAGGTTGACAGTAAAAATTGTGACGAAATTGGGTGGTGACATCAGGTCCAACTGAAGCGATCTTTTCTAGAACTGGGATTACTGCCAAGATTTCGACTAAATGCAAGACACATGGCACGGTTGAATTTTATGGGATTATGGTCAGCGAAGCTCTGGATGTATATAAGTTGATGAATTTTTGATAATAATTTTTGATTAATTCATTTAATTGAATGAGTCCATGACGGTACAAAATAAATGCGATGGAAAACCCCATTTTTCTGTGCTATAAGTCTTTTTTCTACCTTCATTGCTGATAATCAAAATTAAATGCCTTTGATGTTTGAATACAAATGTGAAATGTTTATTTCAAGTTTAAACAAAGGACAACACATAAAAAAAACATTGCTTGTTGATTTTTTAAAATCAGTTTTTGAAGCATTTTATTATTCCAAATGATTGGAGAAAAGTTTGAGTCATCGCTATTCAAAAACCTGGAAACCCCGCGTTCGACTTAAGTTCGTACAGTCCAATAGTGATGCTATATTGTATACGTAAATTTTTGGAGAAAATGATTTTGTTTCGACTTGATAGATGGGTTGAATTGAATAGTCTACTCTCAGATACACAATATTGATTCCGCAGGGGCAAGGAGACGAATGTTTGTCTTGCGTTGCTTTCTTCAGAAATTCAAATGGCTTACGCTCAACAAAAAACAAATGTCTTCTGTCTTCTCGGGAATAAAGGGAGCTTTGATTGTGTTTCCATAGAGGTCCTTTCGGACAAATTACACTTGTGGTATGCTGTCTCTATTGAATAATATGTTACAGGGTCTTTCAGATTGAACGCTCACGCAAAAAAAATCGAACAGCTCTTTATAAAAATGTTTTTTCGCTCCGTCGATGGTAACACTGCATTCCCCACTTCAGGACGATAATATTCGGCTATTCGTTCAGTCTGATCGGATGGTTTTTAGTGTCAAGATATACAATTTACAAGACGTATTTCTAGTGAAATCGTATTACTCGAGCAACCGAAGCCCTAATGAAACTTCGTCCTCTCATGGTAAGAATTTCAACGTTTCTCGTCGTCGATATTACTTCCTCTGGGGGTATGTGAAGGACCGTTGCTATGTTAATAAGCCACAAAATTTGGAGGAACCTAAAGAAGAAATAACTCGAATTTTCAACAGCATCGAAGTCGTAATGTTAGAGTTGTGCATGAAGAATTTTGTTCACTGTTTAAAACGCTTTATCGAAAAAAAGGGTGATAACATCGAAAATGTCCTAAAATAAGCTTTATTTTCGTTTTTAAAAAATAAAATTCGGTTCACTTTTGTAGAGGTTATTGAAATTTGTTGCGTGAGCGTTTTAATCTGAAAGACCCTGTATATAACTTGCTTTGTGAGAAACATTTGAATTTTTCTCACGGTTATTTGGCAGTAAGTCGGGTCTACTACATGGGCCTCCCCCAGGACTCATGTATAGGCCCCCGTTTGTACAACTTTTACCTAGGCGACATTGACAAATGTCTTGCAGGAAACTGCAGCTTGAGACAACTTGCAAATGAGGGAGTGGTATCTGTCGTAGGATCACGAAATCCGACCCGCAAGGACCCTTACAAAATAGTTTGAGCAGTTTTTCAACGTGGGCCATTGGTCTAGGGATTGAGTTCTTCACGGAGAAAAGAGAGGTGGTCATCTTCTCTAGGAAGCATAGACCAAAAAAACCAAAGTTTCAACTTTTGGGTAAACCAAACATGTATGTCATGGCATACAAGTATCTTTGGGGTCTGGTTCGACTCCAAATGTACTTGGAGGGTCCATATTGAGTATCTGAGTAAAAAAAGCCAACAATTTATAGCCAGCATAAAATGTGCATGCATAAGCACAGAAATCATAACCTAAATGTAGAAATGAAGCGCAGTGATTTTTGACCGTTTCTCGCACAAAACTATCCAACTCGAGTAATTCAGTGCCTTCGCTCCGTATTGCGTTGGCATGTAGAGTAGATAGGGACAATATGACCAGGCGGGGCGAAATGGGCCACCCTTCGTTTGGACTTGTTATTGAACCAATAACACTTATTTTCCAACAATTGTGTTAGAAATACTCTAAAGCAGTCAACAAAATAAATTCTGTACGCTTCATACTGAATTATATGACTCTGCTCTTAATATCAATTCGAACTGGTATTATTTCCACGGATTTATTGCGCTGCTTTGCCGTTTCATGTAAAAGATCAGCTCATTTTTATTGAGCGTAAATGTACGGGGCGAAATGGTCATACCTGTTTGGGGCAGTATGACCAGGTATTTTTCATCATAACCTGTAAATACAGCTGTCAAAATTTGTAAACATAGTTGGGAATAGCTAGATGTGGAACACGTAATTAAAGGGTGTGTCACATCAAATTGCATCACGGAAAAAAACGCTGTAGAATTTCGCCCAGTAGACCGATTCTTTTGAAAATTTTAGACAGTAAAATAAAAACTATTAAACAACTTTTGGCATTTTCTTTTTATTCATACTTCGAGCCCAAGCCCGTATGCTCGCACCTTCCTCTTTACTCCGTCCATAAGGTTCTGTACAACGTCAGGTTGTAGTTTTTTTTTAACAGAAATCCATTTTCTCTTGAAGTCCGCCTTCGATTTGACAACTTTTGGGTTCTTCCGGAAGGCCTGCTTCATAATCGCCCAATATTTCTCTATTGGGCGAAGCTCCGGCGCGTTGGGCGGGTTCATTTCCTTTGGCACGAAGGTGACCCCGTTGGCTTCGTACCACTCCAACACGTCCTTTGAATAGTGGCACGAAGCGAGATCCGACCAGAAGATGGTCGGGCCCTCGTGCTGCTTCAATAGTGGTAGTAAGCGCTTCTGTAGGCACTCCTTAAGGTAAACCTGCCCGTTTACCGTGCCGGTCATCACGAAGGGGGCGCTCCGCTTTCCGCAAGAGCAGATCGCTTGCTACACCATGTACTTTTTGGCAAACTTGAATGGTTTCTGCTTGCGAATCTCCTCCGGAACGCTGAATTTGTCCTCTGCGGAGAAGAACAACAGGCCCGGCAGCTGACGAAAGTCTGCTTTGACGTAGGTTTCGTCGTCAATTACCAGGCAATGCGGCTTCGTCAGCATTTCGGTGTACAGCTTCCGGGCTCGCGTCTTCCCCACCATGTTTTGCCTTTCGTCGCGGTTAGGAGCCTTCTGAACCTTGTATGTACGCAGGCCCTCCCGCTGCTTGGTCCGCTGGACGAATGAACTTGACAAATTCAGCTTATTGGCGACATCCCGGACCGAACTTCTCGGATCACGTCTGAATTGCTTAACTACGCGCTTGTGATCTTTTTCACTGACGAAGCATCCATTTTTTCCGTTCTTCACCTTCCGGTCGATGGTTAGGTTCTCGAAGTATCGTTTTAGTACTCTGCTGACCGTGGATTGGACGATTCCCAGCATCTTACCGATGTCCCGATGTGACAACTCCGGATTCTCGAAATGAGTGCACAGGATTAATTCACGACGCTCTTTTTCGTTCGACGACATTTTTCCAAATTTACGAAAAATTGACAGTGAAGCATGGCCAACGTGATCTATACACTCTTATCTGATTATAAGCGAAAGCTGAAGATATAATTCCTAAAAATTAAATTTCTACAGCGTTTTTTCCGTGATGCAATTTGATGTGACACACCCTTTATACCGATCCGATCGTAAGAAGTGGTCACAGACCAGTTTGAACGCGGAAATCGTAGCAGTGAAGAGTGGTAAGTCAGTGCGACATGCAGCCTTAGTGCATTGTGTCCCGGTTAAACGTTATTTACGTTGTGCAGATCTTTGCAGCTCCAGCTGTTCGTATAATTTAGTAATGTTTTTTACGACGGAGCATGAGAATGAGCTTGTAGATTATATTCTCTCTATGGATCAACGGTTCTACGGGGTTATGACAAAAGAAATCCGGAGGCGACCGAAAGAAATGGTACTTATCACCCTTTCAATAGCCAAAAGCAATTAACCGGAATAGATTAGTTGGCTGGTTTTGGAAAGCGCCGCCCACAACTCTCACTTCGGACACCAGTAGCAACTTCCGCCGCCAGGGCACAAGGATACAATAGCGTTGCAGTCGGGAAAGCAGAAATGCAACATTCCACCAGTAAGGCAATTTAACGTCGATGAGACATCAGTGATTCCAGTAACTATCTTTTATCGATAGGAGAAAGAAGTAAACTAAAAATTATTATCTTCATTCAACAGGTGCAAACCAAAAATTCCAAAATCATAGCAATGTGGGGAAAAAGGTAGATGAACGCTGGGTGCTGAGCACGGAATAACGATTATAGAATCTCCCACACTATGTTGCTACTGTGGGACAAAATTCAGCTCATCCACGGACGGCGACTGACCGCACAGATATGCTATGTTCCTGCTTTGAGTAACGTAAAATTGCAGTCCAATCACTTTGATCACATTGTTATTCTTTGTACATAAAACTGAATGAAATCCAATGAAATATACGTGATAGTTGCAAAATAGAATAAACTTTCCTTTTATGAACTTGTTACGTTATTTTCTAGCGAAAACATACTTAAAAAATTTAATCAACTAACATGGTCATATTGCCCCGCATGGTGGACCATTTTGCCCGGTAATGCTCTCGATCGAATAAAAAGGAACACTTTTTCAAAAGTGTAAATTTTCCACATAAATCTTTTTCAAAGCGTATCTTCGGATCCTCATCCGGTGTAAAGCTATGCACCTATTGGTGATCGTGAATTTCAAGCAGCAAAATTTTCACTCTGGATTCATGAATTCATTTCTCTGCAGGTTTATCCTTATTCGTTGATTCAAAACCGTGTTTGTTTTCCTGACTTTATCAATTTCTCTGTGTATTTTGATCTCTCCATGAATCAGGAAATCCATGGAATTTTAGATTATCATCAATCGGAGATTGTTCCAACGTTCTTCGATGCAAAGTATGGGCGTATCAATTGCGATAATGTGTAGTTTACTGATGGGTCCTCTATGAACAAGTCCACAGGATTTGGAGTGTTTAGTGAAATTTTTAGCACCTCCCACAGTCTTCAGTTCCCTTGCTCAGTTCCCTGCTGAATAGGCAGCG
Organism: Toxorhynchites rutilus septentrionalis; assembly: GCF_029784135.1. Classification (NCBI taxonomy): domain Eukaryota; kingdom Metazoa; phylum Arthropoda; class Insecta; order Diptera; family Culicidae; genus Toxorhynchites; species Toxorhynchites rutilus. Next base: position 265,146,651 of record NC_073746.1, on the reverse strand, counting down.
ATACACTGGGCGTTGGGCAGCGTCGCCTCACGATCTGTTGAACACTCCGTTGAGGCTATTCGTTCAGTGAGGCCGGACAAGCACTCGCCGTACTTCTTTGAGAAGATACGAAAAAATTTAAGTGCTTTATCCAGACGCTGTTATGTCATCACCTTGGGTCCCATCATATTACTCAATTCCGGATATTGAGAGGGCTGACTCATTAGCGAAGGTGGGTGCAGTATTTATCAGCGTCAAATCACCTCCAATTAATTTTAATTAATTGATTCTAATGAAAATAATTTATTTCAATAAATTTTAATTGGCAGCACAAAAGGAACGAAGATGAATTGGGCCGGTGGCTTCACTCAATTATCCCTAAGGTTAGCCTCAAACCATGGTTCAAAAGTCTGGTCTTTATTCGCACCTACTCCCGACTCATGTCCAATCACTGTTCGTTAGACGCGCTACTCTTTCGTATAAATCTTTCCGGTTACAATCTCTGCGTTTGTGGCCAATGTTTCCACGATATCGAACACGTAGGTGTATCTTGTCGAATTTAAAAAAACTTCCTCTGAACCCGAGGAAAACAGCCCAATGTGCCGGTGAGAGATGTTTTGACTCGGTTTAACCTTGATTACATGTCCCAAATATATGTTTTACTTAAAACTATCGTTCTTCGTTTACGAATGTCCTCATATCTATTTATTTGTCGACATCTTTGACCCAAAATCACACAGATTGGTTACGGACACTTAATACTATTCTTAAAAACTAGTCTGTTAACTTTAAAATAAAAATGTGTACCTTTTCCTGAAGAAAATATGTCACCCTTCTATACTCGAGTCGACCACGAGTATTACGTTTCCCACCTTATTAACCCTAGAATTGAAGAAATATGTTTATACATAGTATAGTCATAAATACTGATACATGGGTAAACGTATTCTAAACGCAAACAGTAATAGACGTATATAATTCTTCTCTTCAGGTATTTGACAGTTGTTACCTTTAGTTCATTATTGCGTTATAAATTTGTAGACATTACAGTTTTTCCCTCGTGGAGTCTTCGAATAGCGAACACAAAATTTCCAATGTTATCAGATCCGATTTGGGATGTTTTTACGCAACTAGTAAATGCAAATCGATTTTTATTCATGAAAATCACATGTAATCGATACGAGTTTGGGTTTGTTGAAAAGACCCAAGTCTCTAGTTGCTAATACTACCATAAGGCGTTGGAATTATTCAAATTTTTATGTTTTTTTAACGATTTTCCTCAAAGAGAAATTATGATCATGGTTTGACCACCTCTGAGCATGGTTTGTCCAAAAAAAATCATGGTTTGTCCGGTTTTAGAAATCACCATTTTTGAATGAAAACATTCGAACTCTCAAGTAGATGTTGCATTTATCATTGCTTGAGTTTACTGTCATCATATTAATCCATTCATAATTCAAGGTTTCTTCAGAATATTGCCTTTTCTTGGGCATTTTAAAAGTGTTACCCTCAACACACTCAACACAGAGAAACTTTACTTCTGCTACGCGCGAAGGACACAATAAACAAACTGCAGCGCGCCAAGCGGTTGTCATAGAAATCATGTGGACAAAACAACATTATTGAATTGGACAACTCATGATCAGAATTGAGTTCATCAAAATGCGTTAATTTAATGGTTCAACTATGTAAATCTGATACAAATGGTGTGCAAGCATGATGTTTACAATATTTGTACGTGTTATAATCCAGAAAAGGTCTGAATACGTGCCAAATAATCACCTGGTGATTGATTAAAAATTAGCTCGAATGAGGGGCGCATTGACACCAATAGAAGGTGCATTTTATAATCCTTTAAAACATGTGATTCCGTAAAAGTATACTATAAAACTCCTGTAAATCATGAAAAAGACAATTTTATTTATATGTTTTGAAACATTCGAATACCTGATTTGACAAAGGTGTGCTGGATTAGAGCATTCAAAAAAGTGGACAAACCATGATCATATTTTCGACTGGACAAACCAAAATCATTTACCTTATCTATATGTGTGTTTGCAATTACAATTGCCCTGATGGTAAGATAAGCACTTTTTTTTAGCATTTGTTTCATGTATGAAAATATTTCAATAAATAGATAAATACTTTTTGATTGAATTTATGATACACGCATATGGTTTAGTATTGTGTTCTGTTTTCGTTTGTATTCATAATTATATATTTGAATGAATACATCTGTGGTTTTGTTACTAAGTTTTTTTATTTCTGTATGTTTTAAGCGCACCAAAAAGCAAATTTCGTGTATAATATTTTAGACTTTTAGACTTTTGAATGAGGTGTTGTTCAGTGTGTTGTGAATGAGATATGTCATACAACGCGGAACGATTTTGAATGCGATTTTAAACTAGTGACGGAGGTTCGATGAAATGATCCATCGCGTCGGTTTTCATACCATTTGGTCCCAAAAAGTCCCAAAAGGTCGATTTTTGGCCAAACATTTTTTTTCTAGATGACACCAGATCTCGACGTTTCATGCATTTTTAAGTCATTTGGCATCGAAAAAAAATCGATTTTCCAAATTCTTTTACTCTCCCCTAGGAAGATTTTCGAGGATCAAAAAAATCAAAACTTTGAGCGCTTTGAGGCACCCCTAAATCATGTCCGATTGAGCTGAAATTTTGCACAGGTCATTTTTTTGGACCAATAAACAAAATGTACACGGTCGGTTTTTGAAATTTGACATGACCATTTTCGCTGCCACCCTAATCTATATATATATATATAAAAATCTCGTGTCACGATATTCGTGGTCGAACTCCTTCGAAACTGCTCGACCGATTTTCATAAAATTATGCTCAATAAAGTTGGTAAGGATGAGAATAGGTCGTAAACTATATATGATACCGCTAGGATACCGATTACCGTATGTTTAACCTCGAATAGGGTTGCCCTATGTAGAAAACAAAAATTTTCTGAATATTTTTTTGTATTTTTTCTTCCTAAATTTGTTATAAAAATGCTTGTAACCTTCAATGTTCACTGCCATCACCTATTTTTAATAGCGATTTTAGTATTTTGGTATAAACTGTGTCCAAATAACTGACCCGTAGTTTTCCAAACAGAACAAATATATATTTACGTTGTTCAATGACAGATGGCTACGTCCGCTTCTTCGAACTATCATCCACACATGCTCCAGTACCATCAGTTCGGCTAAAACCAGGTGCATCGTCGGCGAACTGGAAGCCTTTTTGAATGAGCACAATCAATTATTTAAATTTTTCATATCATACATGCTCGGATTCCAAGGTGACAACCAATCATCAATTCTGATAAAACAACTGGAGAACATGTGTGTAGATGCGCATGTTGTTGAAGACTTTGCTGGAATCCTGCTAGAAGACTGCACAGCGACTCGTAATCGTGTAATTCGAAGGAGAAACAATAATCTGGAGTTCGTCTTTGGCACACATCTTCTTCAATGATATTAACGTTCCTAAAGTTCCTTACGTTCGCCATCTAATCGTAGAATTACTTGCGAACGGTAGAGAGGTAGAGAGCAAACGACTGCGATTCCTACGACACAATAAACAGTGAGGAAAAATACATTCACTTGCGATACGCTATCATGAGCAACGCCGACCCTGCCTTTGCTATTACCATCACCTTTGTTCAAACAAAAAATGAAGTCTTCGATGACCAGTTACAACATCAACTCGATCGCCATATTATATAATCGGGCTGTGCAAATATGGCAACCTTTAAACGCATTTCGATATAGATATCATTGAGCTTCGTGTTTCGTGTTCCGTGCGAAAAAGGAAGCGAAATTCCGGGTGAAATAAACACGCTTTCAAAACAACAATTATAATGAAAATAGCCCTACCGAAAAAAAAACGAAAATATGTTCTAATATGAGTTTTATGTAACAGAATAACACATGCTCTGCAAATGGGGAAAAATCTTGAACGAGAATTATCTCTGATAATGATTTCATATTATGAATAAAGTTTTTGCAGAAGTGCAAGGAGATTTATAGAAAAATAATTAAGTTAGCATCAGGACTATGTCCCTATAGTATGTAAACAAGATCGAGTAATAATTTCCATTCAATTTTTAACAATTTAAAATTATTTTCGAGTCTGCTAATGATGGATTATAAGTGACTGTACGATACTATCACCACAAACATGATTCATGGCCCGATGTTGATCTAAAACTTTTATCGCCTTGATGAAAAATGTACAAAGCGTTTTCCCAAAGAGTTCACCAAGGACACGAACGCAAGCGTAGGCGGATGTCCAATATATCAACGAAGAAGTACTGATAATGGCGGACAACTATTCACAAAAATCAACAACACAGCATTGACATTCACAATCGTTGGGTAGTACCACACTCGCCTCAGCTGAGAAAAACATTCAATGCTCATACTAATGTTGAGTTCTGCAAATCGATGAAGAGCAATAAATACAATTGCAAGTTCGTGGACAAATGAAGCAATATGGCTGTTTTTCAAATTCATAATACCGATGTGAATTCTCCTCGATTAAATAACGACGGAATAATGCGCTACCAAATTCGTCGGTACATCACCTCCAATGAAGTTGTCTGGCGTATCTTTGGTTCTCCAATTTATAAACGGGTTCTAGCAGTTGACAACAGCAAACGTATATTTTTCATCAAATAATGTTTATTGTTTATGGCAAAACAACGTTTGCCGGGTCAGCTAGTATATATATATATATATATATATATATATATATATATATATATATATATATATATATATATATATATATATATATATATATATATATATATATATATATATATATATATATATGTCACGATGTTCGTGGTCGAACTCCTCTGAAACGGGTCGACCGATTTTGATGAAATTATGCACAATAAACTAGGTAGACATGAGAATAGGTCATAAACTAATACAGGGTTTTCCAACTTTAAATTCCGAAAGTAAATTGAAATAAAACACACTTAGAATTCGAATTTCGATGAAACTTTTATTTTAAATTAATGTTTGGTTTACGCCATTATGTGTGAAATACAACATCATTCAAATGTCCACCTAGGGCTTCCTCGCACACCTTGATCCGGAACAGGTAATTTTCGATGACTTTTCGGCACATATGGAGCGGTATCTCGGTCATAACTTCACGAATGTTGTCTTTCAAATGTTCAAGAGTTTGCGGAGAGTTGGCATAGACACGGTCTTTCGCATAACCCCACAAAAAAAGTCTAGCGGGTTCAAATCGCATGATCTGGACGGCCAATTGGCATCACCAAAACGCGAAATTATGCGTCCCTTAAATTTCGTTCGCAATATGGCCATGTTCGGTCGTGTTGTGTGGCACGTGGCGCCGTTCTGCTGAAACCACATGTCATCCGTATCCATATCTTCAATTTGTGGCAAAAAAAAAATCGGTTAACATGCGGCCATAGCGCTCACCATTCACAGTTACCGTCTCGCCGTCCTCATTTTCAAAGAAATACGGCCCGATGACTCCACCAGACCATAATGCGCACCAAACAGTGACTTTTGGCGGATGCAATGGCCTCTCAACAATCACGTGTGGATTTTCAGAGAATTTGATGCGAAAATTCAGCATTTTGCTGCTGTTGTTCGTTCACCCAATCGACGTATGCCCGACGCATTCCATGATCACCACGCTCTAGTTTTTGTACCAGTTGGACTTTATATGGATGTAGGTGCAAGTCCAAATGCAAAATTCGCCACAATGATGTGTTTGACAAGCCCAATTGCTGAGCACGCCGTGGAATCGAAATATTCGGGTTATCCTCCACACTGGCAGCAACGGCAGCAATATTTTCGGCCGAACGCACATTACGATGATGCACAGGTCTCACAATATCCGCTACGGATCCAGTTTATTCGAATTTACGCACTACATTAGCGATTATGTGCTCTGTAGGCGACCATGACGACCAAAATCCGTCCGTAATGCTCGAAAAACATTTGCCGGTTTTTCATCATTTTTATAGTATAATTTAACAAAATTAACACGTTGTGCGATGCTAAAACGATCCATATTGTAAAATGGCAGACATTCAACTAACGATATGACGCTTTGGTTGACAGCTATGTCAAACGGTTGTCAGCGCAGGCCTGTATACTTTCGGAAGCCCGAAATGGAAAACCCTGTATAATACCGCTAGAGTATCGATTACCATATAGTCGGGGTTCTGTCAAAACGAACCAAGCGAAATTCAAATTTGAGTTACTTACACCACTGGATGCATAAAATAATAATCTATCAACTGTAAAATGACCATGTCATTCGGACAATTGACAACAGCTCCAAAACAAAAATTCTGTGTAGCAGACTGTAAAAAACGAAATTGCATTCAACCAAAGCGAACCATACACCCACAATATGGCGTCGGACGATAGTGATCGTTTTCTCCAAGAAGGCAGCTCCGAATTTTCAACAGATTTTTCTGTTTCGGACGGCTCCTGGAATCAGATGTCGTCGGGATCTGGTAAGTTAGACAGCCAAAGGGCTGCCATAAAGTGTAGAAGCGCTGATCTGCATTTTTCAAAATTGCGTTCAACCACAACGAACATTTTTTGCATTCTTTTTTTATCCCTTTTTTTATGTTAGGCTCATTAGCATTTTAGCTGTAACAGAGCCGAATTATAATCGTGTTCATGTCACATGTTTATCATATCTATAATTAGCACATTACACAGTTGCCATTTTTCGGCGTTAGAGTATTCCCTTCTATACCATTGCATATGGTACACATTTACACAGTAGCCATTTAGGCGTAAGAGTTTTCCTTCTGTTTTTCCATTATCCAGTTAGACCGGACAGCGAACACAGTTGATTGATCATTGTTGAGTTATTTATAGAACAGCAGCCCGATGTGTCTTGCAGAGCAGAGCAGTTGTACAGATGAATCGATCTTATTTCGACCGTGGATCGATCTCCGTCGCTGATGATTGTTGCGTGGACGTAGCTATTCTGCAACAACACAAAGATGGTCAATGAGGGCCCTGAGAATGCATTCTTAAATCAATTTATTTTCATTTATTAAGATATTAGTTTGTTAAAAACAGCAAATGTGAGTCAATATATATATATAATACTAATGTGTTGTGTAATGATATTATCTTAGTCAGCATGTACTTGGTTCGCTCTGGCTGCAAAGAGTACGAAGTTTTGTGTGTCTAACAGCAACGAAATTTAGTTTTTTTTTCATTTTCATAAAGGTTCTGAATCAGAAATTGACGAAGATGTGTGCTTACAGCATTAAAAGGGTATTATGTTTGACATCCTGTTTGTAATACGTGAGCGATAAAATGATAGTTTTGATCAGACACAGTCAATCAAAGGGAGCCCAAACTTCAAATTGAAATATAACAAAATAAAATTTTTGGCGCTTGGTTCGTTTTGGAAGAACCCCGACAATATATTAAATGAGGGGCTTAGAATGCAAGGGGTGTATATGACTTGATCGATTTCTCTTCATCAACTTTGTATTTAGTTAATAACTCAACTGCAAAATCGTTCCAATATGAGTTTGCTATACCATCCGATATATGAGGTTCTGACCTTTCTTCAAGATTGTCAAATACAGCTGGGAATGAATTTGCAGCTAATTATGACCAAAAGAGAGAGAGTCGATGTAGAGAAAGCGATCAAATCACTTACACCCCTTTCATTCTAAGCCCCTCAAATAAGACTTGATCTATGCAATTTTTTTTCAAAATTTTTTCCTTCCTCTTTTAATTATACATATAACTGCAATTTGAACCTCCATCCTTATTTTTAAACGCGATTTTGGAATTTTTTCATAAACAATATTCAAATCATTTAACTGTCGTTCGTTTTTCAAGCAGAAAGAATCTATTTACGTTGATAAATGACAGATGGCGCTACATCTGCTTCATCGAACTTTAATCCATACATGCGCAAGTAACCTCTATTCGTCTGAAGCCAGGTGCATCACCTGCGAGCTGGAAGCCTTTTTGAATGAGCATAATGAATTATTGAAATACTTTCTAGTCAAACTTGCTAGAGCCATAAATGACAATCACGCTATTATCATCAAACCTGATAGAATACCAGCTGGAGAGTAGAGTAGAGCATGTGGGTAGATTCAATGCGCAAGCGTTGCTGGAATTATAGTAGACGATTGCACTGTGACGCGAGAAATTGTGATTCGAAGAAAAAACAAGAAGTGGGTTATATCTATGGTATAACCGCAAGGGTGACGTAAGACTATCGTTGATTTAGAGATCATTTGTTTGAAGTTGAATCTAAATCCATTCTGAATGAATGAATAAATGAATATTTGGGGGACTTCGAAAACGAGAGCGTTACGTTGGAGGCACAAGGTTTTATGCATCCAATATAGGATACGAAAAACCTTGTTCTGAAGAATAATCTTCAGAAGCTTTCCTGCTAACTGCACTTGATTGACAAATCACAAAACCAAATGTATTACATGGATATTTTATGGATAGAAAACATAAAAATAAACTTTTTCACATGAATGTATTTTTAAATTCCCAGAGGAACTGGCAGATTATTTTCAGTATTGATTAGATATTTCCACATTTTCCTCGATAATGGAAGCCCACCAGTGGTTAATGCTAATTCGATAACCACCTGTTAATAGCACTTGATTGAAAAATATTTGGTCACAGTGTTACATGGATAGAAAACATTAAAATAAACTCTTTCACATGAATGTATTTTTAAATTCTCAGAGGAACTGGCAGGCTGATTATTTTCCGGATCTTTCTCGATGCTGAATGGCATCCAAACGGAAAGAATTCCGTGCGTGTATGTGTGTGTAGCGACTGCTTCGATGGTCACCTTCTCTTCTGCTGAAGGATCGGCTTCTCTGTACTCTCTCACAGTTTCAAACAAACTGCTTGCGTTTGTTTGCGGGCAGATCTCGATCCTTCGCCGTCCAGCACCATCAGCATCGATGTTGTCTTGTCGATGTCCTCACGAAAAATGAATGCGTCTCACCACCAGAATATCGCTTAAGTATGCTTTTTGTGCGTGATTGAATCGAGAGAAGGCGTGGTTTCGATGCAAATTGCCATCGGCAAACTAAAGGGGAATGAACTCTCTGAGCTCGGAACATTCGGCGACTGAGCAATAATCGATTGCGTGCGCATACAATATTTGATACGGAAATATCCTACTGACGGGGAAGAATAATCTTCAGAAGCTTAACAAGATAGCTTCTGAAGATTATTGCGATTCTGAAGATTATAGCTATTTAGAGATTATACGATTGATTGAAAAATCACAAAACCAAATGTATTTGGTCACAGTGTTACATGGATAGAAAACATCAAAGTAAACTCTTTCACATGAATGTATTTTTAAAATCCCAGAGGAACTGGCATTCCCACATTTCCCTCGATACTGGAAGCCCACCAATGGTTAATGCTAACTCGATAACCACCTGTTAATAGCATTTGATTGAAACATATTTGATCACAGTGTTACATGGACAGAAAACATTAAAATAAGCTCTTTCACATGAATGTATTTTTAAATTCCCAGAGGAACTGGCAGATTATTTTCCGGATCTTTCTCGATGCTGAATGGCATCCAAACGGAAAGAATTTCGCGTGTGTATATGTGTGTGTAGCGGCTGCTTCGAGATCTTCCCGGGGAACTGTTTGTGGCATCACTCTCCTCCAGATGGATTCCCTTATGGCCTAAGGTGCACAAACAGGCTCTTGGTGACACCGTTTATCCGCGCTTTCATGATAAACGAAGAGCTTCACCACAACAGCGACAACATGCTCCAATCGCTGTTCAATTAGAACTGAGTGGATTTCCGAGCGGCGCTCGCTTATATACCGATTCGTGATTTCAATAGCCTGTTTTGAAAGCAATTTTAAGACTATTGAAACAAGTTTTTGGATCAAAAAGTAACAAGTACAGAACGCGTAGACATTTTATCTTTCGAATGAAGTGTTTATCATATCATTTCGTTCAGTTGTTTAGGAGCTATTAACGCTCAAAATCTTGGTCTCCGGCGTAACGCTTTCGTTTTCGAAACTTTGATTTTACACCCCGGTATAGAAATGAAAGACGTAGTCCTACGTCAAAACAATAATCTAGAATTGATCGTTGACACACACGAATGACTGCGATTCCTAGGACACAACCAACAAAAGTGGCGAGGAAGGATATATTACCTTGCGAGACGCTATCATGAGCAAAGCCGATACAGTCTTTGCTATTGCTAGGATAAAACGCAATGCATTGTCATGACATTTCAGCCCGTGAGTTCAAAGAAAAAAATGAAATTCGGTCGGATTCGGCCCCAGCCATTGTTGGAAGTATTCGGTTGAATAGAAAAAGCGAGGATTACCTCATACACACATTTTCAGTTCGCTTTGCCCACAAAATAAGCCCTGAGGAAATCGGTAGTGTAACTGCCTCAGAAATTCCAGATCTGTCTACTGATAAACTACTCACCCGTATTTTTTAATATAGAATAAAAGTTGTATAACATCGATTTTATTTTTCCAGCCAGAACGGAAGCCCAGCTGCGTCAGTTCGAAAGTTCGTCCCGTGATAATCTGTCGGTGTTTGGACAGAATATGCCGGCTTTTGTAGCCAAAATAAAGGAACTGCACAAGCAGGGCCGATTTACGGAGCTACCGCGTGGTCCCCTCGGACAGTACATTAAGGTAAAGGATAAAAAGTGGACCGCTATGATCGAGACAGTGATCTCTCCCGGAATGCTAACTGCCTTCTATGTTAATTCGGACGCTGATCGGAACACGATGAACCAGCTCATTCAGCGGGAGTTCCCAGAAATGCGTGGGCGTACGATAATCACCAGCAGATTTCACAAGCAAGTGTACGACGTTTGTGAAGGCAGCGTCGGGGAGATTCGGAACGCTCATTCACTGATGAATCTGATCAGTGTGAGCGATCCAGTGGTTATGAATTGCTTGATCGATCAGGTGAGAATCGAAACTATTCTGGCGGTGGAGGAGCAAAATCTGGCTATTCACCTTACCAGTCAGTCAGAAAATGTGCCGAGAAATCTTCAAAAAGTAGTCGTAATGGAACCGTTCTCGGAGTTTTTCCCCATGCCGAACTACAGAAGTTACGGATTGCAGAAACGGAATGCGCGTTATCTTCAGGTATTTGCGTAACACTTCACTTTTTTGTTCTCATTTAATTTTACTTTTATTGTAGGTTAATTTATCCGAACTAAAGAAGCAAACCGAAGCCCGGATGGTACACTTGGACGAAGAGCTAAAGGTACTAAATCAACATATCGAGCAAGAAACTCGTAAACAAAATGAGAAACAACGAGCCCTGAATGATAGACAAAGGCAACTTGCCAAACAACAGCAAGAGTTGAATTCACTCGAGGTGAGAATCAACGAACTGAAAGCGATTGAGTATCCAGCCGAGTCAGAGGATGTTACTTTGCAAAACGAGCTGGAAGAGCTGAAAGCCTCACAAATAAAACTAGCAGAAGAAGTTACCAGGGGTACAGAAAACATGGAATCATTTATGCGCGAGATATCGGCTCAAGATCGCAATGTTCAGGAGAAAAAGGAACATATGAGTCAGATCGAAAGAGAGCTGCAGGTCCTGCAGGAACAAATCGACGGTGAGCAGCAGAAACGACACGACATGCAGACGAATTCTAAGACAAAACAGCAGCAGCTGGATCGACTTCGACAGGAAGTGCAATCTCTGCAGGCGAATCGCAATGAATTGAAGCAGGGACTCGAAAATTCTACACAGGAGGCGCGAGAAGTAGGTGATCGTGTGGAGGTAACAGAAACGCACGATCAACTTAAGAAAACTATTTCCTCGACAGAAAATAAAATAAAGTAAGTATTTTATAATAAATATAGCTTGGAATTAGTTTCGTCATAATGAATTTTCACATTACAGGCATATCAATTCCAACAACGATGACATTAATGACGTCAAATCGGTGCTGGAAAATAAGATTATGAAAATGAACACTGCACAGCAGTCTACAGTTTCTTTGAAGAAAGTTATCAAAGTTCTACAGAACTCGAGATCGGCTCGATACGCCTATCTCCACAAGCTGAAATCACACATGTCCTTGCGTGTGAAGCACAAATTTAATGTGAGTAACAAAAAAAAATATTTTACCCGAAATTGTTCACACATTTGTTTGTTTTTCATTCTTTCCAGTCTGTGATGCATTTGCGTGGCTTTGTGGGAGAAATAGTCATGGACACGAAGAAAAGCACTTTGTCGCTGTCGGTGGTTCCACGTGACAAAAATGTAACCAACGCTGTTTCCAGCACGAAGTCACTGTCCGGTGGAGAGCGCTCGTATTCAACGGTGGCTCTCCTGATCGCACTGTGGTCCTGTGTCGATACGCCTTTCTATTTTCTAGACGAGTATGATGTTTTCACTGACCAGGTTAATCGACACATGATGACGATGCTGTTGTTGAATGAGACGAAGAAGAGACCCGATCGACAGTTTTGTTTTCTCACCCCGCAAGATATGAGCAACATTCAGGCGAACAATGAATTGACGATTCATCGGTAGGGAAGCATTCATGTTTTTTTTTCGTGGTTTAGTTATGTTTACACTTGCTTTTTTCAGTATGGCTGACCCGGATCGATGTTAAATGATCTGTGGTGAAAACGTGGATACGACTCGTATTATCTTTGATGTTCAGTTTGAATTTCTTCCGAATTTTCCAAAAATGTGTACCTGAAGTGTACTTCTATACATAAACACCATTGAATTTGTTAAACGATGACATTGTAAGGGATTTTTTCTTAAGAGATCAAAGAAATTCCCTCCAATCTATGGGCCCTATTATGTAAATCAAATCGACCATCACTATCACTATTACATCGAGCAAAACATCGTACATATTTTTTAATCAAGATAATCTTATCGAGTCGAGTTCTTGCTCGAACTTCATGTATTGTAAATTGCATATAATTGAGCGTTTCCAAAAGAAAATATCAGAGATTACAAACTAATTCTCTAAATGTAGGGCCCTATTATAGAAATCGAGGCGATAAGAATTTTGCTCGTTAGCTCTATTTTACTATCATAGAAATCGAGCAATTCGATAGCACCGAGAGAGTGATAGCTATCGATGCAAGTATCAGAACTTTTCGAGTTGTTTGGTTCACTTATTGCATATCTTCAGAGAACTATTTTGTTTTGACTTGCATCCCTTTGGGAAACATTTCAGAAACGCTTCAACATATGCAATTTGCAACACATGTTTGTTTGTTTTGATCAGCATTTGTTTTACGGTGCTGCCAGAATAGTCTATACAAAGTAAGTGTTCAATTCAGCATTATTTATATTAATCATGTTATAACTTACAATGCAGAATTTACTTCCAGCGCATATTTCAGTGGCTGAAAATGAGTGGCAGAAGAAAAAAAACTAAATCACCACCAGTTTGAACGGCTCCTTGAAACAATGGAAGCGAATGTAGACATTGCTCGAGGTTTTTCTGGAGGCAGTTCTAATAAAAAAGTTGCAGGAATTCAGAGAGAAGCTTAATGCACTGAGACCACCAATGCATCTAGGTTCAGAATGGCAGAAAGTAAGTATTTCTTTTACGATACACACAACTTCCATAAGTAAATTTTATCATACTCTTTGAATTTCTTTCAACCGAATTTCTACCTAAAAATTGCTTACTTCTACTAGCATACATTAGTACGTTATTTTTGGCAGCAATTTTCTTTTTTATTGCTATCAAGCCCCGGGCAAGGGGATATGATCCGCGAGTCAAGATGTGCTACAAATTTAGCTGTCATTGCCAAACCTATCAAATTACTCGGCGAACTCAAGGCAAATCTATGGAACAAGGTGCGCCCATTCGCTAACTAAAAAAAGAATTGTTTTTTGAAAAAAAAATTTATGTGAAATGTAATGATCATGATGATCACAAGGGTCTGAATGATAATATAAAACGTAGAACCCTAGGTTGATCACTTGAAATGTAGTATTATATTATAATGTAAACCAACTTAAGAAATTGAAAGAATTTAAGTGAAATAAAAGGGTTTGAATGAATTCTGCATTATTTCAATAATTTCAGTTGTATTTAGCTGCTGCTCATGCTTTATTCGAAAATTTGCGTTTTGCGTGCGGAAAAAATGAAGCGTTTGCCGAATAAAACGTTCTATTGAATAGACTTCACAAACCGTGCACAAATCTAATCCACAATTTATACTATGCAGCACCATTCACAGAATGACAATCGAAAATTCGAACCGGATCAGTTGTGTGACGACATCACTCGAAACGAAACAAATTTTTAGCTTTACTTTTCAGCCGAAGAACACAGCTATCACCGCACTAAAATACCTTCTTTACATCTGGCTTAAAACGCACGTAAACGTAAACGTCATATTTAACTCGAAACAATCGTTAAATTCGTGAAAATTTAAAGAAGGTAGTTTTGAAATCTTATAAATAGTATGTAGATTTTTAAGTTATTCGATTACTTAAAACACGTAGTCCTGACGCTTACTTAGCCATTTGGTTGTATATTTCCAAATATTTTACAACACAATAATCACAAAAACTCACCATTATAATATAAAATCAGCATCAAACACAATTTCAGTTTCATATTATTTCACAATTTTCGAGGAAACGTATTACTCTATTACATAGAATACATATTGAATACAGAAAAGTAAATTTTCATTCATTATTTTTTGTTCTAGAAGTGTGTTAATTTCGTCCTTAATTTCGTTTTCCAAATGGCGCAAATCATTATGGTGCCTTCAACGCAAAGACAATAAATGAAACGCTTGCAGCGTAAAACGTAATGAATATAATGAATATAGCAATGAGTATTTCATAAAGTATCAGTATATTCCACAAATTGTGCTCAATCGTCTTAATTTACTTTTGTGTATTTTTTAAATGGCTGCAGAAAACCACTTCACGTTTTGACCCACCTGGTAGTATGTTAAGTGCCTTGTTTTACACCAGCTTGAGAGTTTGGCAGTTCTCGCGAGTGACAGTGGTCGCAAATTGCATTTGCGACCCGGACATGTTTGACGCTGTCAAATCCTATGTGCTAGTATACCGGGGCTCTGGCAACCCTATCCCAACCAATTGAAATTGAGCGTAGGCAGCATAAAGCAGGGCTCGCGCTAAGGGGGCTCACGTTTTGTTTACTGTTTGGAGTCATATATGTTAATATTTGATTACGTTGGATAGTTTCCTTTGGCAAGCAATGTTTTTATACCCACCCGGAAGCTTTCATGGCGATTTGCAATTAAAATCACTGCTACAGGATCGCGTCGAGCACTTCATTTTTAAATTTAGGTTATGATTTCTATGCTCATGAGTTTCTATGCTGGCTACAGAATGGCGGCCATCTTAGCAATCCCTTGTAGTATACGGATGCCCTCAGGCTGATTGCTATACATACTATAATAGGGCCCATAGAAATCGAGGAAAACTGCTCGATTCGTTAGCAAGCTCGAATGTCAGCGGTTGTGATGAAATATTTTGAAACAAGTTTGCAATATTTCATGAAGCACTATAAAAAGGATGCCAAATCTTTTTTTAAGGCATCTGCTATGAAAATGTATTTCCAAAAGTGTTAATATGGTTATGTTTTGGAGTAAATTGATACTTCCTCAAAGAATAAAGCTTAATAGACGTAAGGCACGCATGCATGTGTAATAAAAACGACAGCGTGGAACAATTTGCTGTACAAAAAATATAATTATTAGAAAATCTATGGAATTCCGTAAAGAGTCATGAATGAATTTCACTTTTCTTTTAGAAAAACAATTTTTGTTATTCATGTAATTCTCTTTTAGCGTCGATTTCTTGTTGTAGCGGCGTCGATAGATTTATTGTATTGGGGCCACCACCTCTAAATTCTCGCTTGTTGTGTGCTAGTGTTTTCTTTATCTTTCCCCTCATGTCAATCCAAATCTGTAATTTGAATAAAATCATTATTGTTTTGCAGGATAGCTTTAGCATATGGTATAGAGCATTATACCATTCCGACCAATAGTTTGATCTATTGTAGTGAAGGTGGTATAGTTTGGCTTAGAATAGCAATAAAAAAGAAAATTGCTGCCAAAAATAACGTACTAATATATGCTAGTAGAAGTAAGCAATTTTTAGGTAGGAAATTCGGTTGAAAGAAATTCAAAGAGTATGATAAAATTTACTTATGAAAGTTATGTGTATCGTAAAAGAAATACATACTTTCTGCCATTCTGAACCTAGATGCATTGGTGGTCTCAGTTTTTTTTTCGTAATTATTGATTGTGTTTGTTTTTTATGGTTTACATGGTTTCCGAATAATATATTTTTTTTCTTGAAAGCTGAGGACTTTTTACATAACATATCCCAAAATCAAAGATGTGCTCTTTTTCGTTTCAGAAGACATTGGTGGTCTCAGTTCCTCTTTGGATTCCTCCAACTTTTCCTACACCGGGATTATATTAGAACTGCCTCCACAAAGATCTCGAGCAATGTCTACGTTCGCTTCCATTGTTTCAAGGAGCCGTTCGAACTGGTGGTGATTTGGTTTTAGACGTAGGACTACGTCTTTCATTTCTATACCGGGGTGTAAAATCAAAGTTTCGAAAACGAAAGCGTTACGCCGGAGACCGAGATTTTGAGTGTTAATAGCTCCTAAACAACTGAACGAAATGATATGATAAACACTTCATTCGAAAGATAAAATGTCTACGCGTTCTATACTTGTTACTTTCTGATCCAAAAACTTGTTTCAATAGTCTTAAATTTGCTTTCAAAATAGGCTATTGAAATCACCAATCGGTATATAAGCGAGCGCCGCTCGGAAATCCACTCAGTTCTAATTGAACAGCGATTGGAGCATGTTGTCGCTGTTGTGGTGAAGCTCTTCATTTATCATGAAAGCGCGGATGAACGGTGTCACCAAGAGGCTGTTTGTGCACCTTAGGCCAGAAGGGAATCCATCAGGAGGAGAGTGATGCTACAAACGGTTCCCCGGGAAGATCTCGAAGCAGCCGCTACACACACACACATACACGCACGGAATTCTTTCCGTTTGGATCGAGAAAGATCCGGAAAATAATCTGCCAGTTACTCTAGGAATTTAAAAATACATTCATGTGAAAGAGTTTATTTGAATGTTTTCTATCCATGTAACACTGTGACCAAATATGTTTCAATCAAGTGCTATTAACAGATGGTTATCGAGTTAGCATTAACCACTGGTGGGCTTCCAGTATCGAGGAAAATGTGGAAATATCTAATCATTACTGAAAATAATCTGCCAGTTCCTCTGGGAATTTAAAATTACATTCATATGAAAGAGTTTATTTTTATGTTTTCTATCCATGTAACACTGTGACCAAATACATTAGGTTTTGTGATTTTTCAATCAATCGCAATCAACAGGATAGCTTCTGAAGATTATTCTTCCCCATCAGTAGGATATTTCCGTATCCAATATTGGATGCATAAAACCTTGTGCCTCCAACGTAACGCTCTCATTTTCGAAGTTCTCCAAATATTCATTCATTCAGAATGAATTCAGATTCAACTTCATACAAATGATCTCTAAATCAACGATAGTCCTACGTCACCCTTGCGGTTATACCATAGATATAACCCACTTCCTGTTTTTTGACGTGGGACTACGTCTAACCGGAGTATATGGGGGGTGAATTGAAAATCTAAACACAGAACATGCAGGAAAAAAATGAAAGATTCCGAATGCTTATAACTCGAACATTTCTTACTGGATCGGAAAGATGTTTGTATCATTCGATTGGAATATTTCTACGCTTCTATCACAATTAATAAAATGTTATTTTTTATTAGATAAACAATTGAAAAACTGTAAAATGTTAAGCGTTATCTAAACACCCTAACTGCCTCGTTTTGATTGGCTCGATTTACGGTTTCCCTAACACAGCCATCAAAACCAGTCAGCCTTGGGGTAATCGACATTGCAAATACATGAAAGTCAGGGATATTTTTGTTCCGACTGAAATGTGTTTCCCTAACTCAGACTTCAAATCCATGGAGCGTGGGGAAATGGGCATTGCAAATTATGCAAGTCAGGGGCATTTTTGTTTCGACTGAAATGTGTTTGCCTGACACAGACTTCAAAACCAAAATCTGTGGGGAAATCGGCTTTGTAAATGAATGCAAATTGTGAGTATTTTTATACTCGTTTGCCTTTGTGCAAACTAGTATATGTTTCCTTAACACGTTCTCCTAAACTTCGGAACCTGGGAAAATCGTGCAGACACTAGAGGCGAATGAACTTTTAGGTTTAAATCCTCTATAGTATAAAAAGTAAAAGTTGAAGTTGTTGATTCATGCAAGCCGGGGGTATTTCTGCACCCGCATGTTTTTTTTTTGCACTCCGAAAAGTGTTTTCTTAACACGGATTACATAAGCGGGTACGAACACAACGCTTTGGTTCGGTTATTCAAGATTGCATTAAAGGATATGCCTTCATATCTTCTGCTGGAAGTGGAGGCGATCTGGCGTAGTGGTAACATCCATACCTCTCACGCAGAGATCACGAGTTCAATTCTCACTCCCGACATTCTTCCACAAATAGGAGTAAAAGTGACGAACCAGCCAAAATGTGTTGAAAGTCACTACAATAGAGAAAAAAAATCTGCTGAATAAATTTCTACACATACCATTTGATGATTAGGCAAAATGTTGATAACCATGTGCTGCGATAACGCCTATTGATTAAACAATATGCGTTCGACGATGCCAAAGTCGAAACTGAGTGCCTGCAATCAAGCAAATTCGTGGTTCGAGAAGTACGTACACTTGAGAAATGCAAACTTCAGAAGGAAACGTAAAATAAAATAATCGTTTGATAATTCTTCCGTTCACATATTTTGTCCTGGGCATCATGCCAAACGTGAAAGGACTGTCAATAAATTTACTTGTAACGAAGAACATAATCTATCACAATGCATGAATGATCTCACACGGCATCATACAATATTTTTACTCACAAAGCAAATATATTGAATTCGGAGATTGTTCGTTCAATCAAAAATTTAATCAATACAAACAAATGATTACTATGTTAAGGTAGTCCCACTTAACCTCGCGGTTGTATCATAGATATTACCCACCCATTTTTTTCTTCCACCACTCATTTTCAGCCACTGAAATATGCGCTGTAAGTAAATTCTGCATTGTAAGTTATAACATGATTAATGTAAATAATGCTGGATTGAACACTTACCTTGTATAGACTATTCTGGCAGTACCGTAAAACAAATGCAAATGTACCGTAAAACAAAAACAAACGAACATGTGTTGCAAATTGCGTATATTGAAGCGTTTCTGAAATGTTTCCCAAAGGGATGCAAGCCAAAATAAATTAATTCTCTGAAGGTATGCAACAAGTGAACCAAACAACTCGAAAAGTTCTGACACATGCATCGATAGTTATCACTCGCTCGGTGCTATCGAATTGCTCGATTTCTATAATAGTAAAATAGAGCTAACGAGCAAAATTCTTATCGCCTCGATTTCTATAATAGGGCCCGTTGTATATAACCATTCCATGTCAAATTGATATATCGATCCTCAGAATTTCGTGAAAAGTGGTCGTCTTGTTTTTTATCGCAACATATTAGATCCGTATTTTTTTTATTTTTTCGTTATTTCGATTTTAGGGTGGTTCGAAAAATCAGTTTTTTCTCTTTTTTCCAAGAATGATTTTTTTTTAAATTTCAAAATACTAAATTAAAGCCAAGTGCAAATACTGAACTTTTAAAAAATTAAAATTTATTTTTCGTAATTATTGATTGTGTTTGTTTTTTATGGTTTACATGGTTTCCGAATAATATATTTTTTTTCTTGAAAGCTGAGGACTTTTTACATAACATATCCCAAAATCAAAGATGTGCTCTTATTCGTTCCAGAAGACCAGATAATCGGCTTCAATTTGATATATCGATCATCTAAATCTATCAAGTAGTTTGAAAGTTATAAATTTTTGGAACAAATGAATTTTTGGACCTTCGGTTGACTTTGAAAAGTTATAACATAAAAAAGAAAACAAACATATTTCTGATTTTTGGATATGTTATGTAAAAAAATCCTCATCTTTCAAGAAAAAATATAAAACATATAGCGCCTTTGGTCCCGAGACCATGTCAACTATAAAAAACAAACACGGTCAATAATTATGAAAAACAAATTCTAATCTTTTGCAAGTGTATTATTTTTTCAAAAAAGGTAGTTGTTAAATGGCTTCAATTTGATATATTGAACATCTAAATCGGTCAAGTATCTCAAAAGTTTTTTTTTAAAGTCATTTTTGAAAAAAACGGGAAAAAATTATTTTTCGGAGTTAAAATCGAAATGGTCACCCTAAGAACAAAAAAACGGGTATAATAGTTTTCGAAAAGAAACAAAACCATCACTTTTCACGAAATTCCAAGAACCACTATACACCCAGGTTTTTTTTTACGCGGGGGATACGTACCTCGCAAAAAAAGCCGCGTTAATCGCGTAAACCCGCGTAAAAAAACGCTTCAATTAGAAAAATAAAGGAAATCGGGGTTTTCGAAAAAAAAATTTTGGTGCCAAATGTCTCAAAATTGCATGAAACGTCGAGATCTAGTGTCATCCCGAAAAATTTTTTTTTGGCAAAAATCGGCATTCTGGGACTTCTGGACTTTTCGGAGTACGGAACGAAAAGTATGGTTTTGGGTACCAATAAAAATAGTTATCTCGATTTTTCATTCGGAGCATGCTACGAAAAGTTGGTTAGCACGATAATATACGTTATGCAAAATATTAGCTTATTCGGGCTTCATTTACTGGTGTCATAAACGTTAAAATATGAGTTTTTTCGAAAAACCTTGGGTGATTTTTCGGTTTTCAATAAACTCAAATTTTGATCGCTTTGCGCCACTATCCCTTAAGTCCGATTGAGCAGAAATTCGGCATAGGGTTTTTTTTTCGAGGTGGTGAACATTTTATATAGGGTAACTTTTTGAAATATTAGAGTCGATTTTTTCCCATACATTCATTGGCACCCTACTGCATATGTGTGTTGCGTCAAAATAACGCCTGTTCGTAGAGATAGGTATATAAGAATCGTCCGTAAACCCAGTGTTAAATTCGTTGAATTTGCAAAAAGTTGTTACATTTTTCACTTGAAGAAATGAGTGGTGCAGTTTTGACGATTTTTTTTGTTATTCTATATTATATGAAAACAAATTTTTGACGTAGGATTACGTCTTTCGGGAACATATTGGGGTACAAATTAAAAATCGAAAATCGAGCACATCGTGAAAATTGTCCAATTTGAAACGCTTATTGCTAAGTCATTTCATGATGGATTGATGATTTTTTTGCGTCAATCGATTTCGACACTCCATAACAATTTTTTATATTGAAGAAAATAATATATGCCATAAAACTAACTATTGAACAATTGAAAAATCTCAACCCCTATCCTAACGGAAATACCCATCTCTGATTGGTCGAAATTGACGACACATGCGGCGGGTCCCTAACAGAGACATCAAAACCAAGCTGCCTGGGGGAATTCGGCATTGCAAATACATAAAAGTAGGGGAACTTTTGTTCCTACCGAAATATATTCCCTAACAGAGACATCAAAACCAAGCTGTCTGGAGAAAATCGACATTGCAAATACATGAAAATCGGGGGCATTTTAATATTGCAAGTAAGGTGAGTGATACGAATAATTCTAGCAAAAAGAAAATCAAATTTGGAGGTTTGATGTTGGTTGCTTCATGAAATTTCATAACAATGACCGATCGTGTATTGTGAAAAATTTAGCACAAATGTAAGTGAAAAATTGTATATGGTTGCAGTTGTGTTAAAAATGACTTGATATATGAAACGATTTATTTAAATTTTCATAAATAAGCACTCTAAGGTGTGTTCCCGCTCGAGAACGAGATAGCATAACGGAATCCTACGTCAACTATGCGGTCGTGTCTCGGACACAACCCTCCTGTGACTTTTTTTTTTTCGCTGCACTAGAAATATTGTTTTAATTTTTGCATAACCATAGGCGCACTAAAGTGAGTTTACAAGGTAACGTCAAGCAGTGCTTCTATTTATACTATATTGCCACCATTTTTTTTGACATGTATCAAGAGTTTCTTGTTTATCAAAGGGAAATGTGTGTTCTTACTTATGTAAGGGTTATGTTCTCTGAAGTTCGAATCGATTCCATGCCTAGTTTCCACGGCATTATAAAGAGTTGATCTTCCCGATTTTGTATTTCGGTGGATTTACATTTCGTTCAAATATGATATTTCGATCGAGTTCGAATTGGCTATTCCTCATTTTTATCGTTTTGTCCATTTCGATCGAGAGCGTTCGAAAAAATTCGAGGGGTTGTATCCGAGACACGACCACTTAGGACGTAGAACTACGCAATCTTTTTTCTTTTTGATTTGTTGGTTTATTATTTCGGATATTATTTGCGAAAACGTCGAAATTTCATAAATAACTCTTTAGTAAAAAGTTCCGGGGACCCCGAAAAGGTTTATGGGCTTGCGAGGTTTTGTAAAATCATTTCAAGAAGCGACAATTCTTCCTTGCCTTTGCGAGTACAATACACTAATTGGTCATGTGTCGCAATTTGTTTCTTTATGTCTGCATTGCACTGAGTATTTAACGAGAGGCATCTTCCGTGCATCGCCATTCAACAAGCATCAAACACGTGTCTAACAGATGCACACAGTGGCAGCGATAAAAATGAAACATCGCGAGAATGACCGTTTATGAAAACAAAACCGTCAACAAAACTTGGAGCTTGTTGCATCAGAACAGAGCCGATGCGCACGAGAGCAAATACGAATGGCAACTAAAAGTATCGAAGGTGTGTTATTCACATGTACAGGAAATGAACAAGTTCTAAGTTCCGCGCAACGAAAACAAGCAACACACACTAAGCCAAACACTGATGGCTAGAAGCGACCTATAATCATTTGCACTCTTCTCTTTTGACGTAGAACTACGTCTTTCATTAAGCGTGCCAAATCAGAAAACAGGTCACGTTTTTATGAAATAAAGGTAACGTTAATAACTATTTTTGCCGCGAACGGATTTTGGCGATTTACATACCAAACGAATCGGAAATTCCCTAAGATTTGTTTAATATGCTATACATTAGAATCCCCTGGTTTGTAAATAGTTAAAATTCATGAAAACTCTAAGCGTTTCCATTTTCCCATATATTTGTTCTGTCCATTTGTGTGCTTTCCCGAACAGAGCTGTCAATAACGAGCAACTTATCGACGACCAACGAAAGGGAAATCGTAGGATTTGAAGTCTCCGTGAACAAAGGAAAAGTAGAAGAATGAAGGAGGATACTTGCCTAGAGTATAAACAGTAGATCTCGCTGAGGCAAACTTTCATTCGGCATCGGACTGTTGAGTAATCCAGTTCACTTTGCTTTCGCTGCGCTTCGATCTAAGATTGAACCCCACCAGTGGTAATCCAACTTGGATATCGTCGTTTGCTTTTTCTGTTCGTTATTCGAATCGTGTGTTTTTCTTTCCGCGTCATAAATTGGACGCTTCGCGTAGTGTGTGATGAGTAAGAAGAAGAGGAAGGCAGGCTCGAGCCCTGCAAAAAACGAACGCATTGCCAGGGGCAGTGTTTGGATTTTGATCCAAATCGAATGATACACAATGTGTCATGCAAGAAAACTCTCACGAACATATAACCAAATATGAGAGGATCATTCAGATACTTGTATGAATATCAGTAATCACTTGTGTAATATTTAGTGATTAAACTAAAAGAGGAACGAAGACTGTTGATTGCATATCCGATCTGTATCAAACATCGCATACCATTTTCGAAGCCTGCATACAAGCTTGAACCACATATATCGTCCCATTTTACTATAGCGAAACCCACTGCACAGAAAAGTGCAAAGCAATAAATGATACAAGAAAAATTACGTCATCATTTAGTCACCATTTGCGGAGAGCAGCGAATGGGAAAAGAGAGTTTTTGCTTCTCACTGGAGCGGTGTTGCTAGTAAAACTATGCGGTCTATATGAATATACATATTTCAACCAGGTGGGTGACGTCTTAAGAGAACCCCCATTGCACTGACAGAAGCCAACATATCGGGTATCCCACTGACATTTTCCCTTTGTTTTCACATGAATTGGGTGTCCCACTGACAGTTCTGCTTGAGATTTTGCTAACGATCCTAGCATCAATCATAGCACCCGGCTGATTTCAACGGATAGCGGCGTTAAAAATGGAAAATATAATCTGACTACCCTCCCTTAGCCTCTATCGAGCTAAATAATCATATAGTTTGCACTCTCTGAGACTTAAAAATCAGGATCTGCTACATTAGCTGAATATGAATCTTTCGCTTTGCGTGGTCCGTACGATCCTGCTGTTTCATGAGGCATGGAGAGGTCGATATGCATATGTTAGAGGCAAAGAAAAAAATAAGCTTTCTGACCAAAAGCGTATATGATAGCTTTGCTTGCATGCTGGTGTGCAAAAAAGTGCGAGCCGATACAGAGTTGTCTCGTTCTCTTTTGTGTCGTGATTTGCAACACATAACAACAAAAGAATACCGCTGGGGGAAATGTTTCCTGAAAGATCATATTTGAACGAACGAAAGCGATTTTTTCAATGAGTGGATCATTTGGCAAACACTTGCCAGGGGCAATGAAATTTCGAGGCAAGCGTCATCTAATGATGCACGCGATGTTGGTGCAGTAAAAAGCGCTCGCACTGAACCGAGCCTTCGCGAGTGTGACACCGCATCGAACAACAGCGGAGTAGGCGATTTCGGCGCGTCGGTCGAAAATGTAAACGCCGTTATCCAGGCAGCAACCAAAATCAAGCTCCCCCCGCTGGTGGTGAAGGCGGTCGCTCTTGACAAACTCATCAGCGAATTCGCATCGATGGGTGTTACAGCAGAGTACAAACTGTGTGGCATAATTAAGTCTTTTTCCAAGCAGTAAACATCGTTTGTTTTCCATAATCATAAGGGCTTCGTTGGTGCCTTTGAGAATGCAGCAATTCATTTAACTAACGTTATGGCGAAGCAGGCGTTAAGGTTGTGCGCCAAAAATTATTTGGGGAATACCAAGCATCTTGAATGTCTTACTGGAATGTTTTAAGTTGTTTGGGTTCGCGTGCCAGTCGCAAAACTGCTTTCAACTAGAATTGCATTTGCGCTAATCTTGATCATAGTGAAGCAATGCTACTGTTTTCGAGGTTGTTTATATTAACAAAAAGAGTTTATTTCGCTTGTTTAGTCACCAAGAAAGTAAATGTCCTTCTGGAATTTTGTATGTGATTAGGTTTCGTTTGCCAGTAGCAAAACTTCCTCCACTAAGGGTGACAGCTGCGCTTCTCTCGAGCATGAGAAATTAATGCAACTTTTGACGTAGGACTACGTCTTTCATTTCTATACCGGGGTGTAAAATCAAAGTTTCGAAAACGAAAGCGTTACGCCGGAGACCGAGATTTTGAGCGTTAATAGCTCCTAAACAACTGAACGAAATGGTATGATAAACACTTCATTCGAAAGATAAAATGTATACGCGTTATATACTTGTTACTTTTTGATCCAAAAACTTGTTTCAATAGCCTTAAAATTGCTTTCAAAACAGGCTATTGAAATCACCAATCGGTATATAAGCGAGCGGCGCTCGGAAATCCACTCAGTTCTAATTGAACAGCGATTGGAGCATGTTGTCGCTGTTGCGGTGAAGCTCTTTATTTATCATGGAAGCGCGGATGAACGGTGTCACCAAGAGCCTTTTTGTGCACCCTAGACCAGAAGGGAATCTATCAGGAGGAGAGTGATGCCACAAACGGTTCCCTGTGAAGACATCGCTACACACACATACACGCGCGGCTATTAACAGGTGGTTATCGAGTTGGCATTAACCACTGGTGGGCTTCCAGTATCGAGGAAAATGTGGAAATATCTAATCGTTACTGAAAATAATCTGCCAGTTCCTCTGGGAATTTTCAAAATATATTCATGTGAAAGAGTTTAATTGAATGTTTTCTATCCATGTTACACTGTGACCAAATATGTTTCAATCAAGTGCTATTAACAGGTGGTTATCGAGTTGGCATTAACCACTGGTGGGCTTCCAGTATCGAGGAAAATGTGGAAATAACTAATCGTTACTGAAAATAATCTGCCAGTTCCTTTGGGAATTTTCAAAATATATTCATGTGAAAGAGTTTATTGAATGTTTTCTATCCATGTAACACTGTGACCAAATATGTTTCAATCAAGTGCTATTAACAGGTGGTTATCGAGTTGGCATTAACCACTGGTGGGCTTCCAGTATCGAGGAAAATGTGGAAATAACTAATCGTTACTGAAAATAATCTGCCAGTTCCTTTGGGAATTTTCAAAATATATTCATGTGAAAGAGTTTATTGAATGTTTTCTATCCATGTAACACTGTGACCAAATATGTTTCAATCAAGTGCTATTAACAGGTGGTTATCGAGTTGGCATTAACCACTGGTGGGCTTCCAGTATCGAGGAAAATGTGGAAATATCTAATCGTTACTGAAAATAATCTGCCAGTTCCTCTGGGAATTTTCAAAATATATTCATGTGAAAGAGTTTAATTGAATGTTTTCTATCCATGTTACACTGTGACCAAATATGTTTCAATCAAGTGCTA
Source organism: Toxorhynchites rutilus septentrionalis (assembly GCF_029784135.1). NCBI lineage: Eukaryota > Metazoa > Arthropoda > Insecta > Diptera > Culicidae > Toxorhynchites > Toxorhynchites rutilus. The sequence goes on along the minus strand of NC_073746.1, from coordinate 265,119,956 downwards.
TTAACAGGTGGTTATCGAGTTGGCATTAACCACTGGTGGGCTTCCAGTATCGAGGAAAATGTGGAAATAACTAATCGTTACTGAAAATAATCTGCCAGTTCCTTTGGGAATTTTCAAAATATATTCATGTGAAAGAGTTTATTGAATGTTTTCTATCCATGTAACACTGTGACCAAATATGTTTCAATCAAGTGCTATTAACAGGTGGTTATCGAGTTGGCATTAACCACTGGTGGGCTTCCAGTATCGAGGAAAATGTGGAAATAACTAATCGTTACTGAAAATAATCTGCCAGTTCCTTTGGGAATTTTCAAAATATATTCATGTGAAAGAGTTTATTGAATGTTTTCTATCCATGTAACACTGTGACCAAATATGTTTCAATCAAGTGCTATTAACAGGTGGTTATCGAGTTGGCATTAACCACTGGTGGGCTTCCAGTATCGAGGAAAATGTGGAAATATCTAATCGTTACTGAAAATAATCTGCCAGTTCCTCTGGGAATTTTCAAAATATATTCATGTGAAAGAGTTTAATTGAATGTTTTCTATCCATGTTACACTGTGACCAAATATGTTTCAATCAAGTGCTATTAACAGGTGGTTATCGAGTTGGCATTAACCACTGGTGGGCTTCCAGTATCGAGGAAAATGTGGAAATAACTAATCGTTACTGAAAATAATCTGCCAGTTCCTTTGGGAATTTTCAAAATATATTCATGTGAAAGAGTTTATTGAATGTTTTCTATCCATGTAACACTGTGACCAAATATGTTTCAATCAAGTGCTATTAACAGGTGGTTATCGAGTTGGCATTAACCACTGGTGGGCTTCCAGTATCGAGGAAAATGTGGAAATATCTAATCGATACTGAAAATAATCTGCCAGTTCCTTTGGGAATTTTCAAAATATATTCATGTGAAAGAGTTTAATTGAATGTTTTCTATCCATGTAACACTGTGACCAAATATGTTTCAATCAAGTGCTATTAACAGGTGGTTATCGAGTTGGCATTAACCACTGGTGGGCTTCCAGTATCGAGGAAAATGTGGAAATAACTAATCGTTACTGAAAATAATCTGCCAGTTCCTTTGGGAATTTTCAAAATATATTCATGTGAAAGAGTTTATTGAATGTTTTCTATCCATGTAACACTGTGACCAAATACATTTAGTTTTGTAGGAAGGAAGGAAGGTATTGTATTATAGAGACTTTAAACCTTTGCAGTTCATTCGTCTCTAGCCTTGAGAAAGGCCCTTTGAAAACTCTACTCTATTCTACTCCAGCGCTACCACCTCCGCCCTCTTGCCTTGAGAAAGGCACTCGATCCCTCGCCGTCCAGCTCGTCCAGCAACGATGTTGTCCAGTCGGTGTCCACACAAAGAAAGAGGATTTGGTTTTGTGGTTTTTCAATCAATCGCAATTAACAGGATAGCTTCAGAAGATTATTCTTCCCCATCAGTAGGATATTTCCGTATCCAATATTGTATGCGCCCGCAATCGATTCTTGCTCTGTCGCCGAAAGTTCCGAGCTCAGAGAGTTCATTCCCCTCTAGTTTGCCTTCCAAATTGCCATCGTAAACCACACCTTCTCTCGATTCAATCACACACAAAAAGCATACTTAAGCGATATTCTGGTGGTGAGACACATTCATTTTTCGTGAGGACATCGACAAGACAACATCGTTGCCTAACGTGCTGGAGGAGGTGGACGGCGAAGGATCAACACATACACGCGCAGAACTCTTTCCGTTAGGATGCCATTCAGCATCGAGAAAGTTCCGGAAAGATCTAATCATTGCTGGAAAATAATCTGCCAGTTCCTCTGGGAATTTAAAAATACATTCATGTGAAAGAGTTTATTTGAATGTTTTCTATCCATGTAACACTGTGACCAAATATGTTTCAAGCAAGTTCTATTAACAGATGGTTATCGAATTAGCATTAACCACTGGTGGGCTTCCAGTATCGAGGAAAATGTGGAAATATCTAATCGTTACTGAAAATAATCTGCCAGTTCCTCTGGGAATTTAAAAATACATTCATGTGAAAGAGTTTATTCGAATGTTTTCTATCCATGTAACACTGTGACCAAATACATTTGGTTTTGTGATTTTTCAATCAATCGCAATTAACAGGATTGCTTCTGAAGATTATTCTTCCCCATCAGTAGGATATTTCCATATCCAATATTGTATGCGCCCGCAATCGATTATTGCTCAGTCGCCGAAAGTTCCGAGCTCAGAGAGTTCATTCCCCTCTAGTTTGCCTTCCAAATTGCCATCGTAAACCACACCTTCTCTCGATTCAATCACACACAAAAAGCATACTTAAGCGATATTCTGGTGGTGAGACACATTCATTTTTCGTGAGGACATCGACAAGACAACATCGTTGCCTAACGTGCTGGAGGAGGTGGACGGCGAAGGATCAACACATACACGCGCAGAACTCTTTCCGTTAGGATGCCATTCAGCATCGAGAAAGTTCCGGAAAGATCTAATCATTGCTGGAAAATAATCTGCCAGTTCCTCTGGGAATTTAAAAATACATTCATGTGAAAGAGTTTATTAAACTTCAAACAAATGATCTCTAAATCAACGATAGTCCTACGACACCCTTGCGGTTATACCATAGATATAACCCACTTCCTGTTTTTTCGTGGTCAATAATATTAACAGAAGCGTTTCTTTTGAGAATAGCGCAAAATGATGAGAAGTGTTTATATTCCTAGTAGTTCAAGCCACCAATGTATGGCTCTGTATGCATGCAATACTACATAACATGTAGCATATTTGATACTTGCAAGTGTTGTCATTGTTGTTGTTTCCATGCGGTGATATATTGATGTAGTTACGAGATGTGGAATAATGGTGCTGGTGCACCATGTATATAATCAACTGTAACCGAGTCTATATCAATTGCGAAAAAGGCCACCGGAACAGTGTTCGAGGTAAATTTTCAATGCATTAACATGAAATAAATTGCGACATGCGATCAGCTTGTGTATTGTTTTGCGAGGGTAAGAATAAATAATCAAACAATTATCGTCAACTGATGCTACAATGAAAAATCCATTTCAGAGATTATTCTACTAAGCAGTTGCTTTTAAAATTTCACAGCACTCTAGAATAATATCCGAAGGTATAAACAAGCGATTTATATAAAATAACAGCGTAGTTCTACGTCAACAATGCGGTCGTATCTTGGACACAACCAAGATGGTGGAGTTAACAGGTGGCTCGTAATTTACACTATTTAGAAAAGACGTATGAGGAATGGCAAGACGAAAAGTTTGGATTTGTTTATGTTATTACTTACGTTGGTATAGTTACATTTGATTTCGTCGAAGGTATTTGAAGCAGTATAATAAATAAACAGTTGACGTTGAAAATAGTAACCCAGTAACCTTTATGCATATGCTTCCGCCAGCTGGCTCGGCTAATGTGATAGGATTTATTAAGGGAATGCTTTGATCGTGGTAACGCCACTGGCGCATAATTTGCAGCTTTGTTTTTTGTACTGGTTCATAACGGCAATCAACCGTGCCGGCGAAACTGTAGTCAATGTTTAGTGTTATTTGGATACCATCTATGTAAATAAGTTCAAACTTACGGGATACGTCCGAACGGCAATTCTGACATTACGTTTTACCTTCCACTTCACTTTCCTTGGACACAACCTCCTATAATTTTTTTCGCCTGCTTTGCCATGACTCGGATGGTTGTGCTAATTGCAATACCAGATGCACTTCAAGTGGAATATTCGCTAGCGTTCACAGCTCGAGGGGAAACATAAAACACAAAACGAGCAGAATAAGCGACCTTTGTTGTTTCGGGCACAAAAGATTCTGAGAATTTTCCTCAGAATCTCAATATTTATTTATATTTGAAGGGTGGAGTTTACTTCGCAAATATTCTCTCTTCGCTATCCCCTTTCATTGTTTCTATTCTAGTGGCTACATAAGTTGCCCGTTATTGACAGCTCTGTTCAGGAGAGCATACAAATGGACAGAACAAATGTGTTGGGAAATAGGAATGCTTCCAATTTTCATCAATTTAATCCATATACAGACTGTGGGATTGTAATGTATATCATATCAAACAAATCTTAGAAAATTTCCGATTCGATTAGTATGCAAATCGTTAAAATCCGTTCGCAGATAGTTATTATCTTTAACTTTATTTCATAAAAACGTGATTTATTTTCTGGTTTGGCACCCTTAATATAAGACGTAGTCCTACGTCAAAATTCGAGTATGTGCCGACCTGTTAGTAGCCGATGAACAAATTAGATACCGAATCGAATGAAGTGGCGAGTGCGACAATTTAATTCCAGTTATTTTCTGGTCGGAATAGAAGTTTGTGAGAAAAATTTGCTCGTCCAATGGATTCCGCTTTGCTACCGGTTTCGGTGGTCTTTTTGAATTTAAAGTAAGAAAGCCTTCAGTACGTTCTAGAGGAAATTGAGGACGGCTATACCAAGGCGCCCAAAAGTATATCCTAAGGTGAGGCCGTTTCGTCACTAAGTTGGTTAGGAGAGCAGTATATGAAAACAGTACGGAAGAAAGCAGAAGGGGTATTATTTGTTGAAGCGTGAAAGAGACAGACTGATCACGAGCGAGTTTGGGCACAAGCGTATTGTGTTTTGCTTACAAACAAAACACAGTAGACTTCGAAGATGGCTGAAGAGTGGTTTCAGCAAGTTGGCCCACCTTAGGATATACTTCTAGGCACCTTGGGCTATACTACGAGAAAAGGTGGTCTATCCACAAAGGTGAAGCTGGCAGCATGTTTGCGAATCTCTTCTCTAGGAAACTATCGGCATCGAGTAGGGCAAAGTCATCATATGATCAATTCATCACTCCCATATTTGGCGTGTAAGCCCTGCAAGAGCTTACTTTGAGCGGCTTCCTCAAAACGGTGAAGTTTATGCTAAGATTTTAGGTAATGTTCTGAGTGATAAAACCTTTTTTAGATGATGCTGGTTATCCATCGGAATTTCGATCAGAGCAGCGGCTGAAGGGAGATTGGAGAGCGATTTTATTCGCAGGCATGTATGCATTGGGTCGTGGTATGAATGAACAAACAATTAGTGTACTCAAAAAGACAGAGGCTTGGCGGACTTCGGTACAACGTCTATTATAAGCCGCTCTTTTTGGGTGATTGCCTGCTGCTCAGACATGCCGTCCTGATTTCTTTATATGTTAAATTCCTGATATGATGTAATATGACCTCAATTACGATCTAATATGATTTATTGTTAAACGATTTTCCAAAGCATGTAATACAATTTTTCGCAGTACAGGCAAACTTGTTTTTGTGCGGTTCCTTTTCGCGTGATTTCTAGTTTGTGCGACTCTTTGGCATCGGGTTTGAATCACATAAACTAATCGCACAAATAATAATATCGCACCTAAACAGTCAGACAAATGAGAAAGCGCACAAAAAGCAACCGAACAAAAACAGATTTTCCTGTACAAACTGCATCAGCATGATATGCATATAAGATTTCGCATAGATCGATTTTATGATAGCGTATATCATAAAACCGATACTTGTTATACCGAATTGAGACCTAATTTGTGGTGATAAACAAAATCAATAAATCAAATCAATAATCAATATAACGTTTACATTAAAAAAAGAACAAAAAATGCCGATTTTCATGGTTTTACCTTCACACGCACTGACACCATGCAGCATCAATCATAGTAACCCATGAGTTAGCAGAGAAAAATTGACAGCTCTATCAGTCGAACTCTAACCGTGATGGCGAAAACAGTGAAGCGTTCAGAAGTTTGCGCGTTCAAAAAACGGTACCCCGACGCGTCGAAAACGGACATCGTGCGGTACTTTGTGGACGCCAGATATGCCCTGAGCGACAAGAAGCTCCAAAGGATCGAAGGAAAAGTGGCTACATCGCTGCGTGCGTTGACCGGGAGGTCGGTGTAACCGGTCAAACAGTGAAAAAGTACCTGGCGAACATGGACATACATGTCAGGAAGCGGAAGTCTCGAATCGCGACGTGGCGGAGGTGATGGACGACGAGACCTATCTCGCCCACGACTGGCAGGGCACTTCGTATTTTACTTCCCCCACGATGGAAGTGAGCTCCGAAAGTGTTCTGGCCGAATCTGGCGTCGGCCCACTACTCGAAGCGATCGTTAGAGGAGATAGAGCGGCTGAAAATCGATGTGGTATCCAAGTCGGCGCACCCTTCCAACGTTCCCCAGCTGCGTCCCATCGAGAATTTCTGGGCAAACCTGAAGCTTACGATCTACTCCAATAATTTTATCGCGAAAACTGAGAAGGAATTGATAAATAAAACGAAGAAAGAACTCAAAAACATGCCTACACACATGTTTTCGTTCACCATTGCAAATGTTCCGGTCAACTGTAGGAAGGCCGATCGCAAGGGCGTAGAATTTTTTTGCAAGCAAACTAATATAATTTCCTTCCATGAGAAATTTATCATACTCAATTATCTATCTTAGTTTTTTATCACCATCCGCAAAAAAGTCCATTTTTTAATGCAAACGTTAATTTCTCATGTCAGTATCTCGAGGTGCCTCCGGGTACGTACCCGAGGGTGCTTCATAAAATGAGGTACCCGGAATTCCACGGTCGCAAATAACCCAGTTAATTTAACTGTCTGTTTCTCCAGCTCGAGCCCACCCAGATCTACAGAAAACCAGAGCAAAAATAAGTCCATTAATATATGTTTCGAGTTAATTTTAGTACATACTATGACTGTTGACCTCTGCTACCAGATTATCCCAGATGGGTCCGAAATTTCCTCGAGAGAAACCTTTGGTTATGTCCGGCTCTTGTTCCAGAAGCAGAACTATTTGTTTTTGTTTTTTCCCTGTTGAATATAAAAATTAATTTGAAAAAAAAATTAACATGAACTTACATTTGACTGATATGTTGCGGAAATTTGTTGGAGGAAATTCAACGAAAAATAGTCACTCCATCGTGAAAGTGAACGAGTTCTATGTATAACTTGATTCGAATGAAAGATGTTCGAAATCGGCAAAATAGGGTTAATGAGTAATATACTTATCGACTCGATTTATACAATGGGGCCCATTATTGGCAATAAGGGATACAAATATCAGCTGAATATACTTGATACCTACTTTCGGTTGATCTTCCGGTAGCAAATATGGAAAAATGGTTGAATGATCAAATTGACTCTTTTGTTGTTCGGCATAAAAAACGATGTCGTCAAGCTGGTCGTCTATTATTTTATAAAATGCATCTCATTTATTCCTCATCCCTAGATTCAGATACTTTTTTCATCTAAATGTGTGTTCCTTTGATACATGTGTGTTATTGTTGATTTTACTTTAATTTCTCATATAATTTATAATAATTGTTATACGCGTTTAAGGGAACTTAATTTGAGAGTATAATTATTACTGCATGAATGATATACTTCTTTCTCTTATTAATTGTAATTAGAAGTTTATGTATAGTAATTATTATTCAGCATTTTCGAAGTATCAATTAATATGTATATATATGTATACTTTCTCGGCATAATTTGTCCTTTCTTACGCGTGAATCGAGATCGTTTCCATTTCTTTTTCATTTTTCGAATTTATTTATTTTCGCTGCATGCATACTTATGCATGTTCTGAAAATGCAGGGTTTTGCTTCGGAGCAACTGTGTAAGCCGGTGTGGTTAGCAGCACAAATCAAACTCATTTCATTCATACCATTGCGCGGTTATAAATCAACTCAATTCAAGAATCGGGTTAATTCAATTCAATTCAAGCATCGGGTCAAAATGTTATTGATTGGATTGAAATGTGATTGTGTTATAGATGTAAAACACGAGGATAAGGAAAAAAAACTTGTTTGTAAATGTGATAGATTTTATCTTTGTGATCGTCAAGAACTTTTGAAATACTGAGGAGAATACATATAAAAAGTATATAATTTTTTTCTGTTCATATACATAGAGTTCATCCATGTGAGCACTTTTCCAACTAAACCATAATGAAGTGATTCCAAAGTAATTTGAAACAGACTTGCTCTTCTCAATAACCGAATATGTCACAATCGACGGATCGGCAAATAAACTGACTCAGTTCTCACATTCACATCAGTCTTATCCCACTTGAACCAGCCTTGATTCAAGTTCAAACGTCATTCGGTCCATCCAAACCCTCCTCTTTCAATCTTTCTTGCATCCAACAATAGGCGATTTTTCCATAAAGGATAATAAAGGTCGAACAAGAAAAAACCGAAGACGCTACCACTAAGCCTATTTTTTTATTAAATTTCTTCGAAGATTTACTAAATCAAACCAAGAGTGTATATATGTAATCACAGTAGGCATTGGTTGTCAGGTTAATTTATCTACATCCTGGCTTCACCGGGAAACCGCGTTGCGAACCGCCCCCCCTCGAAACTAAAATCCAATATATTCGCTCGAGATTTCGCAAAACTTTTAAAATTTGTGTGATGTTCTGAAACGTTTCGTGAAAAGTCTGAACAGTGAAACCTGGAAACCCGGAAGTGGTAAACCGGCAAGGCCAGCGAACTCTAAAACACATGTCTTTTTCTTCTTCTTTTTGGCTTTGAGAGGCTTTAAATTTTTCAGTTCATTCGCCTTTAAAAACAAATGTGATAGTGACCGGTCCTTTTAAGCGGAGCCCAAGACTGTGCCGGGCCGCAATGCAACACAGAACTTGGTACCAAAGAAGCGCTCTAGGGAAAATGTACACACATTTTTTTTAACAAAATGTGAATTCGTGGTTATGAACGATGAAACAAATTACCTGGCAGATTCCGGTTCAATTATTTTTTTATACCACGGTTGAACGGAAGAGTGCCCGGAGGAATATGAAATCAAGAAGAAGTCGAAATTCTCCAAAAGTTCCTTGTCTGGCAAGCAATCTGAAGTTTTTGTTTCCTGTTGGACCATGAACCAGTAAATTTACCATTAGAGTGTCTATGAAACCGACTTCTACCTTTTCTGGAGCAGCATGAGGTGGATTGCCTGTTCTGACCGGATTGCAAAGCTGCCTTTACTCACGCTCTACCAAACAGAGATACAGCGAAAATGGCGTTACAGAGGTTCCCAATGAGATCAACTTAAAAGAGTGGAACGACATCGACTGAAGCGAAGGCAGGACACAAAAACGCTGCCTGGAAGGAAAAAGTGTGAAAAGATGAAGCTGCTTTATCGTTCTCGAGTAACGTGGAAGTTCTTCTAGAAACTAAAGGCCTCAGGTGGCCAAACTAGGACTAATAACCAGGAAGGTTCTTGGAGGGACTTGAGAAGAATCGTTTATTTTGGGTTGCTTATGTATGGCCGAACACTAAATTCAGATCTATACTATCAACAACTAGGCCGTTTGAAGCTAGCGATTGATCTGAAACGACCAGAATTAGCCAACAGAAAGTGTGGTTTTCCATCCGGACAACGCAAGGCCACACACGTCTGTAGTGACTCGCTAGAAACGCCGGGAGCTTGCTTAGGAAGCCAATTCGCTCGAACGGGGGGAAATACAACACCATTCATCATTTCCTAAATAAGTCCAGACTTTGTTGTAACTTTGTATCACTTCATGACGCAAAAGGCTCATTTCATAAAGTTGAGAGACTTTCGTTGTTTGTACTCGTATTTCTATCACTTCACAACAGCGTTCAATCAACAATTTCTGGATCAATCTCAAAGAGATGGTACAGTTGATGAAAAGGGGTAAATGTCGCTATAATTCCAACTGATTGCCGCAAACCAAACTTGAATGCTACAATAGTTTTAGTACGGCCCAAATTTGAATGTTTAGAGAAATTTAGGATAGCAGAAAGAATAGAATTTGTTTTCTGAAAAAAAGCAACATAATTTCAGGGATCTCAAATGAAAACTGAGATGTAGCTAAAAGTGGGATCATAATGCCGCGCTATGCGTCGCGTTGCGACAATTGTGCTTTGACACTTCATTTTAAATATGTGTGTTTCCATTTAGTCGAACACAATAATGCGTTGCGTCATTAGCATCGTTGTACTAAACGCTAACATTTGTTCTAAACTGATTGCGCTGAATTCGCGATGACAGTTGGATCGTGTCGACGTCTGGTGGTAACTTCAAATTAGGGCCATAATTTGGGTCCCAAACTCGTTAGTGTAATCTCTATCAGAAAAAAAGACACGAAGCCGGTTTTTAAATTCTAAAATTTGAATGAAAATTTTCACATCATGTTATTTGATTACTTAAAACAAGTGTTTCCGACTTTCATTCAACCATATGACTAAACAATTCCAACACTGTTGCTGAATTTTTTCATCATAATATAGAGTCTTCATAAACATATTTCGTATGAGACTTTTTCACCACCTGCAAACAAAAATGTTTTTCATTTAAATAGAATACTAGTTTGATATAGAAAAGCTAATTTTCATTCATAATTTTAGTTTTAAAAACGTGTTCATTCCGACTGAAAATCAGCTATTCTTTCACGCTCCCCTATACTAGTAAACGAAGCTCAATGCCGCCAGCGCGGATAGGTCAATGTGTTGTTTTTAAAAACATTCAACTGATCCGTGGAGACAACATGAACAAGATTTTTATACGAATTTTATTTTGTTTTTGCTTACATGAAAAGTGGAGACGCGAATGCTAGATCGTGACTGCAAATCAACAGACTGAGTCGGGCGAATGTTTTAGAACAAAACACAAGCAATGACAGGTGATGAGAAGCAACGCACAACGCGGCATTCTGTTGTGTTCTGATGGATCATAACCCCACAATATGAGTAAAGGCTGATTTAGACGATGCCAGTCAGCGCTCTAGTTGAAGTATCCAGTGAACAGAGAACAGACACTCTTTTCAAGTTACTTTTACCAGTATCGAACAAGTAATTGGCCTCTAGCTTGAACAGAGTGTATGTTCTCTATTCACTGGATACTTCAACTAGAGCGCTGACTGGCATCGTCTAAATCAGCCTTAATTTTGCAATCGAATAAGCCAGTGGATGACGATTATTGATCTCTGAGGTTAGTTTAGAATCCAAAATGGAGATTTCCGATTAGCCAAAGTGAACCGAAAATCAGTCGGGAATGGTCACGTAGCTCACCAATATCCAATATACATTTCTAAAATCGTATCGACCCGCGAATGTTCAATATCATTCTATGAGGGAATAATCGTGAGACCTTCCAACTCTATTGCTGTTTTCGATCTTTGTGGCAATTTTGGAATCCAAAATGACCACTTCTGATTAGCCAAACCGAGCATATTATTATTAATTGCTGAAATACCCTATATGAGTCACGTCAAAAAACACACACGCACCCACTTTTGAATGTAAAGCTTGGAACATTTAGAATCCGGAATCTCAAAACTAGTTGTATCTCGGGATTGGTTGAAGGTACAAAAAATGATTTTATATCAAAATGCTGATAATCCATTGTTCGAACTTAAATTTGTTGGGGGCATCTCCTCTGGCAGTGGCCTTGTATTTCAGGCCTGGGAGCTGTCCCAATTCCATCTTCAGGTACGTTTCGTCATCCATTAGCATGGATCCTTCGTACTGCGTCAAAACCTTGTTGTACAACTTTCGAGCGTGTCCTTTGGCCACCAGATGTTGCATCGAGGCCCTGTTTGAGTATAACGGAAATTACGATATCTTTCTCGCATATGGATTCTACGGAATGTACTTTGGTTAGAGTTGTGTTGTGTTTAATTGTTCTCAATACCTTCAACCTCAGCTCCCGATCGTAAGATCCTCTACGACGTGTCCTCTGATCCTCCCGAACAACAGTTGTACGAGGGCGGTCCGATAAGTACTTAGCCTCATCGTCCGATGGTGTCAGTATCGCGAGAGAGATTACTATCGTGTAGTACATTCTCGTAAACGGCTACTGTCAAAATTTCAACCGAATCGGATTCGTAGTCTTGTTTTGACCGTGTGTGAAAGGGGGCGTGTCCGCGGATTTTAGAAAAATGGAAATTCCGCCGTCGCCACGGCCAAATTGGTCGAATTGCACTACGAACTGCTGCCCCATCCACCGTATTCTTCAGATTTGGCCCCGTGCGATTTTTTTTTGTTTCCAAACTTGGCAATGTCACTCGCCAGGCAGGAATTTGAGTCGAACGAGAAGGTCATCGCGGCCATAGAGGCCTACTTTGCAGACCTCGAGAAAACGTTTTTTTCAGGCGCGTTATGCGTATGTCAGTCGTTGTGTTGCGCCAGACCAGTGATTATTGTGAAGAAGTGAAAGATCGGCAAGAGCGTATATATACGCCTTTCGTATATATTGAAAGACTGGCGAGAGCGTATATACACGCCTTTCGTAGTGAAAATGTTAAAGAAGTTGGAGCATCGCTGGGTCAAGTGAATCGAGCTAGAAATAAAATTGAGAAATAAATCGCCACTTTTCCAAAAATTTTGTTTTTTTGTAGGCTAAGTACTTATCGGACTGCCCTTGTATGTTCACGAAAACGTTGTAGCACATCATATACGGTCGATTTAGTCACTTTCAGCGATTTCGCGATTTTCGTACCCGACCACGCCGGATTATTGATGTGGGTGTCCAAAATCAAACGACGCCCAGTCTGCAGTCTGGAGCAAGTCCCTTAGCACTCTCCGCGCTAGTTGTCTCCAAGCCAGAAGAAGAGTTCAGAGGTCTCGAGTCGAATCACAGAGGAGCGAACAGAGGCGCCTTGAAACGGGAGATACGCAAGTGCAAATCAAACTACTTGCATTAAAAAAATGAACAAATTTTACCATTTTTTCATGCATTCGCCTTAACACCTGGACCACTTGTGCATTGTCAATCATAGTAACCCATGTGTTTTCAAAAAAAAAAAAAAAAATTGATAGCGCTATCAGTTGAACTACGGAAGTTATGGAGAAAACAGTAAAGCAACAGCGCTTTCTGGTTTGTGCGTACTGGGAGCTCCACCGGATGCGAAGAAAGTGGACATCATCAAGTACTTTGAGTCCGCCGGATACACCCGTTTCGGAATGCATAATATACTTACACTTCTGGAGAAGAATGAGAACAAGGTGCTACGCGGTCGTGAATTGCAGCTGAACCTAAAGTAGAGGATGGAGGTAAATATGGCTATATCGTTTCCGGCTTTAGGCCCGGAGGTCGGAACAATGGGCCAGACAGTGAAAAAATACCTAGCGGAGATAGACATCATCTGGCGGAAACGTAAGTCAAGTCTGGCAGCGTCAGAACAGCAAGCTGTGACCCAGAAACAAAGGCATAAAGTAATGAGAATAGAATTTTCCGGAGAAGCAGAACGTTGCGGTTGTCATGGACGACGAAACGTATTTAACGCTGGATGGCAACGACAGACAGGGAACCAGCTACTTTACGTCCTCTACTAAGGAGGTAAGTTCCGACGTGAAGTACATCTCCCACATGAATGCAGCTAAGATTGAACAGAAAAACATTCCAACAAGTATGTTTTCAACAGCAATGGGGAAAGTTCCGGCCTATTGCCGGAAGGCCGCCCGATAGTGCCGTACATGAAAAAGATGATAAGTACCTGACTGAGGCCAGGGATGGCGCGTCAGTGTATGGGGATATTTTTCGCGAATATAACCTTCCTCAACAATTTTGCCAGTCGGTCAAGTCGCTGCCAGGTTTAGTTTATAGTTGACTGGCTAATATTGATAATGATCTGAGAATGTATTTTTGTTCACTGCACAAAAGATTAGCTAAATTTATTTATTATATAAACTAAATTAGCCTCTAGTACTGCTGTTTGGCTCCATAATGTTCAGGATGAAATGGGACCAGAAAAAAAAGCCGAAACGAAAATTTTGTTCAAATGGAGACGTTTGAATATCCTGTTAACACAATACCCACGCTCACCAGCGCTCCTACACTTACTGTTATCTATCTACATACACATACATTCATTTTCCAGTTTAATATGCAGTTTTACTTCTTTTGGAAGAAAGGGAAATAAAAAACGCCAGCAAACTAATAAATCCTTCATCTATAGGCCTATTTACAAAGACGAAAATAACAGGTAAATTTTCGGCTCATTCTCCATGTTCTATGCGGTGAGTAACGTTAGATGGCTCGAGTCACTTGTGTTACTCCGTTACTCCGGAAGACGAGTGCGAAGGGAAAAAAAAACATTTCATGTGTAAAGTGACTTCCAGAATAGAGCGACTTTGACACGACTACTGTTATCACACGTTACGGCGCAGAATAAGGGGGATTGTGTCGCGTTAGCTTTTGCTTTTTTTCGAGATGAACTTAATTTTTAAAGAATGCAATAAATGATAATTGGTTAATCAAAAACAATTAGAGGTGATAAATGATCCGAAGGACCATCTATTCAAAAGTGAGCAATAAACAACAGTTTATCGTTGGTTAGATATACCTTCGCCGTTACGGAGTACAATTTAATTTTGCAGATATTGCTCGCAAAATACCAGGGTTGTCCGAATGCGATTAGTATCATTAGCATATTATGGTATGGCGATAGTGAAAAATAAGATATCGACCGACGGTTAATACTTTTGTCGAACGTCGAACATAGATTGTGGCCTTCGACTTTTACTTGAAATTAGCTCACATATAAAAAGTAGTTAAATAATTTAAATTACATTCTGGATGCTCAATGTGTTCTGTTTTCTTTTTCATTTTGTTTATATTTTGTGGACACATACACTTGGTGTAGGCACTTTTCACGTTATTTGTGGTTTTTTTTCTAATGTAATTATCTTTAATCTCGTTTATGTATTTGCTTTCGGGAGTTGCAATTTAATGTTGTTATTTTTGTTTGAGCGAAATGAAATTGTCCACCTTGTTCGGCTGTACATTACACATACTTTCTTTGCGGCTCCTACTAGACACGTATCAGTCACTCAACCATCGTTGTAAAAAGAATAGATGGTCGAAATAATGTGCATGAAAATTTCTTTTTCCTACGATCAACATCTCGTCTGTCGTCTTGTTTGTACTCTATATATATATACATACACACATTCAGACACACACATACACGAAGACTGTACAAATTTTCCCACACTACGGGACACTATCATAATCTCTCACGTTTGACCTACATTGGTTTGTTCTACGACTATGCTAGTTTCTCTGTTATTGTTTCAGCTGGGAAGCTTATTCACTAACAACACTTTTTTAGACTTTGCTGCTTAAATTTAACATGTTTCAATATAGCTTTTTGAAGAGCTCTAAAATAGGTTGGCTTTTTCATTCTACGTTTGTTTTCACAATAAGCATCACATACCATCGCATCCATGCATCTCAAAAAATACCAATCATTTCATGTGTTTGGTGTTCCGTGTATGAAAAGCTATAGATTTTTAAAAATCATATGAACCAATCGAGAAACAATCGTTCCTAACAACATCCAGTCCGTAGCAACTCCTCGTTTAGTTGCCCTACACACCCACACCCTCCAAAATTCACAAACGAATGCTCCTGTTTATCATCACTGGTTCCCGGAGACCTCCGTGGTTTTTCCTGGTTCTGTTTCCTTATCGCCACCTTTTTCCTTGGCGTTTGCCTCGTTTCAGTGCCCCTTGGTTGCTTCCTTCGCTGCCATTATTAGCGGCGTTAGGCTTGCCAGCGGTCTGGCCAGTTTCAAGAAGGGATGCTGCAACGACAATAGAATGGAATGAGAAAAAAATATGGCAGTCGCCTGTAAGTCGAAACTTACCCTTAATAGCTCGAGAGCGGTGGCTCGTTGATCCACATCCACTTCTAGGCACTGATCGAGGAAATCCTGGAATACGGGACTCAGTTTCTCCTTCTCTTTGATTTCCGGTTTTCCATGAGTAGCGATCAGGTAGAGCGCTCGTAGCGGATTCTCGTTCAAATATGGCGGTTCGCCTTCGATCATTTCAATCGCCATGATACCCAGCGACCAGAGATCGACCTGCAGATGAATTTTATATTCGAATTAGTCCATGTTCTAAAATTAATTGAGGGGCTCAGAAGGAAAGGGGTGTGTGTGACTTGATTGATTTCTCTTCATCAACTTTTTCTTTAGTTAATGACGCAACTGCAAAAACGTTTCAATTTGAGTTCGCTAAAGAATCCTATAGATGAGGTTCTGACCTATCTTCAACATTGTCAAATACAGCAATGTGTTTGCAGTTAAGTCATGATCAAAAGAGAGAGTCGGTGTAGAGAAATCGATGATGTCACTTACACCCTTTTCATTTTGAGCCCCCCAATTTGTTAAATAAAAAGAATGTTGACTGATGTATACTAGGTAGAGTGGGTAGAGTTCCAATGAAAATGGTCATTTCGAATTTTTGAAGGAACTTCTGGCACAATGTTGATTCCCGCGATAGAATACTCTTCTGCTCAATCGGACTTTATTTACTAGTGTCGCAAAGTCGGCAAATTTTGTGTTTTTTGAAACGCATGAAATCGTGGTTTAAAAAAAAAGACACAGGAGGGTTGTGTCCGAGACACGACCGCATAGTTGACGTAGGATTCCGTTAGGCTATCTGTTCATTTTGGATATGTTTGAAGAATTACATCGTTAAACTCTTTGATGATGATATGGTGGCCCTGAAAAGGGCCGTTTTGTTCGGTTGTTGGCTATTGTTTATTCACTCCAACAGTGTGTCGTTGGATGATGCGTATCAGATAAAAGATACCGAAGTGGAACGATATATGATGAAAACCACCCGCTGTGATCATAGACAAGATGCCTCCTGTGTTATGTATGGATGAAATAAAAAAAAAACTCATATAAGATGATTGCCAATACCGAACACATCTTGGATTTTATTTATGAAAATTGAAATAAATCGTCTCATATATCAGGGCATTTTCAACAAAACTGCTACCATATAGAATTTTACACTTACACTTGTGCTAAATTTTTCACAATACACGATCGGTCATTGATATGAAATTACACGAAGAAACCAACATTCAAGTTCCAAATTTGAATTTTATTTGCTGGAATTAATCATATCTATCACCTTACTTGCAATATGAAAATGCCCCCGATTTGCATATATCTGTAATCTCGATTTTCCCCGGGCACCTTGGTTTTGATATCTCTGTTAGGGAATACATTTCGGTAGGAACAAAAGCTCCCCCTACTTTTATGTATTTGCAAAGCCGATTTCCCCCAGGCGGCTTGATTATGATGTCTCTATTAGGGAACGCATTTCGGTAGGAACAAAAGTTCCCGTACTTTATGTTTATTTACAAAAAAAAATACTTTTATTTTGCAATTTACAATCCACTCTCTCTAACTCGATGTTCTGTGTCTCGATATTTTCCCTAACTCGATGGGATTCATGGTACCTTCGATTGATTTTAACAGCAATCTTCTCTCCATAACTCGAAACCTCCCTAACTCGATGGGACCTTGGATATCGAGTTGGGGAGAGTTGACTGTATAAAAGACGTATTTTTAAATTTTTTTCCGTATATAATAGAATTCATGTAGAAAATTTCAAACATAAGTCCAAGATGGTAAACCTATTTTTGACGAACTTTATGGAACATCGAATTTTTATGAATTTGAAAAACATAGAATTTTTGTGTGTCGTTCTATTGGTTTTTATTTTGTTGTTCTGTATGTGTTAACAATCATTTTTAGCCACAAATTATGAATCCTGGTATGATGTAAAAAAAGGGCATTATAAATCTCCTTCTAAATGCAGCCATTCTCGAGATATTCAATTTTTTTTTGTAATTTATTGTCTTTTTAATAGTAAATAGGCCCTTTTAACACGTTAAGCCCCGCGTCGGTCCCTAGGGGCCGACGTAGAGCGCTGACTGATTTGGACTGACAGTTACAAAATATAAAAAAACAAAATATATACGGTTTGTTTCCGGATGTTTTACAAAATGTGACAACTTTCTAGTCGAATTTCTGACTATTTTCTATTAATACAATAAGTAATTTTGGGAATTGGGACCGACACTGATATTGTGCAAACGTTCTTGATGCGGGCTGAATGGAAAGCGCAGCAAGAAAAAAATCGGGGCTTTACCTGTTAATATGATTGTCGTGTTATATCGTCATGTTCATGAAATTTTATGAGTTTGCTTATAATTTACAATTACTTTTCCAAATACAGTGACGTCTCGATTATAGCAGTTTTCCAAAAATTATGAGCAGAAACGAATTGATGGATATTTTAGGATCCATCCGCTTCAACAAAAAAGAGTACGAAGTTTGTGATTGAAAACGGATAAATTTACGAGAATATATCGAGTAAAGATGTTTTGTTTCAATTAGCAGAAGAACTTTTTGCATATATATATTCATCTAAACTAAAAAAACATGAATGACTCTCTGCCCCGAGAATTTAAATATACGAGAAATTTGCAAAATAGGTTTTTAAAATGAAAACAAAGTTATGGATACATTTGCTGGCTGTAAAGACCATGTTTATGGTAAATATACATTTAAAAAAATGTCTATGTGAAAATTGTGTCGACCCAAATGCTAAATAATAAAAAAAATAATAAAAAAATAATAAAAAAAATAATAACACTACAGTTTACTCAAACGATGTATTTATCATATATTTCCAATATTAGAATCGCCCTTGACGTACGAGGGGCTTCCGAATGTCGAAATCAGTACCGTGCTACACAAGGTTGTTGGTAAAATAATTATCTATTTAGGTAAAATAACATTTTAAATGTTATTTTACCTAACTGTTTTATCTGTTGAAAAATCTTATTAAAAATTGAATTTAATATTAAAAACTTTTATATCTCAAAACACACTCCTTTCGATATATTTTTGGCAAACCCTTCCAATTTAACAAACTTTGTTGTGTCATGGCAAACTCACCAAAATGGAGATATGATTAGGGTACATGTGAAGATGAATTTTGGACAGCTCCCAAACAAAGGTTCTCATCACAAAAAAAGACAATGGACTCGATAATTTATAGGGAAGAGCGCCTGCAGAAACATCTCCTACCGTTTATTAAGACCCATAAAGGTCCGGTGAAGTTTTGGCCAGATTTGGCAAGTCGAGCACTACCGCCAAGAGGTGTCTGATACCGTTACAATGAGGTTGTTACCTTAAATGCATCAATCCTCTCAATTACCCCCAATTCCACCCTATCGAAGAATATTGGTAATTGTCAAGTCGATATTGAAGAAGGGTGCCAAATTAACTAGGTACATGGTACATGAAGAGATCTTGGAATAAATTGGCCGCTGAGATTGACCAACAGAGAGTCCAAACTTTGATGGAGAGTATCCGAAGAAAAGTACGGAGTGGGTCGCCTTATTTTCCTGGCGTCGTTTCTGAGGTTCCCACTCAAGATGTTGCGGCGTTCGAAAAAGGCTGCAGAGAAGACAACATCCACTTCGTCATCGGCTGTGATGCCAAGGCTCATCATACTATGTGGTAAAGTAACGACATCAACAATCGAGGTGATTTGATTTTCTCTATTATAGTGACTTTCAACACTTTTGACTGGTTCGTCACTTTGTTTCCATTTTTGGAAGAATGTCGGGAGTAAGAATTGAACTCTTGATATTTAGCGAGAGAGGTATGGATGCTACCGTTACGCCAGATCGCCTCCCATATTTCCATGGGGTATTTCATCGTGCAAATCAGTATTTTGCAGAAAAAATCAAGATTAACATTTTCGTCGGCACCCTGAACCATTCGAGATGACAATAGATCTCGACTTTTCATGCAATTTGAAGACTTTTGGCATCATTTTGTTTGAAACCCCGAAAACCCCCTTGGGTGATTTTACGGTTTGACTTCCAGTCGAACGTTCATCCACTCCGATAAAGCTATTGTGGTTGTCAGAAAGCATAATGCCGTTAGCTCACTGAACATCTGTAATAAGGAACGTAATGTACCACGAAGTGATTCGCTCATTTACGTTCAATAACAAATTAAAAAAGCGAAAATATTTAACTCAATCGAATTCACGTGTTTTATTCAATCAGCCAATCACTAAACAATTAGAGGCGAATGAACTGCAAAGTTTAAAGCCTCTTAAAAACAAAGAAAGAAGAAGAACTAAACAATTTCGGCAGAAAACGTAACTGCTCGGTTTCTTTCAATGAAAAAAAACTGTTCTGGGCAGGACGAAGTTTGCCGGTACGGCCAATGGAGAGTAAAATAGCAAGACCTGAATGGTTTATTTGATTATCACTACCTAGCCGACTCACCTTAGGCCCGTATTGCTTCCGTGTCACCACCTCCGGCGCCATCCAGTACGGTGTGCCAACCATTGTGGTTCGCTTCGATTGCTCCGGAGAGATTTGGGCACAAAAGCCGAAATCGGTTAGCTTCACGCTACCATCCAGCCCCAGCAGAATGTTGTCGCTCTTAATGTCCCGATGAATGACCTGATTGCTGTGGAGAAATTCTAACGCCTGCAGCACCTCCCGACAGACGGCCGCAATTTGACCCTCGTCCATGCATGTCTCGGTAACGACATCGGTGAGGGATCCACCTGGCAAATACTCCATCACTACCCACAACTCCTCCGACACCAAGTAGCTGTCCAGATAATTGACAACGTTCGGATGTTTGTTCTCTCGCATCACCAGAATTTCGTTGATGATGAGTTCCTTCTTAGGCTGTTGGCTGAGGTTCATCTGTTTGATGGCTACCTCCATGCCGGTGGAACTCTCGATCGCGGTATACACGGTACCAGATGCACCCTGTCCGATCTTTTCTATCTTGTTGTACTTTCGCTTAGGATCACCTACGCTGACTATGGTTCGTAGCTTTTCGAGGATTTCCTCATCAGACATTTTCTTTTTCTTGAGGTTGGCGCGTTGCTGATTCGTGGTTTCATTGTTGGCCGCCGTCGTCGTGGTTGTCGTCGTTGCTATTACCCCTCCTACGGTCGGCACCGTCGGTGTCGCTGTTGGTGAGGATGGACATGCTATAGACGATGTTGTTGTTGTTGTTGTCGTTGTTAGCGTTGGGGTCGAGATGGGGGTCGCAGAGACGGTTGTTGTGGCCGTTTCCGTTATTAGTGAGTCGGTTCTATTGCTAGTTGGTGTTAGTAGGGTTTGTATTGTATTATCATCGTTACCTTGAGGTTGATTATTGGCGTTGCTCAGATTACTGACGGCGGTTGGTGATTGGGCCGCCGCTGCTGTCGTTGAGTTGGTATTTACTGTTGCCGTCAGAATCGTCGTCGAGTTCTTGTTCTTGTCGAACGTGGGACTGCGCAATTCAGTGGCGGTGGCGTTACTGAGATGCGGAGGTATTGGCGGTGATATCGGTGTCGGTTCATCGATAGGCCTTGTGTACTGGTGTTGGGAGAAAAAAGAAAAAGTGATGTCATGAGCATTTGAGTAAGAGCAAGCACAATATGTTTATGTCTATTATAAAAAAACATATTTAGCATGTTCGATTATGAATGTGTTTCACATTGCCAACATACACAATCCCTTCTTAATATGTTTGGATGCATTATATAATATTATAACATGAAATATACCAATACAGTAGAACCTTGATTATCCGCGGAGGCTAGTTCCTTACTAATTCTAAAGACCCTTCCGAAATTTGTCAGTGAGTGGTAGGCTCTTGCTTTTTTCTTTTTGTCTAGATTTTCACATTATCTGACGGCTGGTGAACACCATCTTACAGATGGATAGTTTTTAATGATTTCTGTATTGATAAAACATAGTTTTCATGCTGATTTTTGTGTTGTTTGTGTTAAGTTCGTGATTGGCGGAGACCTTGTCACTCAATTTCGTGGATAATCGAGGCTTTACTGTAATCAACTGTAAAACATTGTAAAATACATTTCTTCTGAATGTTTTTCTTAGTGGAAAACATCTAATATATCTTGAATGATGTTATGAAACGTAGAGGCGAGAACATAAACACAGGTTCAGTGATATCACGCATAAATTAAACCATGTTATGTTGTGATCGTTGTGCTATTTATATACGAATCGCCTCACTAGTTCTAGTCACAACACATCACAGTGAAACGCGAAAAAACAAATGACGCGAATCTGCCTCCTTTTTTTATCACATAACATATTCTAAACAATTTTTCTACACTTTCATGTTTGGTACATCTTATTTTATTTTTCTGTTTTTTTCGCATCAAAATAACTCAGCAAAAACGAAACACCAATCAAACGAAGTATGATAACAGTTGATTTGATCACTATCCATACCATCAACAGCAGTGACAACCGATCGAGGAGGCTGGAAAACGTGGTGTGGACTGCGTTGGTAACGGCGAATATCTCCTGCAACATATTCCGGGGAGTTGGAGTCGTTCGAAGCCCGCAAAATCTTCGATGCAATGATAATTTCTGAGCTCATTTGTTCACTACCGTGTACTGAAAACTAAATCGCACTCTCACCCACATCCGGCAACTTCAAATGCACTTTCGATACTGAATTGTGCAGGGAAAAGGTTGTTGTCAATGAAGGATCGCTACCCTTGCAATATTAGGTTTAAAAAAGGTTCGCCTATTGCGGATTTGCAGATGGATTTCATTTGTGCACCGTAAGCTATTAATGAGTAATGAGCGAAGAAAAGATACGACAGAAAGGTACTATCAGTACTTTGAATATCTGATGACGAAGCATAATGTGAAAGTTGAGCTCAGGTAGTCGATTTTTGACGGAGAAGGGATAAAGAGGTATACTTTTATTTTATGAAATCTGGTTTTGGGTTCTAACAGGAAATAACATTACACGAAACGAGTAAGAGCACCAATTCCTGGCCATTTGGTGCAATTTGCATAGGATTATATTGGCTGCAGGAGGTAAACTCGAAAGAATTTATTAAAGGGAAATGAAACTCCGGAATCATAACGGCTGTTAGAAAGGCGACACTAAAGTGGAATGCCTGATTGCGAGAAAAATATATCCTCACTGATAAATTGTTAGACCGGTTTTCAATTTAGACTTTAAACAATGTGAACGAACAATATCCATGCGATAATTTTAATACATTGTCACCCGGGATTTGGTTTATACACGATGTTATGGTTCTATGATCGTGGAAATCATAATTAATGTTTCAGTTAGAATCCGGAATCACTGTTCATTTTATAGCCTACAGTGCGGTCATAGTAGGCGTATCTGAAATCTTTTGTCAGCAAATTGTTTGGAAAATTATCTATCGGCGGCAAAAATTTCACGTTGTTCCCTTTTGCTTTGAAAAAGTTGTGCAGGATGGAAGTCGAGCGAATAAATTTAATTTGGGAAACCCACATCAAAAATCCAGCGTGGTAAGGTACAACTGTTGTTCGGATGGATCAGAGAACGCGTCGTAGTGAAAAAGGTTTTGACGAAGTACGAAGGATGCTTGTTGATGGATGACGAAACGCACGTGAATATGAATTTTGGACAGCTCCCAGGCCTGAAATTCTATGAGGCCACTGCCAGAGAAGATGTCCCCAGCAAATTTAAATTTGTTTTCGCTGATAAATTTGCCAGGATGTTGTCGATTTGGCAAGCGAACAGAAACCCAACGTTTTCGTCACAAACAAGACAATCAATCGAAAACGTATAGGGAAGAGTGCCTTCAGAATCGTCTCTTTCTGTTTATTTAGGTCCGGTGAAACTTTGATGGAGGGGATCCCAACAAAAGTACGAACTTTCATCAACACTGTAACGTAATGTCTTCAATATTTTTTTTCTAAAAAGAAAAAAAAATATCTGTGTTTTGATATGAAAACATTTTTTTGTACACCCAGGTTTTTTTTACGCGGGGGATACGTAACTCGTAAAAAAACCGCGTAAAAGAAACCGCGTTAATTGGAAAATCCGCGTATAAAACCGCGTTAATTGGAAATCCGCGTAAAAAAACCATGTCACCTAATGATAGATATCAAATGGGACTATTTTTACGTAGAACGGAAGTAAAAAGTTGAGTGTTGCTCGCTTCCGAAAACCCGTAGTTTTTTCCTGCAATTTCGTTAGTTACTGGTAGCTATGGTTCGGTTTTCCTCACGAATGAGGTCATCTGCTGTTGCTACAAGATTCCCTCGTAATTTGTACACTCTTCTGCCGATGCACGTGCAGTACCAGTGTTGGACCGTTCAGAGCTAAGTAGACAGGGAAAGACATTCACGAATAGCTGCCCGTAAAAACCCCGTCCCGTTGTACCGCCCGGCGAGCCTCCCGTTACCCAACACCTAAAATCCACGTAAGAATCGTGATAAGGTGCGGCACTAAGCGCTTAACTCCGTTACAAGCACTAATTGCCGTAATTTGCACTGAGGGAACATGAGAGAAAAATGTGAGCAAAGGGGGAGATGTGATATTGCACTGGTCTTTTTTTACGCGGGTACCGCGTTAAAAAAAACGCGTTAATTGGAAAATCCGCGTAAAAACCTCGTAAAAAAACTGCGCAAAAAAAAAACGCGTAAAAAAACCTGGGTGTACCTTCAACCCATGCCGAGATACAACTGGTTTTGTGATTGCAGATCAAAATGAATCAAGCTTTATATGAATTTTGCTCGCATTTCGAACATATGAAAAGAAGTCCGAACACGAGCCCATCTTGGACCGATCAATAATATGTTAACATCTTAGCTATTTTTGAGATATATCGTAATCTGCTGAATATTGTTTTCTGAAAATGGTTATCGACATATGTATTCAAACCGTTATCAGAGCGATATCAAAAAGAATTGTAGTTGCTGTAGTTCGGAGTACCTGTGGATCAAATCCTAATGTGATTTGCAGTATATTATGCGAACAACTTCATTCGCCGTTTACGATCGTTATTATCGACATGGCAAGACGGACGAGAAAACCTATCTCCATCTCATATAGATTCAAATTTTTATCGAATATTGGATGGTCAAATGTTCTCGTTTCCCGACCACCCTAAGTGATATTGCGTAGTTTTCAAGTGGTCGAACACGTTACGGAACATATGATTGTTGTCTACCGACACTATTTCTTACGATAAACTGATAAAACGTCGCCAAAATACAATTCCAACTAAAAAATTGAAAATCTGAAAATCGATATGCTTTTTTCGTGTCAGAAAACAACAAAATTGTTGTACAGCAAAGGTTATATCACGTTAGCAAGTATGCTGTCTTATGGACGACAAAACGCACGTGAAAAGGATTTGGACCCGCTTTAAAGTCAGAAGTTCTATAAAACAACGGCACGGAGAGATGCCCCAAGCAAGTTTGAGTTTGTTTTCGCTGACCTTAAAATCTGATCTTAATATGGCAATGAACCAAGCTAGCTTATCCCTTAACAAAGATGTGGTAGAAGGTAGGAACAGACGACTTTCGCAAAATCGTCGATTCACCATTAAGAGTGATGTTGATGATGTCGGTATATCATTTGACTTCCGTCAAACAATGTCTTCGGATGTGTTGGGCATGAACTTCTTCATAACTTCTCAAATGAGTCATATATGATCAAATATGACTTAACAAAGATTCAAAGTGAGTTACTCATAAACAGTCAACCTGTCGATAATTTTTGGAAGTTATTGGACTTTGTTTGAGGGCACCAACATAAAAAAACATTTTACGTTTTTATTAATTAATTTTAAGATTCATAATTCTTCTTAAATCTTTCTATTGCTCCCTGACTTGCAGAAACACATCATAAGAATAAGAAATTAAAATGTGAATAAGACCACCAAAATAGCGCTCATTGAAAAAAAATTTTTGGAACTTTTTAATTGTAGAAAATCTTGAAGAATTCGCATTTAAAAATCAAAACAAAAAAAAATCCAAGCAAAGACATCATTTTCAGTGATGGTTTTTGAAATTTAGGTAGTTGTTGCCAGCTTTACACGTTTTGAAACGTTTTCCTCTTCTCTCGCGTGAAAAGAAAATGATTCATCACACAGTTTATTGCTCGAGTAATAAACGCGAAGGTAGTCGGGCAAGGAATAGGGAGAGAGTATTGTACAGTTTAGAACTACTGTCGATTAACGAGAACGGGTGTAGAAGACAACATACATATCCGCCTACACAATACCTAGTACTGTCTTGGACGAAGTGGCATCTAAAACTGGTTACATTTACTCAAAAATAACATTCTAACAAGACTTACAATTGATTTGGTTCGCTCCGGTCTGCTCGCGATCGGTGGTGGTATGCCATTGCCGCTGATGCTGCCACCGCTGCTCGGTCCACCAAGCTCGTCGCTATCGTGATCACCGGCTGAGTTGTGGTGCGACGATAGAGGTCCTAAGCTGTACGCCTGCGAGAGATGAACCTGGCCGACGCCTCCTGGTCCGTGGAACTCCGAATCCGTCGGAGTGCTGCTCGGACTGCTGCTGCTGACTCGGCTCAGCGAGGAACCTATGGACGATGCTGGAGTTGAGCATTAATATTGCACTTGTTTCTTCATAATTTAATCGCGGAATTGAATTCATCCACGTGAGGTTGTGGTGAAAAATGTGAGGTTAAAATGAAATCGGAAGAAAGACGTCTCCTTCGGAATACCGGAAAAACATAAAATAAAGCTGTGCTTTATGGTGGAATTTCCCATACGCATGGCTTCGTCAGTTGAAGAATTTCACTCCGTTTATGTCGATGGGAACGCATGTGATGATAGAAGTTAATACGAAGTCATAATCTATAGGCTCATTAACATAAAGTGAATTCAAATTCTGTGAATTATTCAAATTTTATTTACCATAGGTCATACCAATTTCATGATGTATAGCTTTATAGAGCCATAAAACGGGAAGAAAACCTTCTTACGGCGAGTGCAGCACATCTGGTTATCGAGGGGATAAGTATGTTTTTCCCCGTTTCCCAAAAACAGAAGAAACGGTGACAACACATGTAATCTTGATTGCACACATAATTTGCAAAAAAAGTGATAGTTAAATTATGGAATTAAAAAATGCCTTTTTCAGTATAATTTGAAAGAGTGGATAGTATTTTCATGAAAGATCGGGTTATGGTTATGGTTAATGTGATTAATGTCTCATACCTTTCATATGTCGCAAAATTTTCAAGACGCGTATGTCGAATTTCAAGCCAACTCGTTTGACCATTGGCAACACCATCATGGATTACAGTGAAACTTTGTAGGTGTAAAAACATTAATCGTTTAAGCAGTTCTAATTCAAAACTATAATACTTTTAAAATTTTGGTCAAAGAATGAAATGTAGGAAATTGTTTGTCATTAAAAAATACCAAAAACATTTAAAAAAATACACAGAAAAAATTATTTTGAAAATTGAAATCAAAAACGATTTTTTTATTTTCAAAAACATATGAATAGTCCATGTGATCACCAAAACGTCATCCATACAACAGAAGATGGGCACTTTTACTGGGTAAAAGTTTTTCTAACAACAACTTCTTCATGTTTTCTCAGAAAAAATACAAATAATCCTAATTTTGTTCAAAGTCAAGATGGAGATACAAGTCGGACTCGATTATATACAATTTTGGGCTCGGTTATATACAGTTTGAAAAAAAAAATTATAGTTCAAATACCGTTCTGAATCATATTTCGGACAACATCATATTTCGGACACTTTGTTCTAATATCTTCAAATGCTTAATGCACTGATGATATAACTATAAAATTAATATCACAATTGCTTCTTTAGAGTAATCACTATCATTTGATATGAGAACTACATTTGAATTATAACATAATCGGCAAAAATCTATCAACACTACTATCGTTTGTGTTTGACGTTTGCTTAGCGTGAGCACGTAGAATTTACCCGTTCATCAATATTTAAATTTCTCCCGTGTTTCATCAGTTCTCATCATCGTTAACAGTTTACTGTGATTATTGGTAAATGTTTCGCAGTTTACTATAAACTATAATCAAGTGTAATGTAATTTTCGTACAAAAAATTACAAAATAAAGTGTCCGAAATTTGAATTCAATCTGTCCGAAATTTGATTTAGTGTCCGAAGTATGATTTTTATTCGCTTCATTTGAAAAGCATTTTATTCGGTGATTTTTCTATGTTTTCAATCAAATAGCTACCAAAGTAGAAAGCTCAAAAGCATAATGAACTAATTTATTAAAAATATCAACCAAATAATACCTGTGCATAAAGTTTAGACCTGTTTTCTGCATCATATGCCTTAAGCGTCCGAAATATGATTCAAAACGGTATGACTTATTAAAAAAAATGTAACCTTTCAACGTTAAGGTGAAATTTAAGTGGCTATTAAAAGTAAGGTGGGGTAAAAATCGCGATTTTTGAAGATTTTGCTTGAATTTTCAACAGGAATTGTTTATATCGATATTGCAGCGAAATTAAGAATTTTTGGGATAAATTTAATAATTACGCATTAAAAATAACTAACTTTTAATTTTTCACTACTAAAATTCTATTTAAATACACTAATTCAGATGTTCCACTATATCTTGTACTAAATTTTCTCACCATTCAAATGAAAGCAACGGAATTAGCATACGCAGTGTGCTTTTTAGTGTAGAGCCAGTCGATTTTTGGTACTTTCGTATTAGCGTAACCGGAGCCGAAATACAATAGATAGCAATTTTATTGTACACACTGGCACTCAGATATTCTTTATATTGTTGCTGCCTTGTTGTTTATAGTGTTTTGTCATCATTTATTGTTACGAAAATGCAATTTTATGATTTGCTGTATTTAAGTATGAACACAGGAGCGCAATTTTCATTATGTTTTTTTCCGTAATGAAATTTATTTTGAGGGCAACGTAATGGGGACGTAGTCCCCATCAATCGAGGATAAGGAACAGAGGCGGCTATAAGCCGCCGAGGTGAAGCAATCCGAGTCGGCCGCCGACCCGTCGGAAGCGGCGGCCTTTTGCAAGCAATGGTCGGTTCTTTAAATTCGATAATTATTTTTTTTCCATACCTTCATTGCCTCTCAGGCTAAGTTGCAAAAGGTCAATTTTCAGCCAAAAAAATTTTTTCGAGATGAAACCAGATATGAAAATCCGAGACAGCTTAGCGAGGGGGCCAAAATTGAACCGTCATTTTTTTTTTTTACAATCATCTGACTCACATTTGGTCTAAATGATTATTTAAAACTAAACGTCACAACTACATCAATGCTTTGGTCATACGAAATAATACAAAATACAGAATAAGTCATCTATGAATGAGTCGTCTATAAAAGGTGTCCGATGAGATATTGAAGTCAAATAAGTCGAAAACTTCGTGATTATAAATGTATCATGAATTTCCGAGAATTTCGAGAAGCGATATGTAACATGAATATTTAGCGTGCATTGAAATATTAGCCGAGAAACGAATAATTAAGACGATATAAGCTTATTTGTCACGGACTGATCCAAGCAACGATGAACGATGAACGATGTGCGGTGCAGTGTGCTGATTTCAGGCCTGTTGGAATCGTGTGAAAAACACAGGATACTTCGACGAGGCGTTGGGCTCTCCTGTCTGCTCTTCAACGTGGCGCTGGTAGGTGTTATGCGGAATGCGGGCTCCAACGCATGTCAGGCACGATTTTCAACAAGACTAGTCGGTTGATCTCCGTTGCCGACTACGTGGACATAATCGGAAGAACACATGCGATGGTAGCGGACATGTATATCTGACTGAAACACGATTCAAGGCTGATTGGGCTTGGGATCACTGCGTCTAAGACTAAATACATGCAAGCTGGAGGGACTGATCGTAACATAATCCTTCTTGGTAGTAGTGTTGTGATCGATGGCGACTAGCTCGAGGTGGTAGAGGAATTTGTCTACCTTGGCTCGTTGACTACTATGGGCTCCGCAAATACTTAAGGTTCAACAAATTCCGGCCCCGTACGACGTGTATCATGTACAAATCCCTGATTCGCCCGATTGTTTTCTATGGACACGAAGCATGGACGATGCTTGAAAAGCACATGGTGTCTTCGAATACCGAGTGCTCAGAACAATATACGGCGGTATACGGGAAAATGGAGCATGGAGAAGGAGGATGGAACTACGAATTGGCGCAACTCTACAGCGACACAGCATCCAGAATGTTGCCAAGGCTGTACGGGTGTGATGGACAGGGCATGTTGCAAGATAGTCGGACAGCAGCTCTGCAAAAATGGTGTTCGCATCGAATCCGGTGCAGCTATGAACGGGTTCATTGGCGGAACAATGTTGTGAATAAGATCCAATCTCTTCATGGGATGTAGCACCATTGTAAATAAATACACTTCTCGAAGCTTCGTATGAAACCAAGAACCGTAGAAGCTTTAGCCGTGATAGGCGCAACATAGTCGTTGGATCTCAACTCGGAGTCAATAGTAACTTCAACATCACACATTGCATAAACACGCTCCAGTGACACAGACGCTACTAGTGTTCTAAGACGGTGCTTATATGGGTGAACGAAGATTCAACTTCAACGGAAGGTTGTAGACGTCTAGTGCCATGATTACATCGATGTGAAACGATAATCGCACGGTTGTTTACGCTTTAGAATATCGTAGTGGATCCACTTTTCACTTTTCCACTACAATAACAATATCCGATTCACCCTTTTCGTTTTGAATCCAGCTGCATAGCTTCAATTAATTCGCATGGAACCTCGTTCTCGTGCTTTTTGGATTATTCCCAAAATTCGAAAATAACGTATTAATTACGGGATTATATTAATGTTATGCTCGAAGTCGAATGACTGATGGAGAAGAATGGATAAAATATTATTATTTTAGAACTGAAACCATCGAAAGTTTGGTTCTTAACAGTGTTACATAACTGTTTTAATTGATTGTGACATATATCAGGATTATCCATGAGGAGGAGCTATCCCGCCCCAATTTGGACGAACTCTTGTTGAACCCTGTTAGGTTTTCCGGTTGAGTGAGTAATTTTTTCGTTATTAAAAAATATTATAAGTGTACAAAGATTGTTCTACAGATGTGGTGAATGTTGGTATTATGTTAAAGTTTTTTTTCTCTATTATAGTGATTTTCAACACATTTCGGCTGGTTCGTCACTTTTAACTTCCATTTTTGGAAGAATGTCGGGAGTGAGAATTGAACTCGTGATCTCTGCGTGAGAGGTATGGATGTTACCACTACGCCAGATCGCCTCCCGTTATGTTAAAGTTGACAACACATGATTTTGAATGGGATGTACTTCAGCTTCAACACGTGATACAGTACATTTGATTAAAATGCAATGTCCATTGAGTCGCATTAAAGTATATGTCAATCGCATTGAAAATGTCGAATTTTGTACCGGAAGACGGCATGCAGGAAGTATATTGCATTTTTATTTCTGAAGAAAAGTGCAGTTGATAGTTATTGTTTGTTCGTCGAAGCTTACAAAGAATGTGCTCCATCGGTAAGTATGTGTCAAAGGTCGTTTAATGATTCAGAGAAGCTATGATTTTGACTTGGAAATTGAATTGAATTTGAACATGGTAGCCACTGGAATGCGAGAATAGACTCGACAAGATAACTTTGCAGCATAACAACGCCAATCCACATGTTCATAGATCTGTCAATAATTATCCAGAAAGAGTGAACTAGGAGGTTCTACCTCACTCGCCATGTTCCTCAGACATCGCTCCCTCAGATTATTATTTTTTTCCGGCCCATGGCGACGATACTTTCTGAGGAGCGGTTTCGATCTTTTGAAGAAATAAAAAAATGGGCTGATACTTGGAAAACCTTTTCGTTGCGTCATCACTTCCACGAACCCATAATTTGCTACTTCCAAGATGCGAAACAAATATTCTGAGAGTTTCTTTCGAACATCGAGCAATAAGGCTCTGGAACAGCCTGCTACGAACGATCAAATCAACAATCTCATTCCATAAATTCAGAAGAGTGTGTAAAATGCATTCATGTAAATAGATTCATTATAGATAGCCGTAGTAATACATACTTTGAAACCCATTAGATTATTTTTATTATGAAATTTATAGAAATAAATAAATAAATAAAAAAATAAAATAACTGAATCGCTTCGAAACAACCAGATTTCTACCAGCATGGAATTCGTGTATTGCCTGAATGATGGATCAAGGTTGTGGCATACTTAAAACGATGTAGTGATACGTTTTATGTTGCCTTCAGCTTGAGCTTGGGTAGACTGTACAATTCGTAGTTGCTCTCCGTGATTGACCTGAACCAACCAAATTGCACAAAGAATACACAGAATGACGCTTGGGACTAGCAAATCATTCTCGTTGTGCAATTTTCGGTGATTCGAGCTTCAAATGGTCAATAACGACACCGGCCACGTCCTTACAGTCACCAGGGGAAGGGAAGGAATGTTAGTATGATATTCGCCGCCCGAAGGCCAGAAGGGTCGCCTCTATAGCGTGGTTCCCTAGCGTTTATCAAGGAAGGGATAGTTGTGGGAAGTGGGAAGAGGTAATAATCAGGATTCACCGAGGTAAGTGATGTGATTATGTAAACGCGAACTATCGACCACTCTACAAAACGAAATTACGAAAATCTTATGTGTCACTTATGTGTATCTTATAACACTCGAGAGTTATCTTTGGGAAACCTGAGAAGGTAACACAGAGAAGTCCTCCAAAACTAATTGGACCGTCTATACATTTTTTTTAATCGCGCCTACTCATTATCGAATTTCAATCTCGACGTCGAAGAGTTAACTTTGGGAAACCTCACAACGTAACCGAGAGAACTCATCTAAAACCAATCAACAAGGCGGTATATATCATGTTCGCTTTATCGAGAACCAATCGTAACAACGGATAATTATCTTTGGGAAACCTAAGAAGGTAACCGATAGTACTACTCTCCTCGGATCAACAGTGGACATTCCATCCGGAGTACACCAACACTGGGACCAACAGTAATTAAAGAATTGAAGAATAATTTGAATTGAAGAATCACACAATTGAAAAAAAAATCGAGAATAAAAAAATTTCAAAATTTCAAAATTCCAGAATTTTTTAATTTGAGTTCTATAAAAACTATTAGAAACATTGAAAGATACTACTTATCTGGCACTACTGCACGCTCAGCCCATCATGCCGATGATTCCTTTGGCTGTGATACATTCACTACATACTCTCGATGTAGAAAATATAAGAACGAACGAACACATTGCCATATCTCTACTAGACGAAGGCAAACAAACCGCTTGCCATGATAGTTTAAACACGAGAACGAGAACACACTAACACAAAGCAAGCGCAACAAAAATGATAGCTTTCACTATCACCAACAAAGTATGAAAATGGCTTCCTTCAATATTCATCTTCACCGGTGCACCTCAAATGATTAATGACGACGATACCTAAGATTCAAGGAAATATTCACTGGTTTCATAATCCCTACTTAAAACACCTTTCGGAATGTGTGAACTAACTTTGTTTCATATCATCATCCACTCTCTAGCGATTCGAAACATGTCACAATATGTAAGCGAAAGGCAAATGCCAGCATAATTAAATCACACTTATACACGCGAAAACAAAATAAATTCCTCCGCTGAATAAATTCGGATTTTTCTCCAAGATTTCTTTCAGGATGATTCTGATACGTTTTATGTTGCCTTCAATCTCAAAAGTGGTTTGTTTGCGGTTGGAATATATTCGTACAACAATGGGTCGTATTGTGATAATGCGAGTGGATGGTGCAGCAATGGACGACGAGACGTACATTAAAGCGGACGCCAAACAGATCGCCGATCTGGAGTTTTTCGTCGGCAAGTCCCACCTGGACGTTCCAGGGAAGTGCCGGAAGAAGAAAGTCGACAATTGATCCTATAATGAGTAAATATATAACTGGTATTTGGTTTAGAGGATTAATTAATATGCACTGAAAATCTGTTTTCTATTTTCTCGAGTGCGAAGATTGTTCACTATTTATGTGTATGCCCTAGGGTGCCAATGAAAATGGTCATCTCTAATTTCAAAAAGTTACTCTATACAAAATGTTCACCACCTCGAAAAACACCCTATGCCGAATTTCAGCTCAATCGGACTTAAGGGAGAATGGCGCAAAGCGGTCAAAGTTTGAGTTTTTTGGAAATCGAAAAATCACCCAAGGGGAAAGTAAAGGAAATCGGGGTTTTCGAAAAGAAGTTTTGATGCAAAATGTTTTAAAATTGCATGAAAAGTCGAGATCTAGTGTCATCCCGAAATTTTTTTTTGTCAAAAATCGGCATTCTGTGACTTAGTTTTTTTTCGGAGTACGAAACGAAAAGTATGGTTTTGGGTGCCAATAAAAAATAGTTATCTCGATTTTTCATTCGGAACTTTTCGCGAAATGTTGATAATATACCCTATGCAAAATATTAGCTCATTCGGGCTTCATTTACTGGTGTCACAAACGTTGAAATTTGAGTTTTTTTGAAAATAAAAAAATCACCGGAAATCGAGGTTTTCAAAAAAAAAGTCACAGAATGCCGATTTTTGACAAAAAAAAAAAATTTCGGGATGACATTTTGCATCAAAATTTCTTTTCGAAAACCCCGATTTCCTTTACCTTCCCCTTGCGTGATTTTTCGATTTCCAAAAAACTCAAACTTTGACCGCTTTGCGCCACTCTCCCTTAAGTCCGATTGAGCTGAAATTCGGCATAGGGTGTTTTTTCGAGGCGGTGAACATTTTGTATAGGGTAACTTTTGGAAATTTTAGGGTCGATTTTTCCCATACATTCATTGGAACCCTAGTATGCCCATACTATGTACGAACCCCATACATGGGGTATATTTACATGAAGTAAATGCTTCGTTAAGACATTTAATACTCTCACTAATCAGAATGAACATGGTCCACCCTTTCTAATCATCAGGAAGAAAATACGAAATAATTTTTTTTCAATAATCCTTACAAACTGGTGTTTTTTTTCCTATATCATATAACACGTTTACAGTTGCGAAAACAGTAGTTAATAATAAATCACCTGTAATCTTCTTCGTCGTCCGAATAACTTTCATCCTGTTGATCTTTCCACTCTTCTTACTACTTTGTTCGGCCAAAGCTTCCATTTTTAATGCAGTGGGAAACCTTCAATTAATCAACTGAACCCATTATAATATTCGCGCAAAATGGAAGTTTTTTTGTCGCTCGTTGTTGATTTTCCATTTAGAGGGAAGTTCAATTGAATGGAACATTTCCGGTAAGTGCATGTAATCCATATTGATCGCTTCAGTTTCGTGTTTGTGGGAATTGTAGTATTATTTGCGATTGCACAGATTCCAGGGCACTTCAGAAGGTCTCTGTAGAAGATTACTAGATATTCATTTTCACTACTCTACACGAATAAATTAACTGTCCAAGCTGGCACGATTAATGACAGCTCCAGACATTTACGGAATAAGTGAAAGTGTGCGAACTCCAGTGGATATCGATTAGATAACACTGCCGTAGATTTTTGACTGTCATTACCGCGATCTGCTGTTTACGCGTACATTTACGATAATCGATCTATTCCCACGAAACGCGGCCGACCACCCCACAGAGGATCGTAAAACTGTAAGTCGAACGACATCATAACGACAGAATCGCGGAAGAGATTAGCTAATCTTCCACTCATCGTCGTAATGGGAAGAAGTGCTCATATTTCGTTCAAATGTTCCCTAGTCAACAATTTCAGTCAACATTACACCTCCTGGGCGTACCCTGCGACAGAAATGTATACGTCGTGAAGGCACAGTAATTCAAGCGTGAAGCCCCAGCGAGCTTGCAGACGTTCCTCGTATCTCCTGGGCCCCAATCGTGCTCAATCATGCGTCATCACGCGGCTGTCTGCAATTTGATACGCATTTTCAGTTCAACTGCAAGTTTTTTTTCCTATCTCTTATATCGACCTCTGTGGCCTTTTATTGCTTAATATCCGAACGCCCCGATGAAACGTTGTTTAGATTGATCACGAAGATCTTCTCATTGCCCCTGGCGCTCAAAAAAACGGAGGAATGATTGGAGGGACGGTCGGGGTGGAAATCGCAACGAATCTTTTGTCGAGGGCATCTTTCACTAGCAGCGAGTGAGAAACACTTTCACTCTTGGAAATGCTAAACAACGAAAAACTCGCAAAGTAGCATCATCGTCATCCCACATAGCCCTCCGGCGAATGATTCGTGGTGTTTTTTTTATGTTGCTCCACGAGTTGCTGCTCTCGTTTCCGTGTGAAATGACTTCTTCCTATGCGCAAACATAACCGTGGACTGTGACTTATGAGAGTTGCGTCATTTTCGTGAGGTTTTACATTCTTAGAAACGTAAAATGATTCCATTTCGATTCAGGATCTATACTGCTTATAGTATTGTTATATCATTTATTAGGATAAGTGTGATACGTCATTAAAAAATCGTAGAAAGATGTAGATGGCGTTACCCTGGATGAATCTATCTAATTTCTAAACATAGAAAATTATGAATTAAATGTGTGACGCCGATTTAATCGAGAAACAGCATTTTCTGACCTATAACGGTGATAAGCCCAAAGTCCATCATTATTTATCATATGCTGCTAGCTGTCTGATTTATACACTCGACAAAAAATTAGAGGAAGAAGCCGGAAATTTTAAGTGATTTGTGAGATGCTGTAACTTCGTGAAAAATCAACGCATATCGATCGGATGTATATCATTTCGAAGCTACAAGTTTCAAATATTAGAATATTTTACGTACAAATTTTTATCTTTGTATGTGTAGGTGTAGTTGGCAACAATATCGGGAAGAAATGAAAAATCGATTTTCTCTGTTCTTTCAAAGATTTTCTGGACTAACATATAACCAACTCAATAGTAAATACAATTAACCTTATCAACTAGCTTTCATTTGGTTTCTAGAACGTTTCTGTAGGACTTTTCCATACAGAGATATTTCAGTTTGGATGAAAAATTATCCCTTAATCTTTGATGATGTATTATTCAATAAACAACCATCCCATCGCACATCGAAAGGCAGTTTTGAAAACTACAAAAAAAAATCTGCACAAGGATAATTTGTTACTTTGACGAAAAAAAAATATTTACATTGTTTTGCATCGATTTCAAAAAAGTGCCAAAAACAGGATTTTTATAGTGCTTTACTAATATTGCAGTAAGTTCTAATGTTTGCAGGTAAATTTTTAGCCTAGTGTATTTCCTAAAAATCTGTGAACGTTGTGAACAATCAACTTTAATACAGGTTTTTTCAGATTAAACGCTCACGCAACGAATTTTAATAACAAAAGTGAACCGATTTTTATTTAAAAAAAGAAAATAAAGCTTATTTTCGGACATTTTCGATGTTACCACCTCTTTTTTCCATAACCCTTTTCAAACGATGAACAAAATTCTCCATGCACAACTCTAACATTACGACTTCGATGCTGTTGAAAATCTGAGTTATTTCTTCTTTAAGTTCTTCCAAATTTTGTGGCTTATTAACATAGCAACGGTCCTTCACGTACCCCCAGAGGAAGAAATTTACGACGAGAAATGTTGAAATTCTTACCATAAGAGGACGAAGTTTCATTAAGGCTTCGGTTGCTCGAGTAATACGAATTTACCAAAAATACACTTTGTTGAAAATTGTACATCTTGACACTAAAAACCATCCGATCAGATTGAACGAGTAGCCGAATATTATCGTCCCGAAGTGGGGAATGCAGTGTTACCATCGACGGAGCGAAAAAAAAAATTAATAAGGAGCTATTCGATTTTTTTGCGCGAGCGTTCAATCTGAAAGACCCTGTATGAATTTTTGGGATAAAATTAAAAATAACGCGTTAAAAATGACCAACTTTTAAGTTTTTCACTTCCAAAATGTTATTTAAGTCCACTAATTTAGACGAAAATCTTCTTACGTAGCGTACTTTTTAATGTAGAAACAGTATAAGGCAACAGAGTCCGAAACAAAAAAAAACCTATAACTCTGTCATTGTTGAAATTCGATCATATGCGTAGGGGGATTTTTTTTTTCAGCAAATACTATCACTTCCTGAGAGATTCTGGATAAATTATTTTTTTCATGCGAGGAAGGCGTTTTCTGACTTCAAGGGGATAAATCAAAAATTAAAATTTTCTTCCAAATAAAAAATTGTTTTGACTCGATTGTATACAGGATTCGAATATATACAGTGAAAAGAAATCCGAGACTGTATATAATCGAGTCCACCATGTAAAAACTAGAGCAGTACTTGGTTTAAAAATTCTAAAAGAAAAATTTAAAATTTGGAAACTTTGAAAAAATTTGAAAAAAAACTATTGTTTTGTACCGCTTATTAATGTCAGAAAAATATGCATATCTTGAAAAGACGTAGGAAAACATTTAAATACAAATTGGGGCTGCACTGGATCTCAAAATAAAAAAAAATGTCTAAATTTCTTATTTGGTCCCTATACAATATTTTCCATAGTGCTTGTGTTTTGGTTTGGGGGTTTTTTGTACCTCCTTACCCAACGCTCTCTACTCAAACATCGAGTTCAATATCAAAAACTCGACAAACATCGATGAGTTCTCACGAATGATGCTACTATAGTTTTCATAAAGTGAGATCTGATGTTGTGTCCCTTTCTGTTAGCGACTCTAGTATAAAAGAGAAGTGATACCGGTCGGTTCATTATTCATAATGAACTACATTCTTCATTTATTGATTACTTCCAAATACTAAAAGGATAACATTGCTGAGTACGAAAAAATTCCACAACGTAGCATATTCCCACAAAATGTACACCTCAGAAGTAGTTGAAACAAAAAATGATAATAGGGGACTGTTATTCAACGTTAGTTGTCAGATCTTACAAATTAACTTACCGGAGTGCGTGGTAGTGTGCGGACCATGGGTCATATACTTGGAACTCGGCCGCTGCTTGCTACTATTGTCGAACCAGTTGAGTACGTCCAGTACTGCTTGAGGATTTTTCTTCTGTTCCTGCTTGCTAATGTTGGAATTCTTCAGCATAAGCGCCCATTGCTCTGGCATACCCTGTAAATCAGAAGAAACGAACGGCGCATTAGTATCGGTATGGAATTATAAACAATTTAAGTCCGATAAACATGACTGGGGTTTTCTGAAATAGAGATGAGAATAGAGTGGAAGCTAAGAACACGCGCAACTAGTTTATCAATGAAACATAGACCGACATGCAACATAGAGTTTCCACAATTCCATCGGTTCAAACCACCTTTCGGATTGAAAACAAAAGAGTTCGGAACAACAATCGTGAGAAATAAATTTAATGTCTAAAACCGGCAAGTGCGTTTCCAGGGGAGCAGTAAACGATTTAATTCCTTTCCGATTAAAATTCAAACAAAAACTAGCGAGGTGCTGTTTGATTGGTCGGTCGGTTGGTTGGTTACTCGAACGTTTCTGCTGAGTTACGTGCTTATAGCAGAGAAACGTATTGCAATTCTATAGTTCAGCAGTTCGCAGATTTTTTTTTGTAATTTTTTGCTGTTACACCGAACAGCTTGGGCACTGGGCTGATGGATCTTTTTGTTGTGTATTTTTGTCGGTTTTCCAGAGAACACGAGGGAAGCGAATCGGTAGTAATCGGAGATATGCCGATGGCCGCAGTTATATGGAGGAGGTGCAGCTCAATTGGCTTGGCTGATGAAATTCATACGCTTCACGTGTTTGGCAGCAGTTAGGCGGCGGGGGGCGGTGGTTTGGAACTCGTGATTTTCGAACACTCGCTTGGATGGCTGAGTATGCGGATTAGTCTGAACTTTTTATAGTGTGACTAGCGGCCCGTCCCATGTTTTCCCAAGTTTCCCGCATACTCACTGAAACAAATGAGCCCTGGTGTTGTTTGGTTTGTTCAAATTGATTATTCAATCTTTCCACTTAAACGCGCTGGAAAAGGGAGTTGTATGTATGTAGGGTGTATGCATGTCTTCTATCTCTCTGTCTCTCTTTTCTCTCTCAGAAAATTTTAAAATTACCTTTTAGCCTCGAGGAAGCCAGTTGACTGACTGGCTAGAGCGAGAATAGAATTTAAATTTTCTTCTTACTCTTATAGAGGTTTGAAACACCAAAGTTCATTTTCCTCTTACCTTAAAAAGTCCAATGAGGATAGCAAAACTAACTCTCTCGTAACCTTTGAAAGAACGATTTTTAAAGTTATTTAATGGCATATTCATTCTACAGTTTTGCATTTTTATAATTATTTGTAGGACAACCTATTTAAGTAGCATTGTGAGAAACATATCAGCCATTTCTCCATCAAAATCGAAAAAATCGAATTTTTGTTTTTTGCATTTTTGAGTACTTATGCCCTAGGAAATGTTATCCCAAAAGTATTTTTCGTAAAAATGGATTATCTGAAGCGTTACATAACCGTTTTTCATATTCCTTTATTCCATTTTTTTGAGCTTCTAAACAACGATTTTTCATGTAAAATAACTTATTTTTAAAAAAGACCGCCATTTTGGAATTTTTTTCGAATTTTCAAAAACTATGCAACGCCTCAGGTACTGCCTTAAAGCTTCAAAATATTCATTGGAATTTGTTCTACGACACCCCGTTGCTTCTGTACTACGGATCCAGCTGTCAACATTGTTATAATTATTATTCGTGCATTAAAAAAATGGAAAATACAACTTCATATAAACCTTAAACAATAACCAAAATACCCGAACACAGAAGTGTATATAATATTGCCATGCCTGGAAATAATCTAATTATTTGTTAATTTGTGTTGTGTTATTTGTAGTACCATAAACCGGGGGCAAATTGATCACGATTTTCAGAAAAATGTAAATATTTCCGAAATTTTTTGTTAGATTTAAACCTAATTATTTTTGAAATCAGTACTGGTGCTAAGGCCACAAAACGTTATGGAATTTGTTGAAAAAAATCCTTGAGCGTTAATTTGGAAATTTTTTAGCAGAAAATTTCAAAATTTTGCTTCGGGGTGAAATTGATAAATCTATGTTTTTCAGGATTTTCTAGTGTCAAACGCACAAAAATGTATACAAAATCTATTATTTCTTCACCTACGGTAATTTGAATGAGATTTGAACACTGATCTGTAGGTCATCTGGAGACCATTCCGGTTATCCTAATGTGAAATCCTTGAAATTGTCACCAATAAGCTAGTTTTTCCAAACCAAGACGTTCGATATGTCGCATGATGGGATTCGGTTCTGGTCATGCGTCGTGCTGTTTTTGTAAAATAGTATGTTTTTTACTTGTTTGAATAGTAATTACAAGTATTTGAATGCTTATTCAACTCATCAAGTATCGGCTA
The DNA here is from genome assembly GCF_029784135.1 of Toxorhynchites rutilus septentrionalis. NCBI lineage: Eukaryota > Metazoa > Arthropoda > Insecta > Diptera > Culicidae > Toxorhynchites > Toxorhynchites rutilus. The sequence goes on along the minus strand of NC_073746.1, from coordinate 265,078,917 downwards.
GAAGTGGATTAATATGTTTAGCGTCTATAAATATTGGTTTTGATTTGTTGAAAATATGTTTCTTTACCATAGTTGAAAATGAAAACGAAAATGCTATTTAGAAAAATATTGTTTTTATGAAATTTAATAAGGGATTCGTTGAGAGCCATTGGCAAAAAGAACCTTCAGATGATGCTTGAACATGTCAGATCAAAAAATTTTAAAATTAAATTAAACTAAATTGCTCTGAAAATTTATGTTTGTTTTCATCAATTTGCCCCCGGATGACGGTACCGTGTTCTTTGTAGCACCGGGGTGAGATTGGATCAAATCGAAAGAAATTGCAGTTAGTGATATATAGACAAGTATTGCAAATATTTTTGAAAGCTGTGAACCGTTTAGGAGGAGATATATTTTCCAGTGCATAATACTTTACTGTAATACAAATAGTTATTGTTTAGTAATTTATCAAAATTTGATGTATTTACACATCAAGCTTTGACCCATTCTCATCCCCATCGACGGTACTTTAGCGAATTAATCTAATCCGGCGAACAAAACAGTAGAAAATTAGTAACTTCGATTTTCAACTTTTGTTTCATTGATTTAACGTTTTATAATACCTGCAACAAATATTCAGAACCCATGTGACCTATCGTCAGAACTTTCTAATTTTGTAAAGTGACGAAGGTTTCACCGTGATAATTTTATGTCTTTTTCGTACCAGAAGGGAGCACACATATACCAGGTGAGAGACGAACCAACCTACGGCTTGAAGTCTCTATAATAAAGAGCAAAAAAATGTACCAGGTGTTATTTGTATACTTCTATGCGAGCCCTAGTTAATGAATTAAAGTTTCACATACTATAGTGGAACCAATGTGATAGAAGACACGATAAGTCACCAAATAAAACTTAATTATTGTATACTGATCAGTGTCAAATTCACGCCCAAATCCTTCAACGTTGGGACACCATTTTTGACATCATCGGTCACATAATCGCGCTCGACGGGTTTGGTGTGTAAGTCTCCCAACGGGAACGAGATGCAAACGAATTTTGTAAATCTCACCTTCATCATGAAAGTAGGATCGTCCCGTAAACGCCAATAGCTCTACCAGCTTTCATTCTTGCACATCACCTGGTGGAACCAATCGATCATTTCCGACAACTTGTACCGGCGTAGACCAACAGTCTGATAGATTTGGTCTGGCTGTCCGGGCAACATTCGAACAGTATTGCTGTTTGTCGGTGCGCTTGGACCACAATGGCATGTCGCGGAGCGATCTTCCTGGTACATACCTAATGGGCGGAATATGACCGCCTCGAGGAACTCACAAACCGCAAGTTCACATATTTACTCTTGTGTGTACCTCCGAGGAGAAAATTTTTGTCGATTAGATTTGTGACATAAGTTGAATTTTGTCACTGTTCACTTTAATCGATTTACGTGTTGGCTACTCATGCATTTGCAGATTTTCAGCTGATTTTCTTCAACATTTCATTGACATGCAACAAAGCAAGCTGTTCACTGCTAATTCTCTTTCTGCGGGTGCTGGCTCGTTCTCACACAAAAAACACATCGCAGCTGCTCACTCTCTCACTCTGTTTGTGTTTACGTCAAGAATACGACCATTTACGACCGTTTACGACTGTTCACGACGACCGCGCTTTATTTTTTAGCGATTTTATTTATAGTAAGATTGTGTTTTATGGTGCATTAATTTTTTGGAATGATTTATGCTTCAGGATTCGATTGGTGTGATTATGACCTTTGAACGTATATGATATTGTAGACGTGAATTGTCACACAATTTTTGAACAAAGTTTTTACAACTTTTTCACAAAATATTAGTAATTATTTTCTCGCAAATGTGTATCCGATTAGAGGGAACCAATCAAATTTAACCAAAAACAGCCAAACAGGTTGGCCAAAAAAGTGTCCAAAAACTGATAACACATATTCAAATAAATTTCGCGATTTCATCAAAATCAAATCAAAACATTCTTCTGATTTTTCGATTTCTGAAAGTTCAATAGAAATTGATAAATGCTATCCAAAGCAGAACTGATTTCTTACGTCCCAGTTCTAACTGAACCTAACTTTAAGCTCATGCGCTCACTGCCACAAGTTTTCTCCGCGCCACAATGACACAAAAAAGAGATTAATTATCTAATTTAACACATCTAATCGATTGGATCATAGGGAAGCAAAAAAAGCGAATCCGATTGTTATTGGCTTATGTCATCAAGCGCGGTTCGAGCCTTTCCGTCATGCAAATCTGTGTTGTGATAGCAAGGTATGGCATAATTTCTCCTCTGACAGTTTAATGATTGGTAGGTTTTCCTTTTCAGCGGACCTGTTTTTTTTGACAAATCAATGAAAGCAATAACGATAATAAAAGAAGAAAAAAGGCTTGCGAATTACACGAAGTCTGATTGGCATGCAAAAAAAAAAGTTGCAGAAAAGAGATCATTGTATTTTTGCGACTAGTCTGTGGAAAATGTCATGAGGAGTGGGGTCTGCGCTGTGTTGTTAGTGTCTAACTGGATTATTTTGAATTTCGAATGATATAGAATTGTATTCAATACATTCGATGAGTGTATTTTTAGTAACATTATTTATTAATAATCGAAATTTTGATCGAAGATTGATGACTTTGACAGAGCTGATAATAGACTGTATTTTCAAGTCATTTGATATTTTTTAAATTTGTTATGAACACGATTCAGAAATATAGTGTTGACTATTATTACTGTTATTTTTTTTTTAAATTTTGTACTGTGTATTTTCATTAAATTTGTTATTTCATTAGCAAAACTAATGGTACGAATCGAGTGTTTCTCGCCAAGATAACATGTTATCAGATTGTCATGAAATATTAAGCGGTTCTTATATTTCTGAACTGAACTTTTTTTTTTTTTTTTTGCGGAACTTTTTCGCGTATGTTATTTCACAGCAACATATACACGTAATCTTAATCGTTATTATGACGATCGATTTCCTCTTTCTAAGCCCAAAGGTGATCGATCGAATGAACGTCATACCATGTCATTCCAATGACAGCTCTCTTTCGCCATCTGCTCCTGCTCCATGGTTCTCAAATGGGGATCAACATAGGGTAGGAGCCTGCCTGTTGGTCTCAAATGTTCCTATCTCACGCCTCCACGAAGATCATATGACGACATTTTTAGATCGGGCGTGAACTGGAAACACACACCTGGTCTTGGCTCCGAGAACGGGTGTCGAAAGTGGCTAAGTGAGGGGGTGCGAGCGAGTCAGAGCGCTATATCTCTCCCGGGGAAGGCCTCCCGGGTCATGGAGGCCTTGCCAACCCGCTGTCTCCCGGGCAAAGGAGATACACCCAATAAAATGGAGCTACGATCACGAAGAATAATTAGAATGCGATCACCCGAGGAGGGTCCCCGAACTGGAGCTGGTCCTGGAACGGGCGTAAGAGCGAGCGGCCAGCGGCTGGAGGGCGATGTGCAAGAGCGGGCCACCAGCCGGGTTCAACCCGAAGAGCTACCGCCACACGGAAACAGCAGCCATCGACATCACCCAAGAAACGCTGCGCCTACGAGACGTGTTGCGACTGCCAGACGACAGTCGTCCACACTTGTGGGTACCACTAGGCGCCGGATCATGTGGACACACGAAATGAATGAATTCGTGATCCGCGCCTATTACATCTGCACTGCTTTGGAGACGGACATGAGCGGTCGCCCTCGAATACTAACAATGTTCGAGGAAGCGTATCCAGAGTTCGTCGGGAGGCTTGATCAGAACGCGATGAACGCGAGGCGTAGAGCGATAGTACGCAACAACATGCTCTCCCAAACGCAAATCGACGAGATCAAGCAGCAGGTGCAGAGAGAAATAAGCTCCAGGAACAACAGAGCAAGCGATGTGTGTAAAAAAAAATCTCTCCCGGGGAAGGCCTCCCGGGTCATGGAGGCCTTGCCAACCCGCTGTCTCCCGGGCAAAGGAGATACACCCAGAAAATGGAGCTAAGGTCAAGACGAATACTACGAATGCGATCACCCGAGGAGGGTCCCCGAACTGGAGCTGGTCCTGGAACGGGCGTAAGAGCGAGCGGCCAGCGGCTGGAGGGCGATGTGCAAGAGCGGGCCACCAGCCGGGTTCAACCCGAAGAGCTACCGCCACACGGAAACAGCAGCCATCGACATCACCAACGAAACGCTGCGCCTACGAGGCGTGTTGCGACTGTCAGACGACAGTCGTCCACACTTGTGGGTACTACTAGGCGACGGATCATGTGGACACATGAAATGAATGAATTCGTGATCCGCGCCTATTACATCTGCACTGCTTTGGAGACGGACATGAGCGGTCGCCCTCGAATACTCGCAATGTTCGAGGAAGCGTATCCAGAGTTCGTCGGGAGGCTTGACCAAAACGCGATGAACGCGAGGCGTAGAGCGATTGTACGCAACAATATGCTCTCCCAAACGCAAGTCGACGAGATCAAGCAGCAGGTGCAGAGAGAACTAAGCTCCAGAACAAGCAGAGCAAGCGATGTGTCGAGACGAAGTTCAGTACGGCTGAGCAATTCATTCGCGAGTGGGGCACGCGAATCAGCACCAGTGGAGGCCACAGTACAACAACCCCCTGAGCCGGAAGATCCACAGCCAGATCAACAACTACTACGCGATCTGGTCTTCCATTACGACGAGGCGATCTCACAGTTCCGCGACACGGACCCTTTGTCGCGCCCCAGGATCCCGAAGTTGCAGCATTCCCGCAGGCTGACAAGTGCAGTAAAGCTCATGAACGAGCACGTTCTTCCGCTGCACTTGGTTGATGCTGAGAACATGGAGGAGCTGCAACTGAAAGTTTACTGTGCTGCTGTGGCGACCGCCAAAAGTTTAGGATACCGTATTAGGCCAAGAGGCGGACTGCTCCAACATCTCCGTGAAAGGCGTGAGCCTCCATGGCGAAGGAGATTGGAGCAACGGATCCTAAACAAGCGCGCCGCAATTGGAAGACTGATGGCGTACAAAAGAGGCAGCAGATCGGCGAAATTATGTCGCCAAGTTGCTGTGATCGTGCGGCCTACTGAACTTCGCCAGCTGGGAGCTCACCAGCTGACGGAAAAACTCGACACACTGGTACAGCAATTGAGCGTCCTAACTAAACGGCTGAAACGTTACTCTGACTCTGCAAAGCGCCAGGAACAAAATCGGATGTTCAGAGATAACGAAAAAGCGTTCTACGACCACATTAGCGACGAGAAGCCCGACTACCGCGAAGGTTTGCCAGATATTAGCGATGTGACGAACTTCTGGGCTGGTATTTGGGAGACCCCAGTAGAACATCGCGACGGGCAAATGTGGTTAAGACGGGAGGAGGAGAGTTGTGGTGAAATTGGAGAGATGCCAGCTATCATCGTCGGAGAGAACGATGTCCGCGAAGCCTCGCGGTACCTGAGGAACTGGGCAGCACCGGGCCCCGATGGTGTCCAGAACTTTTGGCACAAGAAGCTGACCGTCGCACATCCAAAGATAGCTGAGTGCTTCAACAAGGTGCTACGTGACCCACACAACCTTCCTGAATTCGCCACCCGTGGCGTCACCTTCCTCCTCCCGAAAGACAGCAACACATTGAACCCATCAAAGTACAGACCGATAACGTGCCTATCGAGTCTGTACAAAATACTGAGCAGCATAATTACCGCCAAAGTTTCTGCTCACTGCGAACAGCATCACATCATCGCAGAAGAGCAGAAAGGATGCAGGAAAAATACGCATGGCTGCAAAGACCAGGCCATCATCGACGCAGCCATAGTCGGCCAGGCGGTATATAACCAGCGGAACCTAAGTATGGCCTACATCGATTACAGGAAGGCTTATGACTCCATACCTCACTCGTTTCTCGTCCGGGTATTGGAGCTCTACAAAATTGATCCCGTCGTCGTTAGGTTCCTGCAGCATGCGATGAGGCAGTGGAGTACGTCTCTGCACCTCAGTGATGGGGAAAATGTGTTGCAGTCTAGAACGCTGCAGATAAAGAGGGGGATATTCCAAGGCGACTCTTTCAGCCCGCTTTGGTTTTGTCTGGCACTGAACCCCCTCAGTAGGACGCTCAATAGAAACGGTCATGGCTATAAAATAAGGTATGGCGACGGCGCCCACGAAGAAGTGACCCATACCTTTTACATGGACGATCTCAAGGTCTACGCTGATTCACGTCAGCGTCTAGGTGTAGCTATCCGGGTTGTCGAAGACATAAGCAGGGACATCTGTATGGAGTTCGGCCTCGACAAGTGTCGCTGTGTCCACCTGCTGAAAGGACAACTTACCGAATCCGGAGGCTACGAGGTCTATGACGGCGAGTTTATAAGAGACATGGTTCGTGGCGAATCCTATAAATATCTTGGATTCCGACAGCTCACCGGGATTCGCCACTCCGACATCAAGACGGAGCTGCGAGACAAGTTCTTGAGTCGAGTGAACTGTGTCCTGAGGACTTTCCTCAACGCGGGGAACAAGGTACGCGCGATCAACACATTCGCGGTTCCCCTGCTGACCTTCAGTTTTGGTGTAGTCAAATGGAGCAAAACTAACCTAGAGGACCTTGAGAGGAGGATGAGGAAAGCATTCAAAGAGGCCGGAATGCACCATCCTCAATCGGCACTGGAGAGAGTTTCACTACCACGCAAAGAAGGGGGACTTGGAATCGTCGACATTTCTGCACTGTGTGTTGCCCAGGTACGACAACTGCGCGAGTACTTCGCAGAACGCGCCAACCAAAACGCGCTATACCGGGCTGTCTGCGCCGCCGACAGAGGATACAGCGCTCTGCACTTGGCGCAAGCGGAGTACCAACTCAACTGCAATCTGCAGACAGTGGAGGAGAAGATTGCAGCTTGGAAGCAGAAGGCAGTGCATGGTGCCCACCCCCATCAACTGGACCGGCCACACGTCGACAAGGCCGCATCTAATCTGTGGCTAACGCGTGGTGAACTCTCTTCAGTAGTAGAAGCCGACATGATAGCCATCCAGGACAGGATAATGCCGACGAGAAACTGCAGGCGGTACGTCTGGCATCAAGACGTTGATGACATTTGCCGGATGTGCCATCAACCAGGTGAAAACATAGAGCACATTATGGGAGGCTGTCCCGTTTTGGCCAACGCAGCCTACACCGAGCGCCACAACAACGTGGCCCGTATTGTTCATCGACAACTGGCGCTCCAATGTGCTCTACTGGAAGACAACGTACCAAACTACCGGTACCTGCCTGCACCTGTCCTGGAAAATGACCGTTTCAAGCTGTACTGGGATCGCACTGTTCTGACCGACCTCTCGATCCACCACAACCGCCCAGATATAATGGTTTACGACAAGAGCGACCGCAAAGTCACCATCATCGATGTCGCTATTCCACTGAACCAGAATCTGGAGGAGACCCACGGTCGCAAAATCTGCAAGTACCGACCATTGGCCGTGGAGCTCAAGGAACTGTGGGGGCTAAGGGAGGTCCCAAGAATTGTTCCAGTCGTTCTCTCTGGAACTGGAATTATCCCGAAGACACTTCTGGAAGCGCTAAAGGTGTTGAACATCGAGAAGGAATTGGCCGGCATCCAAAAGTCGGTCATCCTTAGCACCTGCGCGATTGTCCGACAATTCCTCGGTCAGGACTAAAACAGCACGAGCATGCAGATACGTGCATTCCGCAGAGCCTAGTCCCCCTTTGGCATTCAGAAGCCCGGGGGCAGGTGAAAATTCTGGCTAGGTTCGCCTAGTTAAGAAGTGAGATAAGTCTGCCAAAAAAAGCTGTACTGGGATCGCACTGTTCTGACCGACCTCTCGATCCACCACAACCGCCCAGATATAATGGTTTACGACAAGAGCGACCGCAAAGTCACCATCATCGATGTCGCTATTCCACTGAACCAGAATCTGGAGGAGACCCACGGTCGCAAAATCTGCAAGTACCGACCATTGGCCGTGGAGCTCAAGGAACTGTGGGGGCTAAGGGAGGTCCCAAGAATTGTTCCAGTCGTTCTCTCTGGAACTGGAATTGTCCCGAAGACACTTCTGGAAGCGCTAAAGGTGTTGAATATGGAGAAGGAATTGGCCGGCATCCAAAAGTCGGTCATCCTTAGCACCTGCGCGATTGTCCGACAATTTCTCGGTCAGGACTGAAACAGCACGAGCATGCAGATACGTGCATTCCGCAGAGCCTAGTCCCCCTTTGGCATTCAGAAGCCCGGGGGCAGGTGAAAATTCTGGCTAGGTTCGCCTAGTTAAGAAGTGAGATAAGTCTGCCAAAAATCAATAGGGTGCTCTTATGAGTAATACGATACTCAGTATCAAACAAAGTATTCACCACCACAAGACAACGCACAGTTCGTAGAATGCATAGGAATGTGGGACGAAAATCATAACTGCAGAATTTAGCCATTTTAACACTTTGGTGTGATGGAAAAGATTGCATCAGAACTACTGTTTGCATAGATGTCTCACGTTATTTGAATAGTCGCATAAGTGCCTCAAGCGACAAAATCTTTGTTCATCTAAAGTGAGAAGTTCTGATCATTTCGGAATCATTATTTGAGTAACTGGTTCATATTATATTGTCTTTAAGAACAGAATAATAATTTGCATAAGTGTCTTATGTCATCTGAATAATTTCAAGTTAAAAAACTCTTTGTTTTTTAAAAGTGAAAAGTGCTGATCTTTTCGGATACACATTGCTAGCATTAATTACACATTAAATGCATCGATGGTAAAAATGTATCAAATTCAACAGATAATAAAAATAAAATTATGTATTGAGAATACTTCATATAATTTACTCTTGGAGACTGTTCCCAAAGATTTAAAATCATTAAATATAATTATTATGAAATATATTTTTTATTTAAAGACATCACATTAAAATACATTGTTAAATTAATAGTTTTCAAAAAAATTCAAAAAAAAAAATTACATTTACATAATCTTGCATATATCACTGCTTTTTCAAAGAAAAATAATTCCGACCAGTACGACACCCATGCCCAGATTTGATACGACCGCAAAGGGTTAAACCACCACAGCACAGAATTTACTTATCTTGTATTTTATGCAACAATATATCAGTTCACCCTTTTTCTAAATGAATTATAATGTCTAGTGAATCTGTTCACGAATCCATGCGGTGTTCCTATAAATAATACATAACGGTACTCAGTACAGTATAGCCCCGATTATCCGCGAAAGTGAGTTCCCTAGTAATTCTATAAACCTTCCCGAAATTTGTCAGTGAGTGGTAGAGCCTTTTTTTTTTGTTTTGGTCATGACTTTCACATTATCTGATCACTGATGTACACCACCTTACAGATTGATAGCTCAATATTTTCTGTATTGATGAAGCATAGTTTTCATGCTAAAATATCTTTTTTTCGTGTTTGTACGTCATTTTTAGTCCTATATTGCGTTATCCGCGATTTTCGTGATACGCGACTACCTGGCCCGACAATTTCGCGATAATCGGGGTTCTACTGTATTAACAAAAGTTGTCACCCATGCTTAACAGGCTTAATGGAAAACACCATGTATTGCGGCAATGAACATTGATCTGTATGTCCAAATAGCAACATAAAAGGCGAAAGACGCCAAAATAATTGTTTCTGTGATACATGCGAAGATCTGAACTATATTTTGGGGAATGTTTCGAAAGATATACGAATTCTAGCATATATTTCAATATGAAAACAAAGCATTAAAACACATTCAGGTTAACTTTGCTATCTTTGACCGTTCCCCACGGTAGCAAACCAACAAATAAATTGTGTCTCGCCGCTACGTTAGGTATTCGTTATTGATGGTGCTGGTGAGAAAGCGCAGAACAAATGTATGGCATTTCGAAAAACATTTTGTTGCTGCTCCGCTAGTTATTCAAATGTGTTAAAGTTAAATTTGAAATATCGCAGAATGCTTTTAGAAAGTTTATTACTACGAGACAATGATCACTTGAACCATATCACATCATCGGAATATGTTAATACTTAAAATGGATGAAATTTGAAAAATACACTGAGAGCTGGCATTAAATATTTTGTTGACGTAGGACTACGTCATTCAGTAAGTTGCATCAGAAAACAGGTCACGTTTTTAAACGGTTTTATTTAGTTTCACCCGTTTGTCCGTGTGTCACTTTGTCACTTTGTAGCGCTGTCCCACATTAATACAAATTTGACCCCCTTCACGTTGACCGATTGATCTGAAATTTGAAACACAGCTTTATCTCTGCAGTCATTATGAAATTGCGTATTTCACGTATTCCGGTTGCATTGTAGTTATACATAATATTAACACTTTGCGGTTGTATTAAATTTTTATATGGGTGTAGTACTGGTCAGAATTAATTTACCTTGAATGAGCATATATCACTGCATGTATTGTGTAAGATTATGAAAGCTAAATAAGATCTATTTATTTCTTGTGAATTTTAAACATGCACTTACTGAACAATGTGTTTTTATACAACAAATATATTTTTATAAGTCTTCTTAGTGTATATCACACGGAAATAAACTCAAGTCTTACGAACAAGCCTACGGTTGGAAGTCTCTCGAATAAAGGCATTGAACCTACAAGACATTCCACCAACTTTCGTACACATTTTGGTACTATTCCCCTATTCATATCGTAGTTTAAAATAAAATTTGGATTACTAACGTTGACGGTACCGCCTCGTTTCATCCTTTTTTACTATAACTGTTATATTCGATGTATCGTAGCTATTCAGCATCGTGACTATTCTCTTATGTTTCCTCGCTAATTATACTGAGTACCGTTATCCATTGTTCATACGAGGGTCGTTCAAAAAATAGGTTTCAGTTCCTCAGAAATCACGGAAAAATAAAGTTAGGACAAAAAACAAGGTGATTTTCGTAATCTACGTTTTATTTTCTATTTTTCTACATAATCGCCGTAACGTTCGAGGCATTTTTCATAGCGTGGCACGAGTTTTTCTATTCCGAGCGCGAAGTGCGTAGCGTCCAACTTTTTGAAGTACGATTTAACTGCGTCACGAATTTCTTCAGTGTTATCGAATCGTTGACCGCCCTTGACCGTTGATCACCGTACTATTGTGAAGTTTTGGACCGATCAAGAACCGCGATTAAGAACAAAAGGCAAGAGGTATTGACGAAAGTGTTCCTCATTCAAGATAATGCGCGGCCCCATTCTGCTCACGTAATTCAAGAGCAATTGAAAAAATTTAAATGGACTGTGTTCGAGCATCCTCCTTACTCCCCAGTCCTCGCCCCTAGCGACTATCACTTATCCCCGGTGATGAAACAGGCGTTCGGCGGTCAACGATTCGATAACACTGAAGAAATTCGTGACGCAGTTAAATCGTACTTCAAAAAGTTGGACGCTACGCACTTCGCGCTCGGAATAGAAAAACTCGTGCCCTTACGTGTACTCCGTAAAAGTTTCGCTGAAATGCGTATTCTGAGAGTAACTCACATGACCTGAGAGTGATGAACTTATTTACATTCCGCCAGGACGAAGACACCATCAAAGAATTTTAGAATATTGTAATTTGAAAAATGCACGACAAAGTTTTCTTAGGTACGGGTTTGTTGTTGTATCTGCCTTTCGAGAACTCCAAATGTGATGAACCAAAGGAAAATGAATAACGAATTACCTGGTGAAGCTTGGTTACGTAGTACGCTACAGTATATCGGTTCCATACTATTGCATCCTGTGTCTGGTCAGATTGAAAAGGAATTCTGCTTTATGTGCTTCTACAAACCTTCGATAAATTCTAACAAGTACTGCTTATAACTAAACGATATTAAAGTCAGCGATCCAGAAAAAAACCAACAGAATTAGCCAATATGATAGACGTCGTATTCCACCGGACAATGTCAAATTTCATTCTCTTTGACAGCCCGCTCGAAAATGTTATGTTTACCTAAGGTGAGCTATTTCACCCGTCGTTCTCACCAGATATTGCACCTTCCGGTTATCAATTGTTCGGCCCACTTTTCTTGAGCGCAATAATTTCGACTCATAGAATAGCATAAAAAATAACCTTGCCTAGTTTTTTACGAGAAACCAAACATGTTTTGGGAGGTTGGGCTTAAATGTTGCGGAAGGATCGATTCAGCAATACCACACACTGTGTAAACTAGGAATAAGAATTAGGCAATCAACAGTTTGAAAAAGAGGCCACGCAGAGAAACTCGATGTTTGGAAGCCGCATGAATTATTCTAAAGGAAGTTGATTGACTAATTTTCATCAGCGAAGCGCAACTGAATCAACCCATTTCTGGAGCAAATAATCACGGGTGATAGAAATGGGAAAATACGATATCGTTCGCAAAAGATCATGGGATAAGCAAGACAAACCACTACAAATATCATCAAAGCCTTTATTCCAAAAAAGGGACGCTGTGTGTATGGTGGAACTAGAAGCGAATCTTCGATCATGAGGAGTTACACATCCAAAAGGTTAATTCAGTGTTGTGCGGTTCACAACTGGATAGTTTTCACGAGGCGATTATGGAAGAAACCACCAAAATCGATCAACAGAAAGATGTCACATAAATCTCTGATGACGCGCCAAAAAATAGGTCGATTAGTTGGGATACTTTGATGCATCCACGGTATAGCCCAAACCCTGCAAACATCTTTGTGATGCGCTCGAAATTTTTTATTTTTTCCTACTTGTTCAGTGCCTAGATTTTCATTTTACCCCCTAATTTTTCGATTAGACGTAGTCTTACTTCAGAAAAATTATTCAGAAATTAAACAGAAAAACGCGGATTCTTTTTGAATGACCAAATATAAAGGGTGTGTCACATCAAATTGCATCACGGAAAAAACGCTGTAGGAATTCGCCCAGTAGACCGATCCTTTTGAAAATTTTAGACAGTAAAATAAAAACTATTAAACAACTTTTGGCATTTTCTTTTTATTCATACTTCGAGCCCAAGCCCGTATGCTCACACCTTCCCCTTTACCCCGTCCATAAGGTTCTGTACAACGTCAGGTTGTAGTTTTTTTTGTACAAAAATCCATTTTCTCTTGAAGTCCGCCTCCGATTTGACAACTATTGGGTTCTTCCGGAGGGCCTGCTTCATAATAGCCCAATGTTTCTCTATTGGGCGAAGCTCCGGCACGTTGGGCGGGTTCATTTCCTTTGGCATGAAGGTGACCCCGTTGGCTTCGTACCACTCCAACACGTCCTTTGAATAGTGGCACGAAGCGAGATGCGGCCAGAAGATGGTCGGGCCCTCGTGCTGCTTCAATAGTGGTAGTAAGCGCTTCTGTAGGCACTCCTTAAGGTAAACCTGCCCGTTTACCGTGCCGGTCATCACGAAGGGGGCGCTCCGCTTTTCGCAAGAGCAGATCGCTTGCCACACCATGTACTTTTTGGCAAACTTGGATAGTTTCTGCTTGCGAATCTCCTCCGGAACGCTGAATTTGTCCTCTGCGGAGAAGAACAACAGGCCCGGCAGCTGACGAAAGTCCGCTTTGACGTAGGTTTCGTCGTCCATTACTAGGCAATGCGGCTTCGTCAGCATTTCGGTGTACAGCTTCCGGGCTCGCGTCTTCTCCACCATGTTTTGCCTTTCGTCGCGGTTAGGAGCCTTCTGAACCTTGTATGTACGCAGGCCCTCCCGCTGCTTGGTCCGCTGGACGAATGAACTTGACAAATTCAGCTTATTGGCGACATCCCGGACCGAACTTCTCGGATCACGTCTAAACTGCTTAACTACGCGCTTGTGATCTTTTTCACTGACGGAGCATCCATTTTTGCCGTTCTTCACCTTCCGGTCGATGGTTAGGTTCTCGAAGTATCGTTTTAGTACTCTGCTGACCGTGGATTGGACGATTCCCAGCATCTTACCGCTGTCCCGATGTGACAACTCCGGATTCTCGAAATGAGTGCGCAGGATTAATTCACGACGCTCTTTTTCGTTCGACGACATTTTTCCAAATTTACGAAAAATTGACAGTGAAGCATGGCCAACGTGATCTATACACTCTTATCTGATTATAAGCGAAAGCTGAAGATATAATTCCTGAAAATTAAATTTCTACAGCGTTTTTTCCGTGATGCAATTTGATGTGACACACCCTTTATTCGAATAATTGTGTGTCATCACTCTTATGCTTTGGATTTTTTCCCTGAACCCTTTTTTTAATTTTATTGTCGTCAATCTAAATTGTAGACCGATACATTCTTAATACTACCTAAAACTACTCACTTAAAACTAAAAATCTAAAGAGAGCTGGCTGGATAATTTATTCGTTTAATTTAAAAGACGATTTTAACAAGTTACAGAATCAATTTTTTTTTATTTATTTATTTCGTCAAACCAGCGTAGACTAAATATGCTGCCCAAATATTACAGTGAAATTGAACGATATCTTATGCTATTCAGATAGTCTTTGAGCATTGATCTTGACATGGTTACATCAATTGTTTCACTGTGTTCGTTACAGAGGCTCATCATACGATTAATAGGACTATATTTAGCATAATTCGTTCTTCGATAATCTATGTAAAAAATGTTAGGGTTTCTCAGGTTCCTAATCGGTGCGTAAAAATTCAGGTTTCCTAATATTTCTTCTGAGTCCACTCGTTGTGATATGATATCAATAATAAATAGAATCATGGCAGAGTTCCGACGTTCTTTTAGGCTTTTAATATTGATTAGCATACAGCGTGCTTCATATGGCGGTAGATGATATGAAGACCAGCCTAGTTTACGAAGTGCAAATAACAAAAATTGTTTTTGTACAGATTCAATCCTGTCTTCGTGTGAAGTTATGTAGGGGGACCATACAATACTACAGTATTCGAGAATTGATCTGACGTATGTAATATACAATGTTTTTATTGTGTACGGATCGTGGAAATGGTAACTAAAGCGTTTAATGAAGCTCAACATATTATTTGCTCTATGGATGATTGTATTATAATGATCCACGAAGGTTAGTTTCGAATCTAAGATCACACCTAAATCTCTTACTCGTTGACATCTACTGATGGGTTGATTACCCAGTATAATACCATTGTTCAATGGTGTTCTTCTTCTTGTAAAAGTAATCAAAGTGCATTTCCTAACATTGAGCTGTAATAAACTCTTAGTGCACCAATTATAAACTATGTCAACTTCATTTTTGAATGTTTGAGAGTCTTCTTCATTCTTCATTTCCATATACAGTTTCATATCATCTGCGTAGATAAGTGCCTTAAACTGTTAAGAAAAACGCAAACGTCATTAACAAATAAAATGAACAAAAGTGGCCCCAAATGAGAGCCTTGAGGAACTCCGGATGTAACAAATATTGGTTTTGAAATTTCCCCAATAAATCTTACCATTTGGGTGCGGTCAGTCAAATATGATTCTAGCCATTTCAATAGCCAAAAAGTGGAAGCATCTGGCAACCCCATAACTTTTGACAGAGATGTCAGATTAACAAATGTCATACCGCGTTGGAAGCGTCATTTCAGTAAAATTTTAACCATGGAACAATACACACCTAAACAACGCGCTGAAATCAGCTGTACATTCAAAATAACTTCTCAATTGTGTTAACTAAACGTGCGTGGAAAAATAAAAATAAAGTTGAAACATCGCCTGGAGACAACACTATACGTCGATTATATGCCAAATTTATATCGTCTGGTAGTGTTGGTAATGCCAGTCATCTGTCCAGACAACGACCAAGACGTTTCGACGAGAATATTGATGCCGTTCGAGCCAGTGTTGCAGAGACTCCATCGACATCAGGTCGCCATCGTTCGCAAGAGTTAGGCATCGCTCGAACCACTCTCCGACGCATAATTCGTGTTGATTTGAAAATGTTTCCGTATAAAATTCAAATGTCTCAACAACTTAACTCATCTGACTTACCACGTCGACTTGATTTTGCGAAATGGACCATAGAAATGGCCAAAAATGAACGTGGCTTTTGGCAAAAAATCATAATGTCTGATGAGGCGCATTTCAACTTGAATGGAGGAGTGAATAAACAAAATTGTCGGTTTTATGCTACTGAAAACCCTCAATTCATCGAAACGCAACCTCTTTACGATCAAAAAGTTACTGTGTGGTGTGGTATTTATGCCGATAAAGTCATCGGCCCGTACTTCTTTGAAAACGAAAATGGAGCAACGGTAACCGTGAATGGGGAGCGTTATCGGACAATGATAACCGATTTTTTATTGCCATTTGTTCGTGAAAATGAATTGGACAATTACTGGTTCCAACAGGACGGCGCTACATGCCATACAGCGGCTGCCACGACCAAATTATTGCGCGAAATGTTCCCCGGATGATTAATATCGAAAAACGGCGATTATGACTGGCCACCGAGATCACCTGATTTGACGCCTCCTGACTTTTTTTATGGGGATATTTAAAATCCAAGGTATACACTGGTAAACCAAGGACCCTGGCTGCGCTGAAAGACAATATCCGACAAGAAATTGCTGCCATATCGGCCGAAACATTGGGCAAAGTGATGGAAAATGCCGAAAAAAGGGCACATTTTGCGGTCAAGGCCAGAGGCGGTCATTTACGAGATATCATAGTCAAAAAGTAGTTAGAACAAATCTCCTTGGACCAAAATAAATGATTTTCAAAAAAAAAAATTTAAAATTCCACTTCTTTACTTTGCTATTGCAAAAACAAATCCTTCCACTTTAAATGGCCCACCCTGTATATTGCCACCAACGATTTTATTTTTTTCTCTTCTTTAATAATAAATTATTACTTATAGCCTAATTGTGGTAACTAGTTCTGATATCTAGCAACGTGCCTGATTTTTTTGGGCGCGAATAAATTAAAAACTATTCATTTTGTAGTCATTTTGTGTTAACAACTCCCAATTTAGAGCAGCAAGAGCAAATTTCCCGAAAAGTCATTGAAAAACAGTCTATTTTTTGTAGTTCTCAAATAATTGTTTTTGTTGAAACTAACATTTAAAATTCAAATATAAGAAAACATTTTCACCATCAAGTGTTTACCGCTAGACGGGCAGGTGGCCACCATTTTTTCCAATGTTTTTAATTGTTTTGTTTATTGAAAAAAATCTTTTGTGTATTTCAGCATGTAAACATGTCGCTGTATTGTAGTTTGCGTTGATTAAATCCCTAGTTCCCACAGTCCGTTAGAGGGTTAAAGCCGGCACGAATTCTTAGTAGGTGTGCACCTCGTTCGACAAGAACATTGCAGGCTTAACAACGTCACATGGCAGCTGGAAGATCTAATCCCACAAATGAACGAATTCTCGCAAGCATTCTCTTTGCAGATAATTGGCTTTAGTGAGAGTAGCACTGATTGTTGGAGAGCTTCGCGCTTAAAACTTGAGTTCTTGCGATATTCTTGCCCCCTCCCTGTTTCACAGACGAGCAGCGATTCATTTCGAGTTATCATGAGCCTCTAATGCAGCCATTGCTGTCTGCATGTGGTATGAGCACTACCATCAGTATCTGGCGCTGGCATGTTCTGTTACCTGAGACAAGCGGTTCTTGAGGAATTTATTCATTGCACGAATTGAATGGAATGTTAGAACAAATCTCCTTGGACCAAAATAAATGAATTTCAAAAAAAAATTTTAAAATTCCACTTCTTTACTTTGCTATTGCAAAAACAAATCCTTCCACTTTAAATGACCCACCCTGTATATTGCCACCAACGATTTTATTTTTTTCTTCTTTAATAATAAATTATTACTTATAGCCTAATTGTGGTAACTAGTTCTGATATCTAGCAACGTGCCTGATTTTTTTGGGCGCGAATAAATTAAAAACTATTCATTTTGTAGTCATTTTGTGTTAACAACTCCCAATTTAGAGCAGCAAGAACAAATTTCCCGAAAAGTCATTGAAAAACAGTCTATTTTTTGTAGTTCTCAAATAATTGTTTTTGTTGAAACTAACATTTAAAATTCAAATATAAGAAAACATTTTCACCATCAAGTGTTTACCGCTAGACGGGCAGGTGGCCACCATTTTTTCTAATGTTTTTAATTGTTTTGTTTATTGAAAAAAATCTTTTGTGTATTTCAGCATGTAAACATGTCGCTGTATTGTAGTTTGCGTTGATTAAATCCCTAGTTCCCACAGTCCGTTAGAGGGTTAAAGCCGGCACGAATTCGGGAACAACCTAAAATTTTCTAAGACATACGAACAGTAAATTTTTTATGTGGATTTTAGCGGTGAAAACAATCTGACAACATAAGTGGAATTTGGAGGAAACTAAATAGCGATACAAATAACATTCCGGGGAATGTTGGGAAGCGAATAAATGAATTTAAAACAAACCGCTATTATTAATTGAACTAACATTTTTATCCATAAAACTATAAAATAGAAAATAGAAGCAATCCCAAAATGAAATTCAAGCGAACTTCAATTTTATTTTGATCTTTTTAGAAATGTCCACGTGGACAACAGGGGGAGGGGTATAGGAAAAGTCCACGTTTGTCCACGGTGGGGGAGAGGGGTGTTCAAAAACATGATTTTTCTGTCCACGTGGTATGTGGACAGCACCTAAGATTAGTATGATTCCTTGCTGTGGTGGCTGAGAGCAGACAAACAACCAGAACGGTAAAAAAGGTATGGTGGCTGAGAGCAGACATGTGACCGCAAAGAGTTAATACATATAGTGTATTAAAAACTAGGGAAAGGGAAACAATGGAAAAATGGTTTTCGTGGGAACAAGAAAAAAGTTTTGCTGGAAGGGACACACAATTTGTCTGAGAGTTGGGCGAATTGTGTAGAATCAAACGGGGATTACTTGGAATAAAAATATTTTGAGGTTCTCTTGAAAATAGGAGAATTTCGAATTGCACAACTGGTGTGAGAATAAGTTCTTCAGTAACGCAAGGAATTTAGAGACTACATACTACATGGGCTGAAAAGAATTGGGCTGTCAATACGTAATTTATTCCTTTGATTGCGATGTTATACGGATATGCTACATGCAACATACCGGAATACTTACGTTTGCGACAGATATAGATATCAACTTTTGGCCCACGAAAACCTGTGGTATCTTGCACGATTTCTAAGTTTATGATTTATTTCTAGTGATTATTCGAGAGCCTTTACAAACAAATTGTTTGAATCTTGCAATTATGAGATTTCTGTCGAAGTGTAAACGCGCCATTATGCAGCGCTATTGAATACAAATCCTCGAACCACGGTTTGATCTTAAGACCAACCAGCCTAAGTAAACCACTAACGAAGGATCTATTACAACCATGGTACAATATTTTAGCACCTATCACGTAACTATCGCACCTCTGCAATCTCCTTGAAACAGGCGTTCGTGTAGGGCGCCTTCCATAGTGTTCCTGTAAACACTCCATTCCGCCCGTCTTATGCGCTTTTTCAGCTTCATGCCAGTGTAAGATGTGATACACATATCAAAACATACGTTGAAAGTGTTTCCGTTTAGTGATCATTGCATTGATCGGCGGCAATGCGGCAATGAGTTTCATCGTTCAGCAATATTTCTCCTTCCCACGAGGTGTAGCTGGTGCAAAAACGGGGTGTTTACAGTGATAAATATTAATCAGTATTCGGTTGATTATTGTCATTATCTGTTTGTACCTGTTTCACCCAGGTGCTAGGTAATATAGAACTGTTGAACGAGACCTATAATTTTCGTTATTTAAAGGCCGCGCGAAATAAGTTGGGACTTCAGTTTCATGGTGTGAATCATCCACAGGACGCATATTCGATAGTTAGGCTATTGCGATCCATCCAACCCATTAGTTGACTGTCTCTTCCGCTCCCGAAGTTGTACATTATGTTTTGTCGAATCTTACCTCGCTCACCTTTTGGAGACATGCCACGACGTGTCTCCTCCTCAATTTAGTTGAAGGTTGAGATTTCTGACCTTTCCGTCTCTTTGATTTTTATGGTACTGCTGCTCTGCGCCACTGCTGAACCCCAAACAATGTTTTTTGTTCCCATTGAGACTGCAATTGTGACGTAACTCGAACCAAACACAACTTAGTAGGTGTGCACCTCGTTCGACAAGAACATTGCAGGCTTAACAACGTCACATGGCAGCTGGAAGATCTAACCCCACAAATGAACGAATTCTCGCAAGCATTCTCTTTGCAGATAATTGGCTTTAGTGAGAGTAGCACTGATTGTTGGAGAGCTTCGCGCTTAAAACTTGAGTTCTTGCGATATTCTTGCCCCCTCCCTGTTTCACAGACGAGCAGCGATTCATTTCGAGTTATCATGAGCCTCTAATGCAGCCATTGCTGTCTGCATGTGGTATGAGCACTACCATCAGTATCTGGCGCTGGCATGTTCTGTTACCTGAGACAAGCGGTTCTTGAGGAATTTATTCATTGCACGAATTGAATGGAATGCAGTTAGATAGTTGTGTGTATAAATGCTGTGGAATGAGTTTGAACTGGTAAGTACATAATAAGTAGTACTAGTGTTCAGGATTGAAGGAATGTTAGCATGTTAGATGCATTGATGATTAACGTTGTCTGAACTTGAGGTTAACGTTATACGTTATGAATAGGATATATTGTGAATGATTGTTAAACCAAATAAACCAAAGTTCACTAGTGTCGTTCGTTCGTTTATTTTTTCTGATTGATGAAAAATCTTTCGAATAAAGTCATTCATGGCGTTGAGCACCATTTATCTGTATTTCTACCATTCAAAATACACTTTGTATAAAAAAATATTTTAATTGAACTTTACACTGCGAAATTCATATTCACCATCTCTCCAGGTGAAATGCATGAACAGTGGAAGCGAAGGTCCACACAGTCAATCTGGAGTAGACAATGTTCATAATTACACGGGACTGGTTTGACGTCGGCAAACTGGCTCATAATTGAGCTGTAGTGGTTTGCCAATTTTCATCTTTTCTTTTCGTTTCGGATATGACACAACAGCCGCCGTAATGTTCAATGCAAAATTAATTGAACGACAGTTAAACGTCGAATAACGTCGTTAATGCGAAGTGGGGGTCGGATTGACCGGGAGAACGAAGGGAAAAAGAAAAGAGCCGGCAGACCGCCTGGCAACCGAACCCAACGATTGACTTGTGATGAATCATCGACATGGTTGAATTCACCGAGCGCGGTCTGACCGAGGGTACAATTTGATCAGCGCAATGAATGCCTAACCTTAAGGCCGCCCAGTGTCTAATCGTGGCCACGTTGTTTTGGCTGAAAATATCTCCCAGAAGTAGCTATGTCCCCAGCTAGAGACTTCGCACGAAACGAAACTATTTCCACAAACGAGCCATGCTCTGCCCGAAACCTGTAGGCGTTGTTAGGCTTGATTTGGCTTTCGCGTGAAGGTTCAGAAAAGCTCGAACAAGATAAACGAGGTAATCTAGAGAAATATCTGTCCCGGTTTCACTCGTGGCTTCGCTGCAATTTGAAGGGAATCAATTGAGGTATCACTGGTGGCCAACAGTAACTCGTTGTACCATCGCTAGGTTGGGACAGAGCGAAACTGATGAAATGCACACGTATTCCCTCATCGATTTCTATGGCGTCGATTTTCCCCTCAATTTGAATATCGGAAGCCGAATCAATTAATGCAAAGATTCTGTTTCGAACGATTCGTCTATTTTTACGAGCGATTAGCGGAATGGCAGAGTCACTCGGGGGTCGTTGCTCATAATTCCTAAAGTAGCTCAGCGCTGTTAAAAGATATACGCGCTATCATGATTATTGTTGATGAAAAATGTTCTTTTTATGCCTCAATCACGGAGCAGATAAAGAGGCCCTGATTGATGGTATCAATGAGGAGGGTGGAGCGATGAAATTATAGGTTATATATTACTTTACTGAGCGTATTTATATAGGGCGTCAGAGGTATTGAACTTTAAATTTAACACCGATACGTAAAATCATTAAACATCGATAAAGGGGTTTCATTGTCACGAATTTTATGTTATACGAAAAATAATTTCGTTGAAAAATTTTTTGTTCACCGTACGGTTCTTCCAATCATTTGATTGTGGCAGGCACGATATGGCTTGTATTGTTGAAACCGCAGTTCATTCACACTAAGGCCCTCAAATGTGGTCCAAAAACTCGGTGATAGTGGTTCTGTGGAGGTTAACATCAACTATTACGCTCTGGCCGGAAATACTTTTTTGAGGAAAAACGGATCAATGATTCCACCGACTCATAAAGCGCACCAAGCGTCGTCACGCACTGTATGAAGTACCTAACGGTGCGTTTCATGTGTTATTCCGTAGAGTAGTTTTTTATTTTTTTGTTAGGGTGACCATTTCCATTTTAGGGTGATCCGAAAAATCCAACTTTTCGCATTCTTGGCAAAAATGACTTTTTTAAAAAATTCATAATTTTCGAACCACTGGACCAAATTAGATGTTCGACATATTAAATTAAAGCCAGTTAGCTGGTCTTTTTTGAGAAAATAGCAGAAAATTCGAATTATGTTTTCGTTATTATTGATTGTATTTGTTTTTTATAGTTTTCATGGTCTCGGGACCAAGGGCATATTTTTTTTTTATTTTTTATAAAAGATTGAGGTTTTTTTTCGTTTTTGAGTTATGATTTTTCAAAGTTAAAGTCTGTGTACCTCGAACTAAACTAACAAAAACGAGCACTTAACTTAGAGCCGACGGGTTTTGATGCTTTGTATCTATCAATCGAATCTGTATTTCCCAAAAAAAAGTGATATAGTACACATTATGACTCCTTAGATCCGTAAATGGTGTAAATTAACCGTTTGAGTGCGGAGCAAATTTTGTTAAAATACTAAAGAGCTTAGAAAACTGATTAGGTCACAAAACTTGTATTAATAGGAAAAAAAACACAAAAAAGTGAGGTTTCTAATATTAACTAACATAAACTTCGTTATCTATACATAAATATTTTTTTTTAAAATAATGAAAAATAATATTTAAACAATTTCATTCAAAATTATGGATTGCTGCACAAAGCGCGTGAAGTCCTCTTTAAAAAATGTCCCCGAAAGATGAAATCCTATGTTAAGAGGTGCTAAGTCAAAATAATAACATAGAACAAGAAGAGCGCTATCGCGCTCCCCGCACTTTTCGCATACAACAAGAGGAGTGCTATCGCGCTCTCCCGTATTCAAACGGTTAACAAGAACTGGAAGAATCTCATTTCACCATACATTTGTTCTATGCATTTCTGTCCCTTCCGTCCCTTGCTGTCGATAACGAACAAAAAATGAAACGGCGAAGCACAATTGTTATATATCCCTGCGATTAAGGGGGCGCTCATTCGAAATATCAATGCAATGTTCGTTCTAAGAACACAGTGTAGAGAGGCAATATTACAATTCAAGCTCCGCTCATTTGCAACTTATTGGATATGAAAAAGCCATTCGCTATTATAACTCCATATTCGCTATATAACTAAATAACATTCTATTTATACTGCAGATGGATTTTGATGCTTTGCATATCAATCGAATCTGTATTTCTCAAAAAAAATTGTGATATAGTACACATGACGACTCCTTAGATCCGTAAATGGTGTAAATTAACAAACACTGGAAGCATCTCATTTTACCATACATTCGTTTCTATGCATTTCTGTTACTTCCGTCCCTTGCTGTCGATAACGAACAAAAAATGTAACGGCCTAGCACAATTGTTATATATCCTTGCGATTAAGGGGGCGCTCATTCGGAATATCAATGCGATGTTCGTTCTAAGAACACAGTGGAGAGAGGCAATATTACAATTCAAGTGCCGCTCGTTTGCAACTTATTGGATATAAAAACGCCATTCTGATGTTACAAACTGTTGTGCGATTTTGTTCGCAACTTCAAATCCAAGGTGGAGATGAGAGGATGCGTCGTGTCGGTTTTCACGCCGTTTGATGGAGAGTGCTTGTGTATTTATTTTTACATCATGCGCACACATTGTTGTTATTTTCATGTGTTGTCAAACATAATTGAAGTGGGCATGAAATTCGGTATAATGGTGGTGATGGAACAAATATATATTCGCTTGTGGCTGTGCATGTGTCATGCGCGAACAAAATGTATTACAAGCCCCACCTCTAAATGTGGATAATCATTTAGAGGTGGGGCTTGTAATACATTTTAAAGCCAGCTTTAAACTCTTCAGTTCGCCGCAAAGCGATTTTCTAACCGGGAAGTAGTTAATACCATGAACGAAATAACAGGGGCAACAGGTAACAAAAGCACCAAAATGAATAGACACAAAATCATCATCATCATCAACAGCAGTAAAAGCATCCGTAAGTCTCTGCAATCGCGTTATCGATCTAACAATGACGCAATATTATTCGATTGAAACACTGTATCGCAATGTGGAATAAGGGCCCCCGTAGTCTGCAGATTTTTTTATCGACCGATAGTTTGGTCGGATTGGCTTGCTAGTGCCAAAACCGACCCAACTGTATTAGTATAATAAGTGGTGTAATTGGTGTAATTAGTATAACCTCTCCGTACTGATTAAGAAGCCGACTAAACTATCGGCCGATAAAAAGTATGCAGTCTGTGGGGCTCTATTGGTGCTGGTGGAACAAAATATATTCGCCTTATTTAGGTCGACAGTGGCGGCACGACTCTCTTTTCAGCAGAATGGCAATTTTTGGGGGTCACCAAAATTTTCACTAAAGAGTTTTTTCAAAAAGTTCGATGAGTTTTAAAATGATATTCCTAATAGCATATGAGTTTTTATGTAATACTAGCTGACCCGGCAAACTTCGTCCCGCCCAGAATTTAGTTTTTTGTCAATACCTTCAACCATTCACGTTTTCCTACTAGAAGCAAGTTCATGGGTCCAATCGCAGAACTGTTCATTGATTGATCTTCTGATGGACCTCGTTGAATTTACTTTTTACTATAAAAATCCCAGTATTTCTAACAACACTCATAATTATAATATCAGATTATTTTCAGACACAATTCTCGTTCAAGATTTTTCAACCACTTGCAAATAACATGTTTCTCTGTTACATGGAATAAGTGTTTTCTACAGAAAATATGATAGAATAAAGACAGCCCTAAATCGGACTATTCCTTCCTCGAGTTCTGCTCTTATCAACACATTCGGCGTTACTTTTTAATTGGTATAGATAGAAGAAGATAGGAGTGCGTTTCATCTCATTAAAATCTATCAAATGGACTAACAGCACTTGTCACTATGTAATTGTAGAACAAATGGGAATTTAATTTTCTGAATTTTACCTTTTTACTTCAGAGTTTTCCGAAAATTTGCAATTGTCATGTTTGGTTGGATTATTTTTGGTTGAAATATGTGTAATATTTTTATGGGACTCCCTCTCCATTCTCGAGTTATGCAGAAGTTTGTGTTTGTATGCCCCCTGTAATATGTATTTCATTTGTATGGCTCTCGAGTTATGCAGAAGTTTGTGTTTGTGTGCCCCCTGTAATATGTATTTCATTAGTATAGCAGCCCCTCCCCTTCTTAGGATGGAGTGTTTAACCACCATAGAAACATTTATTGTACCCTAACACCTCCATATGCCTAATTTGTTTCCATTTGCTTGATTAGTTTTCGAATTATGCAGAAATTTGTCTTTCATTCGTATGGCAGCTGCCCCTTAGAGAGGCGGGTGGAGGGTCTAACCACCGTAAAAACATTTATTGCACCCTAAAACCGCCACTTGCCATATTTGGTTTCATTTGCTTGATTAATTCTCGAGTTATGCAGAAATTTGTTTTTCATTTTTATGGCAGCCCCACCTAAGAGAGGGGGAGGAGTATCTAACCACCGTAAAAACATTTATTGTACCCTAAAACCTCCACATGCCAAATTTGGCTCCATTTTCTTGATTAATTTTCGAGTAATGCAGCCCCCCCCCCTTAGAGAGGGGGGTGGATAGTCTAACCACTATAGAAACATTCATTGCACCCTAAAACCTCAATAAGCCTAATTTTGTTTCATTTGCTTGAATAATTTTCGAGTGATGCATAAATTTGAGTTTAATTTGTATGGCAGCCCCCCTTAGAGAGGGGGGAGGGGACTCAAACTATCACGAAAACCTTCCCCTGCCCCAAAAACCCCTACATACCAATTTTCATGTTGATCGGTTCAGTAGTTTCCGAGTCCATAAGAATCAGACAGACAGATATCCATTTTTATAGATATAGAAGTGGCGTTAAAGCGCAGCGAATTTCAAGGTGGATATGAAGAAAATATTTTACAGCGGTGAAAACTGTGTTCTTCGATTGAAAATTGATGTTTTAATATTAATTATTAAATAAATTTAGTGTTTCAGTGTCGCTCTAGACAGCAAGCCATCAACACTTCATGCTTCAAATATTTATATATTTATAAAAAATATTAACTATTAACCTTCGTGTAGTCCTACGTCTCTTCGGTTATGTCCCCGACATAACCCACACCCCTTTTTTGTATCAAAATAAAGACCCAAAAATGGGAACCTTATAAAACGAACCCATCATTACGTCTTGAGGCTCAATTTCAGAGATGTTCGAGAAGTGATCTGTTCATTGACTTTAAAAATTATGGTGTAGATTTATCGGAAATTGCAGGCGCAGACACTCGTCTACGATCGCCCAAGATTACAAAAAAATACTTCTCCGAAAAAAGGCCGTATGACACAGTTTACCAAACATTACAATTTGAGTTTTTTGAAAACCGAAAAATCACTGAAAATCGTGGTTTTCAAATTTTTTTTGATGTCAAATGTCTCAAAATTGCATGACACGTCAAGATTTACAGTTATCCAATAAAATTTTTTTGTCAAAAATCAATTTTTCAGACGGAAAAAGACTAAGTACAACTTTTTTTTTCGAGATAACAGTAAATCTCGACGAGTAATGCAATTCAAGACATTTGACATCAAAATTTTTTTTCACTTAAAATTTTCGACTGTTTGTGTTTCTGACTGACTGTTTCTCTATTTTTTTTGTCGAGTGTATATTTCTAAGAGCATAGCGCGTTCAGAAAAATCAGTACAAACTGTCCATAATTGTAGATCTTTATTACATCATAGAATGTCAATTTTACACTCATGTTTCAATAAGGAGAATTCCACACTTCATTGGTTGCAGTACTTCAGACAAAAAAGACTGATAGCCATCTGGACATACGAGTCCGATAGGTACAACTCGAACATATAAATCACTGTAACGAGAAAGTGATCCTCGACGACTTTCGAACGCACGTTTTTCAAGCTTAGAGACAAGAACGCGTTCGCTCCATACATCTATCTATTCATTACGAAACGGGTTACATCAGAGCACCGCACAGTGAGGTTAAAAACAAATTAAATGACATTCTTGTCCACTCGCAGCAACATTTGCAATCATGTAACACAATTACACGCTAGAGAGTGAACCATGTTCGCATGATATCTGTGAATGGAATCTTGAAGCTTCCCCCTTGCATGGGTAAATGTACATGCTTGAACTGAGACTAAACTTGGGCCAGATAAGAAGGTGCAAGTGTGCCAAAGATCGTGAGGAATGTGTCTTTATAATGAACAGGTACGAATAGCTACGGATATGGGAACACAAAATTATGTTGGATGGCTGTCGACCAAAATGCGAACAAAAAATGTATGTAGAAAAAACATTGTATTTGCACAGTGGCCTTCACAGGAGTTTAGGTCGTTCGACTTTGTTGTTGTCTTAAGGCAAAATCAGTGCTACCCCATAATCAATAATTCAACACAGATCACACGTGTTCACTGGTTCTCCACAAGTGGGTCAGCTGCTATGAATATAAATTATTATTTCGACCATGCCAACAAACAATAGTCAACATAAGAATGTGTCAACACTTTTTTTTGCAAGAGCAGATAACTTTTGTTTTGAATTTCATAGTATACTAGTTTCATGTATACTCTACGGCTGGTGTCCTCCCATTCTATTGTGTTGTTTCAAAAGCTGTTAATGCGCATGTATTGCCCCCCGAGACTCGACCATCGTTTTTGTTTGAACTTGGTGGAGATTAAGCAAACAGATGATAATGAATATGTTATTTTCTTTGTATAAGATGGAACATGATCGATTCCATTCTAATTATGCTTCGTTCGGATTATGAGTATGTAATATAAATCGAGATTTACAAGGTTTACTTCTGCGGATTGATTGATTTTGTATTTGACTTTGAAAAGGTAGAAGAAATAATCGGATGATTTTTTGTGGTAATAACAGAAACCACGGAATTTGGAATTTCCATACTTTCCCATTCAAAAACACACAGGAAAGTTTGAGCTACACACAATGAAGCTAATATTCCAAATACTTTCTTTGTCTGATTTTCTTAAACAATTCTGATTTTATCTGATTTTCAAATTTATTAAAATTTGGACAAACTGTGAATAATACATTGGAAACTCTCCCAAAGTTTTGTTTGGACAATTGGATATATTGGATAATTTAAATAATAACTGAGAAGTTTTTCAAAAATGTTTCCGGTTTTGACTTAGGACTACGTTTTCCATTTTCCATTCCATCCC
The DNA here is from genome assembly GCF_029784135.1 of Toxorhynchites rutilus septentrionalis. NCBI lineage: Eukaryota > Metazoa > Arthropoda > Insecta > Diptera > Culicidae > Toxorhynchites > Toxorhynchites rutilus. The sequence goes on along the minus strand of NC_073746.1, from coordinate 265,050,468 downwards.
TCATACAGTCTCTCTTTCTCTAGCAGTCTTATTTTAGTGTTAATGGCACACATAGCGGCCTAAGAGCAAATGCCTGATAAACGATACTGTGTTTTGAATGAATGATGGCGCATATAGCGATGCGATTTAGTTCGCAATTCTAAATCATAGGTAGTGGCTCGAATCAATAATCTACTGCGTCGTTTGGTAAAGAGTGTTTGTATATTTTTGCATCATATGCACACATTGTTGTTGTTTTATATGCGTTTTTAAATGTTTATTTTTCGCGTAACATAGTGTTGCGTTGTGTTCATTAGAAACGTGTAATAATGGTGGTAGCGAAACAAATTTATAACCACATGTGACCATAGTGTATCAGCTACAAAAAGACCACCGCGTTAGCTGGTTGATTTTTATTGATCTTTTTCATGTCTAGATGCGATAAAACTTAAAATTTGAAGCCTCTATGATACAAAGAATAAGAAGTACGTAGGTATTACCTTGCGTCATTCATTAATACTTAATTTGATTTCTTATGCCAAATAACACAGTGCCAAATCACTTAAAAAAATGGCGCAATTTCGAGTAAATCGCGTTATTTCAAGAGAATCGCTTAAAAAAATCCCGTAAAATAAAATCACGTAAAAAAAGCTTATTTCAACTACTGGAATATAGATGTTGCTACGCGAACTTTTCAACCAGCTTAGCGTTGTGAATCACAATAAAATTATTGTAAAGTTGTAGAAATGCATAATGAAGGACAAACAACAAATGCGGCGACTTGATTACGTATCAGAAAAAAATCCGTTCTTATAAGATGTTATTCTGAAGGTGATGTTGAGGCATTATCATCACTATTATTAATTCCTATACTTTTCAAGCCAGAATTATAATCCCTGCATTCAAGAAATGTCACTAAAAAAGGTAAGTATTAGCAAAAACTTTCACTACATGACCTACATGCAAAACCACAACCAAATTACGGATAAATCGAGCCTGCATGTGGCGCGTGTTTAACCATTGTAATTCTTCGTAACGATATTTTATATTACACTAGGTGGAGGCGATCTGGCGTAGTGGTAAAATCCATACCTCTCACGCAGAGATCACGAGTTCAATTCTCACTCCCGACATTCTTTCAAAAATGGAAGTAAAAGTGACGAACCAGCCGAAATATGTTGAAAGTAACTATAATAGAGAAGAAAAATATTACACTAGCAACAACAATGTTGCGTTCTAGGGATAAAAACTATTCGATTCTTACCATTCTCCTCTATGTATTATAATCAATAGATAAATAGCATCGAACTGCATTATGTAATAAATTATTATTATATGCGAATTGAAAAGGCAATTGTATTGCAATAGTCGGTCAATCAAAAATTGCGCGGTGTTAAATACAATAGTGGTGGAAAAGTGGAAAAGCACCCATTCTTCACCATGTTAGGTAACCAATTCCTCATTTAACTACCATTTTCATTATTTTGAAACAAACCAATAAGGTGTTAGTCTATCACAACAATAATTACAGATTTTCATGCATTGCAGCAATACTTTCATATCACAAAGATACAACCTCGCATTTTCAAGATAAAGTTAATTATTCAACAATTTATCATTACTCATCGGGTTGGAATTAAGAGTTCAATTTTAACGGGATGAATGGGAATTGTTGAATAAATACATTATTGTTAGCCGTGCGATTTAACGTCCCATTTTCTACTCACCAGTATTCGCTACGTTGAAGTGAAAATCATCTTGCATAAACATTTTTCGAAAGATGCATTCTACGTAAGGTTAATTATGCACAAGATATACAGCAAATGTAACTCGATGTACAATCGAATACCATTATACACAATTATTAATTTTATCACTTATCGAAACCACTGTTGTGCTGATTTGCGTAAACATGAAAATAAACAAAACTATTTATTGCACTCTTTTCATCAGTATGACCGTGATAAAGCTCATTCAGCTTAGCTCGAATCAACACTCGCTATCACAACACAATTTCTTGTACTGCGAGTTTTCCCTGCGCTATCACACCCACTAACCCCAACGATCAAAAGAACTAGTCTCCTCCGACATTATGTACAAAATATTGTCAAAAAAGCATACTTTCTCACCGCGATCTACGAAACAGTGGACACCTCTTGTTCCAAACGCACCGTAACCCTAACTGACGTCTCGAGAGCCCAGCTTTCTTCACGTTACCCAACACCGCGCGCGGGTGCGATCTCGGACCAGTTCGAACACGAGATAGTCAGTGCCGCTCACTCGGAGACTCCAGAGACTATAGGTTTCAAAAATGGAAAAAAATGCGACGAGGACGGCGACTTACTTCAATGAGCGCAGTACCGAACGCACACACCGCTACGGATTAAGGCATGAACCATCGAGTGAGAGCCCTAGCCCCGATTCGTGAGGAGGTGGTTAGTGTGATATGATGAGGGAGGTTTCAATCACTGCAGGTAACAAACAAACAAAAATAACCCCTACGGAGAATAATGGACTGCAGGAGATGATGACTTTAGCATTTGGTCGTGGGATCTTGTGTGGCAAGCAAAGCAATATTGGTAAGTGAGATTTTTGGAAAGGCCACTTCTCAGTCTGACGATTACGAAAGTTTTGTACAAACTGAACATATCTAATTCAGTTATGTTTTTGGTAGCAGTTACACGGAATTCATCGTTGCAATCTTGCCTTTTTATATGCTTTTCGTGATGGTTCATCGTTACTAATAGTTACCAATTTAGTGTTATTCATTATTTTGACCGTTTCGGGCTAAGCAATATAATATTGGTAGAACAGAGAAACGTTCCTGACGTTGATCCTTACATTGTGATGTTCATAGCAGATCGTCACATATTTCAGATAGAAATTAAGTTTCCCCTTTTTTTTTCTTCTATATATTTCTTTCGCCACTCGTCTCCACCTATTACTAGATAGATATAGACTTGGTAATAAACTCATTTAAAAAAGTGGTAGATATTGGACCGCACAGTTTTTGACCGGCAATTTTACACAGAAACTATGTCATGCCACCGATTACTTTTTTTAGTTTTCCATTAAAATAAAACATTTTGAATAAACCACAATTAATTCTATTATTCTGAATGAATTGATTAAAATTAAACTTTGTTTGTAATTTATAACAGTTTTAAAATTTGGTTTGGTATGGCTGTATGGCATTCACGGAACATACTTTGCAGATATGTCTCGTTTCGCTACACTTTCCTTTTCAAATGCTTCTAGTTGGGTTGTTTTTACGCCAGTGACTATTTTTCTATTGAGTGTGCAACTTGATTGGCTCCGTTTCCACAATATGTCCTTTGGTGCTCTAAATCGTCAACGGCGACAGTCTAATTTCGCTGAATCTTGAATTGTAGACATCTTTCAAACAAATATTGTTTACAAGTCTTCGAGTTTTGCACAACAAATTAAATTTTTACTACGTTGAAATGTCGAATTTCGTTGTGGGAAGTTTTTTTTTGTCTCTATTGGAAGGAAAAGAAGCTAGAGAACATCGACTGCTTGTGGAAGTGTTTGGTGACTCTGCACAATCGGATAGATTTGGTAGGTAGTGGTTTGTACCATTTAAGTTTGAAGACGAGGCATTGAAGACATCACTCGATCATGATTCGTGTCAAACATAAACAGAGCTTGCAGTATCATTGGGAATAAATCACCAAATTATTTCCAAACGACTCAAACCCGCAAAGAAATTTAAAAGTAAGGAAATTATGTTCCATGCGAATTGAAACAAATTTGTCGGATTCTACAATTCTACATGTTCGGAATGTTGCTAAATGTCTTTTTTGGAACGAATCTGAAAAATTGTTTCACTATGAAAATCCAAAAGATCGCAAAAGATCGTATGTAAAGTCGGGTCAACCAGGAACATTAACGCCGAAGCTGAGTATCCATGATTCCAAAGTAAGGCTCTGTATTTGGTGAGATCAAAAGGGTGTGATCCACCGTGAGCTGCTAAAATCTGGTCAAACGATCAATGGAGACATCTATACGCAACAATTGATCCGTTTAAAGCGAGCTATTGACAAAAACGTCCAGATTATGCGACCACACACGATTCGATAATATTCCATTATGACAACGCTCAACTTCATGTTGCTGTTCGAGTCAAAGACTATTTGGAAAATATCGGGAAATTCTGGTTCAATCAATCTATATGCCAAACCTTACCTATTCCGACTACCATTTGCAGAACGCTTTGGTTCCAAAATATGAACGCTTCTCTCGCAACGGAATCCGTGAATTACCAGAAAGGTGGGAAAAATAGTGGCTGGCAATGCCCAATAATTTGAATAATGTATTAATTCATTTTATTATTCAAATCAATGTGTTTCTCATGCAGAAAAAAACGAACGAAACTAGTTGCACACCCAATAAAACGTGGGAGTACGTTCTAATTACGATAGGGCGGATCACGAACATCACTGTAACAAACGCTTTCACGTCACTTACACTTCACTTAATCTTTTTGTGTCTATCATCATTGTCGTGTGAAAATAAACTCCGTGGAGTGAAAGAGTTCATTCCCGTTTATAAGAGACATATCAGTTGCATAATTTCGGGTGTTTAAACGTTATGTCGGTTGCATAATTTCGGACGTTTGAACGTTATGTAGGCAAAATTAATAAGTGTATGAGATAGTATTCCATTTAATTGAGCGTATGTTTTAGAATAACAAGTTTGCGATTATACCTCGATGATTAGGTATTTCAATGCCAACTATTCGGACTCATTCCATGAATAATGTAGTGGTTGAACATATGGGAATGTAATTTTAATTCCTCTTTCTATAAATTACATGACTATCATGAGTTTAATAATCGATATCTCGCATACTCTTGTACTCAACTCTGTCTTATTCGTTTGAATAATGAGAAGTATTTAGTATAGGTCAACGTTAGAATCATTTTTTTAAGAACCGTTTCTACAATTTTGATGAATAATATCTTCTATATCTCAGAATAAATCCAAATTTATCCATCTCATGATCAGTATAATCTGAGCTACTCCCATATGGGATTCTGAAGTTTAATCCTCTTATCCTTCCCATTCTCGTGTAATTTTATATACGGGACATGAGGTTCGATATAATTATTTAAACAGAAACTGGTCAGTAGCGTCGGTCAGAAGCATAATTTTCATATGGAACAATTTTCATATGAAACTCATCAAGTTTCAAGGAATTTGCCCAAAGCAGAAAATGATTCAGATTTTCTTTAGGATGTCAAAATTATGGAAAAAAAACTAGAGAATAATTTAAAAATTATTAATTTCAAAGCTTTGCAATGATAGATTCATTTTTTCCTTATTTGAATTTAAATATTCTTTCATTTAAAGGATGTCTTCAAAACAATATCATTGAAAATATCTATTACGTAAAACACAAAAGATCAATGGCCTTATTCGATGTAACTGTCGTCCTGATTTGGGTCTTGTCCTCCAATTGCGAATGTTTGAATTACAAAAACCAACTCTGCAATATTAGAAAAACATTACAGTTATTATTTTATATTCAAAATATCAACAAATCAATATTATACATAATCAATCATGATCGTTTTGGGCCAGTGGCCGCCATTGCCGTTTCATGGGACTGCGATTCTCTGTTAGTCTAATCCTTAAAATAGAAACAAAAAATTTCTATTCATCTAGGACAATTATTCTCCCTGTTTTAATCAGTCTACGAGAGCTACATTTTTGGTCCTCAACTACATCCCATAGCGCTTTTATCGAATCCAAATAAACAAATTCACGTCCTCTAGATACGTCAGGATTTCGTTCTAAAAATGCCATCAAGCAGGTAAATTGCTGTTTGTTTATCTCTTTCATAAAAAGCAAGACAAGATTCAAAATGTTAGCAAAAAAGCTAAATAAATCCGAAAATCAATTTACTCCATTCCGCGTGACTAGCTTTCACCATCTAAAACACAAGTGACAAATATACTGGTTTTTCGCCGTGACGTGACAGTATCGTGGTATTCATAATAATACCGAGTTCATCAAAGTTGTCACGACGGATGAACTCTTCCGGATTCTACACACACGGTGGCAGCCGTAATATCGTTGTATACAATTTCCTTTCGTTATCACCGTGAAGTGACGTTCGTGATCAGGCCCGATAAGAGAGCTGCCAATTAGTGTGCTGCATTCATTGGGAACAGAACCTATTTTCTAGCTGTTCGAAGAAGATTTTTATTTTTTTTTCCATTTGTTTATTTATTTAGGCTCATTTTAGCTGTAACAGAGCCGAATTAGACATTTAATTCAGCCACCTCATTGATGCTCGGTCTGTCAGACCTATACGTGAGTATAGGAACGTTAATAGCATAACAGATCGATGTTTTTCTTGTTACAATCAGAGCTTGCATGATGATTGTTGCGTGGACGTAGTTATTCTAAAACAACACAAAGATGATCAAGTTTTGAATTCACTTAGTAAGCGAACGCGCAACCAATGTGGCTATGAAGACCCACAATTTTTATTTTCGTATCTCAATTTATTTTGTGACTTGTTAGAATAAACTTTAAATGCAGTGGCGTCTCGTCCGCCTGTTCAAACTGTTCATAGGACAGGTAAACAATCTCAGAAAAAAAATTTAAAAAAACATGTTTTTTAAATTATTTCAATAGACTACACACACAACCCATACGCGACACAGTGAGACAGGTCAAACGCAATTGAGCACCACTCAATTCAATATTTTTATACTTTTATCTCAATATTCTCCTTTTTTATCAATCCGTACTCACGATAGCTAGGTTGTAAGTATAAAATCTAGTCCTGCACAGCAGAATATAGATTTAGTTAGATTTAAGATTTTATAATAAATTTGATCACAAGCCACGGCTCAACAATGCCTATTGATCTACACAATGATCCATTTGTATGCCACCTTTTTTTCTTATCCTGGTAGTTCCAGCGTTACATGACGTTTCTCCATAGCTACGTCACTTCGTTGACAGCTAACGTTACGTCGATGCGCGAGACGTTGCTGATTTGAGGGGTCTCGTCGTAACACTATGTATGAAGCGATCACTACTACCAATGCGCTGCTTTGCGTAAAAATGATATTTGAGGTTCAAAGCTCTGAACGAAGCCGATGGAAACCATGGAAAACACACATACCATTGTTGAATGAACAGGTAACTCACTTGGTCACGCGTCACCTGTTTGAATGTACTAAACAAAATATAATTCATTGAAAAGAACGCTGTTTCAGACATACATACTTTTTTACATTTTATACATTTTTGAAAGATACTATTACTGCCGTCAAATATTACTTTGCACGATCAATTGCTTTCATGAGTTAAAAATGTTGCATTACACACGTAGGTTCTACTATGTTATCCGTAGTTTTTCCCCTTCCGCTTTCGTTGGTATGTATAATATACGAATCATGAAGTTGATATAATGTATCCCAATCTTTTGTCTTTCCATGTGAGAAGAAGGTGCCCTCTAGGAATATTCTAGAATTTTTCTATTACTGCCTTTGGCAAGTTATGAATCTCCATTTTTTCTTTCTTAACAATATACCATATGTAGAAACGCTATTATAATAATAATAGCGTTTCTACAGAAGATCGATAATAACGTTTGCATTGAAAAAATGCAAAAAATAGCCGATTTTTCATGGGTTTACCTTCAAGTGAACTCCGAAGTGAAGTTCCCCAATTGATAAATAAAACGAAGAAAGAACTTAAAAACATGCCTACACGCATGTTTTTTTGATGATACTCAATAATATTTAATTGATACTGTAATTGTCCACGGTTTTATGTACAAGAAGTGTTACAAAGCGAGCAGGGCTTCTCTAAATATTACATTCTAGTGATACCACTAGATTGCGGCGAATGTTTCGGCGGAAGGCGAGAAACATAGATGGGAGGATTTGCAATCGCAAGAAGATTGACTTATTGCTGTTTGTCTATCCACCAGGCGGACCATAAATTGTCCTAGCTTCGCACGTCTCGGACTCGGAGGTGTGAGTGCTCAATTTACTCGAGCATAATCCTCGCTTATAATTTACTCGAAGCGCGGATCCTCGTCTTCTCAAAGCATCTGTTTGCCCCTAAAGTGGCGGCCAGAAATAGCCAGGTCTGGCGGCTGTCAATCATTCCTCTGCGTTAAGTTGGGATATTCGAAAAGGAAATAAACAAAAAAAAAACGTCGAGGCTGTGAATTATTAACCGAATTCTTTGACTTTCACTTTCACCTATGTTTTAACACTGTTATGAAAACAAGATCGACGAGTAGCTAGGATCTATATGAAGTTTTCAGTGTCGCAGCTGTTCACACGTTTTCAAACAATAATTAATCTGAATTCCGGAGATTATGTATTTCATGTACACATCGGTTTTTATAAGAATAAACAAGTTGGTTGAACTGTTTGTATACCATAACAACTTACTCATCACGAATCAATTGGGGCGAGCGTGATGATGTTTGCACTTCGCATCTCATTTGTTTAAAAACATTACTACAAAGCATGTGCATCTCTCGGTTGTTTCCATTCATCCAAATCTAATTGTGCACGTGTATGCGTGTCTGGATGCCATTTTCTGATTGCGGAGAGCCGTTTAAAAATTACCCACTAGGAGGGAATTATTCGCTTTGTTTTCATCGTTTGCCCTCCGTCCCGTCTAAATATGAATCAATTTGTGTGTTTTGATTACATTAGAAGTTTGTTTACTTTACGGGAAAGCACCGTTTATTGCTGATGTGCTTTTACTATGAGAAGAATTTTGAGACCTGTTGAATGAAATTTTAATGCGAGAAACAAACGTTCATTCTTTGGTTTTGGTTGAACTTTAGGAATCAGTGAGTAGTTGTTCCGGTGAATTTGAGGGTAGGAGAGAGTGGAAAGTAAACAAAAGATAAATTCAGCGAATCAGCGCGTTTTTTCGGTTAGGCTCCGGACTGTTTTTTTTATTTGTTCGAAGATTACCGTTGTAATTGCGGAGTTGCAATCGATTGACATTCAAACATTATTAAATCAATTAATTTGAGTGAGTAGGTAACTTTCCGTTTTTGTCGCGCAGAATTCGGGTCACAAAATAACATTACGATAGAGACGTGAATGAGGCAACGATTCGACAACAGCAAATGGAATGGTTGCACTTTTCACAACACTGAACCATGACATGAAATTGTGGCATGATGTAATAATCATTTGCACATTAAAAAACAAACAAAATGACTTAGCTTACACACTCAATAACATGCAAAACAAACAAATGTACCACACAAACAAGTACACTAATGTACCGTTTTTTGCATATTTTACAATGATAATGCGCGAAATTTTTACGATAAAATGCAAATGATATGAAAAGTGAATGCCAATTTTAATACTTGGGGATCAGAAAAGATTCAATACGATGTCTGGTTGGGAGCAATAAGAAGGAAAATCAAACAAGGGAAAACGGCAGGCTAGTGTTCTAGACTAGGATCAGTAATAGTATCAACCGTGACGGAGAAAAGGAAAAAAAGCGCCAGATGTACTTACTTTCAAAGGCAGCTTGTAAATAAAACAAGAAAAAAGAACTTAAAATTAAAATTGTTTTCTCTGCGTTGATAATTATTTTTGTTACCACTCAGAATTAATTCCATTCATACACAAATATAGTTGCTATCAGAACTATGAGAGCTAATCTAGATCTAAAAATGCCTGTCTGTTGCTCCTTCTCTTGATGTTATCGTCGTCCGTCGGTCGGTAAATTGCACATGTAGTATAAGGTAATTGTATTATTCTGGTTCGGAGTGATATACTAAAAGGAAAGCATCGTTTGTCTAGAACTGATGGATCAACCGCGGTTCAATGTTTTTCCACTCTGTTTATTCGAAAAATCTGTGGAGGGCACGCTCTGGCTAAAACATACTCAGTAAACTCATTTCGCCGAAAAAAACGCTATACTCGTATCCAAGAACGCTGTATTGGTTTTATCGAAAAAAAAAATCTGACTTGAATACGATCGGAGCATAAAAGATAGAAAATGACTGATGTGGAACACAAACATTTTTTAAATCAAGAATGAAGAAAAACCATAGATGATTTTTCATGAATTGATGCGAATGAATAAGTCAGACTATTGTCCTAAATATTCGAATGAAAAAATTATATCTAAATGTTTGGAAAGCTTGAATCGTTCGATCACGAAAAACGATTGTGATGATCTGATATCGCACCAAAAAACTTCATGTGTGCTCATCAAAACCAGGTCAATTTTTTTTAAATAAATGGAAATAGATTTGAATATTGAACATTATCCTCAGATCATCAATTCATCGTATTTGTACTGCAATCCAGAACAGAACAGAACATTTATTCGACACTACGAGCAGAATGTACGTAGAAAATCAAGATGAATACGGTCGGATGTTCAAAGAGAAGTTAACCTTCCTATAACTTTCTGTTATGAAAGTTATAGGATCGACGACTAGCTAGGATCTCTATGAATTCTTCAATGTCGCATCTGTTCACACGTTTTCAAACAATAATAAATCTGAATTCCGGAGATTACGTATCTTATGTACACACCGGTTTTTATAAGAATAAACAAGTTGGTTGAACTGTTTGTTTACCATAACAACTTACTCATCACGAATCACTTGAACCGAATCCGTGAATTCGGATTGTAACATCAAGAAACGCTAAGATTTAGAAACCTCGCAACAAGAAACCATTAAGATGGAAGGAGGATCGCTTTTCGATCGCGATCGAAATTAAAAACCGAAGCACGTACCCAAGGTTTTCCGAAATTTCCAGTCTTGAAAAATGAATATTCCTAATATCCTAATCTTATTGAGCATCTGTAGAAAAAGCTTTCTGGTGATGTGATGTTAGAGCATAATTAATTTGAAAGAAATGAAAAAACTAGAAGAGTGATGTACAAAATATGACCGCGTAAACGTAGGACTACGAAATTATTGCCGCCGAGAATGAACAATATAGAAATTTAGGAATGAACTCTCTAGCTTAGACCGATGAATGAATGCAATAAAATTTTAATGCTCAGCATAAACATATACTGTTGAATGCTAGCTGTCTAGAACAACACTGAAACACTGAATGTATTGAATATCCAAGTAGTTCACAGTATCTTTTAGCAAAATTACATCTCCAACGCTCCCAAAAACACAATTTTCCATGATCCACAAATTATGCAACATCCTTCGGTAACCGAAAATCCGAACCGAATCGGTTGAGTGACATCCGGCTTGAAATGCGTTGCACTTTGACTCCACTTTGAACCCGGAAACAATGCTCGAATTCAAGAAAATTAAAAAAATCGATCGGTCATTCGCGATTTATCAGTCATCCAACTAACGACCAGGCGGCAGAGACAGCGAAGCTTTCCGAATGGCCTTTCTCAAGGCCGACGCTTTAGTTTAGTTTTCCAAATTGAACTTTTTCGAGGCTAAAGGCGAATGAACTGAGAAAGTTTAAAGCTTCTATAATTTAAGGCATCATTATCACCAATAATTTCGAACACTTTTAAATTCCCATTCACAAACTCTCGGCCGGTAAAAACATGAAATAAATTTCCCTTTTTTACTTAAGATATTATTTTAGAATACGTCGAAAGCATTGAAATGCCTGTTTAGTTAGAGTAGAGAGGTTTGGTGGCCCTGAAGCTGAAGATGGTTGATTCACGATTCTTTCTTGTTCTCGCGAGAGCAATACACGAGATTTGTGTTTTTATTGCCAATGCACGTAGCGTAGTGCATGAAACTTTTCTCCTAGACACCACCGCAGCCACAGGCGATTCTATATTTGCTCCACCATCACCATTATCTACCTCTGACATAAAAATCAGCAATGCTTACGTGTGATTCAAACCCTCCACCTAACGGTATGGAAAACAGAAGCAATACTTTCCATCTTTTCATTGGATTTCAGAAAACAAAGTTTGTAAAACATCAAAAATGCACTGCGGTGTTATTTTACTTTCATTTACAACACATTATCGAATCTTTCGTACTTAGACTTCACGTCGGGATAAACCTCGGTGTGTGGAGGTTGGCTGCTCGCTGGCTGAGGCAGGACTAAAATTGAATTGGAGACAAACTTACTTTCATACACGCCTAATAATGTTTCCCTTGTGGTTTGCTTCTGGGCGTCACTGCATGCTCTGCACATTGCTTGCTTCGTGTATATTCCAAGAATGGATTCTGAGGCGAAGAGTTTTGCACGTTCGTTCAACATGGTAACGAAATGGGAACTGAGGTAGGTTAGTAGATTTGGGCACTTCATAACAATCTGAAGAAAATTATATATCTTAAGAAATTAATAATCCAACAATGGAAAAAGGTTGAGAATTATTTCAACAAAAATCCCGCGGTTCAATTGGTCGATTGGCACAAGCAATCTGTGCTCTCCCAGTTATTCATTCAATCGCATTCTACAGAAATAAGAATACGGATTGAAATATGCGTTTGCTTGATTTTCTGCTTTTGTCGTCTAAAAAGAACAAGTAACATAGCGGCGATCAATTATGCCTATTGTCGACGATTGAAGTAAAAAAATCAAGATCAAAGAAAAGTAGAAGAATGATTTGTGCCCGTGCAGCAAGAATGAAGGCCGTTTTCCACGATTTCAGTGTTATTTTAGTTACTCTAGATAGCGAGTAGTGCATGTTGTTGATGCTGAGAGTTAATTTGAAGTGAAGTGAACAACATTACTTGGAAAAAAATGACGACAATGTGGGTTGTTACGATATTTTCGGGTGCGAACAATATCGAATCGGTTTCGTGTGCTGTTGTTGTTTTGATATACTACTACAATACGAAGACTGCAGTGCAAATCAGTCTCTCGTACGAAATACAGTGCATAAGAGGAAATATGTTGCAACGTAAGCTTCACCTTTGCAAGCAGCCCCAAACATAGAGGTTTTGCCCGACGCGAAGTATGACAGCGAAATCTCTTCGGAATGGAAGATGCAATTTTGATCTCATTTTATATTATGGTTCTCAAATCCGAGGTGAAAAAATTAAAAAGATCCGCCCCAACGGTTCTATCGAATCACACGTACGAATTGTGTTTTTGCTTTTGCTTTGTCAAAGGTTGATAACATGTTTCAACTTGATTCAGCAGTGAGAAAGATCGCTGCGACAATTGCCGATTTCAGTAATGAATGATGAATCAACTATCTTTAGCTGTTTCTAAAAAATCATGCAAGTTAGGTGGCTTCTCAGGCGCGGCGCAGAATGGATTAGAATATGTCATAATAGTTTGCCAAGCGTCGATCCCGTAAGCGTGCATCGGGGCAGAAACGGATGCGCATAATATTATTTGACATATTAGCTGCTTCGTAAAATTCTATTACAATAACCGATCAGTCATTGCAAAACGTTTAATATGAGTGTAACTCTATACGGTAACAGTTCTGGTGGAAACATCTTTTTTCTACATATTCAAATAAAAAATGGATTGCCACAAATGTTTGTTCGTCCATCATTCGAGAAGAGGCCGTCCTATTTGAGCTGTTTATTAGGTTGTGTTATTAGTCCAACTGAAATTCGCGCTGACGCGTTTAGCTTCGTATTCTATTAATTTGAAGCGAAAATGGCAATGGAGAGTTCATTCACTCTATATACTTTTCGTTATTTTAACCACGCAGAAGCTCATCCTTCTGTCATTATCACTCGATTGTACCACTGATTGAGAAAACAAACAATACCCTACAATCAAACTAAACGGTCCTTATTATGACCACCAAATTATTATCAAATAATTTCATAATGGAATTTTTCAAACACATTCAGAATTAATATGCAACAAAGAGCCTAACGTAATTCTACATCAACTATGTGATCGTGTCATGGACACGACCCTACTGATTTTTTTCAGATTTGGACCGTGCTTGTCTTAAACTTGCTATTTTATATGTATTGTATTTGTATTGTTGTTGTATTGTATTTGTATTGTATTTGTATTGTATTTGTATTGTATTTGTATTGTATTTGTATTGTATTTGTATTGTATTTGTATTGTATTTGTATTGTATTTGTATTGTATTTGTATTGTATTTGTATTGTATTTGTATTGTATTTGTATTGTATTTGTATTGTATTTGTATTGTATTTGTATTGTATTTGTATTGTATTTGTATTGTATTTGTATTGTATTTGTATTGTATTTGTATTGTATTTGTATTGTATTTGTATTGTATTTGTATTGTATTTGTATTGTATTTGTATTGTATTTGTATTGTATTTGTATTGTATTTGTATTGTATTTGTATTGTATTTGTATTGTATTTGTATTGTATTTGTATTGTATTTGTATTGTATTTGTATTGTATTTGTATTGTATTTGTATTGTATTTGTATTGTATTTGTATTGTATTTGTATTGTATTTGTATTGTATTTGTATTGTATTTGTATTGTATTTGTATTGTATTTGTATTGTATTTGTATTGTATTTGTATTGTATTTGTATTGTATTTGTATTGTATTTGTATTGTATTTGTATTGTATTTGTATTGTATTTGTATTGTATTTGTATTGTATTTGTATTGTATTTGTATTGTATTTGTATTGTATTTGTATTGTATTTGTATTGTATTTGTATTGTATTTGTATTGTATTTGTATTGTATTTGTATTGTATTTGTATTGTATTTGTATTGTATTTGTATTGTATTTGTATTGTATTTGTATTGTATTTGTATTGTATTTGTATTGTATTTGTATTGTATTTGTATTGTATTTGTATTGTATTTGTATTGTATTTGTATTGTATTTGTATTGTATTTGTATTGTATTGTATTGTATTTGTATTGTATTTGTATTGTATTTGTATTGTATTTGTATTGTATTTGTATTGTATTTGTATTGTATTTGTATTGTATTTGTATTGTATTTGTATTGTATTTGTATTGTATTTGTATTGTATTTGTATTGTATTTGTATTGTATTTGTATTGTATTTGTATTGTATTTGTATTGTATTTGTATTGTATTTGTATTGTATTTGTATTGTATTTGTATTGTATTTGTATTGTATTTGTATTGTATTTGTATTGTATTTGTATTGTATTTGTATTGTATTTGTATTGTATTTGTATTGTATTTGTATTGTATTTGTATTGTATTTGTATTGTATTTGTATTGTATTTGTATTGTATTTGTATTGTATTTGTATTGTATTTGTATTGTATTTGTATTGTATTTGTATTGTATTTGTATTGTATTTGTATTGTATTTGTATTGTATTTGTATTGTATTTGTATTGTATTTGTATTGTATTTGTATTGTATTTGTATTGTATTTGTATTGTATTTGTATTGTATTTGTATTGTATTTGTATTGTATTTGTATTGTATTTGTATTGTATTTGTATTGTATTTGTATTGTATTTGTATTGTATTTGTATTGTATTTGTATTGTATTTGTATTGTATTTGTATTGTATTTGTATTGTATTTGTATTGTATTTGTATTGTATTTGTATTGTATTTGTATTGTATTTGTATTGTATTTGTGTTTTATGCCACGCAAAATAGCGGTAAAGTTTCGAACAGATCAAGTTGAAAAGATTTTGTCCTCGCGGTATTTCAATACTGCAGACATGACTTACCGCCCAATTAGTACCTATGCTTTTTGAATTCAATTCTTGAAAGGTACGCGCTAAGTACCGATTCCCGTTAGTTTCGCCTAAATTGATGACAGTCAAAGCGTGTCCCCAAAACATTTTCAACACGCGCGGCTTGGAAAAAGATGGATTTTAAACCGCCACAAAGCTGCGATAGAGCTGGCTTTGCTAGCATTATTGTATTTATATCTCCACCACGGAATTGGATGCATTCATAGAGTCATAAAAAGGCGGAAAACGAAGCATGACGAAAGCACTGCACTGCAACAACAATCAAATAAAACCGTAAAATGTATGAAATTCTACACCTCATGAGAACTGTTTGTTCTTCGTCTTTCTTGTGCATAACATGGCGAGAACACATTTCTCTTCGGTGCAACGAAACGTCGAAGCGAGACTTTGAAGACTTGGAGAGGGCGGTGAGACAGGATTCGTATGCATTTTCACCTTAATGAGAACCGCCGCTGCATGGCGCTCTCAAAATAAATTAGAATACTGATGCAAATGATGCATCCCGCGCGATCCCATGATGAAGTATCGTTTGAGGTGCCGATGGTGGGTGGTATAACAATGTTTCTTTGTAGAAAATGTACAACAAAAGTGTAGCACAGCCACGAGCATTCGCAGCGGTAAGAATACATTTCGAACGAAAACATTAATGGCTGGAGTATTTCAGAGCGATGGTACACTTTACGATGAACGATCGTTTTTTTGCTGATGATGGTGGCTAATGATAGCGTGAAGTTTTCACACTGCGAATCCTGTGACCAACCAGGAAAGTCGTACATCAAATTGAGAAGGAAATTGAGAACTATAATTTCGGAATAATTCAATTGTAAACCCAGACGAAACGTGAAATGGAAGATTCATTTGTTTTCAATTATGTCGAATGGTGATCGAGAGACAATTTCTTGTTTAAAATATTACAACTAACGCATTAACAATGATAGATGATCAGGACGTAATTTCAAATGTAATTTGAGGTTACTAAGTAAAATTTGGGATGTTGTTTCGACCATTGATGTTCCACGTGATTCTTTTCATAACATTTTTTTTAATTTGTGTTACAATTCAAATTTTAAACATTGGGTTCCGATTTTTGAAATCCGGGTGCAAGTTTGAGTTTCAAATTCAAATGATAAATTTTCAGATTATGGATCCAAAAATTACAGAGCATCTTCATTGAAGAAAAATACCCCGTTTTGAACAAGAATCGAATATATGTGAAGCCAACCACTCGGCCACAGAAACCTATCCCTAGACTTCGACCTAGGATTCCAGACACAGACATCACATGCATATTATAGGTTCCAATTCAACGCCCTATTTCGGATAAATTGGACTTCGTCCAAAATGAAACAAATTTTAGAAGACTACAACAAAACATATGCTCCAGATGAAAACATTTACATCATAGAATACATTAAACTTTCAAATCACGCTATGGCAACAGTGAATAGAATCTAGCAAATTTTCACATCTGTGTGGCGATCATTGGAAGAAGTGACCCACGAGAAGGATCCATGGCCCTATTTGCAAATTGCAAGGCGGTGTCGAAGACGAAGACGAAGTTTTTTCCTCGTTTATTCTATCAGTGAATGGAACGTTCTGACAGCTCCAAACAAAAATTTACCATTGCCTGATCCCTTACATTTTTCGAGATAGATCTGGGAACTGTAGAAAGCACCACTGATATTTTAGCTTGAAAAAAAAACTCACCTCTCATTTAGGTTGTTGCATACATATGATATGCACCACCAATTAAAATTAGCCTGCTGTTTATCAACACCTGACCTACCCGATTCTGTCTTGACTGGGCTAACACTTTAATCCTTTCCATCGCTAGGGTTTTGCCTCCATAGCACCATTCGGTATTCTCTCAGCTGCAGTGGATGTGCCGGAACCCTTTAGCATCAATTTATTGTAACGACATAATAGCCAGTTTGTGGCGAAATAATTTTAAGCTGTTGCCCCCTCGATTTTGCTCTATGTGCACAGGGTGAACCCACTCCAATCGAGTGGAGACTAATCCAAAAGATTGCCAGTGAGTCGTGAGCATCCGAAAATAATAAAAAAATAAGGGGCAATGTTGCTCAATTTCAGAGCGATGGAAACTCAAAAACAAAGCACGAACAAACGGAGGCAGGAAAGTGACTGGTGAAAATTGTCTAATTTTCAGTGCCATCGCCTACCCCTACCATTCCCCTACCTTCTCTCACTAAAAAGATCATTCGGAGGTGGTTTTACAGGTTAGAGATCAGAAGGAGGATATTTCCTCGGGATTGTGGAGGTGGCGTTTGCTTTGTTCCATCGTCAAAAAGCGCTGATTTTTGCTAACGCGGCTCAGTAAGCGGTTATTAATGGTCACATGCCTATTTTCTGCACTCGCAAAACAAGCCGAACGCAGCGGCGGTATCAGTCGGCGAAGAGGCATTGGAAAATTTGCGCTAATGAATCATGGAAATGAAACTGATAGGACAAAAGTTATAGCACTTCAATTCAGCAGGGTCGTATTCGAAGAGTATACAGGGATATAGTACATAACAAAACAATATCACCACTAAAAAAAATAATACATTATTGTAATTTTGATGACAAAAATAAACAACTTCAACAAGCTTTCTTCATCCGGTCCCGATGAAATTATATGAACACTCAGAGGAAGTGAAAAACATAATATGAAGCCCCAATAGGACAAACAATGCAGCAGCAGCATACAGTCTGCAACAAAATAACGCAAAATGAAAATCGTGGCTGCAAAGCTGCGTATTGATTACCTATGGTAAAAGCGTAACAAAAAAGTGAACTACTGCAAAAGATTGACCCGCACAATTTTTCGAACATTTTCATAATTTTCTAGATGATTTGAAAATATGTTGCTTTCTTGGCCAAATTTACAGAAAAAAAGATTGTTTTGGAATGAGTGAAATAACACATTTCAGCAGTGTATAAGAATCTAAAGATAAATAGGAGGGATTCTACGCCAACTCGTCTCGAAGTTGGCAGCATCCTCGCAGAATTCATTCGGGTTTTGTGGATGTGAACATATTAGTCTCTGTGCATAGTTATTCCAAAATACTGTCTCCTTTTTGTAGGAGCTGCTGTTTTTTTAATTATAAAATTAAGTGTTGAGTTTGAGTTATGTGCACAAAAAATTTACGCTTTCCAGACTAGACTTCGCGAACAACGAAAATCGCGGTAACAGTAACAACGGTAATCGCGAACAACGAAAATCGCGGATAACGGGATAATGGGCTAAAAATGAGGTGTTGTTTGATATTTCAGCATGAAAACTATGTTTTATCAATACAGAAATCATTAAACTATCCATCTGTAAGACCGGGTACACCTATGGTCAGATAATGTGAAAGTCATAACTAAAACAAAAGAGCGAGTGCCTACCTCTCACTGACGAATGATACTTACTTTCTCGGATTATTCGCTCGCGGATAATCGAGGTTCTACTATTAGTTATGAAATGGATAGTAGTATATCGAATATACAGCAAGAATATACTGAATATCGAATATACAGCAAGCTTCCATGCTCTGTATTTGCTAATACAAAACTAGGAGAAACTGCATGTCTGCTTGAAGCGAATGAAGCGTTGCATTTTAGGAAGAAATAAACACATTTTTACATGAAAGTTTTAAATGATTATTAAAATGAATTTGATAAAGTATCAAGTTTTTTGCAAGGAATCCTGAACAGATTTTTGACGTAAGACTACGTCTGTCAGTGAGGGTACCAAATCAGAAAATAGGTCACGTTTTTATGAATTAAAATCAACGTTGATAACTATTTTCGCTACGAATGAATTCTGATGATTTACATACCATTCGAATCATAAATTCTTTAAGATTTGTTTGATACGCGATACATTACGATTCTCTAATTCGTAAATGGCTAAAATTAATGAAAATTGAAAGTATTTCATATTCCCATGCATTTTTTTGCCCATTCGTGTGCTTACCTCCCAGTACCATAAATAACAGGCAATCGTTTCTGCCTGCTCTCAACTTATTTGGTATAAGTAAGCCATCCGCGATTTTAAGTCGCAGTCTCAATTCAACTAGCGAGCGCACACAGGTTATGGTATAAAAAGAGCAAATAATGTAATGATGCAACATGTCACGTTGCGGAAATGCAGAGAAATGCGACATTTTATTCAGTTGCCCTCTAGTGGCTTCATTGCAATAATTCTGTACAATGAATTATGCGTTTGTTGAACAAAGCAGAGGCCCTTAGGTTTGCTATGAAGTATGCCTTTGGGTGGTTTGCTAATTCGGAAAACTAAAACTAAATTTCTCTCTATCGGCCTTGAAAGAAGGAATTTTGGAGCCTCGCTGCCGCTGCCGTCTGGTTATACCAAATATTTGTACTAAAAAATTCCTTCTTAAATCTCTATAATGTTTATTCTCGCCGGCGATAATTTCGTAGTCCAATTTTAAAATGCGACCGTGGCTTGGATTGTAGGCAAATAATTTCGCTTCGGCGTGATAAACGAAAAAAATGGACGTGAAGTGAAACGAGACTGTATGAAGGTAAAATGATATTCTCTTTATTGAGCGCAAACGGAGATTTCTGTTGTAGTGCCAATGAATTTGAATAACTATTTTTATTATGTCTGATTACGATTTCGAATCTAATGATGACGTTTTTTGATACAACCAGAAAATGTCACGTCATCCATTGAAAAATTGCAATTCAAACAAATGATTACTAAACCATCGGTAGTCTTATGTCAACTTTTCGGTTATATTTCGAACGTATTCCACCCAAAGTTTAATTGCGCTATCCGTTATCCTTGCCATTCTATTTCGCGGATAATCGGGGTTCTGCTGTATTCTCATTTTCGAAATCACGAGAGCTGCAACAAGGTACAGCTTTTATATTTTGATTTTGACGCTGAACTAAGTCTTTCAGCAAAGGATGCCAAATCAAAAAACTGGTCACGTTTTTATGTAATAAAGTTAACATTAATAACAGTGAATGAATTCTGGGGATTTGCATACCATTCGAATTGGAAATTCTCTAAGGTATATCAATACATTACAATTCCCTAATCCAAAAACGATTTAAATTAATGGAAAATGAAAGCTTCATCTACTTCATGGCACAAGAAGATGAAGTATCTTTCATGGAAGTATGCTTTCAAATCCCAGTAGAAAAACCTTACTGTTTAATGTTCTGGGGTTCGATCCTACCTCAAGCGGAATATAGGAGTGTTTATAGTTTGTGATCGATACTGAGTGGGAAGGAAAAGTTTGGTGCGAATTGGCAGAGCAGTTCAATCGTAAAGTGAGAACGGAACCAAACAAACGAAAAGCGCTGATAGCTTTCGACGACTCTCTTTACCAGTAATTTGATGTAAAACATCTGAAAGATGCTGACATATACGTGACACACGAATCAAATGCAGCTTTCGTTGTACGGGCAATTAGAGAGGAGAGAGGAAATACTACGATTTGAGCTCCGCAATTTCTCGATAGTTCTCAGAAATATTTGTATTCATCGATAGGAAATATTTCTACTCGCACAACTCAGTACAAACATTCTGTGCAAAAGTTGATAGTTGTTGAATGGAAGAAGGGCTTGCTATGAAGTATGTTGAACAGATTTTATCAGATACGTACCAGCATGAGCCAACAAATACATAATATATTTCTATTGCCAGACAGCCGGTTCTCAGTACGGACCTGCAGCACAAACGGAGCGGAGATATTTGTTTTTGGCGCGAGAAGGAAATTCGCGTTGACGGCAATGAGCATTCTATCACGAGTTTGGGAAGCGACATTGACTGTGATGGATTTTCAGATGAAATGGACAAACTTTCAATTGAAAATTGTCAATAACTTTTCTATATCTAATATGTAATGTGCTAAAAATCTGATGTTTTTTTCCAATATGTTTCTATCTAATATGAAGACATCTTGTAGCGATATCCATTTAGGGAGGCGTATTATTCTCTATCAGTGCACCAGGCCCGAAGGCAGTTTTAAAAAGCTCATATTTTGAATGAAAATTTTAATTACTGAAGTAGTAAAAATAATCAAGTAGCTAAATAACTACAAAGGTATATGAAAAATTTCAATGCATTCTAAAATAATATCCGAAGTGATAAACAAGCGGATTGAATAATATAATTCCGTAGTTCTACGTCGAAAATGCGGTCGGATCTTAGATACAACCCCTTACAATTTTAAAAAATATCTTTATTGGTCATGTCATGTAAACAAGGGGTTTGTTCGTCATTTTTAGCAATACCAAATAAAAATAGGCTGATTGTTGATCTATGACGAATGTGGTCCGACAATTGTTGTGTTCGGCGTGTGGCGCAACAGATCTGATATTCCTATAAACCTTTGATTTCTATTACTCATACTGGCAGTATGTACAACATTACGCTCGCTGTGGGAACGATGCGGTCTATGCTGATCAGAGTATACATGTTCAGGTTTGTTCTAGTAACAGGAAGGACTTTGAAACGGACGTCACTCAAATCTGGAAGACTTGCTCTTCTTCTATGTCAAACCCTTGACTAACCATTTGCTGAAATCGAAAGTTGTGAAAACATTCCAGTGTAACAGCGCAAACAAGTGAAGACTACAAGAGCCGTAATTAGCAACTGAAGAGATCAACGGGAGTCACAAGATTTGTTTTAATCACCAGTTTGTACCATTTCGCATATACGCGTATACATTGCGACTAATTAGCAAACAGAGGCGTACATCAACTTATAGTATCATTAGCAGTCAATAAAAAGGCCGTTACATTTCGAAGCGTACAGACATCTAAGATAAATCAATCACCACGGACGGCCGCAAACCAACTTTCCTCGATGTTAGCTAAAATTGGACTTGAAATAAACGGAAAACGTGCTTCTAATCAAAGTTCATCAGAAAATGCAAAAAAGATCGAATTGCAGGAATAATGTAAATTATGAGCAATGTTGAATCTGATACACAAAAGGTTTTGGAACTAAGAATATGATTTATCCAATCAATTCGAATTTACCCTACTCTCACATTGCTACACTAGATATCGTTTTTGGGAAGGATTAACCTAACGCAACTTACTTAGAACAAAAAGCCATAACGCATGCACACGCTCATAAAATTTACTGCGAACTGGAGAGTAGAACCAACTTACCGTAAACTCGCCGGTTATTGCGTCGAAACCCACGTGAACCGTATGCTCGAAGTTTGTCGGATAGCTAATGTTGGGTTTCGAGTCATTGGACGTTTTTGACACCTTAATTTTGTTTTTGAGCGTCTTCTTCTTGCGATCCGTGTCGTCTGGTTCTGCAGAAATGGAATAATGATAAATGCTAATTACCATCAATAATATATCAAGTTAGAATTTGACTGTCAAATTAAAGTTTGTTTGAAAATCAATTTATTTTTCAATAAATGCTTTTCTCAGTGTTAAAAGATGCTGACTATGAACAGCACCAACACGAAGAATGGGGAAAATATTCAAATCGACGTTACCTTTCGGAAGCGGCTTCATGTCAACCGGCGCGGTGCTATCAATCCGTTCGCCACCACCGCGATTGCTGGTGAGTCGAACCGGGGGTGCCGGTGGCTTATCTTCTTCGCTGGACATTTTTCTATGTTGCTATTTGATGCTATGTTTACCGGAATGTTACCGGGAACGCTATCACAGGAGAGGCGGTGTTTGTTCAAAACTGCCCACCGGTGAAGAGTAGGGTTTTCTGTGGCCGTTCGTTGATATTATTATATTTTATACCGTAATGACTATATCACACATAAACAAGCTTTTTAACTCGTTCCTTCGTTTAGGGATGCTCCACAACGGAGGTAAATACACTTACACTTGTACACGAACAGTCCTTTAATTTTTTGACATTGAACACAACAGAAGCACTGAAACAATAATTACTTTCTTCTTCACAAAACAGTGCAACGAATGATGAGGTGCCACGCTAGTAACGGACACTGCACTTTACACTAGGTTCGTCGCCGATGTAATCCTTGGTCCGAGTTATGATGGGTTCGTCGAACGGATTTATGTGCTGGAAAAGAAACGGAAGGAAAAGCAGAGAAAAAAGGAAACATTAAATATTGCTTCACTAAATCGGTAGATTGTCAGCTGTGGGATGGACGTATTCAGTAACGACTGTTGTGTCTGATAAGTTTTGGACAAATGTATCTGGGTATATTTATATAATGTATACAGATCTATGTTTGAAGTTGTTTATGATATTTTTTTAATCCTGTAGTAATCAATAAATGACATTATCGTCATCGCCTATATCGTATTTAATGATTCAATTTCAATTCTTTCCAATCGACGATTAATAATGTCATTCAACGACAAAGTACACATAGTCGGAAAAAACTCTTATCGATGATACCGAGTGATTATGATTATCCAGAATTTTCGGCGATTTTCTTTGGATGTTCGTTCCATAAGAAGCGTTATGTTCGAAACGACTAACGCATGGAAGCGTTTTCATAAATTCGTCAGAGAAAAAAGGAGACTGAAAATTAATACTCGTTGCTCTAATTTTCACAGAGTGTCATCTGCTACGCATGGAAGTTGTTATGTTCGGAACTCGACGTAAGAAAAATAAAAAAAATAGTTGCCCCGTCAAATATTTTTGCTACAAAAAGTGCTCTGCCAGAAAAAAATCTGAAACCCCCTACCTCAAGCAATCCATGCCTTTTGTTTACTTTTCGTCGTTCGTGAAATCAAAAAAATACATTTTTGCGCGATGACTCAATCGGTCCGTAAACAGTGATTTTCAATAAAAACATATCTTCAGAATTGCTCGTCAGGTTATCAAATAGTGATAATTAGGTGATTTTGATTACTGATTTTTGAAACTAAACCGAACATCTATAGAACTCTGAGCATTTCAACTTACCCCATTTTTTCAACTCCAGGGTAAGTTGAAACAGCAGTGAGAATCGACTTTTTTACACTTTGTTGCAGGTTAAAATGTAAGAACTAATCAATGGTGCCGGATGTTGTATGCCGGTGTTTCAGTATGAATGAATGATGATAAATTCAAAAAATAAGAAACATTTTTCATTTGTTCCTAAGTATGATGTACATAATTTATGAATACACAGATACATAAGACATTATTTGGATTTATTTTAAACCAGATTCCACAAAACATCCTCTCCTCCCTAAATGTGTTACGTAATACAGGGAAACTTCGATATAATGTACATTTTACCTCGATATAACGTACAAGTTTTCAAAGTCCAAAGTAATATTTTTTTGAATATTGGTTTTTCTGAAAGAACAATAAATTATCTGTATTTTGATATTATATCCTGATTTATACTTTAACCAATCCCGAAGTACAACTGTTTTGTGATTCCGGATTCTAGATGAATCAAATTTCAATCAACAGTACGAAGGGGAAAATTTAGAGAAAGGTTGGCTTCGTCTTTTATCTGAATTTATTCATTAATCTTACTCGAACACCAACACAATAAAGTAATATAAGCTACGTTTCTGAGTTCTTTATTATGCTTCTATATAACGTACAATTCGAGGCAACGTACAATTTTGAAAGTAAAATGTACGTTATATCGAAGTTACCCTGTATTTGTATATTTGAATGATCCCAAAAAGCTCATTAGTGGCCGCTTTGGCTGGCTATATTCATGAAATCCAAAAATTTTGAAAATTTACATTTTTCTGAACATCCAATATGTATCTCAATTTTTTACCGGAAGTCATCTGCCATACCTTGCACATGCTGCAAACAGATTTAAATTAAGTGATTTAGTGATTTTTTAAATATCTTTCAAGTTGAATTAAAATAAAATAAGTAAAAAAAACTTTTTAAGCTAAACGGTTTAATTGTGATTAAACATAATAATGTACTAAAAGCTAGAAAATAATTAGGCAAGTAGCAGTTATCACACCTCTCCTTCATTAGTCTAGGGCATTAATAAGACTAAAATAAAATCGTGGGAGCATCTGATGAAGTCGCTAATTGTGGATAATGGAAATCCAACGTGGTCAAATTTCTATTAATGTGGGTCAGCGCTACAGACAAACATGTTACAAACATACAAACATACATACAGAAAGATTACAGGGCATTACGGTATACCTTATCGACCGATAGGGTACTGTATGCTAGTATTTATCGACACATTGATACAATACGATTTATTGCAAATGAATATAAGCTGAGATAACGTGATTAATTGTGGCTTGTCGTCATGGATCATAACTTGATTGTATTTAGTTTCTCGCACATGAATGTATTGGAGGTAATAATTTGATGTTTAATAAGTTTTTCATCCTGGTGTGATTAACTTGCGTGCCCGTGTGATTGTAATCATACAGAAAACATAGTAGCTTTCAAGATGGAGAATCGAGATTATCCATTTAGAAACAGAGAGTACTCATACAGACAACTTGTTTACTTCGACGCTTGATGTTCCGGCTATCCGAGTCACGTTACAATTGGGGCACTTCGACAGTGTGAATTTCAGATTGTGACTTCACTATGATGAGTCCCCTCAGGCCTGTTGTGTATGTAATGAGTGAAAAAAAAACGTACGAATCCTGAAGAACGTATCCGGGATGTTACTGAATGCAGAAATTTTCTAATACTTCTAACAAAACTCGTCATTATAATATAAAATTGCTAGCTGACGCGGCAAACGTTTTTCTGCCATATAAATTATATCTAGTGAATATTTTGGATGTTAAATAAAATAAAACTAATGTATTGTAAGTGTGGTTTTACGTTTTGATTCATTTGTTGATGAAGATCAAACGAAGAAATGGTCTTGACACGTCCATCACCCCGTCACCCAGACATGGGTGACACTTTCCTCGTTCAAATTGAATAGAATTTTCAAAACTTATTTGATGGAATGGCATCTAAATATAAATTTAAATCATGAAATCAAAACTATAAAAAATGTAATGTTTATTCTATACTTTGAACTACTGTTCCATACGAAACCCATATTACATAACATTGACATGTGTTATTGTTGTCAGTTCGTCTTCAAATTGATAAGAATATTGCTAGATCTGATGAAAGTTATATACAATCAACGTTTGACCTTCATTTCAGATTTTATCCGCAAGAAACTTAGTCGGATTGCGTTGGGCGACGAACATGTTAAATAAGCACTGTATTAATGCTTACATAAGGCCCATAGAAACGTCAAGTTGCTTTCCTTTGGTTTTTTTCCTAGAAAAAACAGGAAGTGGGTTATATCTATGGTATAACCGCAAGGGTGACGTAGGACTATCGTTGATTTAGAGATCATTTGTATGAAGTTGAATCTGAATTCATTCTGAATGAATGAATATTTGGAGAACTTCGAAAACGAGAGCGTTACGTTGGAGTCACAAGGTTTTATGCATCCAATATTGGATACGGAAATATCCTACTGATGGGGAAGAATAATCTTCAGAAGCTATCCTGTTGATTGCGATTGATTGAAAAATCACAAAACCTAATGTATTTGGTCACAGTGTTACATGAATAGAAAACATTAAAATAAACTCTTTCATATGAATATAATTTTAAATTCCCAGAGGAACTGGCAGATTATTTTCAGTAACGATTAGATATTTCCACATTTTCCTCGATACTGGAAGCCCACCAGTGGTTAATGCTAACTCGATAACCATCTGTTAATAGCACTTGATTGAAACATATTTGGTCACAGTGTTACATGGATAGAAAACATTCAAATAAACTCTTTCACATGAATGTATTTTTAAATTCCTAGAGGAACTGGCAGACTGGCTGGAACCAATCGGGACCCGTACAAACCTTTTACAAATGTTATTGAGATTTTAATAAGTTTCTTCGTTATTTAGATTTACCGCGCACTGTTTGGAATGCACACTGTTATATGAAAATTGCTTTATTAGATTCGAACCGGGGTACTTCTGCAACATGTGTGTTTCTCTGTTGTGTCTTAGCAATCTGGACCACTATTGATACAGATAAATGAATTGAAAATAGTCCTATTTCAATAATCGCTCAGATACCTGCTCAAAAAAGGTCTTGTATGATCTGGTCTGGGAATAAACAAAACAATTCTACCGTAAATCAGTAATAATTCAAAGGTTTATGTTATGTTTATTTCAAGACATTTGCAGCCAGATACCCAATGTCCAATGTATAAACGTTTTATCAAAATGCTTGTAAGCATTATATGGTAGCACTAAATGCATATATAGGGCATTCAATAATGTTTATATGCATTAATAATGTTGATATAAAGCCTATAAGCATCATAAGATCAGATATACTGCCATTTGACATTAGAGATGCTGAACTTTGAACGATAGGTTTGAACGTCGATCGAATTCCACGATTCGATCAAAATCGATTTTTGCATTCTGAAATTCATCCGACTCAAATTCAATCGTTCTATGCAAATGTGTAACCAAAAACTTGTTTCAATAGCCTTAAAGTTGCTTTCAAAACAGGCTATTGAAATCACCAATTGGTATCGCGCTCGCTTACGCTCGGAAATCCACTCAGTTATAATTGAACAGCGATTGGAGCATGTTGTCGCTGTTGTGGTGAAGCTAACTTCGTTTATCATGAAAGCGCTGATGAACGGTGTCACCAAGAGCCTGCTTGTGCACCTTAGGACAGAAGGAAATCCATCAGGAGGAGAATGATGCCACAAACGGTTCCGCTTGAGAAATCGGAGCAGCCACCACATACACGCGCGGAACTATTTTCGTTTGGTTGCCATCCAGCGTCGAGAAGATTCCGGAAAGATGTTATCGTTGCTGAGTAATAATCTACCTGTTCCACTTAGAATTGAAAAATACATTCATGCGAAAGAGTTTATTTTAATGTTTTATAACCATATAACACTGTGATCAAATACATTTGGTTTTGTGATTTTTCAATCAAGTGCAATGAACAGGTGGTTATAGAGTTAGTATTAACCACTGGTGGGCTTCGAGTATCGAGGAGAATATGGAAAGATATTATCGTTGCTGAAAAATAATCTGCCAGTTCCCTTGGAATTGAAAATTACATTCAAGCAAAAGAGTTTATTATGTTTTCTATCCATATAATACTGCGACCAAATACATTTGGTTTTGCGATTTTTCAATCAAGTACGATCAACGTAAGACCACGTCTTTCGGCAATTTATTAGAGGTGCAATGAATCTTAAGAAGGAATTCCCGCTCTACGCGCACTTGAGAACGATGTTCACTCAACAATTTCTCAAACGAAAGAAAGGATGAGCGAACGCAAAAATTATGTAGACTGATTGGATGCAATAGCTATTTTTTCTATTGGAAATGGAATACAAATCATATCACAATACCAGCAATGTATTATGTATTATACAACTTTCGTGTGATTGCTTCTTTTGCTGAATATTGTGCCTTCAACGTAACGCTCTCGTTTTCGAAGTCCCCCAAATATTCATTTATTCATTCATTCAGAATTGATTCAGATGCAACTAAAAATAAATGATCACTAAATCAACGATAGTTCTACGTCACCTTTGCGGTTATTCCACAAATATAACCCACTTCCTGTTTTTTGTAAAAAAAAATCGGACTTTCTTTTCAGTGACAAGTCGCCTCTCAATTCATAAAAGTTTGCTTTGTTTGCTTCGTTTGCTTCGAAGAGCCTAAGGCAGATCCACAGCAAATACACTTCGTAATGAAATGGACAATCTCTTTTAAGCAAAGCGTCAAGTGAGTTGCCTGGTGAAGTCATGATCTTTGCACCATCAGCTCCAATGCTATTCAAATAAATTTAGTATGTAATTTTGTCTCTCTTGAACAACGAAACCATTTCGTCATACAACGTCCTTGAATCCATTTCGGTAACATGTATAAGGTCATAAAAACAATCATTCACGAACAGTATACCATCCTTCCAATAGCTAGTTCTGGTTACTAAGGGTGCTCATACTCTGTTTGACCGAAGCCAAATATTTGACTTATTGGATGCCTAAAATATTTTTTGGTCTGTTCTTTGAACCAGCCGGTAGGGGAACCGCGGGTAAGACGGACAGTGGGGGTATGATGGACAGGTGGTTGATTTGTATAGTTGCATTATGAATTTTAAATTTCTGTTGATGGAAACCTCTTCTACATGCTATTCTAGAATATTTAAACCATCTTATGACAATGAATACTGATCAAAAGTGAAATAGGGAAACAAAAACCGAAAATCAAACATGATTCCGCGTGTAGATGTAATTTTTGCGGCTTCGATATTAAACATTTTGAGTGGTTTAATTGCAAAATTGAATTCGCTAATGGTTATATTTCGGTTTGTGAGTTGACAGAGAAGCGATATTAGGTATGTACGGAAAAGTAAATTCATTCGTAAGTAGTAATTTTAAATTATTGCAATAATTGCACTGGTGGGGTTGAAAAGGACAGTTACATCCATAATCACATCCAATGCATGGTGGAAAGTGAAGGGAATAATATTGAACTCTTTTTTATATTGTTTTCTCTTTTTGTTCTATTTCAGTTACTGGACGCACAAACACTGAGAGAGAGCGAAATTTTATCAAAAATAAATAAAAAAAATAAAATTTTATCGCTCGCGAGAGGAATAATTCTACGCTTCATAAATTATGAACCTGCCCATATTCTTCCCACTACATGTCCATTATACCCGCATCGATAAAAATGCGTTCTACTTTTCGGCTTGTTTGAATTTCATTAAAAACATTAAAAAACACATTTTTATAAAACATTTGGCCAATTATTACGAAAACCAGTATATTGAACTGTAAGAAATTGGTTTTAAGTTTTGGAAAACATGAGTTTCCAAAGAAACAATTGAAGTTTTTCTTAACATGTCTGTCGTACCTCTATCTTCCCTACATGGTTAGGTTATCTTAAATATTTCAGTTGATATTTTTTCATGTTCGATGTTTGACATTGTTTGCCGCTGTTGATAATTGAAGAGTGGCGAGCAAAATAGTGTTTGTACAAATTACAAAGCAAACTTAGTCTATCAAAAAGTGTCAATTATTTGACCTCCGGACAAACAGGCCAGTGACTATTTCTTCGACAGATCCGTCGATTCGTAGGCAATCAAACTGAAATGACTGATTGGCTCCTCGTGTTGACCATCTCCAAAATTATTCATTAAGCTGAATCGGTTCCGTACTTTTCGAGTTTTTGACGCGTACACAAACGAACAGAACATTTATATATATAGGGTTGGGGAAAAAGAAATGTTGTATTTCTGATCTATATTTGACGCTTTATTTAAAATACTTAAAATTCTCCAATTTAAGTCAAATATGCGCCGTTTTGTACGCAAACTTGTTGTCATTTAGAAGGCAACTTCATCAAGCTGCTCACAGTAGAGAACCGAGTTGAGGGTCTGGTCATAGTTGAGCAGCTCATAGTGGATGATTCTCTTCCAACCCCACCAACCCCACGAACCTTCCTGGCCGTCAATCCGGACTTGGCGATGGCCGGCTCACCGCGCTTCGACCACGACTTTTTTCGCTTTAGGTTGTCATACGTGATCCACTTTTCATCACCAGTCACCATCTTCTTTAAAAATGGATCGAGTTCGTTCCGTTTCAGCAGTGCATCGCAGGTGTTGATTCGGTCTAAAAGATTTTTTTGTGTCAACTCGTGTGGCACCCATACATCCGGTTTTTTTTCTGGAATCCAATCTTCTGCAAATGGTTCCAAACGGTTTTATGGTCTATACCGAGTTCCTGGTCAATCGAGCGAGTGCTCACATGCCGGTCTACTTGGATGATTTCAACGATTTTATCGGTTTCCACGACGATTGGCCTACCAGTATGGGGTGTATCTTCGACAGCCACTACACCAGAACGAAATCAATCAAACCTACGCTGTGCTGTGCGAATCGTTACAGTATCGGGTCCATAAACTACACGAATTTTTTCAGCCGCCATCGTTGCAGTTTTACCTCGCAGGTAGTAAAAACGTAAAATATGGCGAATTTCTTGCTTGGTGGACTCCATCTTTGACGCGCTATAATTTAAGATGCCATATACTATAGATGAGGGAAATCGATAAATTTTAAATCACTTCAAAACACAATTTCAGTTCATGATTTTGTCAAACACGTGGAAAAAAGATGTTTCCATCACATAGAATACATATTCATTGCTGAATAGTCGATTTTCATTAGAAGCTCAATTTCAGAAAGATTTTATATATGACCAGAGTGCTCATATATAAAATCTTTTTCATTCCAATTTTCCAAATTTTTATGCCGTAACAATACTCCTTGAAGTGAGTTGTATATTGTGTCCAACTTTAAGCTCAATTGGTTCCGTACTTTTCGAGTTTTTGACGCGTACACAAACGAACAGAACATTTTTATATATATATAGAGATATGTTGGTACAAATTACTCACAAATATTGCAGTAGGCAATTATTGACGTAGGACTACGTCTAACCGGAAGATATAGGGGGTGAAATGGAAATCTAGGCACTGAACAAGTAGGAAAAAATGCAAGATTTGGAACGTTTATAACTCGAGCATTTCTCAATAGATCGCAAAGGTTTTTGCATCAATTGATAGGAAATATATCTACGCATCTATCATAACGAATAACATTTCATTTTTCTTGAGATAAATAATTGAATAATTGTGAAATATCAAGCATTGTCAAAATGCACTATGTGCCCATTTTTGATTGGTCCATTTTGTGCTCCTCAAATCGTACCGACCAAAACGGGCAACAAGAGCAGCAGCGAAATAGAATGAAGCACGATTGGAAAGGAAAAAGAAAAAAATGAACGAAACATTGGTCGCAGTCTCACACATGCGTAATTCTCGAGCCAGCCAGTCAGCTTAAAAATCCCCGCTCCGCTGCCGTAACGATCATTCTCATTCAAACCGTACACCACATCGGTTCGCATCACAACACATCAACAAACCAACACAAGCAGCCATGTCTGGACATGGTAAAGGAGCAAAAGTGAAGGGAAAGGCAAAATCCGTGTTGGAACCGTGTTGATCTGGAGTTCCCCGCAAAGGTAGCTAGGCCGAGCGCGTTAGTACCAGTGCACCAGTCCACCTAGCCAGCGTTATATTGTTTCGGCCGCCGAAGTGATCGAGTTAGCTGGCAAAGCTGCTCGCGACGATAAGAAAACCCGCATTCGGAACAGAACACATTCGGTTCGGTGGACATCAAGACAACAGGCAGTTGCAGCGAGTGGTGAGTGGCAAACGCAATCGCAAAACGGCAGCAGGTAGCAGAAGAAAAAAGTTTGTTCTTTATACAAACTGCTTTGGAGGCAAATCCAGAACAAGGCGGCATCGAGGGCGTTCGAAATGGTTTTTTTTCAAAACCACGAGTACTAAGTTTTCTAAATTGGAACCATTCCATAAAACAAGGCCCTTATCAGGGCCATTAAACCTTCCAAAAAAGATTTTAGGAAATACAGTTCAATGCTTTCTAAAACATTATCCAAAATAATAATAAAACACAAATTGATTTTTTCATAATTTGTTTGCCAGGATCTGATGAGTATGTGAATTTGGCAGTTGTTCTGAGCTTATTGATAGTTGGGGACTTTCCTAATTATTCAATTTTCACCAATTCTTAAATTGTTTCCAGATTGAAAGCACAGTAATCTACAATTAGTTCGACATTTAGCTAATTGGACGGACATGTAATGTGACTTATTTAGTTGGACATTTTTGTAAACATAGAGATCCAAATTATGATCCCACATTGAAAGTCGACACTGTACCACTGTCATCGCAAATGTTCAATTACAGGTTAAAATTACCTCCAATCCGACACTGAGTAGTGGTAATGCGACGTGTCATTGAATGTAATTTACTGTAAAATATGTCACAAAGCTGGATGGGAAGAAATTTTCCAACTGTGAAAGCTGTGGCGAGTGGCAACAAATCGCTAAACAGGAAGGTTTAGCCGAACAAGATGGGGATATCGAGTGATAACAAAACAATAAACTCTTTAGATTGAAGATAATTTTGTGATCCTGAAAAGGACCCTTTTTAGCCTGCATGTGAATCCAACGAGCGAACAAATCATAATGAATGTATTTTCTTCTTCTTCTTTTTGGCTTTAAGAGGGTTTAAACTTTTCAGTTCATTCGCCTGAATGTATTTTTTTGCCATCGCTCCCTTTTAACGCTCATTCATTCGTTTCGTTGGACTCGCCCCTCTGGCTGAGCCTGCCGATTTGTCTCTATCCTGTGAGTGTGTACCGCTAGAGTATAAAACACGCGGTCCCTGAAAAAATATCTTATTTTCTTTCAAACCGTAATCCCGTGTGGTTGTACGGCATCGGCATCGTGGACGTAACAAAGGAGGACAAGTTAAGGGAAAGGCAAAGTCTCACTCGAACCGTGCAGGTCTCCAGATCCCTGTTGGTCGCATTCACTGATTGCTCCGCAAGGGTAACTAGGCCGAACGGATTGGTGCCGGAGCACCAGTATACCTAACAGCGATTATAGAGTTTCGGCCGTCGGAGTGCTCGAGTTGGCTTGCAAAGCTGCTCACGACAATCAGAAAACCCGCATCAAGAACAGAGCAGCTTCGGTTCGGCGCTCATCAAGGCAACAATTAGTTTCAGTAAGTGGCAAAGTGTTTCTCCGGCACGTCGCATTAAATGTAATTTACTGAACAACATGTCACAAGCTGTGAAAGCTGTGGCGAGTGGCAAACGCAATAGCTAAACAGGAAGGTTTAACCGAACAAGATGGGAATATCGAGTGATAACAAAAACACAACACCAAAGGTTCTTTTCAGAACCATCAACATATTCATAAACAGTAAACAGTAAACTAATCCATTTTTCAGGTTGATAGGTAGGTATTCACGTAGGAGAAGAAAATAAAACAATATATTTAAAATATATATTTGACAAAAGCTGTCCCCTTTGTATAGTCCTACGTCACTCCGGTTATGTCCTCGACATTACCCACCCGTCTTTTTTTTAAATATAAAAATCGCACGCTAAGGATATTTTTACAAATCAGTGTTATGAGATGAACCTGGGTTCGTTCTTGCTATTTATACTAATGCAATTTCTTGAAGTAAATTAGTAAATGAGTGTATTGAAGTTCCAACAAATTTCAGAATGCAAATGACAAATGCACTTGCCAAATTTTTCATCTTATACGAACTTATGCACGCTCATCTATTTGTTGAGTTTTTGAAAAGTACAACAATAATACTTTCTACTAGAAATCAAGTTGGATCGTGTAACACAACATATACTGTATCTTGAAAGTTTCAAACAAGAACTTGTGTTAATTAATGGGGGTCAATTTTTAGACCTCGTCGATGGCGTAATGGCCATCTAAGCTAAGTGTTCGGAATTCGAGACAAAACGCTATTTAAGAAAAAAATCGAGTAAAAACTCTCCTAAAGGAGACTCTTAATTTTGAATACCACGGATTCTAGCTAGTTCCAATTGGATTCAAAATCCATGATGATAGTGATACAGACAATACTGATATCACCAGTACGTGAAAAGTACTTGACGTGGGAGTAATAATTATATCAACAGAAAGTTTTGATTATATTTACGCATCGAAAAAAAATGCAATTGTGACACAGGTGAAAATACCTTATTTATGATTTTATAATCCATGCCTCCCTGTTTAATGAGCCATACCACACGCTGACCTTCACATTGCGCTTATGAGCAGGAGGCAAAGAAGTGTGGATCAAAATAATTACATTTAATGCTTTATCGCCACGTTGTTATATCTTACGGCACGTAGGAAAACGATAAGTCTACAGACACTCGGCGACAACATTGCATCCCCAAAGATGCACGATGCATGGAAAGTCAATACTAGCAGGAGAATACTATCCAACAAACGACACACAGTACAAAGTATTCAGACGGCACCATGCCATTAGTCCGGTCGGGTGATGCAAAGCTTGGAGAGAGCTGGCGTCATGAAATCGCGTCGTCGTCCGTCGTTGTCACACCGACTGATATATGGTCTGGCACGAGGCGCGTATAGGTACAGATCATGGAGAACATCCGACGTGCAGTGTGTGACTAATCTAGACCCGCGTGTGGATGGGGAACAGTCCTATATTGGATGCAAATCATTACTTTGACGGGAGAGATGTGAAAATCTTATAAGAACTCTTGACTATGGTCCTCCAGCGGGTGCCCCCGTTGACAATACTGACGATTAGAATGATGTTGGAGGCGACACGCCACTCACTCGCGGTGAAGCACTTAAGAGATTTATTTATATTTAAACTTGGTTGTTTTCTTTACACTTCTTCCACATCTCACGTTCGGCTAGTCTCTTGTGTTGTTTCTTTTTTTAGAAAAAAGGTATATATGAGAGTGCCCAATGTGTGCAAACGAACTGTGAGCATTTCCAGTAGAATCTCGTGCTCTATGACAGCTGTCTTGGACAGAGCTAACGAATTCAATATGCAGTCAGTGATAAGAAACTCATGACACAATATATTTGTCGAACGCTATGATGACTCAGACACTTACCATTCACGGTTTTTGTTGTTGTCGTTCGGTACTTGATTTTGTTGCTTGCAGCAATTCCAGCCAGAAGTATCCAAGAGTAGGGAACCGGAATGTGTCAGGCCGTTTTGAACACACAGAATGGAGAAGAAGAAGAAGCCGATTCACAGCAGCAAAAATCAATCAAATAAGAATTTTGTTGCCCTCTACTTTCGTGGTGTGCGTGTGCAGAAGTTAACCACAATTCTCCAGCAAAGCAGTCAAAACGTCAACCGAAGTCATCAATTTTATTCCAACCAACATTGATCTTCTGGGGCCGTATCCAAACCAATAATTCCCTATTTTACGGGGTTTCGGTATCGTTTCCTATTAGTTTACAATACGCCATGTATGCAATTTTTTAACTCTTAAATCAACTCCAACACCGTATTCCTTTTACTTGCGATGTATTTGTTTCACTCTATTTTCGCTAGCTTCCAGACTCATTCACGCTGTTTCACTGACCGATAATTTTGATTCCGTACTTCCTGTTTTAAACTGTTTCTGAACATCCACACGAAAACTCTCGAATCACGATTTTTTCACACCGATGCTAACCGAATCCAGGGGAAAAACTAAGCCGAGTCGGAAACGAAAATGTTTTACATCGAAAAAAGCCATTCACTGCGAAACACCACACAGAGAAAAAAATCTCTATTCCACTCACTCCCAAACACCCTCACTGTCGCTAATTTGGCAGTGAACATTAATTTTGGGGTCACTCGCGGATGGTAGCGTACATCCCGACGATATTACTGTATTGAAATTACTTCCGCAGTGTGGATCCTACTCCGGAACAGGATCTTTCATATCGAATTCAGCTGTGCTGATGCAAGTTTTTTTCCTTCTTGTACTCACGGATGCAGAGATGGCTGCGATTCTCGTCGATGGCTGTCCGTTCTTGCTGTCCGCGACCACAGTGAAACGGTTCTTGGATTCTTTCTTGTGTGTGCTCTCGTTGCGTGAACTGTCAACGTTCAAACGCGACCTCTAGACTGCGGCGTACGGCAAACATATGAACTACAACAGTTTGCCACCGACCGCTTTCACGGTATGAAACGGGTTTAAATGACAGTGTTGCTAGTTATGGTCGATGTTTATTATTAGAATTATCAATGTAATCAATCATATAAGAAAGCATTCTTGATTTCGCATTCATATTCTTCAACTGCCTCCCCGTCCAGCTACAGTATTCCTGGTTAATTGTTTTATAAATCAAGTGCTAAGCAAGTTTATACATTTTTCAGCGAGTTTTGAAGGCAGGCGTGTTCAACTTCTTTTTTCTCTGTATTAAGTGCGATTCACATACAACATCCACGTTACGTTCACGTCAGGTCACGTTACGTCAATTATTCTCCCATACAATTCTTAAGTGCGCTACACATATAGTGTCACCGTCACCGTCCCGTCAACTATTCTCTTGGACTTATTTTGCCGACGTCAATGTTGCTGGTGATGGTGTATGTGAATGCTACCATACGATTTCCATGAGAGAATATTTGACATTTTATTCCTTTACGTTACTTCACGGTGACGGGACGGTGTATGTGTAGCGCACTTTATGGAGACATTCACATACATCGGCAACGTCAGCATCCATACAAATGGAACACAAATTTCTACATTACTCGAGGAATAATCAAGTAAATGAAACGAAATTTGGCATGATTCTATAGTGGTTAAACATTCCACCCCCTCTCTAAGGGGGGGCTGCCATACAAATGAAACACAAATTTCTGCATTACTCGAGA
Organism: Toxorhynchites rutilus septentrionalis; assembly: GCF_029784135.1. Classification (NCBI taxonomy): domain Eukaryota; kingdom Metazoa; phylum Arthropoda; class Insecta; order Diptera; family Culicidae; genus Toxorhynchites; species Toxorhynchites rutilus. Next base: position 265,012,614 of record NC_073746.1, on the reverse strand, counting down.
ATTAATCAAGCAAATGAAACCAAATTTGGCATATGAAGGTTTTAGGGAGCAATAAATGTTTTTATGGTGGTTTGACATTCCTTTTCCCTCTCTAAAGAGGGGGCGGGTGGAGGGTGCTGAACAGCTTGATAACTAATCAAACAAATGGAATCAAACTTAGTATATAGTGGTTTGAGGTATCGATAAACGTTTCTATGGTAGTTCGTCACTCCACCCCCCTCTCTGAAGGGGGGCTGCCATATAAATGAAACACAAACTTCTGCATAACTCGAAACTAATCAAGCAAATGGATCCAAATTTGGGATGTGATGGTTTTTTTTGTACGAGGAATGTTTCTATGATAGTATGACACTCCTTCCTCCTCTGGAAAGGAGAGAGGGTCCCATAAAAATAATGCACATATTTCAACTAAATATGACAATTGAAAATTTTCGGAAATCTCTGAAGGAAAGTGGGAAAATTCGAAAAATTCAATTCGCATGTGTTCTTCAATTACATATTGACAAACGTTGTTAGTCCGTTTGATGTTTGCGGTAACGAAATTGATCTTCGTTCGAAAGTGGAAATAGATTTTAATGTGATAAAATGCACTCCTATATCGTCTTCTATCTATATAAATAAAAATCGCCGAATGTGTTGATAAGAGCAAAACTCAAGAAAGGAATTGTCCGATTTAGGGCTGTCTTCATTCTATTATATTTTCTGTATCAAACATTTATTCCATGTAACGCAGAAACATGTTATTTGCAATTGGATGAAAAATCTTGCACGAGAATTGTGTCTGAAAATAATCTGATATTATAATCTCGAGTTTTGGTAGAAGTACTGAAATTTTATAGTAAGAAATAATTTCAAAGGGAGAATAGAAGATCAATCAATGAACAGTTCTGCGATTGGACCCATGAACGTGCGCTTAGTAAGAAAACGTGGATGTGATAACGCAAAATAAATTTTGCCGGGATAAAATTTGCCGGGTCAGCTAGTATATGTATACAAAACAAATAAAAAAAATTTTTTTGGCTCGATTATATAAAAGATTGGATGATATATAGTGAAAAAAATCGAAGACTTATGTAATGTTCTTCGCCATATAATTAGTGCCGTACTCTATCACGATTCTTACGCGGACCTGGTGTTTTTTAGGCGCATTTTCCAAATAACGTGGTTTTTAAGCGGATTTTCGAATCAACACGGTTTTGACTTAGAACTACGTCTTTCATTAAGGGTGTCAAATCAGAAAACAGGTCACGTTTTTATGAAATAAAGTTAACGTTAATAACTATTTTTGCCGCGAACGGATTTTGGCGATTTACATACTAAACGAATCGGAAATTCCCTAAGATTTGTTTAATATGCTATACATTAGAATCCCTTGGTTTGTAAATGGTAAAAATTCATGAAAACTTTAAGCGTTTCTATTTTCCCATACATTTGTTCAGTCCATTTGTGTGCTTTCCCGAACAGAGCTGTCAATAACGAGCAACTTATCGACAAGCAACGAAGGGGAAATCGTAGGATATAAAGTCGCCGTGAACAAAGGAAGAGAAGAAGAATGAAGGGGAATACTTGCCTAGAGTATAAACAGCGGATCTCGCTGAGGAAAACTTTCATTCGGCATCGGACTGTTGAGTAATCCAGTTCACTTTGATTTCACTGCGCTTCGATCTAAGATTGGACCTCACCAGTGGTAATTCAACTTGGATATCGTCGTGTGGTTTTTCCAGTTCGTTTTTCGCGTTGGACGCTTCGCATAGTGTGTGATGTGCGAATGATGCACGCGATGTTGATGCAGTGAAAAGTGCTCGCACTGAACCGAGCCTTCGCATCGAACAACAGCGAAGTAGGCGACTTCGGCGTGTCGGTCGAAAATGTAAACGCCGTTACCCAGGCAGCAACCAGCTCCCCCCGCTGGTGGTGAACGCGGTTGCTCTTGACAAACTCATCAGCGAATTCGCATCGATGGGTGTTATGCCGGATTTACAATCATTCACATTGAGCGCGATTTTTTTCTTCAATAACGATTTTTATTCGACAACCAATCAGAGCAAAGCGCGAAATCACCCATGACAGTGCGAAAAAAGATAGAACTCTCCAAGCTTTTGCTACGAAAATCGCGTTGCTTTGACAGAAGACGCTACATACATCACACAGGTGGAACAGGATATGCTAGATGGGAGGAACGATATATCGAAATAAATGTTTAGCTTTATACATATGAACCGCTCCAATAAGTGAGAGCTAAGTCTATCACCTATTGCAAGAATATTGCTGCATAATCATAATTATTTTTACACATTTTTGTTAATATCCTATTGAATTAGTTAATTTTTCAATTATTAATTATTTGGAATACTTGCATTCACACATCTAACGATATAATTTTGTTCCACCAATCTTGTACGGCCTTTTCCAAACATGTAATGGCAGTATGATTAGATGGATGCAGGTTTGATAGACAGATTATGACAGATTATCGCACAATATCGCGCAATATCGCGCACCATTGTAAAGAGCTGCTCTGTAAAATATCGCGCGTGAGTATATCGCATGCGATTAAAAGCCTGCATTGTAAAGGAAGCATTACAGCAGAGTACAAGCTGTGTGGCATAATTCAGTCTTTTTCCAAGCAGTGAACATTGTTTGTTTTCCGTCATCAAAAGGGCTTCGATGGTGCTTTTGACATTGCATGAATGTATTAAACTGACGTTATGGCGAAGCAGGCGTTAAGGTTGTGCGCCAAAAAATCATTTGGGAAATACCAAGCATCTTGAATGTCGTACTGAAATGTCATAAGTTATTTGGGTTCGCGTGCCAGTCGCAAAACTGCCTTCAACTAGGATTGCATTTGCACTAGTCTTGATCATAATGAAGCAATGCTACTGTTTTCGAGGTTGTTGATATTAAAAAAAGAGTTTATTTCGCTTGTTTAATCACCAAGAAAGTGAATGTCGTTCTGGAATTTTGTATGTGATTAGGTTTCGCTTGCCAGTAGCAAAACTTCCTCCACCAAGGGTAATAGCTGCACTTATCTAGAGTATGAGAAAGTAATGCAACTTTTTTCGAGGCCAGTAATATTAACAGAAGTGTTTCTTTTGAGAATAGCGCAAAATGATGAGAAGTGTTTATATTCCTAGTAGTTTCAAGCCACCAATGTATGGCTCTGTATGCATGCTATGGCGAACGCTTGTTTGGCGCTTGGTTTACGTTGTACGAATGATGCCTGGAGGTGCAATTCCACTGAGGCAATACTAAATAACATGTAGCATGATATTTGATATTTGCAAGTGTTGTTATTGTTGTTGTTTCCTCGCGGTGCCAAAGATATATTGATATAATCGACTGTAACCGAGTCTATGTCAATGGCGAAAAAGGCCACCGGAATAGCGTTCGAGGTAAATTTTCAATGCATTGACATGAAATAAATTGCGACATACGATCAGCTAGTGTATTGTTCTGCGAAGGCAAAAATGAATCATCAGTCAATTATCGTCAACTGATTCTACAATGAAAAAAAAACATTTCAGAGATTGTTCTACTAAGCAGTTGTTTCTAAAATTTCACAGCATTATAGAATAATATCTGAACGTTTAAACAAGTGACTTTTATAATATAACAGCGTAGTTCTACGTCAACAATGCGGTCGTATCTTGGACACAACCTCCTATAATTTTTTTTACGAGGTTGGTATCCCCCGCGTGAAAAAACCTGGGTGCAATACGGAATACATATATCAAACAGTTATCTTCGAACAGCTTCGATGTTCGAAGACAATTTCCGAAGTTACCATAAGCATCTATTCTACAAAGTTACCATAGGCTCTATTGCAGCACTAATTCAGCAATTCAGCCATATACACTGGAGTCGCTTTTTACGCGGGGGATACGTGTCGCGTAAACAAAAACCGCGTAAATTCCGAAATCCGCGTAAAAAAAAACCGCGTAAATTCCAAAATCCGCGCATAAAAAAACCGCGTAAATTCCAAAATCCGCGTAAAAATAAACCGGGTAATTTTCAAAAAATCTGAAAATCTAACAAACAGTGAAGCATTAGTTTAAAATGCAACCCATATTCTTACAATTGATTACCTGATTTTTTGCATGCTACAGTCATGCTATTTGTATCTTCTTTTATTTCTCAGCTACTAATCAGTGATACAATACAAACTTATTGCGTGGAAAGTTACATCAATTAGTTTATTGAACGGTTGACCGCGTAAATTCCGAAAACCAAGTTAAAAAAGCCGCGTAAAAAGCGACTTCAGTGAATGTTAAAAGCATAAGTAACAGAAGCATTTGGTTCCCGTGAAAAATCGCCGCAAAAAACGACTTCAACAGAAACATCCGCTCTGAAAAAAAATTGTTAAAGCTTGTTAAAGGAGTTTGTTGGGTGGCTGGCACTCTTCGATAGCCCACTAATTTTCCAGCAAAACACTGCTCGGGGAAATCCTTCTCCCACCACAAATTGCCGTTGGTAAACGAAAACAACAACTGCACTTCACGCAGTGCCGACAGCAAACACAGAAGAACGAACTACCAGCACAAACACAAAAGTTTCCTTCTTTTCATTAAAAAAAAACAGAGTGCTGGTAAAACTACATATAGTCACTATTTATAACATATATTAACAATGAACAAATTCACATATTTTAATTTCACAACATTACAAACATTAATCGATATTTAACTCTATATACAGGCATTCCATAGTGGTTCGTTAGACCCGTATTTTTTTTTATTTTTTCAGTAGGGTGATGATTTCCATTTTAGGGTTGTCCGCTTTTTTCCAAAAATGACTTTTTTCAAAAATTTATAACTTTTGAACTACTGGACCGATTCAGATGATCGACATATCAAATTAAAGCCAATCACCTTTTTTGAAAAAAATAATACAACTTCAGAAAATTTGAATTCTGTTCTCGTTATTATTGATTGTATTCGTTTTTCATTATTTTCATAGTCTCGGGACCAAGAGCGCTATATTTTTTTTATATTTTTTCTGAAAAGCTGAGAATTTTTCACATAATATATGTCGAAACCAGAGTGGCGTTTTTCTTCGTTTTTAGTTATGATTTTTTCTAAAAATGACTTTTTTTTCCAAAATATATATTTTTATCAAGGCTCATATGGCGTTAGCCTGACGGGGCCGGGAGTTCAATATTTTGCCAGTTTTTCTTATTATCTATGTTAGTAATATGTAACCGATTTCTCGCGGTCGGCTCGAGGTTAGTATTACAAGTGTTCTCGTAATTGGGATGTTGCTGTCTCTAATACTCTGTACGTGTGCCCGACACGGGATACTTCCTATTGGGATGCAGCTGACCATTAATCAGCAACGCCCCCTTGTCTGTACCCCATATCTAGCGTGGTGCGTCTTCTCAACTCGAGGAATCCAGGATGGAATGACTTTGTTCAAAAATTTATTACTTTTGAACCACTGGACCGATTCAGATGATCGATATATCAAATTAAAGCCTAGCTAGCCTTTTTGGAAAAATGACACATTTGCCAATTAATTGAACTTTAGTTGCATAAATCCAGTCTAGTCGCATAGAAATATTGAACGAAGACTGCAAACATGTTTACTTTGAAAAATCATAACTTCAAAACGAAAAATAACACATCTCTGATTATTGGATATGTTATGTAACAAAACCTCAGCTTTCAGGAAAAAATATAATAAAATACAGCATCCTTGGTCCCGAAACCATGTAAACTATAAAAAAACTAGTACAATAAATAATTACGAAATCAAAATCCATTTTTTTCGCGAGTCCAATTTTTTTTTTAAAAGACTATCTAATTGACATTAATTTTTTATGTCGATCATCTGAATCGGTCCAGTAGATCAAAACTTATGAATTTTTGTGTTGGAAAAAGAGAAAAAAAAAAGATTTTCGAACCATCGGTTAACTATGAAAAATCATAACTCAAAAACGAAAAAAACGACTCTCTGATTTCAACATATGTTATGTGAAAAATCCTCAGTTTTCAGAAAAAATATAAAAAAATATAGCGCCTTTGGTCCCGAGACTATGAAAACAATAAAAAATAAACACAATCGATAATAACGAGAGCCGGATTCAAATTTTCTGCAGGTATGCAGGTATTTTTCAAAATAGACCAGGTGATTGGCTTTATTTTAAAATTCCCGATCGCCTTCGGCAGTGGTGAATTTTAGCTTTCTCCTGTGCTACCTGTGGTACAGTTGCACCGAGAACCAGGTGTAAAACTGCCCGAGTTTACTTCTTCCTATTTTTTGTGAGCAGCTGATTAGGGCATTCAATCTCCCATGATGTGCCTTTTGGGGGTGATCAGTTAGTCACGAACAGAGTTGTTGTTTCAAGTTGTTTCAAAATAACCGGACAATCAGCGGAACACAGGCTTGCGTGCGAGAGATCGCCGCTCCCAACGGCGGGTCAGTGGTCGACTCGGATCACGTCATCTTTGAGGTTTTGGCCGCCTCGATTCCTTATCTTCGTTAAATGGGTACTTCGTCACCATTACATTAATCTCAGGTAAATTTCGAAAAACTTAAACGAAAAAAAATATTTATACATTATGCTTTTTCCTTTGATTCATTTATACCAGGGATGCTCGAATTATTGTGACCCCTTTTCCAGAAACAAGTGATATCATCGACCCCCTATAGCCAGAGTTCTTTTTTAATTTTATCTTTATCTTATTCATAGAAAATGCTTACCAATTCAAAAACACGTCGGTTGGTGAACTGAGTATACTTGACATCATTTTTTCATGAATAAATAGACATAGAATTCAGTAAAAATCAAGGGCAGTTAATAATTATTTATACAAGCTACGAGACTAATACTTTCTACTAGAATATAAGTCAATTTTATAACAAGTTGGTTCACGTAACACAACTTATACAGTATCTTGAATGTTTCAAATAAGAATTTGTGTTAATTAAAGGGGGTCGACTTTTAGAACTCGTTGACCACCAAATTCAGTTTTCCTTTATGTCGACCCTTGGGAAACCAACATCTTTGAGAACAAGTGATGTATACCCATGATGTTTTTCCTGCGCCACCATATTTCTAGCCTACTTGTGACATAGCACTTTTTCCGAGGGGTTGTTTCTGTTGCAGTTGTTTTCTGGGGCGAAATTTTCCAGTACGGAAAAACTATGCCGTACATTTTTTCATCGAACCTCGCCATCGGACTTGAGAACAAAATTTTAAAAATTAAAAACTGTGGTGTTGAAATCTTTCATTTGAGCAATACCTTCTGTATACGGCTGCTGGCAGCTCGGTGGCTGAAGCAAGACTAGTATTAAAATTGTATATGAAAAAATAAAATATATTGAGTTGCTTATCTTTCTTTTTGTTCTCTTGGACAGATTTATGCACGATAGTTAGCTATGAATGCTTTCGCAATGGTATGGACATATTTAAATTGTGCCTTGCTGCTACGTTAGTTTCTCGTTTTGGTGAGAAGAAGCTTATCCAAAAGTGTGAAAGTGTAGATTTAACGAATGAATATTTTTCTAATTATAATAGAAGTCAATTATGCATGTTACCTCTAGATCTCAAAACTATGACAAACGCATTTGGTGAAACGTAAAGTTTTTTGATATACTACCATCTTTGTACTATTTAGAAACGTTAGGTTGGGTGAAATAAATCCATTATTTTTCCGGTAGAGCACTGTAGGATCAGTATCTCGCGATGTGTAAGTGTGTTCGGATTACAATGGGTGGCATTAGACATATTAGATTTTGTACTGAGCACAGCTTTCAGACAGTTTTGTAATTGTTTGACTCAATTTAGTTTTAGCGTGTGTCAAAGATAAACACAAGAGAAAATAAAATACGCAACATTTAACATCGATAAAGCCGAAAATGCAAGCCCTTAATTGTCGAAAGTATAGATCAGGTTTTTTCAAAAGGAACGCAGCGAAGTTGTAGCAAATGATCCCACTTGAAAACCCACCTTGTTAATAAAATCATTAATTCAATATCATTGGGCATATAGGACATATTCAAAATATAGAACCTTGTTCACTTCGTGTCATATATCGTGAAACTGCGACACCCAGTCGAAATAGACCTGTTCCCAATTGAGTTAAGTCAATGCAAACAGGATTTGTTTTAATGATTAAAAAAATGTTGGTGCTCCGTCAAATATTTTTGCTATAGAAAGTGTTCTGCCATGAAAACAAATCAAAACCTCTGGTATAGATAAAATGATAGGAATAATCGAGTGCAACTGGATTTTTTCTGTTTCTAGAACACTGTTTTGATTGTTCATCAGCTAGATATTGCACAGAACCCATTTGAAATCACTGGAATAAGGCTGGATACAAAAAGAAGTTCCAAATGAAATTTTAGGACAAATCATCAATGATCAAAGGTTCTACACTGCGTTTCATAACTATAGAACCACTATTTTTTTTCTCAGTTTTCAGAGATATGTAAGAAGTCGGTTGAATCGAAGTATATAGTGTAGGGTATAATAATTATCCTCATTTATAAGACTGGCCATTTGAACTTTATTCTTGCAACAACAAGCATCAACAAGCATTATGAGCGATTTGAAGAGTTTAAACGAGCAGTATCATCAGCGTAGATCAAAATATACACTACAACATGGTCCAGCTTGATCGAAACCACCTCGAATGGGTTATTTGAACTGATTGAGAACTAAAGATGACTTACGAATTAGAAACTTATTGTAATTAATGTGAAATCGATGTTAATTTTGTAAAGGGGGGAGAGTTTTTCCATTTGATTCTATAGTAATGAAACACTGGAATTTTAGTTTTTTTAATGTTTCACGCCTGAACACAAGAATAAAGTTCAAATGGCCAGGCGTATAAATGAAGATAATTAATATATCCTACGCTGTATACATAAACTGAACCGACTTCTTACATATCTCTGGAAACACAGAAAAATGAAGTGGTTCTACAGTTATGAAACGCAGTGTATTCTAATAACTTTCCTATAAATGACCCGTCAAAATTGATACAAAATGCGAAGTATCCGAACATCTTATTTTTCAACTGCCATGGCGAAAGTTCCGTTTATTGATTGTACAACGCACATGATTCTTGGTAGATTCAATATGAGTTACAATATTTTTTATCATTTTTTTTCTGTTCAGATGAGTTCAATGTTGCATAGAAGTAGACATCGCACTTGATTGCGTTAAAGCAATGTGAAGAAGGTTTTTGTGTTTTTCAACATTCAAACAAAACAGTTTATATAATTCACAATTTGCATGACAAAACAATTGGTGTTATCTCCTGTTTGAAGAGATTGAAGAAAACTGCCAACATTGAAGAAACCTTAATTTATGATAACGAAGGCTCGATAAGATTGTCTCGTTCGAAATCACCTGTGTTATCACTTCTTCACTTTCTAAGCGTTTCTTATCTGTTTGTGAAAATTTGAATTGAATTATCGAAACGTTTATACCGTAGGTGGTATATAACCCTCAATATGTGCTTGAGCTGAGGAGAATCAAATGTACAAAGTTATCTTCTCGTGCGCGATGATTCATTTAAAAAAAAAAGTTGTTACCGGTTCAAACTTCCAACTAAATCTCTATATTTCAAAAGTTCATTGTTGTTTGAAAAAGGAAATATACATTTCATCCACAGAATAAATTCTACACTAGATAGAATCTGCACGAGGTAGTTGACTTTGGAATGGTTTGCGATGGTGCAAGCACTGCACTTTCGAGGAAGATCTACAATTATATCGGCCTTTATTTTACAATAATTGGCCTCAAAAATATTGCAGTGATGATTGTGTATCCCAACAAGATATTGACCGGGACGTTCAAATTCTGGTCAGCTTAACCAAAACCCATCCGAATGTTGTGAAGATTGATCGAAGAAAATGTATTCGTTGTTACACCCAGGTTTTTTTACGTGTGGTATAAGTACGTTAGTTCGAAAACCGCGTAATAAAACCTGGGTGTAACAAGTAGTTTGGAAGTGTTTGGGAGCCCAAACGAACAATTTTATCTACGTGGAACGAAACACAAATTACAACTCGTGCCAGCATGGTTGAATGCATTCCGAACAGATTGTTCATCTCAAAGGAGAATTATTCTGGCCAAAGGATATACACAGGTCAGCCTTTTAATTATTTGTAAAAAAAGTAATGATGCCACAACTGGTTCTATAGTTATGAAACACGCGTTTCCTAGTTTTTTGAATTTTTCGCGCCTTACCAAGAAAATGAAGTGTATGAAGCTAGACTTATAAACCATGATACAGTAGAACCTCGATTAATCACTAGAGCGAATTTTACAGTAATTCTATAGGCCGAAATTTATCAGTGAGTAGCTTGCTCTTTTGTTTTGGTCATGGCTTTCACATTATCTAACCACTAGTTTACATGACCTTTCAGATCGATAGTTTAATGATTTCTGTATTGATAAAACATGGTACTAGCTGAGTTATTTTTTTTGTGTTGGCACTTCATTTTTAGTCCTTTATTGCGTTATTCGCGATGACTTCGCCATTCGATTTCGTGGATAATCGGGGTTCTACTGTAGTAATTATTTTTAAAACTGTGTATATCATTTGAACCGAGCTTAAATGATTCTATAGTTCATAAATACGGAGTGTGAAGCCCTGCTAGTTTATCCTCTCGAATGAACATTTAAACTTTGGGCTTGATACGCGCCATCAACTTCAGCAAGACCTGCTGGTTATCCTCATCGGCTGCTTTTTCCAGTGTCTGGCCATTGAAGTAGCATTTTAGCCATTTTTCTACTCTTCTTCAGTTTAGCTTTGATGATACCCCAGTATATTTCGATTGGACGGAATTCCGTTTGGAAGGGTTCATCTTTTTCTCAATTTTCTCATCTCCTCCGTTATTGTGATACCGCTGTTGTGAGCAGAGATGCCAACCTTCCTGATTTTTCAGGATTTCCCAGACTTTTTAGCACACTCCCTGATATCCTGATTTTTCGGAAATGATCGTCATATTTTCCTGATTTTTGTATTACATCTATATATATATAAAAAAGGATTTCTGTCTATCTGTCTGTCTGATTCTTATGGACTCGGAAACTAGTGAACCGATCAACATGAAAATTGGTATGTAGGGGTTTTTGGGGCCGGGAAAGGTTTTCGTGATAGTTTGTGACCCCTTCCCCCTCTCTAAGGGGGGGTTGCCATACAAATGAAACACAAATTTCTGCATTACTCGAGAATTATTCAAGCAAATGAACCAAATTAGGCATATTGAGGTTTTAGGGTGCAATAAATGTTTCTATGGTGGTTGGACTCTCCACCCCCTCTCTAAGGGGGGGCTACCATACAAATGAAACATAAATTTCTGCATAACTCGAAAACTAATCAAGAAAATGCTAAATTTGACATACGAAGGTTTTAGGGGATATAAACCGTTTTTATAGTGAATAGACACTCAACCTGACTCTTAGAAGGGGGAGGGGGCTGTCACACAAATGAAGCATACATTTCCGCATAATTCGAGAATTAATCAAGCAAACGGAACTAAATTTGGCATGTGGCGGTTTTATGGGGAAGAAACATTTCTAAGGTGGTTCGACACTCCTCCCACCTCTCTAAGGGGGTCTTCCATACAAATGAAACACAAATTTCTACATAACTCGAGAACTAATCAAGCCAACGAAACCAAATTTGACATGTCTGTCTTTATTCTATCATATTCTCTGCATCAAATATTTATTTCAAGTAACGGAGAAACATGTTAATTGCAAGTGGTTGAAAAATCTTGAACGAGAATTGTGTCTGAAAATAATCTGATGTTATAATGATGAGTTTTGGTAGAAGTACTAGGAAGTACTATCAATCAACAGTTCTGCGGTTGGACTCATGAACTTGCGCTTAGTGAGAAAACGTGAATGTTTGAAGATATTGATAACAGAGAAACAAATTTTGGGGGGGACGAAGTTTGCCGGGTCAGCTAGTTCATAATAAATATACTGGTTTGCATGTCAAAGTTTTCTGTTATGATTGTTCTCCGGTTCGCACTTGTACATATCTTGCATTAAGTTAAATTATCTAGACGCGAAGCTGTGCTTAACTTTTTTATCTCTACCCTCAATTGTTTCGTGGCTTTTCAAAAAAGTTCTAGAAAATTTCATAAAACCAGATTGTTTGACGAATTTATAAAATTACAACGAGATTAAGTTTGAGGAACATCATTGCTTTATTGAGGATAATGTGTATGTAGATGTATCCCCAGAATTGTTAATATAGGAATTCATTTCAGAGTGTAAAATTACTCAAGAGAAAATTTGGAATCCACAGAATAACCGTACTAAATATCATTAAAATGAGGAAAAAATCAACAAGTCTTCCACTTGTTAGGCTACAACGATCGAAAGGTCAGGCGAAACACTAGCATTTCCGATTATGCAAGGAATTATACCATGCATATCTGGTCTTCGCCCGAAGAAAGATCTACTCTGTTTCTGGTGGGATTTGGAATGCATTCTGTATTATGAGCTACTACTAAGCAACCCTTTTCTCACATGTATGGCTCGCAGCAGTTTTCGACCAGGAAACAAAGATGTTCTGGTAGGATAAAATATTTAAACTGTTCGAAAGATGACGAATGATTTTGAAACAGAACTATGGATATAAAATTAAAATGTAATGCTTTGATTGAAAATGACGTTTTTGTTTTTCCAAAAATCGACATTAACTTTTCGGACAACCCAACATGAGCTATCCTGATTTATCCTGATTTTTATTTTCATTCTTCCTGATTTTTTAAAATTATAGTTGGCAACCCTGGTTGTGAGTTCTTACTGTAGTGGTCTCCGGCCAAACCCGGCCAACAACTTGTCGGGCTCGGGTGGGATCTAATGAACGACAATACACGTTTTTCAGGTATTCGTTGCCGTCCGTTCATATTGTTGGTTGTGATGAAAATCGGCGTCTTGCGGTCACAGCTTACCGGCAAACTTATCAGCAAAAACAAAATCTAATCTAATTCTCTAATTCAACATTTTTTATCATCCATAAGAATGCATCCTTGAATTTGGTCGGCACCTGGTCATACAGCTTGCCTATTTTCATTTTATGGTAATCAAAAAAAAAATTCCCCGTTTTTACCAAAAATGACAAAACTTGCATAACTTTGTAACTACTGGATCGACTCAGATGATCGACATATCAAATCGAAGCCAACGAGTTAATGAGCTTCTTTTGCGATAAGCAACAAGACTACCACTTTTCACGAAAATCTGGTTTGGAATGGAATGGATGTTCTTTTTTCTTCCATTGCAGAGCAATTTAAGAAACCGCCAACTTTTTCAACATTTTTGCACAGGATTTCAAGAGAAATGTTTTGTAAAAAAACTGTTTTCAAAGATTCCAGAACCGATCGAACCGAACCGACTGGACGAAGAAGCGTTCCGATTCTAAATTGGTACATTTTTATAGAACCATACCATGTGCTCGCGCCGTACTTCATGTTTCGACGGCATTTTGAACACCACTGAAAAAAAAAACAAAAAAAAACCAAAACAAAGAAAAGAATAATATTGTGAAGAGTAAGATCATTCAATCACATAATTTTCTCTGTGAATGTATTTGGTTTGGTATGAGAGAGTCTAAACCAGGGATTCTCAAACTATTTTGGGCAGCAGACCCCTTTTCCAGAATGAATCCATACCAGCGACCCCTATAGCAAAATTTCTTTAAAAACTTTATCTTTATCTTATTCATGCAAAATACTTACAAATTCAAAAACTTTGCGGCTGGTTAAGTGAGTAAACATGACATCATTTTCTCATCAATACGTTTTTCAAATCAAATTGGAATTCAGAAAATATCAAGTGTAGTTAACAATTATTAATACAAATTACAACAATAATACTTTCTACTGAAACATTAGTCATTCTTATTACAAGTTGGTTCACGTAACGCAACTTATACAGTATCTTGGAAGTTTCAAATAAGAACTTGTGTTGATTAATGGGGGTCGATTTTTAGACTTTGTTTAGGTCGACCCCTGGGAAACCGACATCGACATCAAGTGGTCGATATCGACGACTTTGGGAATCCCTGGTTTAAATCATTCTCATTTTTTAGCCATCGCGCGTTGAAACCCAAGACGCTAGAAAGGCTTAGGCCGGTCCTTTTACTTCTTTTGGAAAATACATCTCTCTCAATAGATAAAAACCACGCTGTACTATACATATAAGGGGTCTGTGATGTCTTTGCGCATAAAACGGCAACTTTACATCGCACACTGTTACCGAAAATCAATATAAAATATTAATTATAAACACACTATTATTTGTGAAGCAAAATTTATATGATATTTATTTTCGAATCTTAAGATCACCATTTTCGTCACTGTTGATTTCTTGGAACTGTTTTTTTCAGTTTATGGGCATCTGGGTGCTTCTTCCGTATTTTGGCGCTTGGGTCGTCACCGTAATCGTCTTAAACATTTTAAAAATTTTGACGTTCTACGTTCTGAGCGAAAGAACATTCAAAATAGGCTACGGTAGCTATCGCCACTGATATGTGTTAGTTCAGAAAAGCAATTCATATTACAACGAACCTTGTATCAACAACCTCTGTCTGGATGGTGGAACATTGCCAGCAAATCGATTTTTTCACATACATGCCAATGAATGTACCACCAAAAAAAATATAAGTTATTCGTACAAACCAGTTGATCCGGAGGTCTGATTCCCTCCTTTGTGCGTCATTTCTTCGACGTCTGCAGTTCTACGTTCCAACGTAAGAACGATCGATGGCAGATTACAAAATATTTTGACATTAACAGTCTCAATATGTGCATCTGTATTCATTATGTTTTGTATTTCCAGAGTGAAACAGCTGTGATTCATTCAAGTATTGACCTACAAACAGATTCAACCGGTTTGGTGAGCCCAATCGCTCCGGTTCGGCTGCCGTTCGCATAACATACCTGCATACTGTCGAACTCCATCGTCTATTCATATTCGAGAAATGCAACGGTGAATAGAGAGAAATTATTGCATTCAATCTTCGCTTGCGAGATGGAAACGTGAAACGCATTCTCAACGTTGAACTTGCTGATGCTCGATGTAGTTTTGTACTTCCGGAAAACCCACCCCTCAAAGTTGGGTTGTAGAACAACTCACACGCGCTCACGATTCTTTGCACGTGGCACTGTGTATGTGATAAACTGCTTATATTGTATATCGATGTACCGAGAACACGCGATTGCCGATGCTGTGGTTCTAACGTTTGGATCGAACGATAAGAGAGGGTCTCATTTATGAACAAGACAATGTTGTCAAACAATGTTGCTATTGAAAATTATCGAAAAAAAGAATAACTTATGATTCAAACCCGTATTTTACACTACTCATCATTGAATTCATCCCTGACAGAGGAATCTAACAGACAAACACCTACATTAGTGTATCTAAATTCAACCAAGTGCCCACATCACTTTTCTCACGCTCGTTCCAGCTACTTTGCGGAGTGACTGAAGAGAAAGAGCTAATCATTATTTTTGCTTCGAATCAAACCGACAAAAAGACCTCGACGATCCGTGACCACATTGCAGTAATTGAAAAACTGTAGAGCAGGTTTGTTGTGTTACTTGGTTTGCTCTCTAAAAGTTAGGAACTCGACGCGCAACAACAACAAGCATGCATCATTCTGCCGTTTCGATTCTCGTTTTGACTATCTTAGGCTCTAATGTTGCCCTATTAAGTGCGGACACCACCAGAGTGAGTAAACAAAGCTGGTGAAGGGGTGTGATGTTCTAACAAAATCCGGCATGGTGTGAATTCAGCAGAGGTTCTTAACCCCACGAACCGAAACAATTTAGTTATCCTTCGAATGGTGTTAACAGCATATTAATCTGGTTTGGTTTCGCATGCTGTTTGCAGATTAAAGTTGACGTGTACTATGAACACCTGTGTCCAGACAGCATTCGTTGGGTGAGCAATCAGCTGGCGCCGAATTACGACGCGTTGCGCGAATCCATCGTTATCGAGTTTATCCCATTTGGAAAGTCGCGGGTAAGTTTAATTCAATTTGCCAAAACGGCATAGCCTTGGAATGAAGAATTCAATTAACCAGCATATTTAACTTAAATGTTTAAAAAGGAGTTTAGTGAATTGTGTCGCAGGAATTGATTCTGGTCGAAAAAGTTTATGGAATGGACAAATTGTTATTATGATTGTGAACGTTTGTTTAAAAAATGCTTCATGCATTATTCCCCGTAAAATGTTTGCGTGTTAGGGTATACATTGATCAAATACTTTTTTTTACAAATTTTTTTTTTAGTACGATAGGACAGGCGCAATTTTCAATATTCAGGCGTAATAATTGCGTATTTTTTAACCAGTACTTAGTTGAAATTTTTATGCCAAATAACACGTCTCGAAAAACATCTTGACCACCAGACTTAAATTAATTTCTCCCAGTTGTTACGCCAATGAATCAGACACTCGACTCCGAAAAACAACTGCACTTATCAAGTTTGTGGTTATATTTTAATTATTACATGAGTTGGCATTACGATTTTGAATAGAACCTTTTGTATGTTATTTGAGCGACAAACTTCGACCCGCTTCAGCGAGAATTTTGACACATTTTCAACATTAAACCCTTTAGTATGTTCTATCAGCACATCAACATAATAGTCTATTGACTTGATTTAAAGTTCATACATTCCTGTTATTCGAAATCAATTGTCCCCTGATGATAATCAATCATGACAGATTACTTTGTTAAAAATCTGTTCATCTTATCAATGTACAGTTTATGTTCACTGCGCATGGAAACAAATTTCTTGTATCTATATCAAACAGGTTGCCGTATTGGTTTTTCTTCCTTTTTCACAGAGCATCAACAACGGTGAACAATTCGAGTGCCAGCATGGTCCACTGGAGTGCGAAGGGAATAGAATTCAGTCTTGCGTTTTACACCAGATACCCGACCAAGATCGTCAGGTCTCGTACGTTGCTTGTCAGATGAATTTCAATGCCGACCCACAGGGATGGGAGGTAGGAATGGAAGCCAACTTTCAAATGAAATGGTTAATACTGTAGATTCGTACATACATTTGCTTTTCTAGTGTGCATTCCGTTCTGGTATCGACCTCAACACGCTTCAGACCTGCGTTGAAGGAACTCTAGGAACACAACTTCAGCTGGAGGCAGAGCGCCGCACGAAGCAAATTGCTCCATCGTTTGTTCCAACTATTGTTCTCAATGGGGTATGTGTGATAAAATTGAAACCTGGTCTAGAGATACTAATTTTATGTTTCTATTCATCAGCAATTCAATCAGTCTGTGCAGGATCGCGCCTTCAAAGATTTTCTTGGTCTTATGTGCGATATGACTAACAACAACTTGGCAGTCTGCTAGTGAATACAAACGGGAAATATGCAACGACGTAACCATCGTAAGCATGCAAAAACTGATTCACACATGTGTCATACAGAAAATATGGCATAAAAATAAACATTCTGTAAGCCACTAACGTGTTCTTCATCCGTTATGTCTTTTTTCTTTGTTCTCTCCCGATGTTGTCCAACTATTGTGATTTCCCATTTCAACGTAACGTGACAACGTTTTGATCTGAGACATTTCACGCGCTAAAAACAGGTTTTTGCACATCTTCATGTATGTGAAACGAAAATTACATATAACAGTTCGGCTGAAAAGTTCATAAGGTTTACGTCTAGATGGCCCCTTTTGCCAAAATCTACTTGACTATCACAAAGCACCATCTTTCAATGGATACGTGTCAAAATTTTACAGCAATCGGTCGATTGGTTCGTGAGTTACGGCATTGAGAGTGAAGCAATTTTTGTTATTGTGAAAGAAATCAAGACAATGCACCGTGTCACAAATCAATGAAAACGATGGCAAAATTGTATGAATTGGGCTTCGAATTGCCTCCGCATCCACTATATACTTCAGATCTGGCCCCAGCGAGTATTTTCTGTTTGCAGACCTGAAGAGATTGCTCGCTGGCAAGAAGCTTGAGACCAATGATAAAGTGATTACCAAAACTGAGGCCTATTTTGAGGAAAAAACGAAAGAGTACTATAAAAATGGTATCGAAAAATTGCAAGATCGCTAGAATCGCTGTATCGCCCTCGAAGGCAATTATGTTGAATAATAAAATTGAATTTTGCAAAAAAAAATAGTTTTACTGTGTTACCTTATAAACTTTCCAGTCGAACTGTTAAGATGTGAACGATTGTAACATTTGGAAAATCTCCTCTCCCCAAATATTTATGTGACGTGACAACATCTGCTTTTTTCAGAGTTTCCGAATATTAAACAATAATGTAATTTTTCTAAGTTTAGGTAGCTGTTCATCATAATTTCAAATCTGTCAACAACAGTGTTTGGATTTCGATCAAAATCAAATGATACACAATGTGTCATGCAAGTAAACTCTCACGAACTTATAACCAAATATGAGAGGATCATTCAGATACTTGTATGAATGTCAGCAATCACTTTTGTAACATTTAGTGATTAAACTAAGAGAGGAACGAAGACTGTTGTTTGCATATTAGAGTTGTATCAAACATGGCACACTATTTTCGAAGCCTGCATACAAGTTTGAACCGCATATATCGTCTCATTTTACTATAGCGAAACCCACTGCACAGACAAGTGTAAAGCAATAAATTATACAAGAAAAATTACGTCATCATTACGTCACCATTTGCGGAGAGCAGCGAATGGGAAAAGAGATAAAACGCGAGAGTTTTTGCTTCTCACTGGAGCGGTGTTGCTAGTAAAACTATGCGGTCTATATGAATATACACATTTCAAGGGATAGCGGCGTTAAAAATGGAAAATATAATCTGACTACCCTTCCCTTAGCCTCTATTGAGCTAAATAATCATATAGTTTGCACTCTCTGAGACTTAAAAATCAGGATCTGCTACATTAGCTGAATATGAATCTTTCGCTTTGCGTTGTCCGTATGATCCTGCTGTTTCATGATGCATGGAGAGGTCGGTATACATATGTTAGAGGCAAAGAAGAAAATAAGCTTTCTGTACTGAAAGCGTATATGATAGCTTTGCTTGCATGCTGGTGTGTAATGAAGTGCGAGCCGATGCAGAGTTGTCTCGTTCTCTTTTGTGTCGTGATTTGCAGCACATAACAATAATAGAATACCGCTGGGGGAAATGTTTCCTTAAAGATCATATTTGAACGAACGAAAGCGATTTTTCAATGAGTGGATCATTTGGCAAACACTGGTCAACAATATCCAATTCAAAATATCAGAGTTTTGATGCAGCTACAAACTAATTTGTGAATTTTATGCCTACGAACCAAGATCTGCTGGAATTATTTATTTTTTTTATCAAATTACATTTTTCAATCCCCTTGTTTATCACTCCGGATATTATTTTAGAATTGATCGAAATTCTTGAAATAAAAAGTTCTAGTGGTGTGCAAAGAATCGTGGTTTTGTAGAATCAGCTGAAGATGGTTGAGTCATGATTCACTCTTTTCCTCACGAGAATAGTACAACTGAATAGTGAATTATTCAATATTCATTTGGAAACGCATTAAACTAACAACAATGTATGCGTGTGATGCAAAAACAGGAAGTGGGTTATATCTATGGTATAACCGCAAGGGTGACGTAGGACTATCGTTGATTTAGAGATCATTTGTATGAAGTTGAATCTGAATTCATTCTGAATGAATGAATATTTGGAGAACTTCGAAAACGAGAGCGTTACGTTGGAGGCACAAGGTTTTATGCATCCAATATTGGATACGGAAATATCCTATTGATGGGGAAGAATAATCTTCAGAAGCTATCCTGTTGATTGCGATTGATTGAAAAATCACAAAACCTAATGTATTTGGTCACAGTGTTACATGGATAGAAAACATTAAAATAAACTCTTTCACATGAATGTAATTTTAAATTCCCAGAGGAACTGGTAGATTATTTTCAGTAACGTTTAGATATTTCCACATTTTCCTCGATACTGGAAGCCCACCAGTGGTTTATGCTAACTCGATAACCATCTGTTAATAGCACTTGATTGAAACATATTTGGTCACAGTGTTACATGGATAGAAAACATTCAAATAAACTCTTTCACATGAATGTATTTTCAAATTCCTAGAGGAACTGGCAGATTATTTTCCGGATCTTTCTCGATCCAAACGGAAAGAATTCCGTGCGTGTATGTGTGTGTGTGTAGCGGCTGCTTCGAGATCTTCCCGGGGAACCGTTTGTAGCATCACTCTCCTTCTGATGGATTCCCTTCTGGCCTAAGGTGCACAAACAGGCTCTTGGTGACACCGTTCATCCGCGCTTTCATGATAAATGAAGAGCTTCACCACAACAGCGACAACATGCTCCAATCGCTGTTCAATTAAAACTGAGTGGATTTCCGAGCGGCGCTCGCTTATATACCGATTGGTGATTTCAATAGCTTATTTTGAAAGCAAATTTAAGACTATTGAAACAAGTTTTTGGATCAGAAAGTAACAAGTATAGAACGCGTAGACATTTTATCTTTCGAATGAAGTGTTTATCATACCATTTCGTTCAGTTGTTTAGGAGCTATTAACACTCAAAATCTCGGTCTCCGGCGTAACGCTTTCGTTTTCGAAACTTTGATTTTACACCCCGGTATAGAAATGAAAGACGTAGTCCTACGTCAAAATATACAAAAAAGTATTTCCGTTTCAATTAGTATGCAAATCATCAAAACCCGTTCGCATCTAAAATAGTTATTGCGTTAACACCCTTACTGATAGATGTAGTCCAACGTTAAAAAATCGCTTTAGATTCGTATAGCATGCTGGTGGAAGCTTATAGCGAGCGTACTCTCGACAAATCGCAATGTTATGAGTGGGTCCAAAAGTGATAATTTTGATGTGAGTAAACAGAAACGTGTTTATTTGTGATCAGCTGGGTGTAATCTGGTCCTGGAATCGTTTGATTTGAGCTGTCTATATTTTATTATATTTTCTCTATCATGTCTATTATGTATTCCACGTAACGGAAAAAAACATGTTATTTGCAAAAGATTGGAGAATCCTGAACGAGAATTGTGTCTGAAAATGATTTTATATTAACATACAATGTAGAGATTTGGTAGAAGTACTAGGAAATTTTAGTAAAAGGAAATTATAAAGGGTCAATTAGAAGTTCAATCAAAGCATGTCACATATTTATCATATCTATACTTAGCACATTACACAGATGCCATTTTTCGACGTAAGTATTACGAGTATTACCTTCTATACCATTGCATATGGTACACATTTACACAGTAGCCATTTAGGCGTAAGATTTTTCCTTCTGTTCTTCCATTATCCAGTTAGACAGGACAGCGGAGACAGTTGATTGATCATTGTTGAGTTATTTATAGAACAGCAGCCCGATGTGTCTTGCAGAGCAGAGCAGTTGTATGATGAATCGATCTTATTTCGACCGTGGATCGATCTCCATCGCTGATGATTATTGCGTGGACGTGATTAACAACACAAAGATGGTCAAAGATGGTTTTGAACTTACGATCGATCGCTTACTGAGCGAACGCGTAACCAATGTGGCTACGGAGACCCCCACCACTAGCAATTAAACTGGTAGAAATTGAGCCAGTTTTGTTAGAAAAATATATGAAACATATCGAAGAGGGTTGCTTCTGAGAAACAAAGAATTTTTATAATATTAAATAAAATGTTTGAGTAAGTTTTCGTAAAAGTGCAAACTTTTTTTCAAATTTTTTTATAGAAAGCTGTCATTGACTTCATATTTTATTAAGACGAACCCTTTTCTAGCTGATTTGTTAATAAATGACAGAGATTGTTGATACGTTTTTATAAAGAAAACAGTCCTAGCAGTGACTGTTGGACATATGAATATTATAGTTTGGATCGCATCCAGGGTTTTTTTTTAATAAAAAACGGAGAGGGCCACGCGTATGTATAATGCTGTTCTCTCCCAATTTCATTTCGTTTCTGCTGCCAAACTGAAAGGAGCAGCTAGCGAAAATCGTTGATAATTCGATACCGATGGATGCCACTGACGATTTTTGGGAAAACAAAAACATCATTTTCAATCAAAGCATTATAATTTCACACAGCTTAAATATTCTATCTTCCCAGAACATGTTTGCTTCCTCGTCGAAGACTGCTGCGAGTCATACATATGAGAAAAAGGTTGCTTGGTAGTAGCTCAAAAGCCAGAATCCATTCCAAATCTCACCAGAAACAGAGTATATCTTCCTTCGGGCGAAGACCGGATGTGTAAAAGCATAAATAAGCATGATATAAATCCTCGCATAAGCGGAAATGCTAGTGTTGTACCTGAGTTTTTGATTGTTTATATTTTTTTCGAAAATCCTACAGCATGCTTTGGAATGAATCCTTACTCGACAAATGAGGAAAGCATATCAGCAGTGGAAGACTTGTTGAATTTTCCCTAATTTTTATGATATCTATTACTGTTATAGATATATTTACCATAGCCCCATCATTAAAGTTGATTCTACTTTGAATCAGACGAATAAATTATATAATATATAAAATCTTTTTATATTGACAGTGGATTCAAAATTTTACTCAAGAATAATTTTGGAAAACCACGAGACAATTGAGAATTGAGATGAAAAAAAGTTAGTTAAAGATTCGCGTCTAGAGAATTTAAATTAATGTATTATATATACAAGTGAGAACCGGAGAACTATCATGACAGAAAACTTTGGCATGGAAACCAGTATATTTATTACGAATAATTAAGAGTACAAAAATCAAGAAAAATCAGGATAAATTGAGTGTTCGTCAGGATATCAGGGAGCGTGCTAAAAAGTCTGGGAAATCCTGAAAAATCAGGAAGGTAAGCATCTCTGGATATAACCCATTTCTAGTTTTTTTTCATTTTCCAAAGATTTTCCGTATTCGATTTTTGCTGTAACAACGATTTAATGAAAAACCCTTCAAATCTAACGTCAAAAAGTAATAAAGATTTCTGCAGGAGGCCAATCTTTCTTGGGTGAAATTCTGGATCGATCAAAAACTTAATTATACAAAGCCTGAATCATGAAAACGTTTGATCCTTTGATCGGGGGAATATTTGACAGATGGTGCATGGGTAAACTGACCAGACGTCCCGCGTTACGCGGGACAGTCCCGCATTTCAACAAAATGTCCCGCGTAGGATTCCGTCCCGCATTTGGCAAAAGAAACGAAAATGTCCCGCGATATCAATATATTTTAATATTTTTCTTAAATGGATGAACCTGAAAAAAAACTTTTGTTTGGCAGACTGTTCAAGAGCGCTCCTAATGCATTCAAAGATTAATACGTTGAGCTGGTTTCATCGCACCGACATTGGGTTTTTTGTTTAGAGAGTGTCAACTGGAAGAGACAGCAACAAAATTGGAAAATGATTTTTATAAAAGTCCCCTATTGATCCGCAGGGACCAACGTGAGTCAGACTAAAAGTTCATCTTTGGTCTCCTAGCTCGGTCAGGGCTTAACGTTTTAAATAAGCCGGAAGAACTAGTGTGGCCGATGGCCGATGAAAAGATGTATATCGGCGTGTTATTTTACCTATTACCTATTACCTATGTCTCTCTATTTTGGTCATTCGCCCAAAAGTTTTCTATCGGGCGCAGCTGGGGAATGTTGGGAAGGTTGGTGGTCTTCGTGACAATGTTTATCTCCAGTCGATCCATCCTCCAGTGATCTTTTGGCATAATAGGCTGATACCAGGTTCGGCAAAAGACCACATCACCTTCCCGACTCCGGCAAGCACTTGGTACTATATATCTCCCTGTTCATCATATGACTCGAAAGAAGAGCGGCTTGGAAATTCCCTTCACGTCTGTCAGAGAAGGACCTTCTTCGAGAACTTGATGTGAATGATATATTTGACGTCATCGCTTACCTGGGGAACGTAAAGTACCCGGTCCCCTGTCATTCGTAGAATTCTAGCATCAAGTATGTTTCGTCTTTCATTATGAGTACGAAAAGAAATTTTTCACTCCTTTCGCCGGAAATAAGTTTTTCACCAGCACCTCAAGTTACTCCTTCTGGGTAATTGCTGCTCAGATACGGCCAGTCTCGTCTGACGCTTCCGCATAAAAATGTCCATTTTGGCCAGATTCTTCTCCACCGTTTGACCGGTTGCTTCGAACTCCCGGCTTAAGGAGCGGCAAAGAGATGATATTGTAAATACCATATCGGCTATATATGGCGGACACAAAGTGCCTCAGGATGTCCAACTCCTTCGCTGTGGAGTATGGAAAAATCATCAAGTTGCTTGACAGTGCTGCTGCTGCGAATCAACAGCATTGAATCATTTCTGTTGTAGACCTCATAAACGTAAGATTTAAAGAAAATTTGTTCCTATAAATTATCTTTCATCACCATCCGAAATTAGTCCATTTTTTTGAATGCATACGTTAACACTAAAATCGATGAAAAATGAATTGGTATTTTCGAGCATTCCATTTGGTAATTTGAAGAAAATTGTAGAATTTGAATCGTGCTTGCCAGGCGTAAATGCTCTGATTGAGCGAGCGATTTTCGGGCGTAAACAAAATCTAAACCACCGAAAAATCCCAACTGAGTGCCGATACTCAGAAAGAAATAATACTGATCAGTTTATACTCGCTAAAGTATGATTTATGTTCACATAACGTATATACATAACGTTTTTTTTTGTGTCCCGCGTTAGACCTCTGACCATCTGGTCACTTTATGCATGGGGAAAAAGGCAACTAAATATAAACAAAATTCGTCACGGGGTACGAAAATAATGTGAAACGCAGTGATACACTCACGCTCTAACATTTACTCTACCCTGATACACTGCATCGATGAGCAATCTGTCAAACGTTTTTTTCTCTGCTGGCTCGAAACAAAGTACGTAGAATAAGAAGGTATTCTCCTCCCTGCTTTGTTCAAGTAGTGGTGGGCAAAGAAAAAAAGCAAAAAATAGTTATAAACCATCGCTCGAATGCATATAAATTCGAACATTTTTGAATTTTTCTAAATTGTAATACAAGAACGAATGGTAGCGGAACGTTTTGGAAAAGGTGAAAACATCGTCGTTTAGTTTATCTCATCACAATTTATATAAAAAACACTTACCTCTATTACGAAGACGTTTTCTTTGCTGATTATTATTATTAAAATGCGGTACATTATCGTGTTTATCGTCGGCTCGACATGCGATTTTGTCACTTTTTGTAATTTTCAGAACTTTTCAAACCAAGAAATATTTAAAAAACTTCAGAATTTCGAAAAATTGAGGTTCTATATTATTATTAACTTCTTTGTTGTGTAACACATTCGCTCTCCGTGTGTATACACAGGCGATTTGACTTACCTTCTATTATACGTCTTTGGGCTCGAAACGTCAAAAGGTTATCACTTTTCGAAACTGTTCTCAGCTGTATGTGTACGGACGAAGATATGTACTCAAAAGTGGAATAACATTCACGAGACGAGACGACGTTTGCCAGCAGATTACAAAATAGTTCTTTTTGTGCATTGGCATGATTATTTGTAGAGCAGCAAGAACGTGTTCAGTAATTAGATTGAAGGTTTACAGCTGTAGGATCTAACGGAATCAACGAATTGGAAAGCGTTCCTTCGGGTGGTGGTTATAATTCTGTGCAGCCGATCAAGTATCTCCCAATAGGGTGCGGAGAAGAGTAGTCGAAGGAAAACGATCAAAATGAAGAAGAAGGTATGAGATAGTGTTTTGTCTGCATAGAACAGACCAAATGCAAGAACTGAGCTGAAGCTCGAACGAGATTATTAACGAGCTGCTGATTTCAGGTACTACTAATGGGCAAAAGTGGCTCTGGTAAAACTAGTATGCGATCGATTATATTCGCCAATTATATTGCCAGAGATACTAGGCGACTTGGGGCGACAAGTGAGTATAGAATATCCGTTTGTGTAATTGAAGTATTTGGTAGGTTTATGAATTTCCATCAGAACTTTTCCCATTGTTCGAATGCTTTATTTTAGTTTATTGCGTCGAAGTTGATGCAGCTAGTGTTTTGAAACGACAAATAATTGAAAGATGATCGTGCTTTTAAGGGACAATTTCAGTATCAGACATGTATAAACATCGACACAATCAACATTTTGCTGACGAAAGATTGGTTTACGCGTGGGTTGACATTTGAAAAGTATATAGAACACTGGGACAATAGCAGGAGACAACAACCAAACGAAATCCGGTCTTAAATTTGATTTTATTAGATTTATTTACATCCAGCGAATATTCAAAGGTCGTATTGTCATAAGGATGATCCCATTTTCCTAATTGATTTATTGATAAGGATTCATTAATGCACCTTTTTCATGATTACACTCCGATTAACGATTAAGATTGCAAATCGTTATCAATTGTTCAGCCTTTTATATAAAGATTGGTATTGTTATTTATTCTGTTAGGTTTTCAACTAAAAAGTAAAAGGGTCTGTGCCTAGAGGTACGGATGAAAACTTGACGTAGAACTTTGAGGATAATTGCTTTTGAATTGGGTTTGTGTAACTGTTTAAAAAACCGTAAATTTCACTTATTCAATACTCCAAATGGTGGCCCTAGAAAAATCGGTTGTTATATGAACTGAACTAAGCATCAATGGGTTGTAAGAGGTGTATTGGAAGAATAAATCCAGAAGGTACGTTTCGATTTAAGGCCTAAAATGATTCGCTATAACGGAAAAAAACCTTTTTTTCGATGTCGATATACTGCCATTCCATGCTAAACTGATATAGTTCTCAGATTTTCGTGAAAAGAAATGTATTTGTTCATGTCGCAAAATATTAAACCCATATTTTTTATTATTTCATTTCAAAAAAGTCATTTTTGGGAAATAGACGAAAGAATAATTTTTCGGAACACCATAAAATGGAAATGGACACCGTAATGAAAAAATAAAAAAATCGAGGAGTCTAATATATTGCGATAAGGTATAAAACTACTAATTTTAACGAAAATCTGAGAACCACTATATCGGTTTTGCATGGAATTGCAGTATACATAAATATATTTTATGTAACATGAAGTTGTTTGATGAAATAAAAAGATAAAATGCATTTCGAATGACTATGTTACATATTTAATAAAATTGGAACCGATCCGATTGAATTGGTATGAGTTTGTATTAGAATATTTGATTCCTTATACGGCGTTTCGCTTTGCGGCCAAGTTTGATGGAACGGATCTAGGCCGTAAAGCGAGGTATGAGTGTACTTTTTCATTTTCAACCAGCTGACTCATCGAATTTCGTCCCGCTCAAAATTATTTTTTTGATATGAATTCATTCGAACACTCACTTTATTACTAAGTGAACGTTCGTGGGTTTAATCGCAGAAAGAATTCATTGATTAATCTGCTAATTAGCCCTTAATAGTTCCCTTTTACTATAAAACTCCTATTACATCAAACAAAGCTCTCCATTATAATATAATTTCATATTCAGAAACAATTTTCGCTCAAGATTCTTGATTCACTTGCAAATTACATGTTTACATGTTACGTGGAAAACATGTTTGCTACAGAAAAGTAAACTTACATTCTTCTCTTATTTTCAAAGCGCGTTATTCCAGCTGAGAATCTATTGCCATTTTCTCTTCACACTAACGGAACACGAAGCTTAATTTAGAGATGGGCGAGCGCTCACGCTGCTCATTTAAGCCGGTTCGTCAGGAAGAGCGTACGACCCACGGTTCATTAAAAATGAGCCGCGGCTCTCGAATGAACGGCTCTCAAATGAACGGCTCTTAAATGAGCCGTGGGTCTTTTGTGAACCGTGGGACTTTTGTGAGCCGTGGGTCTTTTGTGAACCGTGGTTCATTTAAGAGCCGTTCATTCGAGAACTATGGTTCAAAAAAGAACCGCGGTTCATAAAAGAACCGTGTTTCTTTTAAGAGCCGGCTTTTTGGTGATGAACCGTGGATCGTATGCTCGTTCTGACGAACCGTGGCCTGCGGCAGTGCGGAAGAAATATATGTTTCCCATGCTGCTTTTTAATAAGTTTTATTTGGCTGTTTGTATGTTTGTAAATGTTGGCGGATTACATATTTTCTTGAAACCCCATAAATATGGGTATCAAATGAAAGGGCTTGATTAGTAGAACACAGTTATTTATGAAAAATGGAAATCCAAAATGGCCGCCATCACAAAATAGCGAAATATGTATTTTTTTTCGAAACCCCATCAATATGGGTATCAAATGAAAGGGCTTGACTAGTAGAACACAGTTATTTATGAAAAATGGAAATCCAAAATGGCCGCCATCACAAAAATGCGAAATATGCATTTTTTCGAAACCCCATCAATATGGGTATCTAATGAAAGGACTTGACTAGTAGGATACAGTTATTTATGTGAAATGGAAATCCAAGATGGCGGCAGTTACAAAATGGCAGACTACAAATTATGTCAAAACCCCATCAATATGGGTATCAAATGAAAGGACTTGACTAGTAGAACACAGTTATTTATGAGAAATGGAAATTCAAAATGGCGAAATATGTATTTTTTTTCAAAACCCCATCAATATGGGTATCAAATGAAAGGGCTTGACTAGTAGAACACAGTTATTTATGAAAAATGGAAATCCAAAATGGCCGTCATCACAAAATAGCGAAATATGTATTTTTTTCGGAACCCCATCAATATGGGTATCAAATGGAAGGACTTGACTAGTATATTTATGTAACATGAAAATCCAAGACGGCATCGGATTATGGTTTCATCATATACTCAACGATTTTATTTGAGTCTCATTAATGTTTTATATAAGGGATTCTCAGACTATTTTGAGCAAGAGACCCCTTTATAGAATGAAGTGATATCATCGACCTCTATAGCCAAATTTCTCTAAAAATTTTATCCTTTTCTCGTTCATACAAAATACTTATAGGCATAAAATTCTGTAAAAATCAAGTGTAATTAATAATTATTAATACAAATTACAACATTAATATTTCTACTAAAATATTTGTCATTCTTATAACAGGTTGGTTCATGTAACATTCTACCCTAAGGGGTCAATATCGATCTCTTCTAGATTAACCCTTTCACCTACAAAATCGAATTTTACTCGTGGTGTACTTGCATATCATAGGGCGCTAGTACGCTCAGAAAAGTAGTGAAATGTGAGTGACCCATCGAATTGTTTGCATTTGGTCCATTATTTTGGAAATTCAATCATAGGCCAAGGGGTTAATGAAGGAAGAGGTTACTTGTCTAATAATTTCTTAGCTTTCAGTACATTATTTGTTTGTTTTTATGTTGAATCACAATGAAACCGTTTAACTTAAGTTTGTTCTACTTATTTTTCAATAATATGTTTGCTACAAGAGCTCATTTGTTACAACGTCTTTGTTAGCTAGCTAGCGACCAGTTGTTCGAAAAATCTAACAGCAACATTAATAATTTTTCATGTCTTTGGGAAGCAATCATATTATAAAGTTTTTGCACCAAATGATAGCTTAATTTCTTAGCTACCAAATACCATCAATTTAATTTCGAATAACTTTATTGGGCAATAAATTCGATTTCAAGCAATGAAGTACGGAAGAAGTTTCAATTTCAATAAAAGAAACCTAATAAAATGCAAAAATACCACAGCACTTCTTCGATGAAAAAAACATACATTGTGATGTAGGACAAAACCATTCGATTAAACCTCCTATAGAAAAAAATGGTGGAAAAATAAAATTGTCGATAGATCAAATAATGACATTTTGTTTCTGTTGACTAATAACCAAAAAATCTGCGACCGCAGTGCATTCAAGATTATTTACTTCGGAAGATTTTTTCATTTGTTTTTGCATTTCCTATTGTGAATATTTATATGCATCGATAAATCTATAAAATATTGATGAAAAGTTACGTTTTCGTTCGCAATAGCCTTAGGTAATGGCGTTCCGTACAATTTCGAATGTGGTGGAGCTGGAAGAAATCATTGGGACAAGGAACGATGGTTTCAATAAGATTGTTGGTGCGAGTATTCTTCCGCCGGTCCCGGTGGGCCATCTCACTGATGAATATTCCAGCTCAATGCTGAGAAGTGCCATGACTCTATAATAATAATAATAATAATAATAAATAATAATAATAATAATAACACGTTTTTAAAATTGAAATTATGAATGAAAATTAACTTTTCCGTATAGACAAAATTAGTATTCTATTGCAATGAAAAACACTTTTTTGCAGGTGGTGAAAAATTCTCATACGAAAATTGTGTTTGAAGGCAATTTTATATTCTAATGGAAAGTTTCTATAAAAATGTCGGGAATGTATAGCGTTATAGTCAGGAATTAGTGTTTCGAGTAGTTAAATAACATGATGTAGAAATTTTCATTCAATTGTTATGATTTTTAAATTGCCTTCGTTCCTGATGATCTGACAGAAATTACACTATCGAGTTTGGGACCCGAATTAAAGGTCGCCACCAGACGCCGACACTGTACCACTGTCATCACGAATGTGACCAACGAGAGTGTAAACAGAAATGAATAAATGAACCTAACGATTGATTCTCATTCTAACAATCCTCTTCAAGTACAGCATGAAAGAGATGGGAGTAGTTACGCTGTGGATTTTGCCTTCGGGATACATTAGCGTGTGAAAGTATGTAGGAATGAGATGCAAATCAAGGATTGAGCGTGTTCCTTCAACAATTAAATCTCCCGACTGATGATTCGTCATGTTCATGTTCGTCATGATGATCAGTTCCCGTGATTATAAAAAAGCTATGTAATGAATTGATTTCGGAGCTGGTAAAACGATTTGCAGATCTTGAGTCAGACGAATTGGTAGCCCAATCAATACTGCTAGATCCGCGCTTCAAGCAGCAAGGTTTTGGGGATAATATAAAGTACAACAATGCATACCAGTCGTTGATAAGGACGCTAAAAATGACATCCATAGAATACACGCCTGCAGAACCAGCACCAATCGTTGGTGATGAAGCGCGTTCATCTGTATGGGAGGAGTTTGATGCATTGGTTGGCAATCTTCAAGCTCCACATGATCCAGAAGCTGCTGCAATAGCTGAGTTAGATAAATATTTAGTGGAGCCATATTTGCTGAGAACAAGCGACCCTTTGCTTTGGTGGGAGGAAAGGAAATCTATCTATCCGCGGCTCTACGAAATTGCTTTGAAAATATTATGTATTCCGGCGACTTCAGTACCATGTGAGCGAATTTTTTCGAAAGCAGGACAAGTTTGTAGTGAAAGACGTAGGAGACTTACGTCAGGAAACATTGAAAAAATAATGTTCATAAATCAAAATGTTTAATGAAGATTTTTTAATAGAAATATATATGAGAAAACCTTCTGTGAAATATTATTTTTTCTATTCTCTGCACTAATTATTGTTTCAAGCTTAATTTTTACGTCCCATACCCGAATAAACTGCTTCTTGAAAAGAGCCGCCGAGCCGCTCAAATGAGCCGGCTCTTTTCATTGAGCGCACGGCTCTGAGCCGCTCACTGAAATGAACCGTTTTGCGCATCTCTAGCTTAATTCCGCAAACGCGAAATCCAATTGGACCAACAACGATGTTTTTGTAGAACATATGGGAATTATTTTTTTCGAACATTCTCTCAAATCTTTATGAAGATTTCAAAATTTTAACCATAACATAACATTGATCTGCGGGAAGGGACGAATACAACAAAGTAAAGACGGCTCAAATCGGGCCATCCCTGCCTCGGGGTTTGCGCTTACGAACACATTTGGCATTCCATTTTTATTTATATAGATAGTAATCTCTTGAAGAAGGAATCAGATAGATATTTCAACAGTAAGACGAAAAACGCGACATTTTCTGGTTTTCTTGTATCGATGTTCATGAGTGTACGTAAAATTTCTTATTAATACAAATTTTTCTACATAAATATTTATCGATCGGTCACTTTTTTGTTTCGTTTGTTCAATTTTGCTGAATACGATAAGAAGCCAACATCTTACAGTGCATTATTATACTTAAGTTTAAATGACTAGCTTGATACGGCGATATTATTCTTGTCCCAGAATTGCCTGAGGTGGGTCGTAATAATTATATCGCCACCTAGTACAGATTAGCTTTTTTTTTTTTTTATATTAAATTCGTTTATTTTTACAGGATTAGTTACAAAGGTTTAAAGGACTCGATTATATAAAGTCTCGAATTTCTTTTCATTGTATATAATCGAATCCTGTATATAATCGAGGATGTACGTTCTGGGAGTCGCGTAGGATTTTGTACTTCTGGTACGATTTGCGATTAAATGCTCCTCTAAATAACTCTAAAATTTGGAAAATCGGCTAGAAAAAACTGCTGAACGTATCAATATGAAACGTTCACAGATGTTTAGGTTATACACTAGCTAAGAATTTGCCTGGAAACATTAGAACTTACTGCGATATTTGCAGAATTACAGTGGATTTTTCAAAGTACTATAAAAATCCTGTTTTTGGCACTTTTTCGAAATCGATGCAAAAAAAATTTTTTTTTTCGTCAAAGTAATAAAATATCCTTGTGCAGAATTTATTGAATTTCGAAACTGCCTTTCGATTTGCGGTTATTCATCGAATAATTCATCATCAGAGACGGAATGATAATTTTTCATTCAAACTTAAATATCTTTGTATGGGAAGGTCCTACAAAAACGTTCTAGGAACCAAATGAAAGCTGGTCCATAAGGTTAATTGGATTTTCCGTTGAGCTGGTTGGCATAAAATTGTGTTAGTCAAAAATATTCTTGAAAAAACAATGCCAAATTGATTTTTCATTTCTGCCCGACATTCTTGCCCACTACATCTACACACACTTAGATAAAAATATGTACGTAGAATATTCTAATACCTGAGAGTTGTAGCTTCAAAATGATGTGCATCTCATCTATATGCGTTGATTTTTCACGAAGGTACAGCATGTCAAAAATCACTTAAAATTTCCGACTTCGCACTCTGTTCCTCTTTTTTTTTTTTGTAGAGTGTAGATCAGTGTTTGGATTTCGATCAAAATCGAATGATACACAATGTGTCATGCAAGTAACGTCTCACGAACATATAACCAAATATGAGAGGATCATTCAGATACTTGTATGAATGACAGTAATCACTTGTGTAACACTAAATGATTAAATTAAGAGAGGAACGAAGACTGTTGTTTGCATATTCGAGCTGTATCAAACATCGCAAACCATTTTCGAAGTCTGCATACAAGTTTGAACCGAAAATATCGTCCCGCTCTACTATAGCGAAACCCACTGCACAGACAAGTGCAAAGCAATAAATGATACAAGAAAAATTACGTCATCATTCGGTCACCATTTGCGGAGACCAACGAATGGCAAAAGAGAGCGGTGTTGCTAGTAAAACTAGGCGGTCTATATGAATATACATATTTCAAGGGATAGCGGCGTTATAAATGGAAAATATAATCTGACTACCCTTCCCTTAGCCTCTATCCAGCTAAATAATCATATAGTTTGCACTCTCTGAAACTTAAAAATCAGGATCTGCTACATTAGCTGAATATGAATCATTCGCTTTGCGTAGTCCGTATGATCCTGCTGTTTCATGATGCATGGAGAGGTCGATATGCATATGTTAGAGGCAAAGAAGAAAATAAACCTTCTGCACCGAAATCGTATATGATGGTTCTGCTTACGTGTCGGTGTATCATGAAGTGCGAACCGATGTAGAGTTGTCTCGTTCTCGTTTGTGTCGTGATTTGCAGCACATAACAACAAAAGAATGCCGCGGGGGGAAATGATTTGTGTATGATCATATTTGAACGAAGGAAAGCGATTTTTTCAGTGAATGGATCATTGGGAAACACTGGTGTAGATAGATAGATAAGATAAGATAAGCTTAAAGCGTAGTAGAAAAAACAGGAAGTGGGTTATATCTATGGTATAACCGCAAGGGTGACGTAGGACTATCGTTGATTTAGAGATCATTTGTTTGAAGTTGAATCTGAATTCATTCTGAATGAATGAATATTTGGGGGACTTCGAAAACGAGAGCGTTACGTTGGAGGCACAAGGTTTTATGCATCCAATATTGGATAAGGAAATATCCTACTGATGGGGAAGAATAATCTTCAGAAGCTATACTGTTAATTGCGATTGATTGAAAAATCACAAAACCAAATGTATTTGGTCACAGTGTTACATGGATAGAAAATATTAAAATAAACTCTTTCACATGAATGTAATTTTAAATTCCCAGAGGAACTGGCAGATTATTTTCAGTAACGATTAGATATTTCCACATTTTCCTCGATACTGGAGGCCCACCAGTGGTTAATGCTAACTCGATAACCACCTGTTAATAGCACTTGATTGTAACATATTTGGTCACAGTGTTACATGGATAGAAAACATTCAAATAAACTCTTTCACATGAATGTATTTTTAAATTCCCAGAGGAACTGGCAGATTATTTTCCGGATCTTTCTCGATGCTGAATGGCATCCAAACGGAAAGAATTCCGCGCGTGTATGTGTGTGTGTGTAGCGGCTGCTTCGAGATCTTCCCGGGGAACCGTTTGTGGTATCACTCTCCTCCTGATGGATTCCCTTCTGGCCTAAGGTGCACAAACAGGCTCTTGGTGACACCGTTCATCCGCGCTTTCATGATAAACGAAGAGCTTCACCACAACAGCGACAACATGCTCCAATCGCTGTTCAATTTTAACTGAGTGGATTTCCGAGCGGCGCTCGCTTATATACCGATTGGTGATTTCAATAGCCTGTTTTGAGAACAATTTTAAGGCTATTGAAACAAGTTTTTGGATCAGAAAGTAACAAGTATAGAACGCGTAGACATTTTATCTTTCGAATGAAGTGTTTATCATACCATTTCGTTCAGTTGTGTCAAATAAGGCCTTCGAATGTTTCGAAACATATAAATGAAATTGCCTTTTACATGATTTATAGTAGTTTGATAGTATATTTTTACGAAATCACATGTTTTAAAGGATTATAAAATACACCTTCTATTTGTGTCAATGCGCCCCTCATTCGAGCTAACTTTTAATCGATCACCAGATGATTATTTGGCACGTATTCAGACCTTTTCTGGATTACAACACTTATAAATATTGTAAACATCATGCTTGCTCACCATTTGTATCGGATTTATATAGCTAAACCATTAAATTAACGCATTTTGATGAACTCAATTCTGATCATGAGTTGTCCAATTCAATAATGTTGTTTTGTCCACATGATTTCTATGGTAACCGCTTGGCGCGCTGCAGTTTGTTTATGTTTGTTTATGGTGTGCTTCGCGCATAGCAGAAGTATGGTTTTTGCAAATCGATTTTTCTTCATGAAAATCACACATAATCGATACGAGTTTGGGTTTGTTGAAAAGCCCCAAGTCTCTAGTTGCTAATACTACCATAAGGTGTTGAAATTATTCAAATTTTTATGTTTTTTAACGATTTTCCTTAAAGAAGAATTATGATCATGGTTTGACCACCTCTGATCATGGTTTGCCCAAAAAAATGATCATGGTTCGTCCGGTTTTAGAAATCACAATTTTTGAATGAAAAAAATTCGAATTTTCAAGTAGATGTTGCATTTTTCATTGCTTGAGTTTACTGTCATCATATTGATCCATTCATAATTTAAGATTTCTTCAGAATATTGCCTTTTCGTGACCATTCTAAAGGTGAACAGCATTCAGCACAGAGAAACTTTATTTCTGCTACGCGCGAAGGACACCATAAACAAACCGCAACGCGCCAAGTGGTTGCCATAGAAATCATGTGGACAAAACAACATTAGTTAATCGGACAACTCATGATCAGAATTGAGGTCATCTAAATGCATTAATTACATGGTTTAGCTATGTAAATCTGATACAAATGGTGTGCAAGCATGATGTTTACAATATGTGTAAGTGTTATAATCATGCCTACCAAGTTTTTTTTGTGCATAATTTCATCAAAATCGGGTGAGCCGTTTCGGAGGAGTTCGACCACGAATATTGTGACACGAGATTTTTGTATATACAGCCATTCCATGTGAAACCGATATAGTGGTTCTTAGATTTTCGTTAAATTTGGTAGTTTTGTTCTTTATTGCAAAATATTAGACCCGTATTTTTTATTTTTTTATTAGGGTGTTCATTTCCATTTAAGGGTGGTCCGAAAAATCATATTTTTCCACTTTTTCCCAAAAATGACTTTATTTAAAATTCATAACTTTTGAACCACTGATCCGATTTAGATGATCGACATATCAAATTGAAGCCAATGAGCTTCAATTTGATAAGTCTTTTATTGAAAGGTATTGAACTTGCAAAAAAAATGGAGTTTATTTCCGTAATTATTGATTGTAGTCGTTTTTTTATGTTTTCATGGCTTTTGGACTAGAGGGGGCTATATTTTTATATTTTTTCTCGAAAGCTGAGGATTTTTTACATGACATATCTCAGTATTAGGGATGTTATTTTCTTCGTTTTTGAGGTATAATTTTTCAAAGTTAACCGATGGTTCGAAAAAAACAATTTTTCCTACTTTTTCCCACTATAAAAATTCATAATTTTTAAACTACTAAACCGATTCAAATGACCGACATAAAAAATTTAAGCTTATTAATTAGTTTTGTTTGAAAAAATACTATCTACGCAATTTTTTGGATTTTCGTTTTTATATTTATTACTTTTGAGTTTTCCATAGTTTTCTCGGTTAAAGATAGAGAGCGCTGTTTTTTTTATTTTTTTTCTGGAAACCTTTTTTACATAACATATGTCGAAATCAGGGATGCTATTTTTTTCGTTTTTGAGATATGATTTTTCAAATTTAACATGTTTGGGTCTTCGTTCAAAATTCTTCTGTGACTAGACTAGACCTATGCGAGAATCCAATTTTCCCGCAAGTTTGATATTTTTTCAAAGAAGTTTATTGGCTCATTGGCTTCAATTTAATATGTCGATCATCTGAATCGATTCAGTAGTTCAAAAGTTAAGAATTTTCGAAAAACGTCATTTTTGGATAAAAGGCTGGAAATGATTTTTCGGACAACCGGTTAACTTCGAAAAATCATATCTCAAAAAGCTTTCAAGAAAAAAATATAGCGCCCTCTAGTCCAAAGCCACGAAAACAATAAAAAACGGTTACAATCAATAATTACGAAA
This sequence comes from Toxorhynchites rutilus septentrionalis, assembly GCF_029784135.1. NCBI lineage: Eukaryota > Metazoa > Arthropoda > Insecta > Diptera > Culicidae > Toxorhynchites > Toxorhynchites rutilus. The sequence continues at coordinate 264,975,494 of NC_073746.1, read as the reverse complement.
ACAAAATCCATTCTTCATGCAAGCTCAATATTTTTTATATAAAAGGTTAATTGGCTTTAATTTGATATGTCGATCATCTGAATCGGTTCAATGGTTTAAAAGTTATGAATTTTGAAAGAAAGTCATTTTTGGGAAAAAGTGGAAGAAGTTGATTTTTCGGACCACCCTAAAATGGAAATGGTCACCCTAACGAAAAAATAAAAAAATACGGGTCTAATATTTTGCAACAAAGAACAAAACTACTACTTTTCATAGAAATCTGAGAACCATTATATTGGTTTGACATGGAATGGCTGTATGTAGATATTATTTTATTCATTGTAATGAATTGTTATGGAGCGCCAAAATCAATGAACGCTAGCGGTTGCGTCGAATGGATTGAAGGTGCCCCCAGTTTTCATGAAAGGTGTAAAAATGAACACTGAAGTCTACACGGACATTTTGAAGAATCAAGTGCTGTCGTGAACTGAAGAGAACTCCTATGAACACGAGCGTATTGTTCTCCAACAAGATGCAGCATCATGTCATACTTTTAAACAGACCCAAACCTGGCACATTATCCAATATGGACGAAGCGGAGGCCTTTGAAAGCTTCCGTCCTCAACGCGTGGACCTCAATATCAGAAGACTATGTTATAATGGAATTCTCTTGATTTCGCAATCGCATTATTTTTAAAATGGAAATAGAAAGGTTTTTGAGTAAAAAGAATAACTAACATGAAAAATGTTTCTTAAACCTTCATGGTTATTAGAAGCGAGTGAACTGAAAAGTTCAATGCCTCTATAATTCACCAAGAAACCTACCAACCTTGAGGAAGGATTTTCGTGTTTTTATAGGACATACGTTATCTCAACAACAAAAAATTGCTAAGTCTTCCATATTCTGATGATTCCATCCATTTCCAGTCGACGTCGAACACTCACACGTGCGCTTCCTCGGTAACCTGGTACTCAATCTATGGGACTGCGGTGGTCAGGAATCATTCATGGAGCAGTACTTTGCCTCGCAGAAGGACAACATCTTCCGCAACGTTGAGGTGCTGATTTACGTGTTTGACGTGGAAAGTCGCGAGCTGGATAAGGACATGCACTATTATCAGTCATGTCTGGAAGCTATCCTGCAGAACTCACCGGATGCAAAAATATTTTGCCTGGTGCACAAAATGGATCTGGTAGCGGAGGAGCAGCGTGATATTATATTTAAGGAACGCGAAGAGGACCTGAAGCGGTTGTCAAAGCCACTCGAATGCACCGCTTTCAGGACGAGTATCTGGGACGAAACGTTGTACAGAGCGTGGAGTAGTATCGTGTACCAGCTGATCCCAAACGTGAAAGCGTTGGAGAATTCGTTGAACTATTTTGCTAACGTAGTTGACGCCGATGAGGTCCTGCTTTTCGAGCGGGCCACATTTCTAGTGATTTCACACTGTCAGAGGAAACAGCATCGAGACAGTCATAGGTTCGAAAAGGTCTCGAATATAATCAAACAGTTCAAATTATCATGTTCGAAGTTGGGCGCCAAGTTTTCTTCAATGGAGGTACGAAATAGCATATTCGCTGCTTTCATTGACACCTTCACGAGCAACACGTACGTCATGGTTATCATGTCGGATCCATCCATCCCCTCAGAGGCCACGTTGATCAACATCCGGAATGCGAGAAAGTACTTCGAAGAGCTTGAAAATCCCAATAACAACTTGAGCGCAAGCAGTGCAATCCACTCGGTGGCTAGCCACGCTGGCCACGGAATGATTAATGGGGGCTCCTCCCATTATTACAACCATCACCACCAGCATCAGCAGCTTCAGCAACAGTTCCTCCAGCAACAGCAGCTGCAATATCACAACGCGAATAATCCGTATCACTGATATTTATTCAAGAAAAAGTACTTCTACTTCAAGTAACACTTCCCAGATATCGTTGCTGTGAACACTCTTCCACGCTTCTTCACCATGTTTCGGCGTCTGGCCTGGATGCTCTTTGTGCATATATGTTAGTTCGGATCAAGTCTGTCACGACTGAAGAATATATCGATTTTTATGTAAGCTATTGATTGTTATGTTTTAGGTTGTAAGTGAGGTTTAGCCAACGTTAAACTGTTGAGTCACAGGTACTTCCGACGTTGAACACTGATTCTCTGGAAGAAGTTAGTTGCTTCCAGATGGCCATATTGCGTGAGATGAGATTTTTATCTTATTTGCCCCTTTTGTTCTCTTCCATGTTCCCTAGATTAGAAATAATATCAATGACGATTGATAAAATTACAAAATAAACCGAATGAAAAAAAGAAAATGTAAAAAGGTGAAGCTAGAAACTATTGTATCATATTGGACAGGTATATCCCGCTGAGAGTAAATAAAGAGTTTTATACGGAAAGTCACCTTAAGCTGTTTGATTTATGGTAACTTTTTTGTAATTACTTACTTCCTCATTCGACTCAAGTTTCTGCCCGGCGAGTGACCTTTTCAAGTTTGGAAACAAAAAAAAGTCGCGCGGGGCCAAATCTGGAGAACACAGTGGGCAGCATTTCGTAGTGCAGTTCGACCAATTTGGCCGTGGCGACGGCGGAATATCCATTTATTCCATTTTTCTAAAATCCACGGACACGCCCGCTTCCACACACGGTCAAAACAAAACTACGAGTCCGATTCGGCTGAAATTCTGACAGTAGCCGTTTACGAGAATGTGCTACACGATAAATAATCTCTCTTGCGATACTGACACCATCAGACGATGAGGCTAAGTGCTTATCGGACCGTCTTCGTAAGTGTGTGTGTGTAAAATAATATCGGAAGTTGTGAACAAGCGACTTGAACAAAACTACAGCGTAGTTTTTTTTTTTTTTTTTTTAATGTAAAAATAATGATGATGGTCCCACCTCTTTCCCCTGCAAAGGTCTGAGCGAGACGAGTTATCTTATTGATAATAATTATATTACGGTATTTATATATTTTTCATCAACTAACCAGTGAGCAAATTAAATTAAACAAACAAACGGACTGGTTATCTCGCAGACATAGATTACTAAACGAAAGAACAATTTAAGCCATTATCTAAAGGTATTTATTCCATGTCATGTCGAGAGAATTTCCAACCCGGGAAGACCCTAGACCGATCGGGAATTGAACCCAATACCTATGTCAGTATTAGCCAAGAATTTACAAGGAAATTCCCGCTTTATCAGATCCCCGGTCACGGTACTATCGTTTCCGAGTTCGAGCAGCTGAGCATACCCATGCCTAATTCTAGCCGATACTTCAGGCCCATTACTTATCCCAAGGCATGTCAAGAAAGTTTCCAACCCGAAAAAATACTTGACCGATCAGGAATTGAACCCAATACCTATGTCAGCATTAGCTCTGAATTTACAAAGGAATTCCCTTTTTACCAGATACCCGACAACGACCTACTAATGCGATCATTTTCGAGACCAGACAGTTGAGCAAACCTAAGCCTAATTCCAGCCGATACTTCAGGCCCTACATTCAACCTAGGGTGTAACGTGTCAACCCGAATCTGCAATGAGATCTGCCACAACACAGAAAAATCTTGTTATAATTATCTGTTGAGAAGATGAATTTACAAGTATTCCGATCGAGCTATCGCTAGCTTCACTCCGGTTTCCACATTAAGCTCCTTGGAATGCTTTTATTTTATTTGCGGAAAACTGCTTTTGCTTATGTTCAATCTCATGCTTTTCTATGTGTTTCAACGCGCGCGGACTCAAACTATTGTTTAAATTAAATTGAAGTCTACGACTAGTGGAGAAAAAAAATCAAATTAAACAAACTTATAACGTACCATCATCATCATAGTCATAAGATAAGAACACAAATATACGTTAAAACTTCGTCGTCTTACATACTAACAATGGTTAACATTGATTTTATACCGGGTTAAAAATCTGAATCATATTTCAAAAACTCTTTACAAATACTACGGAACGTTCGAAGGCTAGTTGCTGTCTTTGCTTCATTGGGTAATGTGTTGTACAGTCGATATCCTTTGTAAAAAAAGTGAGTTTTGGGTACACGACATTCAAAAGTTCATGGTTCTGAGGTCACTTGCTTGTCTTGTGTTATATCGATGCATATCTCTTCCATACGTTATCGCGTTTTGTAGATAATTCGGTGTCATACCGTTAGTCATCTTATATATGAACGTAAGCGTACAATATTTAATACGCTGTCCCATTGACATCCATTGCAGGCATTCGACCATAAATCTCCGTGGAGTTAGTCGATCACATCTCAATATCAGGCGCATCGCCTTGTATGCACAATTTGCATTCTTTGCATTTGCCTGTTATTTGCGAGAAATAGCACAGAGGCCCAATAATCAAAATGTGGAGCAATGAGTGCTTTGTAGATCGTGATTTTACTTTCAAAGGTCAGGAATCGATTAATTCTACAAAGCTCCATATTTTTGAGCTGCCTTCTTTATAGTATAGTTTATATGTTCGTCGAAGTGCAGCGTTTCGTCAAAAATAACGCCAAGATATTTGATCGATGATGCTCTCTCCACCATTTGCCCATCAATACTTATACTAAGACCTTCGTTTTCAAGATAACGTGTCGATACTACCATGTACTTTGTTTTACTTATGTTTAACTTGAGTTTTTTGACGTAGGATTACGTCTTTCGGGAACATATTGGGGTACAAATTGAAAATCGAAAATCGAGCACACCGTGAAAATTGTCCAATTTCATACGCTTATTGCTCAGTCATTTCATGATGGATTGATCAAATTTTTGCGTCAATCGATTTCGGCACTCCATAACAATTTTTTATATTGAAGAAAATAATATATGCATTGAAACTAACTATCGAACAATTGAAAAATCCCAACTCCTATCGTAACGGAAATACCCGCTTCTGATTGGTCGGAATTAACGACACATGTGGCGGGTCCCTAACAGAGACATCAAAACCAAGCTGCCTAAGGGAAATCGGCATTGCAAATACATAAAAGTAGGGGAAGCTTTTGCTCCCACCGAAATGTATTCCCTAACAGAGACATCGAAACCAAGCTGCCTGGAAGAAATCGACATTGCAAATATACGAAAGTAGGAGGAGCTTTTGTTCCCACCGAAAAATGTTCCCTAACAGAGACATCAAAACCAAGCTGCCTGGGAGAAATCGGCATTGCAAATATATGCAAGTCGGGGGCATTTTTATATGGCAAGTAAGGTGAGTGATACGATTAATTCTAGCAAATAATATTTAAATTTGGAACTTTAATGTTGGTTGCTTCGTGAAATTTCATATCAATGACCGATCGTGTATTGTGAAAAATTTAGCACAAATGTAAGTGTAAAATTGTATATGGTAGCAGTTGTGTTGAAAATGACTTGAAATATGGAGCGATTTATTTCAATTTTCATAAATAAAAACCAGTGTTAGTTCCCGCTCGAGAACGGATCGTTTGGTTTAAGCTGTCTGTTTTGTTGTGTTCATTTTCACTCAAGGAAAGTTTATACGGTTAAAAAAAAATGGAAAAGTGGAAAAATATTAGAAAAAGTGATTTCTCATATGCTCTACGTATAATATTAGGTTTTGTTAGTCCAATTAAAATTCGCATTGGGTTGAATAAACACTCAGAAAGTAAAAATTATAAAATAAAATTACTTTTTCCATTTCGAATATAGTTTCTCTTGATAGTTGTGTTCGGTATTGGTAATTATCGTTTATTTCATTGGTGAGTTTTTTCTTTTTTTCATCCATACATAACACAGGAGGCATCTCGTCTAGGATCACAGAGGGCGATTTTAATCATATCTCATTCCACTTCGGCACCTTTCATCTGATACGCACCTGCTCACGAATGTTTACCATACTTTTGTCATCATCACTCGGTAAACACTGGTGGAGTGAACAAACAATACCCAACAACCAAACAAAACGGCCCTTTTCGGGACCACCAAATCATTATCAAAGAGTTTAACGATGTAATTCTTCAAACATATACAAAATCAACAGATAGTCTAACGGAATCCTACGTCAACTATGCGGCCGTGTCTCGGACACAACCTTCCTGTGACTTTTTTTCCATTTCAACCATTCGTCTAAGTTTTGCAGTTCATGGTTCATTTTTATGTAGCAATCTTGCAATGTCTCAGCTTCAACGAATATTACAGTGTCATCAGCAAATAAGTTTACGTCACTGTCATTCAACACATGTTTGATGTCATTGATATAAAGCAAGAAAAGTAGCGGCCCCAGAACCCAAACTACGTCAACAAAGTAGTCGTGTCTTGAATACCACCTCCTATATTTTTTTTGCATGTAAGCTAATATAATTACCTTCCATGAGAAATTTATGAAACTCAAATATGTGTTTTAGTTTTTTTATCTCCATCCGAAAAAAGTCTGTTTTTTATAATGTTAAGGTGAATGATGTTGATTTGTCCCATTTTGTATGTTTTCACGCGACGATTTTTCTTCATGAAAATAGAAAACGTAATCAAGACGAGTTTGTGTTTGTTGAAAAATACCAAGTCTCTAGTTGCTAATAATACCATAAGGCGTTGAAATTGTTTATTTTTTTAAATGTTTTTAACGAATTTCTTCAAAGAGAAATCATGAACATGGTTTGTTCTCCTCTGATCATGGTTTGTCCGAAAAATGATCATGGTATATCCGGTTTTAGAAAACACTATTTTTGAATTAAGAAATTCTAATTTTCAAGTAGATTTTGGTTGCATTACTCATTGCTCGAGTTTACTGTCATCATATTGATCCATAATTTGGGCTTTCTTCATAATATTTCCATTTCTTGGGCACTTTAAAGGTGAACACCACTCAACACAGAGAAACTTTTGAAACTTATATATCTTATACAAATAGCATGTCGTTCACAATATTTGTAAGTGTTATAATCCAGAAAAGGTTTGAATATGTACCAAATAATCATCTAGTGGTTAATTAGAAGTTAGCTCAAATGAGGGGCGCATTGACACCAATAAAAGGTGGACTTTATGAATCTTTAAAACATGTGAATCCGTAAATATATCCTGTAAAACTACTGTAAATCATGAAAAAGACAATTTTATTTTTATGTTTGGAAACATTCGAATACCTGATTTGACACAGGTGCGTGAACAAACCAAGATCAGATTTTCGACTGGACAAACCAACATCATTTACCCTAAAATGAAAGTCAACCCACAACTAACTATTCAAATTAACACAGGAATAAAGAATTATGTGACAATCTGTGACAAATTTCCTAGATTTGAAATACACCCATACCTCGCTATACGGCCGCTCTTTATACGGCATTTCGCTATAACGGCACTTTTCCATTCAGGCACGTTTTCGATTTACGGCCTAAAATGTTTCGTTATAACGGCAAAAAAATGAGGATTGGTTCAAAAATCACTTTTGTACAGAAGTGAAAAAAATATTTGCGAGACAATAACTTAAGCAACATACAAATTAGGTATGTATACATATACGTAACATGAAGTTGTTTCATTTTTGTTTATAGATTATTGTTGGTTTTTATGTATGTATGTTGTATGTACTGTATGTTTTATGTTTATGTTATGTATGTATTTTTGATTTTAATGAATTTAATTTTTGATTAAAATGAAATAAAAATAGAAGAATAAAATGCATTTTGAATGATAAACCATGTTACATATTTAACAAATTTGGAAGTGACCTGATTGAATTTTTATAAATTTGTGTTAGAATAATTGATTCCTTATACGGCTTTTCGCTTTGCGACCGAATTTCGTGGAACGTATCTAGGCCGTAAAGCGAGGTATGGGTGTAGCAGAAAAATTTTGCAGATTTTTTGTAACACTACTAGCATCTACTAGCGTTGAGAAATGATCTTCAAACTGTACAACGTAAATTATTCATTATACACTGCGGAAACTACATGATATCCTCTCTAATAAAAAATCTATTAAATTCTTGAATATTCTTGTGGAATCAAAATCAAGATGAAATCTTCGAGGTCTTCGATAAACAAGTTCGTCAAAAAAAGAAGTTGTGCCAAAAGTTTGTTCAACAAAACACAAGAACGTGACCAAAAGAGTTGGAAAAGTTTAACGAAGATAGGGAAACACCCAAATGAAATAGCGTAAACATTTATTTTAACAATAAACATCTTAACATTTTAAGGACCGGGAAGAAATCTGTAAGACATATGCCTGGGACCGCACGTTTTGACTTGTGTGAAGTTGCTTGCTTTGCTTGCAAGTTTTTAAGAGGCTTCGAACTTTGCAGTTCATTCGCCTATATGTGTGAAGTTAGCGGATGAAAGTTCAGCAGATAAAGTTAAACGTTTTTTGTTGCGACAGCAATCAAAAGGCAACTCACCGTTTTTGTTAGCGATACTTTAATATATGCTTCAAACTAAAATAATAATTTAATTTAGATCTACAGAATTCATATTAAATATCTGTGCTTACAATTCAGTGATTTCTTCTATTCTAGCCTTTTCAATTGGCCTGTCCAGCTTCCGTTTCGGTTATGCCCTAAATATTTGTATGATACATTAGGAACATCTAACGACAAATTCATTTTCTTACCTTCACAAATCAGTAAGTTGATTTACAAAGTAAAAGATTCAGATTTATAACAAGAATAACTTAAAAACTGTTTCACACAAAAAGCCTTCTGCACGCTAGAGATGATTTTTCCAGAATGTCCAGAATTTTTCCACACGAGCTTGCTGCGATCGTACGCAAACAATTGATCAATGGTAACTAGCTCGATGGTACCGTAACATTTTTGTTGCGTGCAAGTTTCTGTTCAACGTCTTGCTGGATTTAATGAATCATGAATTATTTCAGTTCAAATAAATTGATTGTTTATCAATTAACAACCTTCAAAGTCATGCTCATTAGATAGAGAACTGAATCATTCATCTTTCCGCATAATTCATAATTCACTTGATCGTGACAGAGAAAAGTTATAGACTGAAACGTGAGCATGTGTCAATATAGGAAAATATACAGAATTTTGAAAATCAAAAAAAGTTGTTCGAATAGAGTTAACGAAGTTATTCAATAGAGAAATATTTTACCTATCTTCCAGCCATAATTTTATTGATCGGAAAAGGGTCTGAGAAAAGTTATAGGCCAAGTTGTATGGGAGAAATTAATTATTTTAAAGGAAATTGAAAAAAAGTTATTTGAAAGGACCGAAAACACATTCTCGAGATAGTACTTATTCGATAAAGAATATTTTTATTTATCTTTAGCCAAATTTTCATTGGTCGGAAAAGGGTCTAAGAAAATTTATAGGCCAAAACCTATACAACTTGCATGGGAAAAATTAATAAATTCAAAGAAAATTGGAAAAAGTTATTTGAAAGGACCCAAAACACATTTTCGTGAGCTAATGAGCATGATTTTGAGGGTTGTTACTTGATAAACAATCAATTTATTTCAACTGAAATATTTCATTATTCATTCATTCCAGCAAGACGTTGAACAGAAACTTGCACGCAACAAAAACTTTTATCCACTAATTTCACAAAAGTCCGTAAAGAAGGAACGCGGAAACGAGAAATCTCGTGAGCGGTCCGTAAAGTGTTAAAAATCATGAACGTTACAGAGAATTTACAGTTAACGACAACGTAAAAGGAAACTGGATTTATAAAAATAATACTAATACAGCTTAGTTGAATTTAGTTAACTTTTAGTTAACGCTAAAACACCTCTTGGGTGAAATTTCTATCTGCCAAACGCTGCCGGATCGTTACAGAATCAAACCATTTTTGAAACGAATGGTGACTGAGGATAAAAATTGAATTACTTACGACGTCAAAAACTGAAAAGTGTCGTGATAAAGATAGGATATTATCACTATGAGTTACTATAAGCTTTGGCCAATAGAATTGGAATATTATTTCATCAGAATAGAGCCACGCGACATGCATTCATCGATTAATCACCAGAAGCTCCGGGAACATGATTGGCTGGTTCATATGCATTCACCTTTTAGTCCGGACCTAGTACTAAATGATTATCACCTGTTTCTGTCTATGGCGAATGTTTTGGGAAAATCGCTTCAAGGGCGATCACTTTTCTCTAATTTAATATGGTTAACATTCATAGCTGTCCAACGCTTCATCACCCTCTATGCTCATAGAACGAAATTGCATCAATGCCCCACGAAAATCCGGCAGCAGCTATGTGGATTGATAACATTCGATTGATAACGAGTTGTTTCAGAAAAACTCGTTTCGTTTACACCAATTAGTGGTCTTCGGGTGTGAGAATCGATCGGTCGATCTATTGATTTTCAGCGGTGAACAGTTTTCCCTCGTTGCTGGTTCTGTAACAACTGTGTCTTAGGCGCTCAACAACATTACTCGATACGGCAAAGAGCATTTCTGTTCCATTCGACCGATCGCATAGAGAAAAAGTTTACGCGAACGAATTGATATGACGTAATAAGAGTTGCCTCAGTCTTTGTTTCGCGCCGCTACCGTCATCTGTTTACTGCTACCAAGAAGCACGTGCGTCGTGGTGTGTCGGTGGATGAACTTGTACGTGTGCGGATTGTCTGTGTTTACAGTTGATTCCTGAAAAGTTCCAAATTGAGGTATGTTTATTAAAATGATAATCGAGACCGGGTTTGTTTAAGTTTATTGTTCGACCATTTCAGCAACACAAAACACTGCTGTTCGAAGAATCAAATGCTATCGTGGAGATGCCATCGACCCATTTCTGTAGCAAGCTAATATATTCTGTTTCTTGCTAGTTTTGTCTGTGTTGCAAAATTGGAGCAAGTAACATCAAGCCTCAGTTATGGAGCGAATATTGCGAGGAGTAATGCGTTACCGGAATACTACCCGGGAGCAAATGGTGAAGGAGTTTCAGAAAGTGCGAGATAATCCGCAGGTGAGTGAATATTGATGTTGTTATCTGCTAAGTTGAAGGTCAGTGCATGTGTTGACTTTACAAACAGCGGTTTCCCAGTCAATGAAGATGGTTGTGAAGCGTGACTTGCGCAGATTGAGCCCAACAAATAGGGTAGTTCTAAAAAAAATTAATATCGTTGCGAATGGCGACATAATAATTGACTATAATACATGTATTTTGACGTAGGACTACGTCTTTCATTTCGTTATCGGGGTGTAAGTTCAAAATTTCGAAAACGAGAAAGTGACGCTGGAGTGCAAGGTTTTGAGCGTTAATACTTCTTTACCGGCTGAATGGAGCGGTTTAATAATCAATTCATTCGAAAGATAAAATATCAAAGAGTTATGTGATTATCACTTATTAGTCCAAAAAATCGTTTCAATATGTGGAGGCGATTTGGCGTAGTGGTAACATCCGTCCTCCTCACGCTAAGGTTACGAGTTCAATTCTCACTCCCGACATTCTACAAAAAAGAAAAAAAATAGAAGTAAAGTGAAAAAAATAATCTTTTCAATAGCTTAAAAATTGGTTTGAAAACAGGCTATCGAAATCATAACAATATAGCTTATTGATGATTATTGCTTTTGTGGTGATCGAAATGTGTTCCCGAACACGGACGCAAAATCAAGGCACCTGGAGAAACCGTCATCACAAATACATGCAGGCTGTGATTTATTTTACTCGTTTGCGAATGCGCTCAAGCAAAGAGAGATTCGCGCATTCGGTTCCGGTGATGTAATCGTACCCAAGAGCATCAGTTTCTGTCTGCCATACAATTGAAACTTAAATTTCTGCATTACTCGAGTATTAATCAAGCAAATGAAACCAAATTTGGCATATTGAGGTTTTAGGGTGCAATAAATGTTTCTATGGTGGTTAGACACTCCTCCCCCTCTCTTAGGGGGGCTGCCATACAAATGTAACACAAATTTCTGCATTACGAGTTAATCAAGCGAATTAAACGAAGTTTGGCATGTGGAGTTTTTAGGGTGCAATAAATGATTCTAAGGTGGTGAGATATTCCTCCCCCCTCTCTTAGGGGGGTAGGGGACTGCCAAACAAATGAAACACAAATTTGAAAAGAGGAAAACTCGAGAAAGGAATTGTCCGATTTAGGGCTGTCTTCATTCTATCATATTTTCTGTATCAAACATTTATTCCATGTAACGGAGCAACATGTTATTTGCAAGTGGATTAAAAATCTTGCACGAGAATTGTGTCTGAAAATAATCTGATATTATTAGGCTGTCAAAAAAGTCCTGCGACAAAAACAGGTGGTAGTCACTTGGTGCAAGGTCCGGACTATACGGTGGATGCAAAAGATCCTCCCATCCGAGCTCCCGGAGCTTCTGGCGCGTCACCAAAGAAGTGTGTGGCCTGGCGTTGTCCTGATGGAAGACAATGCGGCCTCTGTTTATCAAAGATGGCCTCTTCTTCATGAGTGCTACCTTCAAGCGGTCCAGTTGTTGCAGTACAGGTCCGAATTGAGTGTTTGGCCATAGGGAAGCAGCTTATAATAGATTATTCCTTGACAATCCCACCAAACACACAGCAGAACCTTCCTGGCCGTTAATGAGGGCTTGGCCACGTTGTCGTAAGTGACCCACTTTTCATCACCAGTCACCATCCGCTTCAGAAACGGGTCGATTTTGTTGCGATTCAGCAGCGATTTACATGCGTCGATACGGTCAAAGATGTTTTTTTTGCGTCAACGTGTGTGGCACCCATACATCGAGCTTCTTTGTGAATCCAAGCTTCTTCAACTGGTTAATAACGGTTTGATGACTTATCTCTTGGCCGATGCTACGGCTGCTACTATGCCGGTCTTTCTCGGATAATTCAGCGATTTAGTCGCAATTTTCGACGACAGGCCTTCCGGAGCGTGGCGCATCTTCGACGACCTCTACACCAGAACGAAAACGTTGAAACCATCGTTGTGCGGTGGAAATGGAAACTGTATCGGGTCCATAAACTGCACAAATTTTATTGGCAGCTTGAGATGCATTTTTGCCTTTGTCATAGTAGTACTGTAAAATATGTCGGATTTTCTCTTTATTTTGCTCCATATTTGCGACACTATAACACACGAACGACTTAACCAAACTAAACACTGTCAAGGACTATATTATAGCGCGCAAAAATACCTTTCCAACAAGCTATAGTATGACTCGATGCAGTGAATACAACTAGAACTACGCGCTTACAACGACACCTCGCGGAAATACCGCAGGACTTTTTTGACAGCCTAATATAATGTCGAGTTTTGGAAGAATTACTGAAATTTTATAGTTAAAAATAATTTTAACGGGTAGATTAGAAGATCAATCAATGAACATTTCTGCGATTGGACCCATTAACGTGCGCTTAGTAAAAAATGTGGATGTGATAACGAAAAATAAATTTTGGGCGGGACGAAGTTTGCCGGGTCATCTAGTTATGTAAAAAACTTCATCAGTTGCTTTCGCAAAATTGCGTGGTTTTTTCTGGACCACCAACAAATTTGAAATAGTGGACAATTTCATACTCATACTCCTCATTGAGAATAGATTCAGATGCAATTTCAAACAAATGATTACAGAGCCAGTGGTAGCCCTACGTCTACCTTGCGGTTATATCACGTATATAACCCACTTCTGGTTTTTTTGTTAACAATTCCAATGCCCATCTTTATCAATGGCACTAACGTTCGTAGAAACATTTCGCGCGTCTCAACGTAGTTGCGTCATTTTAATGTTTTAAATTTTTATTACCTGCGAGGGCAGTCCGATAACTTAGCCTACAAAAAAAAAAAAAAAAAAAAATTGGAAAAGTGGCAATTTATTTCTCAACATAGTCTCCTTTTAGTTCGATACACTTGACCCAGCAATGCTCCAACTTCTTTAATCCATCCGAAAAATACGTTTTCTCGAGGTCTGCAAATTAGGCCGTGGCGCCCTCCTCATTCGACTCAAATTTCTGCCCGGCGAGTGACTTTCTCATGTTTGGAAAGAAAAAGAAAGTCGCACGGGGCCAAATCTGGAGAATACGGTGGATGGGGCAGCAGTTCGTAGTGCAACTCGATCAATTTGAATTCCCTTTTTTTTTAAATCCGCGGACACGCCCGCTTCTACACACGGTCAAAAGAAAACTACGAGTCCGATTCGGCTGATATTTTGACAATAGCCATTTACGAGAATGTACTACACGATAAGTAATCTCTCTTGCAATACTGACACCATCGGGCGATGAGACTAAGTACTTATTGGACCTCCTCGTAGTTGAGTTTTTATGCCAAATAACACGCGTTGAATATATTTTGAATGGCAAACTTTAGAACACGTTTGAACAAAGTGCAAGTCGGAAGAAATTCATTTGACGAAAAATCTCCAAACCAAACCAGACCAGTTCCTATATAAAATCATATATGTCATATATGTCGCGAATCGCAATGTATTCAATGTATTCAGTGGTTCAAAAAGCTTGAAAGTAGTAATTTTAATGTGAGAAATGAGAAACGTGGAAAACCAACGAAAGTGTTTGAAGACTATGACCAACTTCAACAATAACTCGCAGAACAATTAGATGTTAATGAATCAAACGTTTCTCGTTGTTCAAATGCCGTCGGGAAGATCCTGAAGGTTGGAAAATGGGTCCACAAGATTTTTCTTAATCGTATCAGCTTATGTGACATTATGACATTATTTTGACATTATGAGACAAAGGGTGTAAGGAATCTTCATCATTTATTGATAGGGAACATTAATATTCATCTTTCACAGCCCAAGGCGGTATTCTTCACTTGCATGGACAGTCGGATGATTCCCACAAGGTATACGGATACCCACGTTGGAGATATGTTTGTGGTGCGAAACGCCGGAAATCTTGTACCACACGCAGAACACTTCCAGGATGAGTACTTTAGCTGTGAACCGGCTGCTCTGGAGCTGGGTTGCGTAGTCAATAATATCAAACACATAATCGTGTGTGGTCACAGTGACTGCAAGGCTATGAATTTGTTATATCAACTGCGGGATCCAGAATTCGCCTCGACAGTATGTCTCTTTTCTAAGTGCGAAGTTATGATCAGTACTGTGAAACCGTGTTTCGTTTCAGGAAAACCGTCGTATATCGCCACTCCGGGCGTGGCTCTGCGAGCATGCGAACACCAGTTTGGATAAATTCCAGAACTTGAAGCAGGTTGGGCTGGATAAACCGCTGATATTCTCATCGGAAACACCGCTGCGCAAGTTTGTGGCGTACATCGATCCAGAGAATCAATTCGCCATCGAAGACAAGTTGTCGCAGGTGAACACGCTGCAGCAAATCGAGAACATCGCTTCGTATGGGTTTCTGAAGCAGCGACTTGAATCTCACGATTTGCACATTCACGCTTTGTGGTTCGACATCTATACGGGCGATATCTATTTCTTCAGCCGAAACATGAAACGGTTCATTCCAATCGACGAAACAACAATCGACCGGATACTGGACGATGTTAGGCGGTACTATTCGTGATATTTGTGAAGTGTTTTATTGTGAATTCCTTTAGAAAAGTATTTTAGAAGCTTATTGGCACACACTGACAGGAATGATAATGTGAATTGGATGGAATTCAAAATAAGCGTGATGATATGTGTATAGAAGTTTTGTGGGGTTATTTTAAAGTTTTGGATGAACATATTGAACATAAATGATAGCATTAGAATGTGTTGTTGTTGTAATAAAATGTTTGTTGATAACGTAGGTGTGAATTAATCATGTTATTAATTGCATTATTGTTTATTGTTGTTTAAAAATCCATTTGTTTGTGTGCTCAGAGTAACGTGAGAAAACAGTAGTCGCGTTAGTTTCTATTTTTCAGCTCCCTTCGCCTTTGGGAATACAGCGAGAGTTAAGTGCGATACACATACAACATCTCGTCAGCGCGAAATCAACGGAAAGGAATGACATGTCGAATATTATTCCATGGAAATCTTATGTCATCCAATTCACACACACCAACATAAACGTCGCCAAAATAAGTTCCAGAGAATAGTTGACGGGACGGTGACGGTGACGTTGTATGTGTATCGCACTTTAATCGTTGTTAATTTGAGTTGGTGACATGTCTTCACATCTTGCAGCAGATCGTACTTACAAATGGCTCCATCGGAACAGAACACTTTTACCAACAATTTTCAATGAGAAACGTCACGCGCTTTCTGAATCGAAATCCCATAAAGTAATTTCCTCAACTAGTCTTATTCTGTGGTAAAAAGACGGGTGGGTAATGTCGGGGACATAACCGGAGTGACGTAGGACTATACAAAGGGGACAGCTTTTGTTAAATATATATTTTAAATATATTGTTTTATTTTCTTCTCCTACGTGAATACCTACCTATCTACCTGAAAAATGGATTAGTTTACTGTTTACTCTTTATGAACATGTTGATGGTTCTGAAAAGAACCTTTGGTGTTGTGTTTTTGTTATCACTCGATATCCCCATCTTGTTCGGTTAAACCTTCTTGTTTAGCTATTGCGTTTGCCACTCGCCACAGCTTTCACAGTTGGGAAATTTCTTCCCATCCAGCTTGTGACATGTTGTTCAGTAAATTACATTTAATGCGACGTGCCGGAGAAACACTTTGCCACTCACTGAAACTAATTGTTGCCTTGATGAGCGCCGAACCGAAGCTGCTCTGTTCTTGATGCGGGGTTTCTGATTGTCGTGAGCAGCTTTGCAAGCCAACTCGAGCACTCCGACGGCCGAAACTCTATAATCGCTGTTAGATATACTGGTGCTCCGGCACCAATCCGTTCGGCCTAGTTACCCTTACGGAGCAATCAGTGAATGCGACCAACAGGGAACTGGAGACCTGCACGGTTCGAGTGAGACTATGCCTTTCCCTTTACTTGTCCTCCTTTGTTATATCCACGATGCCGATGCCGTACAACCACACGGGTTTACGGTTTGAAAGAAAGTACTATAGCGGTACACAGTCACAGGATAGAGACAAATCGGCAGACTCAGCCAGAGGGGCGAGTCCAACGAGACGAACGAATGAGCGTTAAAAGGGAGCGATGGCAAAAAAATACATTCATTACGATTTGTTCGCTCGTTGGATTCACATGCAGGCTAAAAAGGGTCCTTTTCAGGATCACAAAATTATCTTCAATCTGAAGAGTTTATTGTTTTGTTATCACTCGATATCCCCATCTTGTTCGGCTAAACCTTTCTGTTTAGCGATTGCATTTGCCACTCGCCACAGCTTTCACAGTTGGAAAATTTCTTCCCATCCAGCTTGTGACATATTTTACAGTAAATTACATTCAATGGCACGTCGCATTACCACCACTCAGTATCGGATTGGAGGTAATTTTAACCTGTAATTGAACATTTGTGATGACAGTGGTACAGTGTCGACTTTCAATGTGGGGTCATAATTTGGACCCCGAACTCTATGTTTACAAAAATGTCCAACTTAATATGTCGCATTACAGGTCCGTCCAATTAGCTAAATGTCGAGATAAGGGTAAATTACTGTACTTTCAATCTAGAAGCAATTTAAGAATTAGTGAAAATCAATAAGCTCAGAACAACTGCCAAATTCACATACTCATCAGATCCTGGCAAACGAATTATGAAAAAATCAATTTGTGTTTTATTATTATTTTGGATATTATTTTAGAAAGCATTGAACTGTATTTCGTAAACTCTTTTTTGAAAGGTTTAATGGCCCTGATAAGCGCCGTGTTTTATGGAATGGTTCCAATTTAGAAAACTTAGTATTCGTGGTTTTGAAAAAAACCATTTCGAACGCGGCATCGACCGCCTTGTTCTGGATTTGCCACCAAAGCAGTTTGTATAAAGAACAAACTTTTTTCTTCTGCTACCTGATGCCGTTTTGCGATTGCGTTTGCCACTTGCCACTCGCTGCAACTACCTGTTGTTGTCTTGATGTGTTCTGTTCTGAATGCGGGTTTTCTTATCGTCGCGAGCAGCTTTACCAGCCAACTCGATCACTTCGGCGGCCGAAACTATATAACGCCGGCTAGGTGGACTGGTGCACTGGTACTAACGCGCTCGGACTAGCTACCCTTGCGGGGAACTTCAGATCAACACGGTTCGAGCGGGATTTTGCCTTTCCCTTCACTTTTCCTCCTTTACCATGTCCAGACATGGCTGCTTGGGTTGGTTTGTAGATGTGTTGTGATGCGAACTGATGTGGTGTACGGTTTGAATGAGAATGATCGTTACGGAAGGAAGGAAGGAAGGTCTTGTATTATAGAGACTTTAAACTTTTGCAGTTCATTCGTCTCTAGCCTTGAGAAAGGCCCTTTGAAAACTCTACTCTACTTTACTCCAGCGCTACCACCTCCGCCCTCTTGCCTTGAGAAAGGCACTCGATCCCTCGCCGTCCAGCCCGTCCAGCAACGATGTTGTCCAGTCGGTGTCCACACAAAGAATGATCGTTACGGCAGCGGAGCGGGGATTTTTAAGCTGACTGGCTGGCTCGAGAATTACGCATGTGTGAGACTGCGACCAATGTTTTGTTCATTCTTTTCTTTTTCCTTTCCAATCGCGCTTCATTCTATTTCGCTGCTGCTCTGGTTGCCCGTTTTGGTCGGTACGATTTGAGGAGCACAAAATGGACCAATCAAAAATGGGCACATAGTGCATTTTGACAATGCTTGATATTTCACAATTATTCAATTATTTATCTCAAGAAAAATGAAATGTTATTCTTTATGATACATGCGTAGATATATTTCCTATCAATTGATGCAAAAACCTTTGCGATCTATTGAGAAATGCTCGAGTTATAAGCGTTCCAAATCTTGCATTTTTTCCTACTTGTTAAGTGCCTAGATTTCCATTTCACCCCCTATATCTTCCGGTTAGACGTAGTCCTACGTCAAAAAATATGAAAAACGGGGTTCAAATGACAAAATTCAAAACAAAACATTTTTGTGTGATTTCGCTAATTACCTGTTGAGTAATTTTGTGTACGATGTGAAAAATCTAGCATACCTGTAGTAAACGTCAAACCACTTTGATCTGGTCCCACATGCGAAGCAGCTTTAAATTATAGCTTCACGCTATAATGGGAAAATGGTGTACGGGATGCATAATCTTTGGCGTTTTGAATACTTTGTGTATCGCATGCAGAACTCACAAGCACTTGGTGTTTTCGAACGCCGTGTGCTCAGAACAATATTTAGAGGCGAATGAACTGCAAAAGTTTTAAGCCTCTTAAAAACAAAGAAAGAAGAACAGAACAATATACGGTGGTGTACAGAAAAACAGAGTAGAGGTAGTGGGGGCAAAGCGGTCACGTGGGGTCACCTGCTTGTTTGGTAGTATAACTATTGACTATTGACACCGTATAGTCATCTTATGTTTGAAGAATTTCATGACTTTTGTGCCACCCTGTACTTTAGTGGAGCTGTCGCATGTCAAAATATAAATAAAAACTAAAATCGCTCTCTCGGTAGACATTCGGCCGTAGTTTTGTGCGTTCCGAATTTAACGAATTTCTAGTGAAATTTAATTTATTTGACCTGATATTTTCGAAAAATTAACAGTTTGGATGACTGTTCACATATTCTAGGAGAGGTGAACAGATATTTTGTTCAATTTCCGCGATTTCGCATTTCGTCGTTTGGGGAATTTTCGTTTCGCATTTCGTTGTTTGGGGCAAAGTTGTCAGTGGAGGATTATTACTGACAATGTTCTGTTTTCAAAAACTGATATACCTTATCACCTTCTGCTCTTAAAGGGGTCCCTTTGTGTGGTTTTGACCCAGAAAAAATATGCCACCCCAACCGAAACCAAGCCTCATTATGATAAACGTTATGTGTTCCGTACTACGTTTTTGTACGTATGAGAAAATTTCAATTACGACTCTAGGTGAATAGGCCTAGCTCATTTCATACATGTACCTACTATTTCAATAATGATTTAAACAAATTTGGTCAACAAAACACGCATAAATCTATCTCTTCTAGCGTGATATGTGCGAGTGACCACTTTGCCCCCCACAGGTGACCAATTTACCTCCTCACTAAAAAAAGTTCGATTTTTCAATCTTTTTTCTTAATAATGAAAAACGTACTATTTTAAATCTATATATATATATATATATATATATATATATATATATATATATATATATATATATATATATATATATATATATATATATATATATATATATATATATATATATATATATATATATATAAATGAATTTCTGTCTGTCTGTCTGTCTGTCCGAAGCTACTGAACTGATCGACATGAAGATTGGGGTTTTTGGGGCCGGGGAAGGTTTTCATGATAGTTTGAGACCCCTCCCCCCTCTCTAAGGGGTGGGCTGCCATACAAATGAAACACAAATTTCTGCATTACTCGATATTACTCGATATTACTCGTATTACTTGAGAACTAATCAAGTAAATTAAACCAAATTAGGTATATGGAGGTTTTAGGACGCACTAAATGTTTTCACGGTGATTAGACACTCACCACCTTCTCTAAGGGGAGGCTGCCATACAAATGAAACAAAAATTATGTATATGGAGGTTTTAGGGCGCAAGCTGCCATACAAATAAAGGACAAATTTCTGCATGACTCGAAAACAAATCAAGAAAATACCAAATTTGGCATGCGGAGGTTTTAGGGGACACAAAATGTTTCGATGACGAATATACACTCCTCCCGTCTCTCTGAGGGGGGAGAGGGGCTGCCATACAAATGAAGCATGCATTTCCGCATATTCAGGAACTAATCAAGCAAACGGAACTAAATTTGGCATGTGGAGGTTTTATGGGGAAGAACATTTCTAAGGTGGTTCGATACTCCTCCCCCTCTCTAAGGGGGTCTTCCATACAATTGAAACACAAATTTCTCCATAACTCGAGAACTAATCAAGCAAACGAGCAAAATTTGGCATGTGAAGATTTTAGGGGACACGAAATGTTTCTGTAGTGAATAGACACTCCTCCCTCCTCTCAAAGGCGAGTAGAGGGGAGTGGTCTGTCTTTATTTTATCATATTTTCTGTATCAGACATTTAGTCCATGTAACGGAGAAACATGTTATTTGCAAGTGGTTGAAAAATCTTGAACGAGAATTGTCTGAAAATAATCTGATATTATAATGACGAGTTTTGGTAGAAGTACTAGGAATTTTTTAGTAAAAGGTAAATTCTGCGGGGTCGATTACAAGATCAATGAACAGTTCTGCGATTGGACTCATGAACTTGCGCTTAATAAGAAAACGTGAATGTTCGAAGGTATTGATAACAAAAAACCAATCTTTGGCGGGACGAAGTTTGCCGGGTCAGCTAGTTTTCATAATAAAAACCGCCTACTATCTTGAAATACAATCAGTTGAGCTGCAATATTCTTCGAAGAACGGAAATTTTAGTGGTATGTGAACACAGGAAATGGGCATGTTCCTTAAGGTGACCACAATCCCCCCAGTTCCCCTATGGAGAAGTAGAATGAACCACGAACTGGCGCAACTCTACGGCGAGCCCAGCATCCAGAAAGTCGCCATGGCTGGACGAGAGCTATGGGCAGGACATGTTGCAAGATTGCCGCAGCAATCATGTTTGCAGCAGTCCTGCAAACATAGTGTCCGCATCAAATCCGGTAGGAACAAGAAGGAGAGGAGCCCAGTGAGCGAGGTGGTCGGACCAGGTGGAGCAGGACTTGGCATGAATCGATGCAGCCGGGAGTTGGAGAACTGCAGCCATGTATCAGGTTTATTGGCGAAAAGTAGTGAATCCGATCTAATCTTTCAATAGGATGTTCAAACATTGTAAATGTGTTAGGGTGCTCATACACAGTTTGACCGAAGCCAAATCTTTGTGTCGTATATAATTTGATGAACTTGTACTAATCAAATATATTCGAAACAAAACACGATGAGCAAACATTTAGTTATTGAATCCCTAGAATATTTTTTTCGATCTGTTTTTGAGTGTTGCCACATATACGGATTTTTCTGTAATGATACAGATTTTCAGCATGTCTTTTGACCAAGAATCTGTAAATACAGATTACAGATTGTTGGATATTCATGCAGATTTTATGCAGATTTTGTAATAAGATAAAATATTTTATAAATATTTGATCATTTTACGCAACAATTAACAAACTCAATCGGACATTTCGAACAGAACTGAACTGAACTATTTTTGCTACTTTCAAATGTGTCAAACATAGTAGTGATTGAAACCGTATTTTTTCGCAATATAATGGGAACAAAACAAGAGTTTGGACCCGTTTCGCTACAGAAACTGTGAACTTATTGCGTTGTTGAAGTAATTTGTTAAAATCCGAGGGGGAAGTGCCTCAGTGCTGTTGTCAAACAACATCGAGGACCATGTATAAACACCACGAGGAATGAATGTTTATAATGCAAAACTGAATGAAATAAATTCTCTCCGTCGGTTTTCTCTAAAAACACATTTTCAAAATTTTCTTGTTTTTTTTATATATTATCTAACACTCCATATCTAAAATATTACACATTTTTAATCAAATAAGACCTCTGTGCAAGAAAAAATTGCACAGTAATCTTTTTGAATAGGCCTGAAAATTTAAAAAATGGTCTCATTCAAAAAACTACTGGCAAGCTATACCAGTGATCACGAGCTTAAATATATAGATAAGCAGAATCTATACACTTCACCACAAGTGTGCAATTATTACTTCGTACTTAAATCTAACACCAAACTCTTGTCAGGTGCATAATCCGCAATACAGATTCCAATACAGATTTACTATTTTCTCTACAGATAAAAAAGATTTTTCAACTCGTAAATCCAGATTTCAATGTGGTAACATTGGTGCGCACTCTTGACCAACCCGACTGTTTGGTTGGCTCGGTGTGCACGCTAGCAACCCAACCCGACCAAAATATCGGCTGAAAAAAAGGCTGCAGTGTGCGGGGGCTCTACATATTTCAGTCGTTTTTTTCTATGTTCGATGTTTGGCATTGTTTACCACTGTTGAATATTGAAGAGTGCCAAACAAAATAGTGTTTGTACAAATATCAGAACAAACTTTAATAACTTTAACAGAACAAACACCCTAACCGAACAAATCACTTCTGCGTCAGCCGTTCACATTAGGATCGAGCGATCTTTTCAAACGACGTAGAGATCGATTCACTGTTTAAATTGGTACCAAAGAATCGATCTTTGTCGAATCGATCTTTGAAAAATCAAATACCTTTTTTCTAAATTACCTTGATATTCTATATGGGTGTCATAATTCCTTTAAATAGGGAATAACCATTTCATATTTCTATTCAAATTCTAACGCATATTGTTTTGTTCCTCAGCATGAAGATCACTGACAGCAGCTTCTAGTTCTGATCCTGTCAACATTTACGGAAGAAACAAACTTTTCGAGAACAAACAATCGATTCAAAAAATCGGAAAGCGGAATGGAAAACAACGATCTTTTTAATATCGATCCAAGATCCTCAATGCTAATCCTTGCCTCGCCTTTTTTGTGTTAAAAACTATCACGTTGCTTGTTTCTTTAGTTTCTCCCATTCTCAAATCAATATAACTTTTCACACAATTGGTTACCAAAAGGGTTTTTTACAAAAAGTGTAAAATGTAATCTTGCAGGGGCGCGTTCCTTTGGCACAACTGGGTTAGTGTTGACCGTTACATGACCATCAACACCATTTAGCGACAAATATTCGCGTATACTTTTAAAATAACCTCATATAAGTTTGACTAACCCGAACCGAAATAGAGTGGATTGACCACAATGCTAACAAATGTAAAATCCTATATGAGAAAAAAATCATCCTCCGTGCTTCAGTTCAATATTACAAGTACATGTTTTTTTCTTACAGATATTACAAATAATCTTCAAATCCACAAGATGACTATCGTAAAGTATCTTCTCTACAAAAAAATGCTCTGAATGTAATGAAATGGTCGAAAAAAAAATTAAAATGAAATAAATATATTGGTCGTTTTATTGTTTATTAGATATATATATATATATTTCCATAGATTCACAAACTCCAGGGTATGGCAATGCATTTGGCGAATTTTTATCTAGTTTCTTTGAAATGCAATTTTCTTTTAACCCTTTCATTATGAGCGTCGTCTATAGATGGCATCCGCGCGACGAGCTGTGTGTATGAGCGTCGTCTTTAGACGACATGAAATTCATACTGCTCTTCGATGACAACAGCGCGATGTGCATACTTTTCGGTGCAGTGCTCCGTACAGGGGTAGCACTTCGGCGGAGCACACTGCCGTAATGAAAGGGTTAATCCGGGAGTTTGATTTCGTAGATTACCTCGCACCGCCTATGGGTGCACGATTTTAACTTACACCTAACCAAACGTCTTCATCTCTGCACTCGAAAAATTGCCTGTTTTTAAAGTTCACGATTGCATCAGTAGCCGAGAATCACCGCAAATTTGTTCGTCAACATCTCTAGCAAGTGCAGCGCTTGAAGCTTTCATTGGCAACGCCCCTATTTGAATAGTTGAAGTGGTTTTATAAATTGTTTCCTCTGTGCCTAGTGTGCCATGATCAACAATTTGTAAGCATCGAAAAATCATTGTTCCACGAAATATTTCACGCGTTACTACCTATTTCTTCAGGGACAGACATACAACTGTCCTAGCGTTGTACGTGTACAGCGTTGTACAGGTACCACGCCAAACCGAAACCCTGTATTATCACGATCGAACAACGTACGTGAACAGCAGGACCATAGACTGAGGATTGTAAATAGAAGGCAGCAACTGCGTAGTTCTGGTGGAGAATCGCTTAAGTCTTTCTATGTCACGCCTTTCGATGTTGAACAAACTGAGGACGATATTTTCGAATACCTCAAGGATACCTTCATCGTTGGACACTCGACTGTGAAATGCATGAAACTGGTTCCTAGAGGAAAGGGTCTACATGAGCTCTCGTTCGTGTCCTTCAAGGTCATGGTATCGGATGATCTAGCTAGCAATATAGCTGATTCATTCTATTGGCCCGATGGAGTTGAGGTGCTAGATTTTCAACCAAAAAACGGCAACCGTCCGGTCAACATCCGACCACCAGGTATTTAAATATCACTGATATGATAGTTAGTCCCTTTAACGATAATTTGTTCGCAAATGTTTGATCAGTAAAACTTTTCAATATTTCAGATACGAATACAGACCCCGTTCGATTTTGACACGTTTCGTTTTTGGCACGGTTCGATTTTGGCACAGTTTGATTTTGGCACATGTGCCAAAAATGAACGGTTTTTCTTAAATCATATTTTATTTTTTCCTCGTCCTTCATTCATCCAAATGAAGTTTAACAAAAGAAAGATAATATGATCCTTTATGTTCCCAATCGAAATCGAAATCGAAAAAAAAAGGCACATGAGGGTTGTGTCCGAGACACGACCGCATAGTTGACGTAGGATTCTGTTAGGCTATCTGTTGATTTTGGATATGTTTGAAGAATTACATCGTTAAACTCTTTGATAATGATTTGGTGACCAAACGACCCGTTCTCGAGCGGGAACACACCTTGGTTTTTATTTATGAAAATTGAAATAAATCGTTTCATATATCAAGTAATTTTCAACACAACTGCTATCATATATTTTACACTTACACTTGTGATAAATTTTTCACAATACACGATCAGTCATTGATATGCAATTCCACGAAGCAACATTTCGGTGGGAGCAAAAGCTCCCCCTACTATCATGTATTTGCAAAGCCGATTTCCCCCAGGCAGCATGGTTTTGATGTCTCTGTTAGGGACCTGCCACACGTGTCGTAAATTTCGACCAATCAGATGTGGTTATTTCCGTTAGGATAGGGGTTGAAATTTTTCAATAGTTCGATAGTTAGTTTCATGACATATATTATTATCTTCAATATAAAAAATTGTTTTGGAGTGGCGAAATCGATTGACGCACAAATTTCATCAATCCATCATGAAATGACTGAGCAATATGCGTTTGAAATTGGACAATTTTCACGATGTGCTCGATTTTCGATTTTCAATTTATACCCCAACATGTTCCCGAAAGACGTAATCCTACGTCAAAAAAATGAATACAATTAAATTTTATCAATTCAAAACTGCCTTCGGGCCTGCTAGTTTGATGGGAGATTAATCTGCCTCCCTAAATGAATATTGCTCATGGCGTCGCTTGGTGCCGCCGAAAGTAGACTCGTTTGCTGAGGAGTGCTGAGCGACAATGAAAATGTCTCAAGGTAGGTCGAGGAAGAGTATGAACTAGTTTTCTTCGCAAGGACCCTTCTCAGGGCTAGAGACGAATGAACGTAAAGTTTAAAGTCTCTATAATTCAAAAGAAGAAAAATATTACTACCAGATGTCACGAACTTCGACATTTTCTGCTACTATGGTGCTACTCGTCCGTGTAGTTGGCGCAAAGGCACCGCAAAAATATTATTTTATAGAATTCCTTCATGCATTTGTCTGATAAAAAAAATGTCTAAAGGTAGGTCGAGGAAGAGTATGAACTAGTTTTCTTCGCAAGGACCCTTCTCAGGGCTAGAGACGAATGAACGTAAAGTTTAAAGTCTCTATAATTCAAAAGAAGAAAAATATTACTACCAGATGTCACGAACTTCGACATTTTCTGCTACTATGGTGCTACTCGTCCGTGTAGTTGGCGCAAAGGCACCGCAAAAATATTATTTTATAGAATTCCTTCATGCATTTGTCTGATAAAAAAAATGTCTAAAGGTAGGTCGAGGAAGAGTATGAACTAGTTTTCTTCGCAAGGACCCTTCTCAGGGCTAGAGACGAATGAACGTAAAGTTTAAAGTCTCTATAATTCAAAAGAAGAAAAATATTACTACCAGATGTCACGAACTTCGACATTTTCTGCTACTATGGTGCTACTCGTCCGTGTAGTTGGCGCAAAGGCACCGCAAAAATATTATTGTATAGAATTCCTTCATGCATTTGTCTGATACGGGCTGTGTATCGTTCGTTCTTGTTTTTGAAGGGACTTTAACCCAAAGGTCATTCGTCCCTAACGGGCTGTGTATGACTGGAGCGTTCCGTTATATACATGCATGAATATGTCCTTCACTTCTTTTGCCAAATCCAGTAAAAGGTGGTTGATGAAACATATGTTTTTGACGTGATACGTTCCATGTTAGTTGTTAGTAGAAAATGTAAAAATAAACATAAAAAAATATATTTATTTTATTTTTCGTTATCACATCCACGTTTTCTTATTAAGCGCTGTTCATGGGTCCAATCGCAGAATTATTCACTGATTGATCTTTTAACCCTTTCATTACGAACGTCGTCTATAGACGACAGCCGCGCGACGTCCTGTATGTACGAGTGTCGTCCATAGATGACATCCGCGTGACGAACTGTGTATACGAGCGTCGTCTTTAGACGACATGAAATTCATACTGCTCTTCAATCACACCAGCGCGATGTGTATACTTTTCGGCGCAGTGCTCCGTGCAGGGGTAGCACTTTGGCGGAGCACACTGCCGTAATGAAAGGGTTAATCTACCCTTTAAAATTACCTTTTACTATAAAATTCCTAGTACTTCTACCAAAACTCGACATTATAATATCAGATTATTTTCAGACACAATTCTCGTTCAAGATTTTTCAACCACTTGCAAATAACATGTTTCTCCGTTACGTTTCATGCCAAATTTAGTTTTATTTGCTTGATTAATTCTCGAGTAATGCAGAAATGTGTGTTTCATTTGTATGGCAGCCCCCTCTTAGAGGGATGGGGGGCGGGGGGTAGTGTCTAACCGCCATAGAACCATTTACTGCACCCTTAAACCTCCATATGCCTAATTTGGTTCCAGAAATTTGTCTTTCATTAGTATAGTAGCCCCCCCCCTTAGAGAGGGGGGGGGGTGGAGTGTCTCACTACCGTAAAAACATTTATTGCACCATAAAAGCTCCACATGCCAAATTTGGTTGAATAATTCTCGAGTAATGCAGAAATTTGTGTTTCATTTGTATGCCAGCCCCCCCTTAGAGGAGTGTCTAACTACCATAGAATTATTTATTGCACCCTTAAATCTCCATATGCCTAATTTGGTTTCATTTGCTTGATTAATTCTCGAGTAATGCAGAAATTTGTGCTTCATTTGTACGGCATGGAAAATCGTTCGCATTGTTCCAATTGCCAAAAAA
Organism: Toxorhynchites rutilus septentrionalis; assembly: GCF_029784135.1. Lineage (NCBI taxonomy): Eukaryota > Metazoa > Arthropoda > Insecta > Diptera > Culicidae > Toxorhynchites > Toxorhynchites rutilus. The sequence goes on along the minus strand of NC_073746.1, from coordinate 264,947,455 downwards.
CGACAACCCTACCGAAAACAATGATTTTAGACCAATTAGCATACTGCCTGCTTTATCTAAAATCTTTGAAAGACTCCTATGGAAACAACTTAACGAATATGTGCTTAGCAATAACTTATTATGTCCTTTTCAGTCGGGATGTCGTGAAAAATGCAGCACAACAACAGCACTAATTAAAATTGAAGGCGACATAAGATGCGCACTCGACGAGCAGCAAGTTGTAGTTCTGGTTCCTCGATTTTAGTAAGGCTTTTGACTCTATTAATCACGAACTGCTCTGTAGGAAATTAAAATGTATTTTCAAATTGAACAAGACAGCCGTTAAATTATTATTCTCTTATCTAACGGAACGTTCACAGTTGAATTTGAAAACAAGAGATCTTCCTGTGATGTAAGTTGTGGAGTTCCTCAGGGCTCTATTCTTGGACCACTTCTATTTTCAATGTTCATTAATGACATTCCGACCTTCGAACCTTATCGATATTGTTGAGAAAATTAACAATGATATTGGGAAAATTATAAACCGGAGTAACAGAAATGGACTTAAATTAAAGGCCAAGAAATCTCAATCGATAATTTTCAAGACTCCTTTTGCAACAGTCTGTAACCCAACACTAATAAAGGTAGACCAGGTATTGATTCCTTATTCGAGAACGGTCAAGAATCTGGGAATTTCAATGGATTGCAACCTCGATTGGAGAGCTCAAGTTAATGACACTTGCAAAAAGATCTTTTTCGGCCTTCACTCATTGGTTTAACTGCAAGACTCTACATCAGAACGAATTCGACTCCAATTATCCAAATCTTTACTTATCCCACTTTCCAACTACGTAGTTGTTTTATATTATTTTGTCTCTAGTTGGAACGTAACTAAACTAAAATTGCCATTTAACTCTATCACGAGATACGTATTTAACCTCCGTTGTTCAGAACACATAAATGCATATCACACCCGAATTTTGGGAATTTCTTTCGAAAACCACCTAAAATAAAGAATGTGTTTTCAAACTTACAAGATCTCCATCATATTTTCAAAACTTTTTTGTGTATTTGAGATCCTCACGATCTACGAATTTGTTGGTTTCAAGAAACAGAACAAGCGTATTAAGGAATTCATTCCGCCAACGGGCTGTAATTTTATGGAACAACTTTCCTTTAAGCGTGCTTCTTCGTTTTCTGCATTCAAAACATTGTGTAGTCAATACTTTTTATCAAGGAACTAATCGTCATATTAGTGTAGTGTATACTTTGAGAACCGTTAAGTTATTTATATTATGCTTTGGTTTTATACAAATAAATGAATAAATAAAAATAAAAAATGAATTAATTAATTTAATAAATTAGATAGATTCCTTTTTTTGGTGGGGGCGGAGGTGCAAATCAACTCTTCCGTCCGGCTGCAAAAGCTTCGCACGATGCCACTGGGCGCTGTCCATACTACCGGACATGGGTTCAAAGCAATACCATTTTTCTTTTTTGTACCAGAAATAGATTACAATAAGTGCTGGGGAAAAAAAACTTATTCTGGTAATGGTGTAAGCTTCTTTTACTTCCATTGATGAAGCAGCGTTTTTTTTATTAGAGTTGAGGAGGTGGGGGTAAAACGGACATGTTAAGAAGAACTTCAATTATATCTTTGGAATCCCATGTTTCCCAAAACTTCGATGCAGTTTCTTGCAATTCAATGTACTCTTTTTGTACCTAATTGGGCAAATATTTTACAAAAAAGGGTTTTTCAATGTTTTTACTGAAATTAAAACAGACCGAAAAGTACAATATTTTTCTCGATGCGGGTAATATGGACATATAGTGGGGGTAATATGGACAGGTTTGTAATATATAAAGCGTAGAGGTTTATCGATCGCGAGATAAATAATTTTAATCAACCAAGGTCTGAACTCATCACGAATGTCCGTTTAATGATGAAAAAACTGAATTAATCCACCTAGAAGAGATATCGTGCCTCTCAGCAGTATAAACGGACAGACCGTCAACTATTTTGCTGTTGGTTCCAAACAATCCACATTTGGCGATTTAATTTCCATTTATAGACGCAGGGCATTCCTTAGGAATAGATAAAACAAAGTTTTCTCAGCCCATCTCACTCACACTAGCTATTTCCCGTTTTACCCCACCAGTACAATTATTTCAATAATTTAAATTTTCCACTCAAAAATGAATTTCTCTGTTAACTCTCAAATCAAAATATAACCATCAGCGAATTGAATTCTCATATTAAACCACTCAAAATACTTAATATCGAAGCAGCTAAAGTTACGTCCACACGCGGAATCATGTATGATTTTCGGTTTTTGTATCCCTTTCCCACTTTTGATCAGTATTCATTGCCATAGGGTAGCTTAAATATTATAGAATAACATGTAGAAGGTGTTCTCATTAACTGAAATCTGGAATTCAAAATGTAACTATACAAATGAACCACCTGTCCATATTATATACAACACAAATTATATCATGACAACACTGGCAACGATGCACGTGGTAATCAGGTATGGCGTGGAAATACAGGCGAGAAAAAATGTGATTTTTGAAGATTTTTATTGAAGGCTCATCAAGTAGTGTTCAAAATTAAATTGAAAAAAAGGAGTTGGGTGTCAACGAATCGTAGAGCATTCAGAGTGTTTTAATTTGGCTAAAACGAGACCTGACATCTGACATCTTAAGGCGGCATTCCATCTATTCAACATGCTACATGCTACAAGTCAATGCACAAGGAGATGCATTTAAGTGGAAATTAGCATTTAGAGCTCGACAGTTATTCTCTAGACAAAAACTGTCTTCGACAAAGTTGTTACATATGATAGAGTGCTCATTTTCATGTTGCTAAAAATAGGATGACCAACATTTTCGATGAAATAAAAAATATAACTTTCTTATCTCTATTGATAGAGGTAAACATAGTTCGACAATGTTGTAGTCCCAGTTATTTGAGACATCTTTTAAGAATAATTTTTTTTTCTATCTCTTGAAATAACCGATATAGCTATATATATATATGTTTTCTAAGTTGCGTTAGGGTCACCATTAAAAAAACTGTTTTTTTGCTCTAACTTTTATATTTCAAATTCTACATACAAAGCGTCTTCGAAAGACTTGTAGAACATACTGATACAAACATTTTTCTACGCAGAACTTGTCAATATCTCAACTTCACTAAAAGTTATTGATATTTCTTTTCAAAAAATATGATCTCTTCAATCGCTCGCCATTCTTTCTGGGGCAAACATAAACAAAGTTTATTGGCGGCATTTGAAAGAGCAGAGTTTACTCTACATAATGTGTGATTTTCAAAACTATGTTATTTTTCGTGTTTGAGTAAATTAAAATTGAAATCATGAGTTTTTTGATGAAAAACCATAAATAACTTTGAGAAGGATAAAGATAAGCTCTAAAAGTCGTACCAAAACAGCTTTGATGTAGAATTCGAAATATAAAAGTTAGAGCAAAAAAAAACCCGCTTTTCATGGTCACCCTAATACAACTTAAGAAAAAAGCGCTAAAAAGCGATTATATTAAAAAAGCTTTGTTCTACAAAGTTCTTTAAAATAACTAGAGCTACAACTTTGTCGAATTATGTTTATTTCTATCTATAAAGATAAGAAAGTTAGATTTTTTATTTCATCGATAATTTTGGTCACCCTTTTTTGATAACATAAAAATGAGCGCTCTATTATATGTAAGAACTTTGTTGAAGACAATTTTTGTCTAAAGAATAAATATCTCCCACAAAGTTGTATTTTAACTAAGTTACATTGAGGTAAACATGAAAAAACCGGTCATTTTACTCTAACTTTTATATTTAACATTCTACATCAAAAGTGTCTTCGTACGACTTTTAGAGCTTATCAATACCAACATTTTACGATGCAGAATTCGTCAATATCTTAATCCTACTGAAAGTTATTGATGGGTTTTCATCCAAAAATCCATGAATTCAATTTTAATTTACTCAAATACAAAAAATAACATATTCTTGAAAATATATTATATAGAGTGAATTTTTTTTTTCAAATTCCGTCAACAAACATTTTTTATGTATGCCCCAGAAAGAATGACAAGCAGTTGAAGAGAGCGTATTTTTTGGGAAGAAATATCAATAACTTTGAGTGAAGTTGAGATATTGACAAGTTCTGCGTAGAAAAATGTTTATCAAATGTTCCTTTGCAATTTCATTTATTCTATTATTTTTATTTTCTCTATGAATAGTTATATTTTTGAAGTACAAAATTGTTACATATTTTGCACCAAATTACATTTTTCTTTTATTCTTTGCCACGAAAACTAGTGCGAGAGAATGTACCGTGAGTACATTATGTAGAAGCATTTTATATATATAGAAGAATATTGTTGGAATATTGTGTTCTAAAGAGTTCTAGAATTATCCAATTAGCTCGAGTTGGCCAGTTATCTGGTGCGGAATCGACTCCTCTGTCGTCTGGTTCGGTCTAAGGTTCACTCTACATAAAACAATCCCCAACCGACAGATGGCGGTTCATTTTTGGCCAGTGGCGCCTTATTTTGGGGAATAAAATCACGTCTTAATTGTATTCTAAGTTTAGAATTTAAGAATACGCGCATAGGAAGTTGGCGGAAGAAACCTCAACTTGAACAGGAATCGACATGTGTGTCGCTACTTACTCATCCATGGGAAGATCCATGATATTTGTGGACATCGTTCATAATCACCTGACCTACATTCGTTGCATGTTGCGCGTTCGTGAGTGACCGCATTCTTCAATGCCTTAATCAGAGAATGTTTATAGTATTAAAAATGTTTCCAATTCTCACTCCCGACATTCTTCTAAAATTGGAAGTAAAGTGCCGAATCAGCCACAAGTGTAGAAAGTCATTAAAATACAGAAAAATGACTATGCATTTAAAATCCTAATTTACAGCAAGAAGTAGCTGAATGTAACATTAGAGTTGATCACTGAAAATGCCAATGCTCGATGGCTACCCGGCTAGATTTAGTCAAAAGTAAACGAATAACGTAGGACGAGTCGAGTAAAACTAAATTATCACAGCATGGTGAAAAAACAAATATGATCGAGCTCCAAATAGAGCGAATATAATGCGCAACAAAAACAGAAGCAACCATCCAATTGGAATCCGTCGGCACAACCACCTATTGGAGAATAATAGAATGAAATTTAATCACACATTTTAATGGGTGGAACTCTCCGCATACGCTCATTAATCATCCACTTCATTAGATCCAGTCGATTTTAGTTTGTTCACTTTTTTACACGTTAGGATGCGGGATTTTGTGGAATAAATCGTTCTCATTCCCTGTTTGTACCATCGCGGAGAAGACTTTAAATTAGGAAGAAAGCACAAGAGAAAGCAGTAATAGTACTTTGGCAAGCACTCCCGCCAAATTGTAAGTGGTAGAAGGAAGAGTACATAATTCAAATCATTATCCAATCATGCCAAAAAGAATTGATGAGAAAATCTTTAGTAGCAGTGCACAAGCGATTCCGATTCAAAAACAAACATCTGCGTATACTTTATTTGAGTATACACGGTATAAGGTAACCACACGTTTAGCACATTTTAAACGTGTCGATATAAAATTTTACATATGTTCCGCGAATACACTAGACTCAATATGATCTGGTAACATAACTACTTGCTGTAATATGTGCAAAAATACGACAGATTTTTTATAAAACCTGCATAAACGATGTTTTGGCAATTTTAAAAAAGAATGAAAAAATTAAATAAAAGGGTCTGGCTGGGTAACGAAGTAAGAAGTGCCCCCAAACCACATCACCCGCTCTATGAAAAATATTGTATAGATAATAAGAAATTTTGACTGTTTTTTTTGAACCCCTTAAGGTTAACCATAGAATCTATGGTAAGAAACATATTTTTCATTTTTTTGCTCGCCAACCTTGCTTCGAGATAAAAATTTGAAAAAAAAATTCAAGTGCGTCTTACTTTAGTGTATCGTGAAATATTATAAAAAAAATTAAAGTACTAAAAAAATCTTGAAATATTGAAAAAATTTTTTTGGGAATTTAGAGATTCAGTACCACTCTAATTCATATTTAAAATTGTTTCTACGCCTTCTGTGTGGTTTTATTTTCAGAATTTTAACAGTGTTGCGCGGTACAAAAAAACATATACAGGTCGGACTCGATTATCCGGAGACTCGATTATCCGGGATTCAATTATCCTTAATTAGACTCGATTATCCTCAATTAGACTCGATTATCCGGAATATTTTTTTTGCTTTTCGGAAATTTTGAATAATTTGTATAATAATTCTATATTGAATAGCTAATGTGGGTATCAAATGAAAGGGCTTGACTAGGAGAATACAGTTATTTATGAAAAATGCAAATCCAAGATGGCGGCCACTACAAAATGGTGGATTTAATATTTTCTCAGTACCCCATCAATATGGGTATCAAATGAAAGGTGTTTTTTTCCACAGCGAATCAGACTGTGTTTTTTTTCATCTGTTGCGCTTGCGAGTAGAGCGAAGCTCAAAGTGGTGCGCGACCGAGACGCAGAGGATACAATTCAGACAGATTTATCACACACGCCACACAGCAGCGGCAAGTATAAGTTTATTTTTCTTTTGTCCTCCTATCATTCATTCTACCATCTGTGCTCGATTTACACCATTGTTCATCTGTGTGTTTACCAAATCGGCAAACGTTGGCATTAGGGGTGTCTATTTTTTCTTGGTTACATTACCGTTGAAATTTTATTGGCCTTTTTTTTCATTTTAGAATTTTATATAAATAAAATAAATTAATATAAATATTATCCGCAGCATAACCTTATAATATATTTTTTTTTACTTATTCATTTTGATAATTATTATATTCTGTTCATATCGAACAGTTGGCCGATTTTTCTAATATGGCTGAGGGCGGAAAGGACCCCCCGTTGACGCAATTGAATATTTCTGATACCGAACCTCCTCCTGAAGAGCAGGAGGATGAAGCAGAAATTGAGGTAGAAAATTCTGTTTACGAAGTTGATAGTTCCGAAGATGAGGAAATCGACGAGAAACAGGATTTTCGTCCTAAAGAATACCCTGAAGGCTCCAAAGGCCCATTCATTGTGTACTTTAGACGAAAATCCAAACCTCTCAATGTCATTCGTATCTCGAAGGAACTAACTCAACATTTTTCTGACGTTACCGAAATTACACGGATGGGGCCAGACAAACTACGAGTTGTCGTCTCAAGCAGGACCCAAGCGAACAAAATAACGCGCTGCGACCTCTTTGTGATTGAGTATCGTGTATACGTACCCTGTTGCAACGTCGAAATAGACGGCGTAATAACCGAAAAGGGTTTGACCCGAAAAGAGATAATCGATGGTGTCGGTCGCTTCAAGAACTCCACACTAAAAACTGTGAAGATTCTTGCATGCGATCGACTGAAATCTGTGTCACATAAAAATGGCAAAAGAATTCTCAATCGGACAAACTCTTTTCGTGTGACTTTTGAGGGTTCCGCCCTTCCAAATTACGTTGCAATAGGGGCACTTCGTTTACCTGTTCGATTGTTTGTACCCCGGGTAATGAAATGCAACAAATGTATGCAACTCGGTCACACGGCCGCCTATTGTTGCAATAAAAAACGTTGCGCAGATTGTGGAGAGAGCCATGATGAGAATCCTTGCGCGAAAGAGCACAAGTGTCTTCATTGCGGCGGGACTCCTCATGATCTTATTCAATGCCCGGTGTACAAACAACGAGGGGAAAAACTCAAGCGTTCCTTGAAGGAACGTTCCAAGCGGACTTTTGCAGAAATGCTTAAGAGTTCCGTGCCAACGACACAGGACAATCCCTACTCCATTCTGCAGAACGACGAGCCTGTTGCTGACGCTCCCAATGCCGGATGTTCCGGTACATCGCAGGGTGCCATCAGGAAAAGAAAAATTACTTCTTTTCCATCACTCCCCAGAAAGAATACCGAAACTTCTCAAGTTGGAATGAAGCCTCGAACTGAACGTGCTGAGAATAGGCCGAAGCAAGTACCTCCCGGTTTACGTGGTCATGCTACCAACCAGGGGTCCTCAGCACTTCCCGGAACAACAACGAACACGTCTGTTCCATTTTCGCGGTCGAAGCAACAGCCACTACCTGGCCTGCTTGCGCTTTCAGACCTTGTGGATAACATTTTAAATGCTTTAAATATAAATGATCCTCTTAAAAGCATAGTATTATGTTTGCTTCCGGTTGTGAGAACATTTTTGAAAGAAAAATGTGGTTTTTTAGCAGCGTTCATTTCCCTCGATGCCTAATTCAGCGCAAGAGGTCAAGGATTTGACCACTGTCATACAGTGGAATTGCAGAAGCATCATCCCTAAACTAGACCAATTTAAATTTTTAGTTCACAGTTCTAACTGTGATGTATTTTCTCTCTGTGAAACATGGCTTTGTTCAGCCGACGAGCTGAATTTTCACGATTTCAACATTATTCGCCTAGATCGTAACGACTCGTTTGGTGGCGTACTATTGGGGATCAAAAAACGTCACTCCTTCTATAGAGTCACTATCCCATCGATTACAGGCATTGAAGTTGTCGCTTGCCAGATACAAATCAATGGCAAAGAACTCTGCATTGCTTCGATATATATTCCTCCCAGGACTACTGTAGGCCGCCATCAGTTCTTTGATATTATCGAGGCATTGCCGGAGCCGCGGTTAATCTTAGGTGACTTCAACTCCCATGGAACAGCATGGGGGTCACTCTACGATGACAACCGTGCCACGTTGATTTATGATCTGTGCGACAACTTCAACATGACAGTTTTAAATACTGGGGAAGCAACTAGGATAGCCAACCCTCCTGCACGGGCAAGCATGCTAGACATATCTCTCTGCTCTTCTTCATTATCCCTGGATTGCACATGGAAGGTAATCCAAGATCCCCACGGTAGTGATCACCTACCAATAATTTTATCGATCGCCAATGAATCAAAATCTAGTGAGTCAGTCGATATTGCGTATGACCTCACGAAGAATATTGACTGGAGAAAATTTGCAGAATTAATATCTGAAGCAATCATTTCGATGCATGAACTTCCTCCCCTTGAAGAGTATAATTTTATATCAAGTTTGATTTACGATAGCGCACTTCAAGCTCAAAAGAAACGTGTACCGGCTACCACTTTCCGACGTCGTCCTCCATCACTTTGGTGGGACAAGGAGTGTTCAAAGGTCTACCTTGAAAAATCATCCGCTTTCAAAAAATTCAGGAAAACTGGATCAGTGGAATGGTTTCGAAAGTACCAAGCTCTAGAAGCCAAACTAAAAGGTCTGATTAAAGCAAAAAAGCGTGGATATTGGCGGAAATTCGTCAATGGTTTGTCAAGGGAGACCGCTATGAGTACTCTTTGGAATACGGCTAGGAGAATGCGTGGCTGGAACCATACCAATGAAAGTGAGGAATACTCTGACCGTTGGATTTTCAAATTTGCAAGGAAGGTTTGTCCCGATTCTGTTCCTGCACAAAGCGTCGTACGCGATATTCCGCTCCAATGCGATTATGAGAATTTTTCGATGGTGGAATTCTCAATTGCCCTCCTCTCATGTAACAATTCAGCTCCGGGGTCGGACAAGATTAAATTCAACTTGTTGAAGAATCTTCCCGACTTGGCAAAACAGCGTTTGCTGAACTTGTTCAACAAGTTTCTGGAGCTGAATATTGTCCCGCATGACTGGAGACAAGTGAGAGTGATAGCCATACGGAAACCCAACAAGCCGGCTTGCGATCACAACTCGTATAGGCCGATTGCAATGTTATCCTGTATTCGCAAATTGTTAGAGAAAATGATTCTACTTCGTTTGGACAAGTGGGTTGAAGCGAACAATTTGCTGTCAAATACGCAGTTTGGCTTCCGCCGAGGTAAAGGGACGAATGATTGTCTCGCGCTGCTATCTTCTGAAATCCAAATCGCATTTGCTCGCAAAGAACAAATGACTTCCGTTTTTCTCGATATCAAAGGGGCATTTGATTCAGTTTCCATGGAAATTCTCTCAGAGAAGCTTCATAATCGTGGACTTTCACCAATTCTGAATAATTTCCTGTACAATTTACTGTCAGAAAAGCACATGTTTTTCAATCATGGCAGCTTGAAATCTTCTCGATACAGTTTTATGGGCCTACCGCAAGGCTCCTGCCTAAGCCCCCTCTTGTACAGTTTTTACGTCAATGATATGGATGATTGTCTCACTAGAGACTGCACGCTGAGACAACTTGCAGACGATGGAGTTATTTCCATCATGGGTACTAATCCCGTCGCTCTGCAAAAGTCGTTGCAAGATACCCTGAACAATCTGTTCACGTGGGCCCTCAAGCTGGGTATCGAATTCTCTACGGAGAAAACTGAAATGGTCGTTTTTTCTAGGAAGCACGAACCCGCCCAATTCCAGCTTTACCTATCCGGCAAAACGATCCAACACTCTAGGTTTTTCAAATACCTGGGTGTATATTTTGATTCTAAATGTACCTGGGGGAGACACATTGCGTATTTGAAACAGAAATGCCAGCAAAGAATCAATTTTCTCCAAACAATAACCAGAACATGGTGGGGCGCCCATCCAGGAGACCTCATTCAGTTGTACAAAACAACGATATTGTCAGTGTTAGAATATGGCAGTTTTTGCTTCCGATCAGCTGCCAGGATTCATATTCTCAAGCTGGAGAGGATACAATATCGTTGCTTGCGTATAGCCATGGGGTGTTTGCATTCGACACATACGATGAGTCTCGAAGTTTTGGCAGGAGTACCCCCGCTTACTCTTCGGTTCACAGAATTATCCTACAGATTTCTCATCCGTTGCAAGATCATGAATCCATTGGTGATTGATAACTTCGAAAATCTACTCCAACTGACTCCTCAGTCAAGTTTTATGTCTTTATACCATGAGTACCTTACCCACGACGTGCACCCTTCACCAGGCATCTCCAACCAAGTTTGCTTCCCATACTTCTGCAATTCCTCTGTCATTTTTGATCTGTCCATGCGACAAAAAATCCATGGAATACCAGATCACCTACGCTCCAATGTTATTCCGTCGATATTTTCGGAAAAATATGGGAAAGTTGGATCTGATAAAATGTTCTTTACTGACGGTTCATACATAAACGGGTCCACTGGCTTCGGCATCTTCAATGAAAATTCCAGTGCCTCTTTCAAACTCAAAGATCCTTGTTCCGTGTATGTCGCAGAAATGGGTGCGATATACTATGCTCTAGGGATCATTGAAACACTGCCCATCGACCATTATTTTATTTTTTCAGACAGTCTCAGCTCAATAGAGGCAATCCGCTGAATGAAGGTTGATAAACGCTCATCTTATTTCCTAACAAGAATAAGACATCTATTGAGTGTTTTGGTCGAAAAATTATTCAAGATTACCTTAGCATGGGTTCCCTCTCATTGCTCGATTCCGGGGAATGAGAAAGCGGACTCGCTAGCTAAGGTGGGCGCTTCAGAAGGCACACTTTTTGAAAGGCAAATTGCCTATAATGAATTTTTTCACATTCCTCGTCAGGACACACTCGTTAGTTGGCAGCGCATGTGGAGTGAAGATGAGTTCGGTCGTTGGTTACACACGATTATCCCTAAGGTCTCGACGAGTGCATGGTTCAAGGGATTGAATGTAGGTCGTGATTTCATTCGCGTGATATCTCGGCTTATGTCCAATCACTACAACCTAAACGCGCATCTCTATCGCATTGGGCTCGCAGCAAACAATCTTTGTGATTGTGGCGATGGCTACCACGACATCGAGCATGTTGTCTGGTCGTGTATCCGGTTCCATGCTGCTCGCTCTCAGCTCTCTAGAGCACTGAGAGCACAAGGCAGAAAATCGGATATCCCCGTCCGGGATATCTTAGGTAGCCGGGATCCTGATCTTCTGCTTCATCTATACCTGTTCCTCAGAAACGCCGATGTCAACGTTTAATGATGTTTCCTTCGTTGTGTCCCCGTTTCATATCCCTCCTATCCGATCGATAAACTTTTACATAGTCGCGGCAATACATACACACACTCTTTACAGATGCACGGGCCGAAGGTTGTGCAGTCCACTGATCATTCAACAAGAGCCAAAGGTTGTACCGCTCATGACAACTCTACACGAACTGATGATTGCGCCGGCTAGTGACCATTCTATCCTGGATTCCTCGAGTCGAGAAAGACGCACCACGCTAGATATGGGGTACAGACTAGGGAGCGTTGCTGATTAATGGTCAGCTGCATCCCAATAGGAAGTAGCCCGTGTCGGGCACACGTATAGAGCATCGAAGACTGCAACATAGCAATTATGAGAACACTTGTAATACTAACCTCGAGCCAACCGCGAGTAATCGGTTACATATTACTAACATAGTTGTAAGACAAAAATTGTCAAAATATTGGACTCCCGGCCCCGTCAGGCTAACGCCACATGTGCCTTAATAAAAAATATATTTTGGAAAAAAAAAATGAAAGGGCTTGACTAGTAGAATATAGTTATTTATGAAAAATGTTAATCCAACATGGCGGCGACTACAAAATTGCGGATTACATATATTCTCAGAACCCCATCAATATGGGTATCAAATGAAAGGGCTTGACCAGTAGAACACAGTTATTTATGAGAAATGTAAACCCAAAAGGCCGCCACCACAAGATAACGCCATATATATTTTTTCAAAACCTTATCAATATGGGTATCGAAAGAAAGCTATCGACTAGTAGAACATAGCAGATAATGAAAAATCCAATTCCAAGATGGCCGCAGTCCCCAAAAAACTAATTACTTTTTGAATGGCTTCATTCAGCTTGACCTGTTTCTATGTATGTATGAATGTTTGTAGGGTTGTCCCCGTTGCTGTTGGATGATTGTTCTGAAATTTGGAACATACATTTAATTCTACTATCATTATAAAACTGCATATTCCATGATCTTGCAAAATTAAATTTGGCCGCTGCTAAAAAATGGCTGAATGGCTTGATTTGGAGAACACACTACACTATAAAGAACATAAACTCGAAAAGGTCGACGCCAAAAAATGGTCGACTATGTATTTTTTGCAATCCCCTCGATATTGGTATCAAATGAAATGATTTGACTAATAGAATACAGTATATCATTAAAATATTCCGAAGAAAGTTAGGTAAGAAATAACAATCTAAAAAAAATTTTTTTTTGAATGGTTTTAATGTAGAGAAGTATACTAATGATACAGATAATTTACTAAAAACTAGAAAATAAAATAAGTAAAAAAAACTTTTAAAGTTAAGCGGTTTAATGTACTGAAAGCTAGAAAATAATTAGACAAGTAGCAGTTAGTAGTTATCACATCCTTTCCTTTATTAATCTAGGGCAATGATGAGACTAAAATAAAATTGTGGGGTGTATGATGAAACAATTGACTGTGGATAATGGAAATCCAATGTTTATTTCTTACCTAATTTTCTTCGGAATATTTTTCCATGATGTACTGTATCTATTAGTCAAATCATTTCATTTGATACCGATATTGAGGGGATTGCAAAAAATGCATAGTCGACCACTTAGTGGCGGCGACCTTCTTGAATTTATGTTGTTTATTATGTTTCGTGTTCTCCAAGTCAAATCATTCAGCCATTTTTAACGACGTCCAAATTGAATTTTTCAAGGTCATGGAATACGCAGTTTTATAATGACAGTAGAATTAAATGTATGTTCCAAATTACAGATCGATCAGTCAAAAGGAACGGGGTCAATTTTCTATTAATGTGGGACAACCCTACAAACATTCAAACATATATAGAAACAGGTCAAGCTTAATGAAACTTAATGAAAAATTTATAAAAATATATTTTTTAAAATTTTGAAAAATATCACACATATCTATAGAAGGCATAGAAATTTTAAATACGAACTAAAGTAGTATCTTCTTCTTAAATGGCACTAACGTTCCTAGAGGAACTTCGCCGTCTCAACGTAGAATTACTTGCGTCAATCTTACTAGTACTTGGTTGAGATTTCTGTGCCAAATAACACGCCTTGAGTGCATTCTGAGTGGCAAGCTCTAGAATACGCGTGACCATAGTGCAAGTCGGAAGAAATTTCTTTGACGAAAAATTTCCCCGACCGGAATTGGAATCGAACCCGAACCCCCGGCATGTTAAGTGTGACGCTAACCACTCGGCTACGGGATCACGAATTAAAGTAGTATTGAATCTTTAAATTCTCAAATTTTTTGAGTACTTGAATTTTTGATGAAAATTTTTTCTTGATGATATTTCTCTATAACATATAAAACTTTCGTACCCCTCTATATAAAAATCAAAGACGTAGTTCTCCGTCAAACAATTGTGAAGGCCATGAAGTACCGGAAAATTTAGTTTTTCGGCCACTTCACAGAAGGACCGCCCTCCACTATACTTTAATTTCTTTTACTCGTTCATAGTACTGTTTTTTGACGATATAAAGCAAAAATCTCATAGTGTGATTGAAAATCAAATCACCAAATAAACTCTAACGATCTTAGAAATGTTTGAAATGTGAAGCATCTAGCACCAGATTCCTGATACAATAATTATCATTATTTTTGCATAGGGTAAACTTGGTGAATACTGTTATGGCTCGTTAATTGCTCCAGGTTGTCCCAGTTGTGTCAGCTTGTTTCTCAAGTCACTTCGTGTTGTTCAGTCGACGGAAAGGTGAACTCAAATCATTAGCATAACAGCCTCAGCACATGTTGAAACTGCCACGGGTTTTATTCATCTTCCTCCGATGACTAGCTCTCAAGGGGAGTCTTGGCCCTGGTAGTCATGCAAACTTTTGCGCAAATTTCAACCGAACGAAACCCGGTTGGTTTGACGCTCCGTTTTTGGCCGCCGCTCTATATGTAGTTCACTATCCCGAACAATCGATTGAATTTCAACGATGCGGCTGGAAACAAGTTCGGTGTTGCCGGAGGCATCATGAAGAACTTCGAATAACGAAAAACACGCACGTCAAAGACAAGCGTCAGCACTGAATTCCTTCACATGGGAGAGGTCATTTAATGCTTTGGTTGCATTAACATCCTGTAACGGAAGCTTATTATCTCATGTGCATTCGTGTATTTAATATATAAGTGATTTCAGTGCTAATTTATAGTTGATAATGCTAAGTTAACTTCTTTGTGATACGCACTTGTGAGCAGAACTCGCATAGAACCATTCATTCTTAAACGAACATTTGAGCGTTAATTCGATCCATGATAAGCGTCCTCGGCCACGCACGTTCAATCCAATTTATCTGCTGACAGGTAACGGTTAATTCCCACTGGATTGATTTTGTTTTGTTCGCACGCCACATTCTCTGCTACTCGGCCAAATAATCGGCTTCCATCTAGACTAGATCGGTGGTCCACAAAAAAAAAAACAATAAAAAGAAGCTGCTCAGAACTAGACCTGGTGAGTTGATAAAAAGGTTTCGCAAGTCGAAAATTTGGCACAAATATCAGACTGTCGATCCATGTTTTGACTTGTGGCGGTGAGTTGATCCCATCAACAGCAATGGATGCTGAAAAGGGTCTTTGAAAAAAGTTCAAATCAATTATCGTTTGTTTGGATGGAGGAAGAAAGAATAATGTGGTGACCGCTTTGGGAATCTGTAATCATAACTTTGAGATCGATGTGGGATGGCTATAGCGCTCGAATGTTTTTTGTTATGGGATGAACCGGAATGTTGATATGTAATTGTGGCGATTCAGTGGAAAAAATGTCTCGAAAGAAATTGTATTTTCAGATTCAATCAAAACCTACATGGTTCGGTCATTGCTCTTTCGTAGCATTGGAGAGCTTTCAATGTCTTCGGTTCAAGATCATCCCATTCGTTTTACTGTACACACCCACATGCACAGCCGTTGCAACAATTAATTCATCCGGTTTCCGATCGTGGAGTCCTAATGTTCATGTTACGTTTCCTTCGCGCACAATTTACACGTTCAGCCAGGCGGCAGACTGACTGTAATAAACACCGCAGTGTTTCACAACATGATTGCATAGATTTCGAAAACAAACCGCGCATATCTTGCGCATCGGAAGAACGAGGCGGGCACGCTTCAATTATTTTCCAGTGGTTTTGCAGCAACATCCGTACGCTCGATATCCGTCAGCGATGGCAGTCTCTTGAGTGAGCAGCGGAATAATCGAGGGAGAAGTGCCGAGAGAATAAATGGAGGTTACACGCCTTTCAACGCCACACACGAGTCCAACGATTGCACATTCCACGCAAGGTCACTGGCGGAATGCACGCGATGGTTTGTTTTTGCAGCTACTTTGGTCCGCTAGAAAAAAAGAGATATTTTCACCAAAGAAGCTCCGCTCACTTGTAGATACCCGCCCTGTGCTATCGTAGGTTATTCACCGAACCAAGGTCAATATTCTAATAAAGCATACGTTTTTTTTTCATTCTTCGACGCGCCCTCTGTGTAGTGCAAGCGAAGGAAGAAACTAATCACCCGAAAATCCTGTTCCTTTCAGCGAGCTTGAGCCAGCAGCATCATTCTGGATGAGCCAGCATAAAACCGAACATCAAAACTAGGTGCCAACAACTGGTCTAGGTGATTACGCCGCTGCCGTCACTGCCTCCTTCACCGCCACAACCGCCAAAACTGCATCGTAAATCCTTTGGTTTTGTTTTCCGTGTCTCCCTCGAACCTTCAAACGAATCTTGCTCTACGGGACGCTGTACGAGACAGACTAGGCGTATGGATCAATTCACGCATGAGACATTTTGTTACCTTTTTGCCGCACTATCCAGCCCTATTTTTCTACGTTGCATTTGAAAATTAATAATTAGTAATACTCATTTCGTTTCCATTGGAATACCAATTTATATATGTAACGGAAATCCGGGTAAAACCGAAGCCATCGGATTTTTACAGTTAGGACCCATTTTTTGTTTGCAAATTTTCAATTTTTTTAGCCGTACACACCATCATGGGAATTCAGGCGGAGAAGTGACTGTCACCGATCTGTTTTTCTATATCCGTAGATCTGTTTTTCGATTGCGTAAACGTCTTACATTAAGGTGAAAGTGGAAGCTAGCCACAAATGGCTGCCACAATGGCGCTCATTTCTTTCATCTCCCTCGCCCGAAAATCAATAATTTTACGAAACAGTGTGAAAAAATTATCGTTTTCGCACACTTCCCATCTAGTAATATCAACCAAACTCTAATCGATTACTCACAAGATATTAAATTTTCATCTGCTGTCACACTGTATAGTGAAAAACGTTGGAAAACTCGAGCTAGTGCTCTGAAAGTTAAATTTTCATTTTGCAATTTTCGGCAATGGTTTTGTTTGTATTGGTGAAAGCATCGTTATTTTTTCGACACTGATGCCAGACAACATCATCGAAACAGCTATAAAAACCATTCCATAAAATGTTATTCCTGGGTCAGAGCTTTTCATGTCATGAAAATCAATAGAATAAAATTGTGTTGATATCAATACAATTATTATTTTTACGTTTAATGGGTCTATAATATAAGTTTTAGCAACTTTAACATTGGGTTAGAAAATTGTATTGCAGAGCATGGAACACTGCCCCGGCTGCCTATGCTTTCAAAAACAGTAAACGGAAAAGTATTTAATTCAATCAAAATGCCTCGGCCAACGAAGAAGGGGAACTGCCATACAAATAAAACACAAATTTCTGCAATACTTCGAAAAATTCAATTCGCATGTGTTCCACAATTACATATTGACAAGCGTTGTTAGTCCATTTGATACTTGCGGTAACGAAATTGTTCTTCGTTCAAAAGTGGAAATGGATTTTAGTTTGATAAAACGCATTCCTATATCGGCTTCTATCTATATCAATAAAAATGGATCGCTGAATGTGTTGATAAGAGCAGCACTCGAGAAAGGAATTGTCCGATTTAGGGCTGTCTTCATTCTATCATATTTTCTGTATCAAACATTTACTCCATGTAACGGAGAAACATGTTATTTGCAAGTGGATGAAAAATATTGCACGAGAATTGTGTCTGAAAATAATCTGATATTATAATGTCGAGTTTTGGTAGAAGTACTGAAATTTTATAGTAAAAAATCATTTTGAAGGGTGGCTTAGAAAATCAATCAAATAACAGTTCTGCGATTGGAACGTGCGCTTAGTGAGAAAACGTGGATGTGACAACGAAAAATAAATTTTGGGCGGGACGAAATTTGCCGGGTCAACTAGTTCATTATAAAAATTGCGCCCCGTTGGCGTTAAAACGTAAGTATTTGTAGTAAGTGAATGTAGACATAAAGTTAGTAAGTAAATATAATATTTTGTAGCAAATGAATGATCATTTTCTCATGCTTCATGATTTTTCTCTACACTGAATATTTTCGTTGATACAGATTTTTTGAAGAAAAAGTACAGATGAGAAAGATTTTTTCTCGTTCTGGTACAGATGAAAATGTGGCAACACTAGATATGATGCCTAGGTCTACTAAAATATGTGAACGGAAGAATTGCCAAACAATCATTGTATGAGATAAGCGAGTACAAAAGTATTCGCAGCTAGCATATATTTGCAAAACGGATTCCCCCAGGCACCTTAGTTTTGGAATCTATCTTAGGGAAACACATTTAGATGGGAACAGTGTTGTGAACGGTCGACATTTCTCTCAACCATCACATACTGCCCTTGCTCAAGAGTTACGGCTCAATATGTATTGCGAATGTAACCAAGAATGCATTGCTCGGTTCTAACAGTCACATCAGAAATAAACGCACAGCCGCAAACACGACTATCAATTGAACGTTTATATGTTTTCTCTTTCTGCCGACCGTACCCAGAAGAGCGATGAAAATATGCTATTTCCATTCTACCATTCGTGCTCATAACCATCCCTCAATTCCGGCTAATATGACTGTAGTTTTAATGTCATTTGACATTAAAACTGCAGTGGTGTGCATTCTTTTTCTCCCTTTATTCTGCATTCAAGCGTAGCTGCACATATACATCCACCTGCTCACTCACACATCCATACACGATGGATGGTATTCAGACGGATTGCTATATCAAAGCAACCGTCGAACTCTCCCCTATCAAGTGCGAATGTGTTGAATGAACGTTTTCAGCGGTGAGCGTTCCCCGTGAATACTGTTGTTTAATTACGGGGCGATGGATATCTAATGTATAGGACGAAAAAAAGCCGAAATGTCATATGATATTTTTAGTTCGACGGTTGTTTGACTGTTCATTTTATGATGTTCATTAATGACACAGCACATACGTCTCCATGAACAGTCATACGATGGTGATCATTAGCAACACTGGATGGGAAGGAAGGTATTGTATTATAGAGACTTTAAACTTTTGCAGTTCATTCGTCTCTAAACTCTGGATGGGAACAAATTACCCCCGGTACATTGATTTGGATGACTGTGTTGGGGAAACCGTAAATCAGGCCAATCAAAACGTGGCAGTTAGGGCGTTTAGATAACGCTTGACATTTCACAGTTATTCAATTGTTTATCTCATGGAAAATAACATTTTACTCATTGTGATAGATGCGTAGAAATATAGCCTATCAATTGATGCAAACATCTTTCCGATCTATTAAGAAATATTCGAGTTATAAGTGTTAAGGTTTTTATTTCACCCAGCATATATCTCGGTTAGACGTGGTCCGTAGCAGTGAATATGTGGCAACGCTGCCTCTTAGCTATACCAATGGAACATTTTTGGGCGAACATCAAACGGAGGTTCTACCTCAATAATTTCGTGGCCTAGACGGAAAAGCAGCTGATAGCTACGATGAGCTGAAAAACGTGCCGACATCCATCTTTTCATTGGTTATGGCTAAGGTTCCGGTCAACTACCGTGGGGCCGCCTGGTAGGGCGTCAAAGCTTTTTTGTAGAAGACCTGATAAACCTAAGATGAACATCGGTGAACATGCTTTTGGTTTTGACGTGCGATACGAAAAGCGTGGAATACCTTGGAAAAAGTTCGAACACATTGAACACTTTTGGAGGAAGATGACACTAAAACGAAACAACATCTCATGGATCAATTGAATGTGACTAAAGAAGTCATCTCGAGACTTTTGAAGGCCGTGGGAAAAATCCAGATAATCGGAAAATAGGTTCCACCTGAGCTGGACGAAAAACAGCAAGAAAACCGAATAATCAAATGTGAAATACTGTTCGCCTGGTACAAACGGAAGTTGTTGAGTTGTGACTGGATGAAAATTGGATTTATTTCGTGAATCCTAGGCGTCAAGGATTTTGGGTATGTCCAGGGGAGTTATGAACATCGGTTTCACGGCCATAGAGACAGGAATATCAGCTATACTAAAGATGGAAAATACTGTGAATAAAATGGAGTTCTTCATTTTAATGCAATGAACGTGATTTTTTTCAAAAGATGAACCCCATCCCCAGTGGCCATAAATATCTTGTTGAGCGAAAAATTCTATGATATCATCCGTAAAACACACTATTTCATATTCAATCATTTCGAAAATCTGTTTACAGGGTTTTCATGTCCCCTAAGCATATTCAGACGTAACATCGAAATGCAACACGTTTCTTTTCCTCGAAAACAGTAACTCTGTTTACAAAGGAGTCAATAAACCCTCCGAAATATTTCTTCGCGTCCAATTACCACGACAAACGCTCGGACCCTTGCTGGTCAATCTCTGTTTTTTTCTTTCTCACTACGCTGCATGCTTCTGAGAAGCGCTTTAGCCAGGGGGTGTTGTTATACATTCGGGCAAATCAACCAACCATTAGGCGAGGGAATTAAAGGAAGGAACAAACATCACCTATTAACACACTAGCCTGAAAGTCATATTTTCTTGTGTGTTTTGGTTGCCGTTTGCTCTCCCCGCACGCATGATCTCGAAGAACGGGGTTAGTTAATATCAGTGGAAACTGCCCGACGGCTCCGATCGAAGGGTTATCTCGTGGATATGGAAGAATAAGAACGAAACTCTGGAAGGATATTGAACTTTGAAGCATAATTTATTGCTTTGGATGGGTTCGAATATTGTTGTATTTGTGGAATTCGAGGATAAAACATGGAATCAAGTAAACTTGAATTTGTTTTCGTTATATTTTGCATGGATATAACTAGTCAGTTTATCTCTAATGCATAAACATAAAAAAAATCTGTTAGGTTTTGAGTTTTTTTTCATGCAAAATATACAAACTTTTAAATTAGTAGTCCTCGTAGTACCTCGTAGTACCTAGGAGTACCTCGCATCTCTCTCTCTCTTCCCCAAAAAAATACCAAATCACCCGAATAACGTTCAAACCCGTGAACCGTTCAAACCGAACTGTTAATCTCTATTAACATCGGAATGGGTGAACCCAATCCCATGATTTAGCCGACAAATGTAGCTGTTAGTGGTACTCACACTTTGCCACCTGTCTGTCGGTGGTAAATTGATGAGCGCTTTCGTAAATTTTCATAATTCACCTGTGTGTGGAGCGAATATAAAAAAACAAACCACCTAAAAGTAAAACTGCTTTGCATTCGCTCGGTGCAGGTGGGGCACGGAACGGGAATCTGGGTTACGTGCGATTCCGTGACCAAGTTTGTTTTCTCTCTTCCATTAAATCCGGCTAACTCATTCCCACATTACTTTGGAAATCGGTGGTTTGTTGTTTGCGGAAACACGAAACAGGTGATCATTAGAAGAAAGTGAACGATTACACCCAGCTTCCTCAAATATTCAACTGGATGAGGAAATGAGAAAGAACGAAGTATTTGGAGGTGAACATCATAATGACGCTGATATTGGATAGCGAACAATAATAGACATTGGTATAATTAACGGAATAATTATGACAGGTCCATAACATAGATATAGTTAATGTTGTGAGTGATTGGGACTTAAGTTTCCTGCAAATAGTGAGCTCGTCAACTAGCATTGCTTGAAAAGAGGCGGGAATATATGCTCTTGATGATTATGACTATTTCATGCTATGAACATTGAGGAGAGAAACCGATTAATATAGAGATGATTTAAAGAAAAATACTTTTGTTGTGTCACAATTTTTCATCAATTTCTGGACCTTCAGGGTATGGTAATTTTTAATTTGATTTGGGAATAACAGTAGAAGGATCGATATGAAAAATAAACTCGACAAAAACTAGAGGAACAGAACGCGATTTTTTAGGTGGTTCAAAACAAATTTCTTTAATAATAAGTATTAACACCACTAAATGACAAAATCTTTTCAGCCATTGAATAATAAATAATAATAAAACATATAATATTTTATCATTTTTCTCAACATCTTGTTTCATGGAGTTAATCGATTTGTCAATTGAAGCATCCAAATATGTAAACTTAATTCCGTTTACATTCGTTTTCATCGATCGACCATTCGACGAAATGAAAATCTCATGTGTCACAACATGCGGCAAAGATTATTTTTAGGTAATCTGAAAAGGAAAATCTGTACAATTAATTGAACCAGCTATATATTCTATTATTTATCGCATCCTTTTCAATCGAAATTAATTCGTGACGGTGGAAAGAGTTTCCCATAGTTAAAACCTGAGAAGGTTTCCGGGAGAACTCCTCCAAAATCAATCGTCCCGGCGATATCTTATGTTATTCACAGCGTATACATTTCATAGAACTCCATTCGCGACGGCGGAGAGTAATCTTTCATCACGTAAAAGCCGTGGATAACAGCTTTTACAACCGTCTTTGGACCCTCTGCTTTAGTTCTCAATAGTTTCAAGTTTTTTTTTGAACATACTACTATAGAAATCCGTCACTCGCAGGCGGAGTTTTTTGTATTCTAAATTCTTTGTGAGTGCAAAAAAGATAGCAACGAATATGGCCAAAAGAAACACTACAGAAATGTGGAAATTCGAGTTAGGAAGAACAGAACATAGCATTCAGATTAGGTTTGATGCAGTGTTCTATGACCAGAAATCGTGTCCCCAAGCGGCTTGTTGACATGGTCCCTCGCAAACTAGAGTCGTTTTTTTTAGCTGCTGTTGCTGATCATCTGTCGCTTTTTGGCAAAGTAGCTCTTCAGGTTCCATTCCCTTAAGGGGGTATTCTAGTCTAGAAATCTGAAAAAATCGAAATTTTTTTTTTACCATATTTCTGTAGTTTAGGCATTCAAGAATATACTCAAGAAAGGACTTATCGAAAATCCTATTATTTACCTAGTTAGAGCCATCTTAGTGATGTGGTATCTAACCTGTTACGGCCATCACAATGAACTTCAAACGCGTTTCTCTCGGAACTAGTTTTTTTCTAACTGGCGTACACGATATCTCAAGTTCTACTGAACCGATTTATGTCAAATTTATATGAAAATAATCTGCATACATCTCTCTATCGCATGAACCAATAAAAAATTATAACTTTTTAATTTTACTATTTTTAAAAAATCGGTAAACGCAAAAAAAACGTTTTAAACAGCATTTTTGTTTTCAAACGGCCGCCATTTTGTTAAAACCCATGTTTTTGACTTGTCCGAGGTTCATGCCATAGCGACATCTTTACTGATTCAGAATCTGTTCGATTTTTTTGTTTCAGATAACCAGAAGGACTGGAATCGTGTACGCCATGGCACAACTTTTTTTTGAACACCCTCACTTCACCAGCATGTAACTATTCTAATTATGAATATTTTTTTTCCGTCCTATTTTTGTTTTATTGTTGAAAGACAGATAAACGAATAATGATATAATGGATAGTAAAAATATTCTTTGTTTTATTTTTACGGAGTTCGAAAAAACATCCGAAATTCGTGTCTCTACACTAGAATACCTCCTTAAGCGTCGTCGAATGGTGGGATTGGAATTGTTCAGATCCAACCTCTCTAAAATCGCCTGAATGGACGTTCGTGGGTTTTTCTTTACTTCCCAGATGATTAGCGTGTCCGTTCTTGCATCAGCCTTACGTTTCAGTCCTCTTCTCGGCCGATTGGCCACGCTGCCGAGCATCTGATGCTTCCAAATGACCGGCTGGACCGCACCGCGGATTACCCCATACTTCTGAGCAATGTTTCATTGAGACTCCTTACGCTGCAGAGGGTAGAGGGTAGCTTCAGAAAAGTTGTTGATTCGAATAATTTTCTGGGGAGATTATCTCAAAACTAGTTTTTTAACCTAAGTTCTACCTAAACTACATTATATCAACTCAATATGTTCCACAAAGTTTTAGATAACATGAAAATAAATAACTTTGCTGAAGACACTATTAGTGTAAAATGACACCATTGCGATGTACAGTGGTTACAAAGTAAAAATATGTCACTTTTATTCATTCAATTATTCAAAAATGTGCACGTCCACTCAACGTCATTTTGTTCGTCAGGGTTTGGAGTATATGGCAAACTAATATTCGAACTCGGGAACTTTCGGGAGTATCACTTTTTATACCAATTTTTACAGCGCTATTTACTCAATTTTACTCTGTTTTCTTCATACATTATCTAGTACTGGTTTAATTTAAATATGTTCGTATGTGTTTTTTGATATTTGTGAATTGAACCAGTACTAAGTCTCAAAATTCTCAAGAAGATATCGAAATTTTATAAATATATATATTTTTGTATCACGGAACACTGCTAACATTCTAAAAATCTAGTTCAATACGCCAGACGTGCAAATTTTTGAATAATTGAATGAATAAAAGTGACATATTTTTACTTTGTCACCACTGTACATCGCAATGGTGTCATTTAACACTAATAGTGTCTTCAGCAAGTTTATTTATTTTCATGTTATCTAAAACTTTGTGGAACATATTGAGTTGATATAATATAGTTTAGGTATAACTTAGGTTAAAAAACTAGTTTTAAGATAATCTCCCCAGAAAAACAGTTCTATCTCTGAAGGATTAATAGATAGATATTATGTATCTTCAGCAAGGTTTCATGAAATTTATAGTTCTACAATGTTACTGAAGACATAACTCAACTATCTAGTAAGTATAAAAAGTTCGTTTTTTTTCCTTTTTACCGTAACTTGGTAAAAGCTTAAATGAAACCGTCAAATTATTCGAATCAACATTCTGGACAACTTTCTAAAGAAACCCACCCTCTAAAATGTAAGGTAAGACGGGAAAAGATTTTTGACCGTCTTTTTGCAGAACGGCCCCACTGTGCAGTGTTGAGATTTTCTTTCCAGCAATTTTTTGGAAGCTGCCTGAGCGTCGAAAACACGATAAGTTGATTAAACAGCTACGAAAATTATGTTTGTGTCAGATTTAAACAACCAGCTGTCAAAACCGAGGGGTGCATCGATGGCGAAAACACGATAAAACAAATTTACGCAAGTGGTTTTTTTTATGTCATACCCTAAAAATATCCATTTGGGAACAAAATTCATTTTTTGTTATTTTACAAAATAAGTCAACGATACTGAAGTGGCAAAATAGTCTACTAATTACCTACTTTTACGTAGTATGGACTGTAATACCGAAAAGTTTGAAAAACCTTTCAATATTGGTATACTTTGATTTCAAATGGGGGTGGTTTTTCCATCATTTCCAGCTGGCGTTTTTTGAGCGAAGGTAGACGATAAAATTTTGTACAGTGGAGGTACGAATTAAGAGTTTGACTATAAAGAGAACAGTCGATAATAGATGGTTTCCTGCTAATCCCACCAAATACATAGCAAAACCTTCCTGATCGTCAATTTGGTGTGACCAAGTAACTTTGTGACTTTGCTGCTGGACAACAATGTTTACATGATGGTCGTACTCTACAATTTCCATTTCACACATTATACATTTCGGAAATTAAATGTCCGGAGTATTTTTGACACAAAAATAACTGCAATGGAATCGATGAAACCAAAATTGCGCCTAATTGGCTGTAACAATGTAAGAACCTCAAACGATTCGAGATAAAATTTTGAAAAAAATACTGAATGTGCATCTTACTACGGTGTATCAAGAAAAAATATTTAAAAAAATTTCATCAAAAATTTTAGTACTAAGAAAAATATTGAAATTTTGAATTTTTTTTTTGGATTTAGAGATTCAGTACTACTCTAATTCATATTTAAATGTGTTTCTACGGCTTTTCTAGATATGTGTGATTTTTTTCAGATTTTTTTCAGTGTTGCGCGGTACTATTTTTTTTTTTATATTTCCAAATAGTCTGGCTGGGTAAGGGAGTAAAAAGTACCCCAAACCAAATCACCAGCTGTATGAAAATATTGTATAGGGTACTTAATAAAACATTTTGGCAGTAGTACCATATATTTGAGTCCTTATATGGCACACCATATGATCTATGGTGAAAAAGGCACTTTTTCGTTTTTTTCACGTCATTCTCAATAGCTTTGAGACAAAATTCTGAAAAAAACTGAAAGTTCATTTTTCTTAGGTGCATCGATCAATATTTTCAAACAATGTTTTCATCAGAAAATGAAACACGAAAAAAAAATTTAAATACACGAATACAATAAAATAATCGATTTCAAGAAAATAAAAATAATAATGCGGACGGTGAAGAAAATTATTTTTGTGCGTCGCAATGCTCTTAAAAACTCAGGAAAAATTACGCCACATACGAACGCATTCAAATAAGAATTTGAGCAGATGTGGGTCTAAAAGGTATATTTTTTTCAAAATTTCGAAATGCCAGAAAATTTATAACATTTTTTTTGTAATGTGTGTTTATTTTTTTTTTTACTATTAGATGAAAAAATAGTTTGAAGATATTTGAAAAATTAGTTTGAAGATATTTATCAAGCATTTAAATATGAATTAGAGTAGTACTGAATCTCTAAATCCAAAAAAAAATTCAGAATTTTAATATTTTTTTTAGTACTAAAATTTGTGATGAATTTTTTTTTATATTTTTTCTTGATACACCGTAGTAAAATGCACATTCAGTATTTTTTTCAAATTTTTATCTCGGATCTGTTGAGGATGGCGTGAAATAAACGAAAAAGTACGGTTTTCACTATAGAGCCTATGTTAAACCACATAGGGGTTCAAATAAACCGCCAAAATTACTTATTTAATATCCTATACAATATTTTCCATACAGCTGGTGATTTGGTTTGGGGGACTTTTTACTCCCTTACCTAGCCTGACACTTTGGAAATATAAAAAAAAAATATTTTTTTTACCGTGCAACACTGAAAAAAATCACACATATCTAGAAAAGCCGTAGAAACACACTTAAATATGAATTATAGTAGTACTAAATCTCTAAATCCCAAATTTTTTTTTTCAGAATTTCAATATTTTTTTAGTACTAAATTTTTTGACGAAATTTTTTATACGAAATCTTCACTTTCTAAAACACCTAGCGTAATCCGATCGCGCTTCTACAACGCTATACTGTGATTTACGATGACGATCCCTACTTATATACCTTATATACCAAAAATGGATTTCGATCTCTCCAAACCACGATGAAATGCATTCTTCAAATGTAAGGACATTTTTTGACGTAGAACTAAGTCTTTCTTTAAGGATGCCTAATCAGGAATCAGGTCACGTTACTAAACGGTTTTATTCAGCTTGCCCTGTAATTTGTAAGTTTGTATGTTTGTAACATGTTTGTCTGTAGCGCTTTACTGCCGTTCTACGTTTTCACTTTTCTCCATAAAGCGATATTTTCATACCTAATTTTCCGGAAAAACACAAAAAAAGTTATAGTTTGTTCCTAGCTTTTAAAAGAAACTACATCAAGCTCAATTGTCCCATGTTGATATTCTATAGATAACTGCCCCACCATGTATTTTTAGTAGATCTATAATAAATAAATCAATCAAGTACAATAATTTTATGTCATGCTTTCAGCAGTACTAATGCACTCATTTCTGATGCATTTCAGGAACGAACTAATTCTCAAACATATAAAAAAAGTTTAAAAGAACGAGTGTACGCCTTGTTACCAAATGTCTAATAGCAATGAGATTTATATTCTGCAAAGATATTGCAGATCACTCTCTTTTTCATAAAACCATGTTTTTATGCATAATCTTTAGGAAAAACTCAAAAAAACTTATTGTTTGTTCCCAGTATTTCGAAAAACAACATCAAGTTCAATTGTCCTATGTTGATATTCTATGCATAACTGCCCCACCATGTATTTTTGGTAGATCTATAATAAATAAATCAATCAAGTACAATAATTTTATGTCATGCTTTCAGCAGTACTAATGCACTCATTTCTGATGCATTTCTGGAACGAACTAATTCTCAAACATATAAAAAAAGTTTAAAAGAACGAGTGTACGCCTTGTTACCGAATGTCTAATAACAATGAGATTTATATTCTGCAAAGATATTGCAGATCACTCCCTTTTTCATAAAACCATGTTTTTATGCATAATCTTTCGGAAAAACTCAAAAAAACTTATTGTTTGTTCCCAGTATTTCGAAAAACAACATCAAGTTCAATTGTCCTATGTTGATATTCTATGCATAACTGCCCCACCATGTATTTTTGGTAGATCTATAATAAATAAATCAATCAAGTACAATAATTTTATGTCATGCTTTCAGCACTACTAATGCACTCAGTCATCCTTGTCTATGCAGACGACATCCTGATTATTGCCAGATCAGTGGAAGAATTAGAAAAGTTATTGCCAGTGCTAGAAATTTACTTAAGCGAAGTGAACTTAAAACTTAATGAAGCAAAATGTCAAATCATGGTAAGAACGCCTTCAGGACAATCGAAAACGGAAATAAAAATCTGTGACCGGATTTTAAAAACATCTTCTTGTATTCAATATTTGGGTGTCCCAATCACGGAACGGTTGCATCGAAATCTGACGACAAGAAAGAGAACCAGAGACGCTGTAATTGCCTCGAAAATGATTTTAGACTTCCTTCAGAAAAGACAGCCTTCAGAGTTAGGAGAGTTAGGGAGCATTACTGTTCGAATCCGTTATAGCCCCAACGATGGTGTATGGAACACAAGCTATGGTACTCACTAAGCGGTCCAGGAAATCATTGAGGCGATATCAAAAACAAATCTATGGTCAAATAAAATCGATGTGTAAGGAAGACGGAAATTCACACTCTTTCGATGGCCGCAGATCCATAACTAAATGGATTAGGACTCTCCAGTTAAGATACTGGGGACACATAATTAGAAGGCCGGAGAATCATTTACTCAAGTTGGCAGCAGAATACCGACTGCCGCACAGAAAACGAGGAAGACCCTCATTCACCTGGTGGGACACTATTGCCCAAAGCATGTGGAGATTCGACAATATAACCGTTGACGAATGGTACGAGTTAGCCGACGACAGGGAGAAATTGGACTCGAAAATCAAAGAAATGTATAACTTACCTGAATCTGAAGAGGAAGACGAGTAGATCTAAGGTTGCACCCAATTGTATGCGGATCCCAATTACTATAATTCTACATCATAAAAATACAATTTTATTCCAGGTTAGCAGGCGAGATATGAATTAAATGCTAATGTTGATGTCGAGGAGGCGCCCTAACTACATAACCACATAACCCCTCTGGGCCCACACAGAATACGTCGGGCTGAACACTGTTTTCTTCATTCATTCTCTGTATTTATGAATTCCATCGAATATTGTGTTTATTGGTATTATCTGACAATTAATTATATAAGGATATATATTTATACATAATATTATCTCACAAATTCTCCTTTTTTATGTAAACCTCCCTTATCTGTTAAATGTCATACTCGGCTTTTGGTTATAAAGAATTACTGGTATTGAAATTTGGACCATTGGGGGAAGAATGGAACAATTAGATCATTATTCAATATACGATAAAACATTTATTTTACACAGCTATTAGACATCTATTGGAACTATCGGACGGTCGCAGCGCATTCGTGGTATTCTATAGGTTGATCATAAAATTGTGGAAGAGATAAAGCTGAAGAAATAGAGAGTTTGTGTATTTGGCAAAAGAGAAACCAAAATCACTCTTGCTTCCGCGGGTTTTACAGTTTTCACAATATAAATCAAATCAAAATTGTGTAACCCTATTATTTCCTTCTAGCTACTAATACGACGACTATCGGGATCCTGGAGCGTGTATTTTTACATTCGACGATTTAATATGTTATAATCGTAGTAATAGTAATAGAAAGTAATAGTAATAGTAATAGTAATAGTAATAGTAATAGTAATAGTAATAGTAATAGTAATAGTAATAGTAATAGTAATAGTAATAGTAATAGTAATAGTAATAGTAATAGTAATAGTAATAGTAATAGTAATAGTAATAGTAATAGTAATAGTAATAGTAATAGTAATAGTAATAGTAATAGTAATAGTAATAGTAATAGTAATAGTAATAGTAATAGTAATAGTAATAGTAATAGTAATAGTAATAGTAATAGTAATAGTAATAGTAATAGTAATAGTAATAGTAATAGTAATAGTAATAGTAATAGTAATAGTAATAGTAATAGTAATAGTAATAGTAATAGTAATAGTAATAGTAATAGTAATAGTAATAGTAATAGTAATAGTAATAGTAATAGTAATAGTAATAGTAATAGTAATAGTAATAGTAATAGTAATAGTAATAGTAATAGTAATAGTAATAGTAATAGTAATAGTAATAGTAATAGTAATAGTAATAGTAATAGTAATAGTAATAGTAATAGTAATAGTAATAGTAATAGTAATAGTAATAGTAATAGTAATAGTAATAGTAATAGTAATAGTAATAGTAATAGTAATAGTAATAGTAATAGTAATAGTAATAGTAATAGTAATAGTAATAGTAATAGTAATAGTAATAGTAATAGTAATAGTAATAGTAATAGTAATAGTAATAGTAATAGTAATAGTAATAGTAATAGTAATAGTAATAGTAATAGTAATAGTAATAGTAATAGTAATAGTAATAGTAATAGTAATAGTAATAGTAATAGTAATAGTAATAGTAATAGTAATAGTAATAGTAATAGTAATAGTAATAGTAATAGTAATAGTAATAGTAATAGTAATAGTAATAGTAATAGTAATAGTAATAGTAATAGTAATAGTAATAGTAATAGTAATAGTAATAGTAATAGTAATAGTAATAGTAATAGTAATAGTAATAGTAATAGTAATAGTAATAGTAATAGTAATAGTAATAGTAATAGTAATAGTAATAGTAATAGTAATAGTAATAGTAATAGTAATAGTAATAGTAATAGTAATAGTAATAGTAATAGTAATAGTAATAGTAATAGTAATAGTAATAGTAATAGTAATAGTAATAGTAATAGTAATAGTAATAGTAATAGTAATATAATTACCATTAAATTTATTAGTAATAACTAATTGCGCCAGTAACACTGGCTGAGTGTATCCTATGGCTTACCTTCTCCACTAACACACATCCTAAATTCCCGAGATATTTATGAGAGGTCGTAGAGTTCTCTGCATCTCTCTTAAGTAAATATTGAACTAACATTCCTTCCCTTTCCTTAGCAGTTGCAAGGACGTGGCCAGGACAATTCTTAACTGTTGGAGAAAGCACACCTTCATCTAAGAGATAATACTAATCATCAGCAACGGATGGAGGCTAGCTTTTAACTGAACAGTTCTGAATTCGTACCACCTACGATATTGTGTAACTTGCTCAATGCTAATGCTAATGCTTTCAGCAGTACTAATGCACTCATTTCTGATGCATTTCTGGAACGAACTAATTCTCAAACATATAAAAAAAGTTTAAAAGAACGAGTGTACGCCTTGTTACCGAATGTCTAATAACAATGAGATTTATATTCTGCAAAGATATTGCAGATCACTCCCTTTTTCATAAAACCATGTTTTTATGCATAATCTTTCGGAAAAACTCAAAAAAACTTATTGTTTGTTCCCAGTATTTCGAAAAACAACATCAAGTTCAATTGTCCTATGTTGATATTCTATGCATAACTGCCCCACCATGTATTTTTGGTAGATCTATAATAAATAAATCAATCAAGTACAATAATTTTATGTCATGCTTTCAGCAGTACTAATGCACTCATTTCTGATGCATTTCTGGAACGAACTAATTCTCAAACATATAAAAAAAGTTTAAAAGAACGAGTGTACGCCTTGTTACCGAATGTCTAATAACAATGAGATTTATATTCTGCAAAGATATTGCAGATCACTCCCTTTTTCATAAAACCATGTTTTTATGCATAATCTTTCGGAAAAACTCAAAAAAACTTATTGTTTGTTCCCAGTATTTCGAAAAACAACATCAAGTTCAATTGTCCTATGTTGATATTCTATGCATAACTGTCCCACCATGAATTTTTAGGCCGTAACCAAAAATGATTTATTTAAGTGAGGGGATCTGTTCAGATTTCATTAAACAATGGTTTTCTGCTAATGGAAAACACAGTATATTGCTAAACTGAAATGCCTAAAGCTTCTGGTAGGCAAATATGGTAGAAAACTTTTATTGCGTTTTTCTCAGTTGTTGATTTTGGAACATGGAAAAACTATACGTATAACGGCAGTTTACCACATTGGTAGAAATTTGAACCCCTTCCTGTTGACCGATTGATCTGAAATTTGGAACACACCTTTATCTCTGCAGTCATTATAAAACTGTGTATTTCATGAATTTAAAAATCCAAGATGGCGGCCGCTACAAAATGGCGGATTACATATTTTCTGAAAACCCCATCAATATGGGTTTTTCCCAAACTCCATCAATATGGCTATCACATGAAAGGACTTGACTAGTAGAACACAGTTATTCATGAAGAATGCAAATCCAAAATGGCCGCCACCACAAAATGGTGGATTACATATTTTATCAAAACCCCATCATTATGGGTATCAAGTGAAGGGGTTTGACCAGTAGATCACAGCTATTCATGGAAAATTCAAATTAAAGGTGGCCGCTGAAACAAAATAGCCAATTACTTTTTTAAACGGTTTGTTTGTATGTATGTTTGTATGTCTGTAGGGTTGTCCCACAATAATAAAAATTTTACCCCGTTACTTTTGATTTATTGATCTGAAATTTGGAACACACCTTCCTCTCTGCTGTCATTAAAGGAATACTGTGTATTCCTTTATCTTGAAAAATCCAATTTGGCCGCCGGTAAAAAAATGGCTGAATGGCTTGACTTGGAGAACACACTACATTATGAACAACATAAATTCAAAAAGGTGTATGTACTTTTTTTTGTAATTCTCTCAATATCGGTATCGAATGAAATGATTTGACTAATAGAATGCAGTACATCATCTAAATATTCCGAAGAAAATTAGGTAATAAATAAAAAAAAAAAAAAAAATTCAATGGTTTTATTGTACAGAAGTATACTAATCATACAGATAATATACTAAAAACTATAAAATAAAAAAGGTAAAAAAAACTTTTTAAGTTAAAAGGTTTGATATACTAAAAGCTAGAAAATAATAAGGCAAGTAGCAGTTAGTAGTTTTCACATCCCTTCCTTCATTTAAATAGGGCAATGATGAGACTAAAATAAAATCACTTTTGAGAAGAATGTTTAAGCTGTATGAAATATGACGAAAAATTGAAGAATAAAGAATATAAGAATGTAGAATAAATCTGAATACATGTTCGTGAGCCTATAAAATGATGCTTTTGTTTTACCAAAAATCGGCACGAAATTTCCGGACAGCACAATATGAGCTATCATGATTTGTTCCTGATTTTTATTTTCATTCTGCCTGATTTTTGAAAAAAATATGTTGGCAACTCTTCACAGAAGTTATTTTGCTGCAAGTTCATCACTATATTCGTATTCAATAACATGATAAACCTCTTCAACCGTAATCCGAGCTTTCGTCCATAGTTCAAAACAATAACCGAATATTGTTCATGAAATAACTAGAACGGCGGTGCCCAAGACACGATCGCATTGTTAGTGTAGGACTAAAAAATTATTGACGAAGAGAACAAATATAGAAATTCAACCCCTTTTGCAGAATAACAGAAACATAAAATCCGTATCGAATCGATTGTATGGTGGTGATGGCGGCAACGGCAACCGCTGTGAAACAAATTTTCACCTTCAGTTTTCCGCCGAATTTGCTTCACTCGAAAAAAGATTCTTCATATCCGACTTGAAATGTGTTGCACTTTGACGCTGCTTTCAACCCGGAAACAATGCTCAAATTCATCGATCGTAAAAGTTAGCAAGAAAGTCATTCACGATTCATCCAGTCATTCAACTTGTGTTCAGATGGCAGCGAGACTTTCCAAATGGCCTTTCTCAAGGACGATAGTTTCATTAAGTCTACACATAACTGATGCGTTGATACTATTTCCTAAATTCAGTCGGAGCAATTTCACCATAAAATTCGAGAAGAAAGGGCTACAATTGTACTTTTGTACTTTCTTTTCGTAAAAAGAAACTGGCAGATTTTTTTTTCTTGATTCACAAAAATTTGTTTACATCAGATTAAAATTTTGCGTGAAATACAGTAGAAACCAAGGTTTTGGTATAAAGTGATACAAATTTAAAATTATTATTAGCAGATGTTCAACTTATCGACAATACAAATCGTCATTCTCGGAGAACGGACTGAACTCATAGAAGGAAATTATTCTTAAGAATTTAGTGAATTTATGTTAATATGATCCAATCTACGTCGGGTTGGATACAGTTAAGAAAAATCCCCTCTGCTTTAGCCCCCACATATTAGCGAACCTCAAATCCGCGACTGAGTGCTTCCCATCGACGGTCTTTTCTGGTACTAAAAACACTTTCTCCATTTCGCATTACCGTCGTGCACACACTCCAAAGGCCAACCACAAGCTTCCAAGTATGTGCGCAAGTAAGTAAGCTTGTTTTATAGTTTGCCGTATAGTTCGAACACGGCGAGGAAAAGTGTGCCATAACCTAGATTTTTCTTCTTCCTTCTTCTTCAAATCTTGAACTGCATGCCGCTCTTGAAGTCGCGTTTGGTTTCTTCCATTTTCCATTTCTCCGTTACCACTATGAGAGAACACACCGCGAGAAAAAAAAACTCATTTAAATATGGCCTCAAAGATAGAACTCTTAATTAGTATTATAGAAATATTTACTCACAGTGATAAAAGTGGTGTTTGCACCAAACTTAGGGTTTGAGTGCTGTCGGCGTTCATTTACGGATTCTTAATCGAAAAATTTCTCCGTGTGTACGAAGTCAGCCAACCACAGAGCAAGTCAGCAATTTCTCATTCCATGCGAACTTGTTTTGGATGCGGAGCTCGCGGTTGTTTAGTGTTTTTTTTTCTTATTGTTATCATTTTTATTGTATTTCTCTTTCTTTTTCTTTCTCTCTCTCTCTTTCTGTTTCTAGACTCGCACATCAAGCCGATGCCCATTAGGTTTAAGTTCAGCCAGCTTGTGATGTCTGCTTGTAAAGCCGAGTCTGGATGTGTTGATGTTGGGCTCTTTCAGTTGTTTCGAGAGATTGAGTGGAAATCTGTGGGTTGGTCTAAGTGAAATGTGGTTTTGTTTTTGTTCCGCTTCTTCTTGAGGAGAATTTGCGTTATTTGCGGTATGGTTGTTTCATTTTTGACGAAGACATTTTGCGATATGTTGACACTTAACCGAACCACTTTGATAGTCTGGATAGTCTATTTACAAATCTACTAAAATAAAACACGTATGATATGAATTTTACGGAATGTAATGTAACGGAAGACATAGTAGAATATCATCCGAATAAAAATTTTACAATGCATTGTATTTTCTCGCCGCTTGTGTTTCACCATTCAAATGGTACATACCAGAAGATTCAATTAGTATGATGCCTAATTTGCATGCTAATAGGAATAAATGGATCAGACATTCGAACCAGCTGTTAAATCTTATCTCACCCATCTGACAATATCTATCCGATCGGATAAGAACCCAAATGGCGGGTTTCCTTAGCCCAACACAACGGTCTATCGTCGCCCAGCATGATGTGAATTTTGGTGGCGAGACTGCATTACGACCTATTACGCGGGTAATTTCCCCCTAATTCCATTCCGTTCGGGTCTGAACGGAGCCCGTCCCTTAGAGTCGTTAAACCTGTTCCCTTCAACGAGAGATCCGTACCTGTTTGTACACATTCATCGTCGCAGTCGTCATCACCACGTAGCACCGACTTCATCGGATCCACACTGATACTGTCAAGAGATCACAGTTGAGGGGGACCTGGGGTGTGGTGTTGATGATTCTGATGAGAAAGAGGTCAAATGTTGATTTGACACTAAGCAGATCAAGAGGAGGGCCTTCGTTCCTCCTCTGTGTGAAATACTTTGGCTACCTTGGGCCACGTTAGGATTGTGATTGATGGGTTCACTTGGAAGACGTACGCGAGTTTTCTTGGAGAATCAATATTCAGCCGTTTGTTTTCCAGTCAGAAGTTATTACTCACTACTGGGAAAAATTTACTTTTCAATTTTAACACAACATTTTTCATTTTGCGCTCCTAGATCTTCCGGTTGTTCGACACAAAACGGATGCATGCGGGGAAGCAGCACACGTAGCATAAATTGTGTCACTTGATTTTACTGCTAATGGTGATGGCGGAATCATGCGCGAAATTGCACAGCCCATAAAAGCATACGCTGGAGACTAGGCGTGTTTTTGTTCTTTCTCTGTGCTGCAGCTGGGGAAAGTTGCATATGTCCGCTTTTGCTGCACAAATATTAGCTAGAAAAGCAATATAATCTGGGAAATGTGGGATGCGGGCGACCATCATCACTTTTTCTTCTTCTACTTCGCTCTGTTGCAAGAGACACAATGCCACGGACGATAATGGAAACAGCCGTGGTAATGATTTTTCCGAGGCGCGACTCGTTTGACTCGATGAGGTTGCTGAATGGTCTTGGAGTGGATGAAATGATGATAGGCCGTACATGGTAATATAGTTTCGTATTGGGTGGTTTTGTAGCGTGAATGAGTGGAGTGAAGAGATTAATGGCGACTTATGAACCTTGGAATATAATTACCGTTTTTGTTTGGGTAAATGAAAAACTGAAGTTTTCAGCCACTTGAGAACACACGCAGCTAGGAAAAGTTGGGTGTTTCGTAGATAGGAGTAATGTGAATTTGAATTCTGAATATCTTCATTTTAGTTTCTATTATAGTTCGCAAAGCAAATAAATGTTAGAGTTTCGAATATGTTCTTGCTGGATTTTTTTAGTGCATACGAGGGCAGTCCGATAAGTATTTAGCCTACAAAAAAAAACAAAAATTTTGGAAAAGTAGCGATTTATTTCTCAACATAGTCTCCTTTTAGCTAGATACACTTGACCCAGCGATCAGTTCCGAAAATATTTACGTTCACGACAGAATTTCAGTCTGCCTTTCATTGATAACCTACTGCTCAAACGAGAATCGATAAATATGAAACAACACTATCAATGAACACCAATGGAATGAACATCAATATCAGATTGCCATGAAGTTCATTTTTCATTTGCTTCTTCATTTTGGTCATGATATTCGTAACGTCGAAACTGAAGATCATTGCGTGCTAGTGAAAATCAAAGCATGAAATTCAACGTCAACCAATTGAGAGTAAAATCGTTTATTAGTAAAGGATGGTCATTCATCACACAAATACATGTTTTTAGTGATTGGCATGTATAGTATAACTCTTGCTATATTTTATCAACTCCCGATTGGCCGGAAATGGCATGCACCCCTAATTATATGAGCAATGGGTGACAATAACAGACGAGCGGAAAACGAACATAATATTGTTTTGATTTCCGGTTTAAAGATACTGGCTCTAAATGACCAGCAATGCTATAAAACCCCTACGATAAGGGTATTGGATGAAAGGGCTTCAACAGCAGAAGTCGAATTTCGTATTCCTATGCCATTTTTGAAAAGAAGATGGTGGCTTCCGGTTCATTGAAAACGGCCCTGGAAGGCCGAAAATGGAGTTAATGAAGGGAGTTAGACAAAGAAACTGTTAGAAACTAAGATCGTGTTAGAGCGAAATGGCTGTAGAAAAACAGCTTAGAGAGCGAATACTGAAACAGTAACGGACCGAACCTCTCACGCTAGAGGCCACGAGTTCAATTCTCACTTCCGACATTCTTCCAAAAATGGAAGTGACAAACCAGCCAAAAAGTGTTGAAAGTCACTATGATATAGTATTAAAAAATAAAAAACGGAAACGGAACGCTCAACGCCGTTCAATGCTAAACGTCGCTCAACCGCTCAACATCGCACAACGGTCAACGCTCAACGAAAATTAATGTTGCCTCTTTTCCGGATTCCTGGTCCTTTTTTTATTTTTCCTAAGTATGGAAGTCAAACACGTTTTCAAGAAAAATTCACTGCAAGCGATGAAGACCAACTTAACTTTCGCGATAATCACCTGAAATTATCGACAGTAATGAAAGTGCAATGAAATGAAAGTCATTCGACTCAAATTTCTGCCCGGCGAGTGACTTTTTCAAGTTTGGAAACAAAACAAAAAGTCGCACGGGTCCAAATTTGGAGAATACGGTGGATGGGGCAGCAGTTCGTAGTGTAATTCGAACAATTTGGCCGTGGCGACGACGGAATTTCCTTTTTTTCCATTTTTCTAAAATCCCCGGACACGCCCGCTTCCACACACGGTCAGAACAAAACAACGAGTCCGATTCGTTTACCGTTTACCGTAGCCGTTTACGAGAATGTACTACACGATAAGTAATCTCTCTTGCGATACAGGCACCATCGCCCGATGATGCCAAGTACTTATCGGACCGCCCTCGTATCTCGGTATATTATAATGAGTGTTAATCTGTCTGTCTGTCTGCCCATCAGTGTTGCATAGACTGAATCGTGGTTTTTATAGATTCTAATTGAAGGCTCACCAGGAAGTGAGTAGAAATTTGAACCTTTGAAATTCCGGATCAGCTAATCGGCACTCTGTATAGTGCGAAATTTGTCATGTATCAACTATGAACTACCATGTGTCCGTCTGCTGGTTAATTGGTTAAAATGAGAAAAGGAACACATATTGTGTGGGGTTGAAATGAAGCGGAAATATCGAACTACAACAACAAAAAAAGGATTTGTACCGTTTTCTGCGTCTGAGATATTCCCTAAGAACTCTGCATGATTAAAGGGTGAATGGTTTTGCTGTCTATCCAAACAATTTAAGTCCCTATATGATATATTTTTAAAAGTTGTTGTGCGAATGACGTTGCAGATAAGGGAGAAATGTATATGTACTCCCTAAGGAATATGAATATATCCAGCCATTCTATGCCAAACCGATATAGTGGTTCTCAGATTTCCATGAAAAGTGGTAGTTTTGTTCTTTATCGCATAATATTAGACCCGCATTTTTCCATTTTTTCGTTAGAGTGACCATTTCCATTTTAGGGTGGTTCGAAAAATCACTTTTTTCCACTTTTTACCAAAAATGACTTTTTTTTTTAAATCATAACTTTTAAACCACTGAACAGATTTAGATAATCGACATATAAAATTAAAGCCAATGACTAGAGGGCGTTATATATATTTTTTAAATATATACATATCTCGTTTATCCAAAAATGACTTTTTGAAAAAGTTCTACCAACTTAAAAACGAAAAATAACATCTCTCTGATTTTCGGATATAATATGTAAAAAAATCTCAACTTTCCAGAAAAAAATATAAAAAATATAGCGCCCTCTACCTGTAACCGAGAAAATTATGGAAAAATACCTCAATCAATAATTACAAAAACAAAAATCGGAAATATAGCGCTTATAAAGATAAGAAACTTATATTTTTATTTAATCGACAATTTTGGTCACCCAATTTTAGATAACATAAAAATGAGCTCTCTATTATATGTAACAACTTTGTTAAAGACAGTTTTTGTCTAGAGAATAACAGTCCAGCTCTAAATGCTAATTTCCACTTAAGTGTACCTCTTAGACCATTGTGCTTTGTCAAGCGATGATTTTTCACAAAGTTACAGCATTAAAAACAAACACCTGAAAATTTCGACTTCGCACTCTGTTCCTCTAATTCATTTTATCAAGTGTAGTTACGATAAAAAAAAAGATGTCAATGATTCTGGATACGCCCTTATAAAA
Organism: Toxorhynchites rutilus septentrionalis; assembly: GCF_029784135.1. NCBI lineage: Eukaryota > Metazoa > Arthropoda > Insecta > Diptera > Culicidae > Toxorhynchites > Toxorhynchites rutilus. Next base: position 264,907,485 of record NC_073746.1, on the reverse strand, counting down.
AATCAATCATAATTTGAATTGGTCATTTGGTAATGGAGGTTTTTTTTTTATCCCATTTATTTATTTAAGGCTCATAAGGCTCATAATCGTGTACATGTCACATGGTTATCATATCTATAATTAGCACATTACACAGTTGTCATTCGCTAGTATTTCTTCTATACCATTACATATGGTACATTCACACAGTAGCCATTTAGGCGTAAGAGTATTCTTTCTGTTCTACCATTATCCAGTTGGACCACCGGACAGCGGAGACAGTTAATTGATCATTGTTGAGTTATTTATAGAACAGCAGCCCGATGTGTCTTGCAGAGCAGAGCAGTTGTATGGATGAATCGATCATATTTCGACCGTGGATCGATCTCCATCGCTGATGATTGCTGCGTGGACGTAGCTATTCTGTAACAACACAAAGATGGTCAATGAGGGCCCTGAGGTTTGAACTCACGATCGATCGCTTACTAAGCGAACGCGTAACCAATGTGGCTACGGAGACCCCCCTGTAATGGAGGTTGGACTCGATTATATACAGACTCGACTATATGTGATTCGATTATATACAATTTTGGACTTAATTATATACAGTTTTGATTTTTTTTTAAATATTTTAAATATGACTTATTTCAAGAAAAAATGTAACCTTTAAACGTTAAGGTGAAATTTAAGTGGCTATTACATGTACAGTGGGGTAAAAATCGTGATTTTTGAAGATTTTGCTTGAATTTTCATCAGGAGTTGTTTTTCAAAGAACAAATTGTAGAGCGGGTAGAGAGCTTCAAGTGAATTGATAGAAACAATCAGTTTAATTATTCTAACAAATTTAGTTTAATATTAATTTTTAGGATAAAATTAATAATAAAACATTAAAAATTATAAACTTTTAAGCTTTCTACTTCCAAAATGTTTTTAAAATCTACCAATTTAGATGCTCCACTACTATATCCTGTACTAAATTTTCTTATCTTTTAAATGGAAACAACAGAATCGTTTTCCGTAGCGTACTTTTTAATGTAGAGCCAGTTTGAGGCAACAGAGTCCGAAACAAACAAAAAGTTCTATAACTCTGTCATTATTGGAATTCTAACATATGTGTAGAATGTTTTTTTCATCAAATATGACCTCGTCTCTCACCTCCTGAGAGAATCTGGACAATTTTTTTTTTCATGTAAGAAAGGTGTTTTCTGACTTTAAGGAGATGAATCAAAAATCAAATTCTTCTTTTATATTCAAAAAACGAAAAATACATGTATAAAGAACGAATAAACAATTTTTTTTACTCGATTATATACAGGATTCGATTGTATACAGCGAAAAAAAATCAGATACTGTATATAATCGAATTCGCCCTGTATTGTAATTTTGGGTAGCTGCCACCTTATGAACAAGGTTTAAAAAAATCTAAGAGGGTTCCATTAACTCTTTGTGGTCGTTTGTCTGCTCTCAGCCCCCATACCTTTTTACCGTTCTAGTCGTTTGTCTGCTCTCAGCCATCACAGCAAGAAACCATGATAATCTTATATTTTACGCGACCAAGTAACAGTTTTTCCTAAACGAAGCTAGATGTGTCCTTAGCGACAAAATCTTTGTTCATCTAAAATGAAAACTTTTGATCTTTTCGGTTTTAATTATGTTGAAGTAGTTGTTTTTAAAGAGCAGAATAATTGTTTGTATAATTGTCTTATGTCATCTGAATAATCTGTAAAATAAACTTTGTTAAAATTGAAAAGTGCTTATCTTTTCGGATACACATTGCTGGCATCAATTATACATTTATTGCATTAATGGTAAAAGTGTATCATATTCAACGGATAATAAAAATAAAATTATGTATTAATTATACTTCATATGATTTACTCTTGGAGACTATTTCGAAAGATTTAGCACAAAATAAATAAAAAAATGTTTATTAGTCATAATCTTGCATGTATCACAGATTTTTCGAGAAAAAATAATTCCGACCAGTACGATACCCATGCCCAAATTTAATACGACCGCAAAGGGTTAACCCCTTCGCGTACGATTCAAAAGTACGGACCAAACACAAACGCTTCGATGGGTCACGCATTGAGTAATTTCACTTCTCTGCTGAGCATCTTAGCGCCTTGTGATATGCAAGCGCACCACGAGAGAGACTCGATGTTGTACGTTTTGTCACAATCATTTCACATCGAGTGAGACTCGATGCTGTACATGAAAGGGTACAAGCGGCTGTTTTAGGCTGATTTGCGGTGGAATTGTGAAATTGTCTATAATGAAAATATGTGGGCAGGAAACTTACTTTGAAACGATGCATATCTATCTCTTTTCCATGTATTTATTTACCACATAGTTACAACCTTTTGAAAATTCCTAAAAAATCAACCACGCACTTTGCTCTGCTGTTTTTTCGGCTGATTGTATTTTTGTTCATCCCAAATCATAAAAAAATCACTGCTTCATTCAGGGTTACCATATCTACAGAATAATCTGTATTTATACAGATTTTTCAGACTTTATTAAACCAAGAATCTGTAGTTACAGATTACAGATTTTTTTGGTTTTCATACAGATTTACAGATTTTTCAAAATAACGATCCAATATCAGTTATGGCTTGATCTCAATAATTTTTTCACAACTCATTTCTTTTTATTCATATAGCATTCGAATCAGTCTGAATGTGAGTAATTTTATCATTTATATGTAGCGTGCAGTACTGCATTCTAACGTTCAATCTAAGGCGAAAAGATACAAAAGTATGCGTCATCGGCTAACTTTACAATAAATAAATAACACTGTTTATCTTAATCCTACTAAAGCACAATGAATACGATTTTTTACGTTACATCGTCAAGTTCATAATAAGTGTGACAATCAATGATACTAAAGGTAAGATTATGCTTCAAGGTTGAACTTATAAATTTAACTCTTTGCGGTCGTATTTAATTTCGATATGTATTTCGTACTGATCGCAATTATTTTTACACGGAAAAGCAGTGTTGTATAACTTTGTGAGATTATGAAAGATGAACAAAGTTCCTTTATTTTATGTAAACTTCTGATAAGTGTTTACTAAACAATGTTTTTAGAGGAGTCGATCTGGCGTAGTGGTAACATCCATGCCTCTCACGCTGAAGGTCACGAGTTCAATTCTCACTCCCGACATTCTTCCAAAAATGGAAGTAAAAGTGACGAACCAGCCAAATGAGTTGAAAATCACTATAATACAGATATAAAAAAAACAATGTTTTTATGTTTATGTTTAAAAAATATTTGCCATAATTCTTCTTCGTGTGATATCTTTCGCATGTATCACAAAAATAAATAGTTCAGCGTCTTTCGTCTTTTATTTTTTTGTTTGAACATACAAAACAATGCTCTTTACATCTACACAGTGCCGCAATACATGTTGTTTTCCATCAATCCTTTCCTCAAGCATGGATTACGACTGATGTTTGTACTGATTACCGTTCTCTATTATACATAATAGTATCGTTTTGGTTTGTGAATAAATTCACAAGATATTAGAATTTGTTCAGAAAAAGTGTGAATTGATACATTGTTGCATAAATGATAATATTAGTGCACTTCTCTGCTGTGGTGACTGAAAGCAGACAAACGACCGCAAAGGGTTCATACAGATTTCGATACAGATTTTCCGAGAAAAAAAAACAGATAAAAAGATATTTTGAGACCAAAAACACAAATTTTATCATGGCAACCCTGGCTTCATTGTCAATGTTGCATTACCACAGGAAAACTCCGCGACCACTACCGACATCAACGCAATAAAAGTGCTGAACCTACACGACTTGCACAATCATCTGCCATTAATAATGGACTTGAATGCCGCACAAGCGACAAACATTGCCACAGCCTGGTGCTTGTACAAATCCAGTTCCAGCAATAATCGAATTTACCACCCCTTATTTTCCGCCCATGTGGGGCAAGTTTTCCAAGTGCGTGAACTTGCTGCAATGGCGGATTTCAGCCGCTTAAGATAGCACGTCATTTCCAGTAAAAAAAAATCTCGACAAAAAACTATCCCCAAAATGAAGCCGCTAAATAGCCAATATATGGTCAAGCGTGAATGTGCAGAAATAAAACCTGGTAATAGACCACTAATTTCGGTGGGCATGGTGTGGGGATTGGGGTGTGATGCTTTTATGGCACGTGCGATACGGACCTCCGCGCTGTTTAATTCGGATTACTGCCTCGATCGGGCCCAATCAGAGGTTATGGGCGAGAGGGAAAGATCAAAAAGAAAATGTTTTTTTTTCTTGTATTTTCGATTAGCTCGGTTTCAATTCGGTCCGTTCATTGGCTGCAGGGTTGCGCACCAGTTTGTCAGTGGAGCGCGGCCAGGTTGCAATTATTATGATTATTGCTTAGTTCTTTTTATGATATTTTTATAACCTACCATTATAACGCTGCTCTTTTTCCGCTCTGTTCTGCTGGCCTTCCATCGGGAAGGAGATATCCAATAGTCGCATACAGTCGCAAATACCGCGAATCGTGGTGAGAGGAGCTATAAAAATTTCTATTTCTCGAGTTATTGAAAGGAGCTAATCAGCGCTAATTTTTCAACAGTTTTAAACATCGCTTCCTCCCTATGGGTTTTAATTGCAATTGGAGTATTTTTCTGTGACAATTGACATTTTGAAAAAAGCCCAAATATAAGAATTTCGGCAGCCGTATTTCTGCCGAAATGTTCACTTTTTTATGAGTACACCAGTCTCCAAACGACGTCAGGTACTTTTCTTCGAACAATTTCGTGATTGTTTTTCTATGCTATCCGCACTATCAATTTCCATACAAGCTGTCCTGACCTAGGTGTCATTTTATACGCGCTCAATGCGATTTACGTTGTACCTCACAATCGTTACTTTCCCCACAGGAACGGTGTTTAAACAGCTGCTTTGTTTGTTGGCACGGTCCACCAACACAAAACCGTTCCCTACTAAACGATGGGTCATTTGTTGTACACTGATAATAAAATATTATTTGTCCACGGCTCAGAGAAAAAGGGGCGTGCAGTGCAATCATCAACAGTAATTTTAACGAGATTTATCTACAAGCAACCCTGATTACCTTGATTTTGTGATAAAATCTCACAAAACGCACTCCGTTTTCCAGCATTTCTATGATTGTCACTCGGGAATGAAAAGATACTGAACGAAGGCTGTATATTGGCGCTAATTTCGCCTCTTGTTGAGCTGCATGTTTGGTTGTTGTGTGAATATAAATAATCCTATTTAGCGGGTTCATGTTTGGCATAAATAAACTCTAATAGAAACTCTAATTGACTTATTTCGCTGGCTAAAACATCTCTGGTCGTTTGTAAGTATTTTTTCAATTCTGCAGAAGCTACTGAAAGAGAAAAATAGACACTGTTTGGGAGCATATGCTTTCGTCAGTTTCCTTCATTTTGATCCACTTGTGGTGGTGGACATAGGTTTGAAATCCACATAATCATTTTTTTTTGTACATCATTCGTATTATATAACAATTTTGTTGTATTTAGTTAAATGTTCTTTGACAACACCGTGGGCAAGCTCGTGTGCAAGCGATAAATTATTTAAAGCGTTCTCAGTTTTTAGTTGATTTTGATTTTGTATGTATCAGGACTTTCGGCCTAAAAATGTTTTTTTGAATAAATAAACTAAGCAATATCATCTTGATGCAAACACTCTCTGAATTTAATACTCAAGCGCGTTTGACACGCATTGAGAATGTCTGTTTTAGTTACAGAGAAACCAACTTAATTGCTAGAAATGTTTCTGCAATAAGTTTAATAAGTTTAGAAAAGGTTAAAGGAACCTTGCCGTTTGCTCGTAGGTACATGGGTGCTGTTAGCGCCATCCAGTGGCGTAGCGTGACCGGGTGACACCCGGGGCGGGTGTCTTGGTTGTCACCCCTCCAATTAAATCTTGTTATCAAACCTTTGTTTTCATTCTCTAATGAAAAATCATATGTACTGATCCAAGAAACCTAAATTTGAGGTTAATTATAATTAATAAAACGGGTGATTTTTTAAGCGTTTGGTTTTAAATTAACAGAAATTGAAAATCACCGCATAATAGCGATCACTATTGTCAGCAACATTGGTCTCATTTTCATCTTTAAATAAGTAAGGGGTATGATTCGTCCGGACCACAAATCGTACCAAATAATACATTTTTCGGGATGCAATGAGAGCTCTCATATTATTTTTGTCTGCTCATGTATTTGGTTTATCAACGTATCCGTTGAACCAAAAATGTGATTCAACGCTGAAGCATTTTTAACAGAGCACTGAGTTTGATAACAAAATTCAATTATTTGTAAGTTTAATAATAAAATGTTAAAATGAACACTTGCAACTTTTATTTTTGACACATGGAACGAATTACTTGTGATCTGTCAAAACAGTGCGCCGAAAAACTAAACAGAAAAAAAACAGCAGCAAATTATCTGAACACATTGTCAAAGTGAACAAAGTTAGACAATTTACTTTCGATCGACAACAGAGCCAATCCATTTAAGCATGCCGTTCCTATCGTTGACCGCAAATAATTTTTGATTAATTTCGACTTTGAAAAGCCTCTTCCACTAGGTGCCATAAAAACGCAAATCGTTATTAACAGCTTCAAACTCATTGTAAGATTTGGAGGCGTTTCTTAGAAGTTCCATTTCATGATGAACTGTATCACTTGCAATGTATACTTATGATTGATATCGTCTATGTTAATTCCAGCGGCCTTCAAATATCCACGGAATCTTGAAATCTATAGTAACTATTCGCAAATGAACGTTTTGAATTCGCTGTCAGATACTGCTAACATGGACCTTGCTTAAATTACGGCTGCTTATTTCACGATTTTGATCGGTCTTGTAATTCTCAATGAAAACGATCAATGCTCTTCTCTGCAACAAGCTAAATTACCAGCATGTTGTCCTCATAAGTTCGAAAAGTGGTTTACAAACCCTTGAATACGTTTTTTTTTGTTTTGCTTTCCCTACAAAACCTGAACTCCTCCAGACATTGTTGGAGCGTTGTCGAAATTGAGAACGACATTTCATGAAAACTGAGCCGTCACTCTCCATTTAAGGGAGTATGTGTTGTAGTATAGAAATTTGAAAAAGAAACACAATTTTTTTCCTTCACATTCCTGAAGTTTAGACATTCAAAAATATATCCCAGAAAGGACATTTCGTCAATTTCATCGTTTACCAAGTTATAGTAATTGATTTTTTGCTTGTCCGAAGCCCATACGATAGCGACATCTTTACTGATCTGTTCGATTTTTTTTTTGTTTCAGATAACCAGAAGGGCAAATTAATCAGAAATTTCTGCAGTACTCGAAAATTAATCAAGCAAATGAAACCAAATTAGGCATATTGAGGTTTTAGGATGCGATAAATGTTTTTATGGTGATTAGACTCTCCACCCTCCTACCTAAGGGGGGGCTGCCATACAAATGAAACACAAATTTCTGCATTACTCGAGAATTATTCAAGTAAATGAAACCAAATTTAGCATGTAGAGGTTTTAGGGTGCAATAAATGATTCTATGGTGGTTAGATACTCCTTCCCCCTTTCATAGGTGGGGCTGTCATAAAAATTAAACACAACTTTCTGCATAACTCGAGAATTAATCAAGAAAATGAAACCAAATTTGGCATGTGGAGGTTTTAGGGTGCAATACATGTTTTTAAGGTGGTTAGACACTCCACCCCCTTCTGTAAGGGGGAGCAAAACTAATCAAGCAAAAGGAGCCAAATTTGTCATGCGAATGTTTTTAGGGGAAACGAAACGTTTCCATGGTGAATAGATATTCCTTCCCTCTCTCTGAGGGGGGGGGGGGTTTGCCATACAAATGAAACACAAATTTCTGCATTACTCGAGAATTAATCAAGCAAATGGAACCAAATTTTGCATGTGGAGGTTTTAGGGTGCAATATAAGATGGTTAGACTAACATCCCCCTCTCTAAGGGTTGCTATACGAAAGAAACTCAAATTTCCGCATTACTCGATAATTAAACAAGCAAATGGAACCAAATTTGGCATGCGGAGGTTTTAGGGTGCAATAAATGTTTTACGGTGGTTAGACACTCCACCCCCCTCTCTAAGGGGGAGCTGTCATACAAATCTAAACGGGGTCGATTAGAAGATCAATCAATGAACAGTTCTGCGGCTGGACCCATGAACTTGCTCATAGTAAGAATAGTGAATGTTTGAAGGTATTAATAACAAAAAACAAATTTTGGGTGGGACGAAGTTTGCCGGGTCAAGTAGTAATAAAAATCATTGATAATATAATTATAAAATATTGAAACAATTAAAAAGTATCTGCGGTTATTTGTTACAAGATGATATTGATGGTATTATATTGGGCAATATTAATCTCATTTTGTCAAACAAATGCGTGATATTTTTTCCAAACATAGTTTGGCGATTCACTAATCTTGTCAAAAGTTATGATTTGAGAATCAATGAATTTTTGAAGAAATGCGCTGTGCGATACTTTTTTACTACAGAAAAGGCAAATGTGCAGAAACACAATTCAGAAAAAATTGAGAAGTCTCCGGAAGTGTTTGGTTTCGTTCTCAAAAATTTGTATTTTTTTAAATTATCTTGAATGGTATGACTGGAATGCTGATTATCCCACCTGGGTCAATCATATACCAAAATTTTGTGATTGTAAAAATCGGTCGGAAAACAGTGGTGGGATATTTCAGTAGAGTGACAAAAACACCACGACTTATCGACTACCATATCATGAAAACTACACATTTTTCCAGAAATTAACAAGTGAACAATCCCTCCAGCGGACTCAACTCATTTGTAATGCAATGTTCGTCGCGTCGTAAGGGCCCCAGTTTCGCGGCGTTCGGGAAAATGCCCAAACCGTACTGTCTAATAGGATCAAGCCCGAAATCGATTAATTTAATTCAGCTTTGCCCCCCTACATTTCCACCGGGGCTGAATACAAATTTAGAAATTGACCCAGTTTCAGGTTTGCTGGACTTTCTTCTCCCCACGGTACACGGTGTGTGCGACCATTTCGATGTTACTGTTATTGTTGTCAGATGCATGAGCTGCCTCTCTCGCGCGCTGGGAATATATCGTTAATTTGTCAATCACTTTCGACATCGCTGATCGTTCGTCCCAAGTGGGTATTGATTAGCACACCGAGCGGAGTGAACGATCTGAAGTTTGTGATAAGCTCTGTGTCGAGTTATAGGTTGAATACTCTCTACATTATTGACTGTTGAAGCAACAAAAAAAATTACGTGAAAATGTTTCTTAGAAATTTTAATGCTAATAATTTCTCATGCTGCAAGCCAATAAACGACCTGTCATTAATTGGAGGTAGCATCGAGAGTTCCGGAATTTGCGTTTTTTCGAGTTGAATCCTTTGAAATACTCGATTCATAGATGGGGCTGAATATAACTCACGGGTGGAAAATGGCGCGTAAACTATTAAGAAATGGAGTTTGATTCTGGCAAATAATCACAAAGTAGGGGAAAAGGGGGGAGTTTGGACCACCTAAGCAAATCGTCTAATATTTCCAAACCAATAAGGTCTAAATCAAAAATGTCACATTGTGTACTCAGCTACACTTGTTTTATCTCAATCAATAATGTTTAATCATTAAATCAAGCTTCAAACTACCAAATATTGGGTTGGGGAAAAAGAAATGTCGTGTTTTTTCAATATATGGCAACACTTAAACATATCTTGTGACCAGAAGCGGCCAGAAATGATCAATAGGAATGGTGTTGTTTTCCACCAGGACAACGCTTGGCCTCACACATCTTTGATGACCCGCCAAAAGCTATGGGAGCTCGGATGGGATGTCCTATTGCACCCACCGTATAGTCCGGACCTGGCTCCAAGTGATTATCATCTCTTCCGGTCCATACAAAACGCTCTTGGTGATACTAAGTTGGCCTCAAAAGAGGCTTGTGAAAACTGACTGTCTGAGTTTTCTGCAAATAAGGAGGGGATAATGAAGTTGCCTTCTAAATGGCAACAAGTTTGCGAACAAAACGGCGCATATTTGACTTAAATTGGATAATTTTAAGTATATTGAATAAAGCGTCAAATTTCGATCAGAAATACGACATTTCTTTTTCCCCAACCTTATATATCATAAAATAAAAAGGATGATTTTTGGACATTAAAATTTTATGTGGGTTGATTTGGACCGTCTGTGGGGTGATTTGGTCCAGTGTGTGTTTCATCGAAAAAAACATGCTTATGTTTAAGTAAAGTATTTTGGGATAATGTTACTATCAGTAACAGTGTTTTGGGACCGATACCAGGTGTCTTAGCCAGATTCCAGACCAGAAAAATTGGATTGACACAATCTCGAGTTCTGCATGAATCTCTTCACTGTTGTTCGACCATTTTCAAACACTTTCGTTGTTGGTCAAAGAAAATCCGTTCTTTATGACCTGAGTTGCTCTTTCAAGCTTCTCCTTCTTCCAACGTTATCTGCCCATTCTCTTTTTGTAATTCCGTGACATCTGGAATCAATTAGATCAAAGAAAAGCCTCAAACCTGTAGGATCAATGCACCCCAACGAAACGTGTCCATGTCACCCCACACAACATGCAAAAGTTAAAATGCAATTAATTTCATTTATTGATATTAAACTTGTCTAATCAGCGGGAAAACCCTTAAAACCAAGATCGGAAAACTCACATTTTTTGACAATCATAGTGCTTGCTGTCTTCATGCTACCGTTTCCTTCCACGTGTCTAATTTTACCAAAGTTTTTACGTTAGTTACATACGGTAAAATAATAAAAGAAAATGACATTATAAAAATCCAAGTTGAGCCGTACTTTTTGAGATAAAGGGGTGGTCCAAATCACCCCGTGTATTCAACTCACCCCGTGTTACCCTAGTTGAAAGCTTGTACTTTCCGGAAGCTTATTGTTAAACTAGTAGTATCCTAATAAAAATCACCTTAGGAAGTTCGTCTACTTTGATCTCTGACAGCAATGATAACAATGTTAACTGAAGCAAAAATAGTTTTGAAAAGGTACATGTTAGTAATAATTGCAGCCAATTATCGTAGTATATTAATTTACCGTCTTCTACGGTAAAGAATTTTGTTGTGTTATAGCGAATTCGTTTTAAAACTGAGTTAGTTCCAAACTGACTTTGAAATAAAAAAAACCTTTTCAGGTTCGCGAATGCGGCGGTTTGTTGGTGTGCGTTATATAGTCTGGTTTGTTTATATTTGCGATGGAAAATGTACAGTATCGACGTCTGGTGGCGATATTAGTGCTTGGGAGGTAAATTATTCTCTATCAGATCAGAAGGACCAAGTGCTGTGTAGAATTATTAAAGTTTGAATGGAAATTCCTATTTCATGTTGTTTGATCATCTAACACATGTATTCTTGACACTCACTTAACCATTTGTCGATGCATTTCCTGTTTGTTCCACAAATAATTACTATTATAATATAAAATCATCATCAGACACAGTTTTCGTTCAATATGGTTTTGCAATTTCGGGATAAAACCTCTTATTTCGATAAGTTCAAGTAAATTTTCATTCATAATTTTGATTTTGAAAGCATGTTTATTCCACCTGGTCACGACTTGGTGTGATTTTATCACTTCGAGATCACTTCTTCCGAGAACACTAAAAAATACATCCGATTGCTTCGACGTGGTTTATTGGAATGAACATTTGTAACAATTCAATTTGACGTTATTGTGGAAGTTTGATTTTGACAATTAAAGCAGGCTTTTATAGCCTTTTCGTGTAGATCAGGGTAAGTATAAGTTTGGTAAGTATTTGTGTTATTTTTGCTTATGTACATTTTACAATTCATTTTATATTTATATTTTCTTCTCTTTTTCAGGTTTTATTTTAGCATCGACACCACCTGAATATCCATCATTATTTTCGCTTCACAATGAAAGCACACTAAGCTTAATGCCGTCTACGCGAATATACTCTTCAAAATCAGAATCCGAATTGGATTACGATTCCAATAATACAAAAGCTAAAGCAGCAGGTTTTTAATTTTCATAGTCTTTATTTTTAGATTCTCCAAAACAATACTCGGAACTTGACAGTTCAGTATAGTTGTATTGGTGAACCCAAGTGCGAACCCGTGAAACCGAGTGAGTAAAAAAACGTTTTGACAGCAGTTAGTTTGGCACTGGGGTTGAAACTGAGCGAAAACGAATTCGCTATCAGTTTTGGTGTGTTTCATTATGTCTAAGCACGATTTTGACACGCCCCTGCTCATTCCACATGACGTTTAAACAATTGATCCCTGCTGTATGTTATTGTTCACAGTTCAACTTAAAATTCTGTGTATCGTGAGCGCCAGTTTTCATCACTTTTGTTGAAATGCGAAGCGATTCGGGCATATGGAGAGGAAGTCAGCTTCCAGGACAAAAAGAAATCTCGGCCTAAACCGAGTCATGCGTGCTTACGCCTGTATGAATTGAGGCATTGTTCGGGTTTGTTCGAAAAGATGAAATCGCCTCTCGGTACCTCAGTATAAAAAAAGCAGAAGAAAAGCAGAAGAAACAGAAGCAAAATTCGTTATCAGTCGTTATTGAATTGATCATCTGATAATGAAAATTGTGTTTTCAGGAAACTGCCACCACATGTCTTCTTGGATGGCACTAACGTTCCAGTGGAACTTTTGCCTTCTCAACGTAGCATTACTCGCGCCATTTTCATTAGGTACTACTACTACTACTACTACTACTACTTGGTTGAGATTTCTATGCCGAATATCACGCCTTGAATATACTCTGCAGTTGCAAGCTCTAGAATACGCGTGACCACAGTGCAAGCCGGAAGAATTTTCTTTGACAAATAATCCCACGGGAATAACAAATAACCCGAACCCCCGGAATGATAGTGTGGGACGCTAACCACTCGGCCACGGGAGCCAACCACATGTACAATGTTTAAAATACTCTCAGATTTCTTGGTCGCGTCAAAACCGGCTGTTTTTCGGCTGATGTGGCATGGAGTTACTCTACTATAAACTTTTATATCCTAAAACGCCCATCTTTATTTTATTTATTTTTATTTAAAAAAGTTCGACGTGTGGTAGCGCCATGTACTGCCGTTCTACGCATAGTTGTCCCATGTTCTGAGAAAAATGCAACGAATTTTTTATTTAAGGGGGTATTCTAGTCTATAAATGTGAAAAAAATTAAATTTTTTTTTCTTCATATATCTGTACTTTAGGCATTCAAGAATATACCCTAGAAAGCACTCATCGAAAATCTTATTATTTACCGAGTAAGAGCCATTTCGGTGATGCGATATCTCACCTGGTACGGCCATAACAATGAACTTCAAACAACTATTTTTTTCAAACTGGCGTACACGCTATCTTAAGTTCTACTGAACCGATTCATGTCGTATTAAGGATACAATCTACATGAATCTCTCTATCGCATGAACCTCCACAATATATAATATATATAAAACAATATTTTTTAAGTTTTACTATTTTTTAAAAATCGGGAAACGTAAGAAAAAAACTTTTTATACCGCATTTTGATTTTCAAACGGCCTCCCTTTTGTCAAAAAAGATGTTTTTGAATTGTCCTTGAATCGAACCTCGGTTCATGCGATAGCGACATCTTCACTGATTCAGAATCTGTTCGATTTATTTGTTTCAGATAATCAGAAGGGCTGGAATCATGTACGCCATGGCACAACTTTTTTTTAACCTTCTCACTTCATCAGCTAATAACTATTCTTGATATGAACATTTTTTCTCCGTGCAATTAGAACAAATAATGATAAAATGGATAGTAAAAATATTCCTTCTTTTATTTTTACGGAGCTGGGATAAACATCCGAAATTCGTGTCTCTACACTAGAATACCCACTTAAAGTCAAAATAGCGATTTGGTGTATTCGGCAAAGTTTTAGATAATATTAAAATATGGACTTTTGTAAATGACTTCGACTTTCTATCTTTTGAATTTTACGGAATTTTGGTTCACAATGGTTCACTTTTTTGTGTGTAAATTCTCGAGATTGACACGTGTCTAAATACACTCGACAAAAAAAATAGAGGAACAGAGTGCGAAGTTGATTTTTTTTGGTGATGTTTGAAATGCTGTAACTTTGTGAAGTATCTACGCATTAAGATAGGATATACCTAATTTTGAAGCTTCGAGGAATGTTTTAGGAACACATTTTTTCCTGTGTCAAACTTTTTTTAAAAAGTGCCTAAAACTCGTTTCTATAGTGCTCTAGAAAATCTTCTGTAATCTTACAAATATTGCAGTAAACTCCGATGTCAGCAGGTACATTTTTAGCCTATTGTATCACTTTAACTCATGTCAATCGTTTTTTTCAAGCCGATCGGTCGAAGTTTAGAGTATTAAAAAGAAAACACTTCATCGCAAAATGTACCAAAGCAACAAAATGTTATGCTTACCCTCGAAATGAAAAAAACGTAACTTGCAGTCTGTTCCTCTAATTTTTTGTCGAGCGTAGAAGAAAGATTGCAGAACATCGAGAGTCATTTACACAATCGCGAGAATCTATTTAGTAGTATTTAAAAAAAACATGAGGAAGTTCCCGTAGAAGTGCCCTTCTTTCGATATATGGGAGACTTGTTAGTTATTGTATGGGTTACTCACATAATTTTATCAGAATTTAGAAACATATGTTTTGGACAGGAATAAATCTAAATTTTTAATTTTTATTCTTTCAGTGTAATGTTTTTAAAATATGTTTTGATATTTTTAAATAAATGTTTAAATATTTTTTTTTTAATTTAAACTATCTGCTACATCTGCTTTTTTCAAAAAAATCAAGGGGCTGTATCCGAGAGACGACCGCTTAGGACGTAGGACTACGCAGTCTTTTTTTTTTGAAATTTGTTAGTTTATCATTTCGGATATTATTTGCAAATACGTCGAAATTTCATAAACAACTCTTTAATTAATAAGTTCCGGGGACCCTGAAAAGGTTTGATGTCTTGCGTAGTTTTGTAGAATCATTTGCTCTACAAAACTACGCTACTACGCTCGAAGGTTTGCTCTTCACATGTACAGGAGATGAACAAGTTCTAAGTTTTACGCAACGAAAACAAGCAACACACACAAAGCTTATCATCATTTGCACTCTTCTCTTTCTCGCCTGCTTTTTCATGACTCGGATGGTTGTGTTAACTGCAATGCCAGACGCACTTCAAGTTGCTCGTTATTGACAGCTCTGTTCGGGAAAGCACACACATAGACAGAACAAATGTATGGAGATATGGGAATGCTTCCAATTTTCGTCAATTTAAACCATATACCGACTATGGGATTGTAATGTATAATATATAAAATAAATCTTAGAAAATTTCCGATTCGATTGGTATACAAATCGTTAAAATCCGTTCGCAGCAAAAATAGATATTAACGTTGACTTTATTTTATAAAAACTTGACCTGTTTTCTGATTTGGCACCCTTAATGTAAGACGTAGTCCTACGTCAAAAAAGCGTTTATGAAAAATGTATAGTTTGAATAAAATAGTTTAAGTTCTCATTAAATATATATTTCTATTCGATTCATTTTGAAAAAAATATTCAAAAATAAAAATTTATTTCTCTAAATATGCATTTTTTTTTAAATTCTGAAAAATATGGATATTTTATACAATAACCAACATGCCATCCATACATCGGGAGGAGGTCACTGTTACAGGGAAGAGTTTTTTCTAACACAAACTTTTCCACGAAATAATATTATACAAGGGGAAATCAGGGTAAAACCGACACCCTAAGTATTTCCTAAATATTTCCGAGACCTCCCAAGTTTCTTCGACTTCAAATCATTACAGAACCTCTCTTCAACGATTCATGAACCATTTCACAGTATCCCTTGATAAATTTTTGAGTAGAGCTCAAATTTTGATAGAATACAAAAATTGATGTTTTTAGGTGAAATAAACGGGAGTGCGGGTGAGATCGACATCCTGTCGGGTAAAACCGGTACCTTTGAAGAAACGAATGAAAACTTGTTATAATAATTTCAAAGTATTAAGAAACTATCTATATACTATGTGGACACTTTAAGAGGGGAGAGGGGGCATATTTGCAAATTGTATGTAATTGGATTGCTCAGATTTTGAATGACAAAAAATTTTTGTATATCAACTGTAAGAAAAAGCTGTTCACTGATGGCTTATTGAAACCCACAGCTCTCGCTACTGATGCAGTCTTAGGTTTGCGGAATGAATGGTTCGGATTCCGGTCTAGAAACCACAGCCAGCATTTATGTTTTTCGTATTGAAAGGATGTTTCACGTTGTTTTTTTACTACAATTCAAAAATCAAACGGATCTCAAGATCAAGCAGGAGATGGATAAATTCCTGCTCCTGGTTCGGAGTACACACGAGAGTTTTTATCCCAGCTTTGGTGAGCATCCATGTGAGATGTGCCGATGGTCGTTGAACGAAGGGATACCATGAGCTCAACGTTGGCCTTGGCTGTTTTATCAGTCCAGCTCTGCCGTTCTGTCTTCCGAGGCACCGTTTGTACAAACACGAGGCATATACGTAACATAAACCAGGTGTCGGTGTTAACCCTAATTGACTGGAAAATTCAAAACAATGTGACTTCCACAGCTGTGGGTGACTCGAAACGTAAGAAATGACAAGTGTGTACAGGAGACATTGGAATTCAACATACCAGTACAGACTATTCGCGACAAGGTTCAATGCAAATACCTTCCCGGATCAAAAGCTGGCGCATAATCAGTGTTATCTACAGAATGTGAACGGAAGATTGTGGAGTGGATTGAAAATTCTGCTCGTTAGGGTCTTCCAGGTTGAGATCTGTGTGGGACAATGTGGGCGCCTTTTGAAGTTGGGAAAAAAGGGAAAAAATGAATGTCTCTGCCCACAAAAGGCATCCTCAAGTCTTCGCCAGTCGTATTGAGAAACTATTCCACAATGAATTTTAACAGAATTGAGTTTGATACTCCTTTTTGTATATCCTTTATTTTTTCATAAATAATACGACTGTATATAAACCATGATATTACATTTCATTCGTTGGTTTTATCTTTTCTAATGGAACTAGGATGAAAACTTCAAATGCACGGTGAATGGTGACATAAATCGGTGATAGGCAACCATATGATGTTTCGGAAAAATGTTCAAAGAAACTTATTTTTGATCAGAATCCCAGAATTTCTTATTTTGCTGAGAATTTTTATTCGAGGAGAAGGCTTTATTTTGATGTATCTAAATCGTACCAGTAGTCAAAAGTTCAAAAGTTATGACTTAAAAAAACATTTTTGGAAAAATGGGAAAGTGAATTGAAAAGTTGAAGTTCGAATTGATTCTTCGTTGATATTTTTTCGATAGCGGTTTAATTGTCAGATCAGCAAATCGCAATGTGTAAATGGGTTCTATAACTTTATAATATTCTTACTGCCATTTAAAGGCTACGAGAAAGTTGATTTTGATTTTCTTATTGTGTATGTGTCGACGCGAATATTTTTATGCCTGGCTAAAAATAGCATCATGTGCAATTGCGGATTCGCGGTATGCAGTCGGCAGCATCGATTGTCAAATTTTGTTTCATTCTGAGACAACAAATAAAAAAATAAATCATAAACAGACGAATTGAAGGAAATAATTTCGAAGTCCTACTTTAACAACGCGGTCGTGTCTGGTACATTTTTCCATTATTCCATCTATTAGGACTGCTAAGATTTGTTCTGGACCCAATTGTGTGGGTTCTCTCTGAATAAACAATAGATAATGAATTGTATTAGAAATGATTCAGCGTCGATGAAGATTCAGCGAACATGAAATAAAAATATAATCCTCGATGTCGAAAATTTCAGATTATTTCAATATTTACCTGTTTTTGTAACGAGTCCATAAAGAAGCCTCAATGCAACAAAAATCACAGCCAAGAACACAACAGTTCAACAAAATCATGCAGTGAAATAGCAAGGGATGTGATATTCAGCACTTTCGATAATACGAGAGCATTTTCAAGTTTTTGTTCAACATTTCAAGGTAAATTTTATTTCTTACTGATTAGTAGACTGCCACTTCTCATCGAACTAGCCATTCGAAAGGATTACGCTGAGAATAAATTAAAATGAATTGCTGAGACCAGTCAATACAGTACACCTACATTAAGTTAAATTTTCTTAGAGGTTTTCCATTCTTGTTATAAAGGTGCCAAATTACAGAACGAAACATGCATTCCAATATGTTTGTTTTACGAATTGATTTGTTCGACACTCGGAGTAACAGTTTGTAAAGTAAAATATTTCTCTTCTCAAATTATATTTGGAGCCAAAGTATTCTGTTCCGCCATTGCCTAATTTACATCGAGTTGAGTAATTTCGGGAGATTTTATTAACTAAAAAATACGCATAACTATAGAATCTACATAATACAATCCTAAAAAAGAGATTGCGATCTCTTAGGGAGCTATGAACTGAGCTATGTACACAATACTTGCTTACTAAATCTATCAACACTTTTGTCACAAAACGGGGGGCAAAGAGGGGAAGGGATAAACACTTACAGACTACAGCAGATCTCAATCCTACAAACAAAACAATATTAAAGTTAAAAATTGCACTTGTGTTTTACTTGATTCCATTTAAATAAAAAGTTTCTTTCGCTTCATTCATTTTTCAGTTTCAATTTGCTACATGAGAATTTTATGGCGCTCATTCAATCGTGTATTCATCATTGATGTTTATCCGAAGTATTTCTAACTTTGAGCGATTCGCTAGATTTTGCTAAGATCAGGACGGATTACGCGGTGATGCTCTTGTGATGCTTCATTCAATAAATTACCTACAGACTAAACACTGTTCTCAATATCGCTTACGCTGCGTACACGTTGGCAGGTTTTGGGATTCGCTCTAATAAATTAACTGGTATGTACAATACTCTGGGATGTATTCGAAGGTTTTTGGGAACGAATGAGTAAAACAAAACTAAATATGAGGTACCGTTTCAAATGTGCTACCGGTCGATTTGACGTAATCGACCCCAGCGGCGACAGAGTTTCGTCCCGTATTCGAGGTTTGTCACGTGAACGGGACGAAGCGGAACTTTTTGCTTAAGCTAGAACCATCATTGGATAGTCCCACTCCGTTGGAAGTCGTCCCACTGGCACCGGACGTTACTAGGGACGAGGGCAGGTGATGGTTCGTGTGCTGGTGGTGTGTGTGGTGCTGCGGTTCGTGGTTTGAATGCTGCTGGTGGTTGAAAAGACCATTGAGGGTGCTACTATTTTGGGCGCAGTAGGCGGTAGAAGATCTCTTCCGTCCTGGACCGGATACGGTGCCGGAGGAGGAGGAAGATGCCGTCGATACCACCACTGCTGTTAATGGTCAATCCCTCCCGATTCGTTTATGTATTTGTTGATGCTTGATGAGATGGGCCTTCTGACGGAACGCTTTTGCGCAGACTTCGCAGCGGAAAGGCTTCTCGCCAGTGTGCGTTCGCAGGTGAACTTTAATGTTGCTTTTGTTAAGGAAGCCTCTGTTGCAGATATTACATCGGTGTACCGGTTTGTCCTTTCCGAGTAGACCACTGAGTTCACTGGCCGCTTGAAAGCTAAGGGCAGCCTGAGATTGAGCAGCAGCAGCTGCCGCCGCCGCTGCAGACATTTGCTGCTGGTGAGATTGCTGGAGGGAGGAAGATTGTTGCTGAGATTGCTGCGATGGAACCTGCTGCAGCTGTTGATGCCCATGACCGTTCGATTTGGATTGTTTGTGGGGCCGTCGCTTATTTTTTGGTGTCGATGGAGTCGTTGTTGTGGTATGCGGGTAATTGCTCATGAGTTCTGGACTACAAAGGCCGTCCGGTTTGATGCCCATACTGAGGGCGAAGTTCTGATGGTTCTGCAGGTACCTTCCGTTGAGGATTAGGTTGTCGGTAGTGGATACTACCGAACCCGGTGGACTAGTTGAAGTCGATATTAGTTCGCCACAGTATGACGTTGAGGTGGGAGTTTCAATCTTGATTGGGGGCCCATTCTGGAGTCGATTCTGGAGCAGGGGCATATATCCATGCGTCAGTAAACTCTGCAGCGTTGAACCAGGATGCGCGGGAGAATGAGGTAGGATAAGTTCGCTTAGGCTATCTTGTTGGGATACAATCAATTTACTGTCCGGCGTCGTGCAGGTTCCTTCTATCCATGCATCCAAATCCATCCACGAATCTCTCGTATCGTTACCGTCCTCCTTCTCTATTTTGTTGTTCGGTACTGTAGTGTCTGCTATCGCCGAACCGATGATCGCAGCAATATCCTCAATCGAACTCATGTCATACTCGGACAGCTCTTTAGAGTCGACGAATATTCTCGCTCCTGTAACCGAGGCTGGCCCGCTTATCACGCAGCTATCTGCGTTCGTCGAATAGATTTTGCCATCAATTGAACTGTCCGAAAATAATTTTACATCTTGTAGACAGCTATCGGCGCCATTTCTGTCCGGATTCAACACTGAATCCGGCAAACAAGTGGAAGAGGAAACTATATTGTTATCACCATTGCTTCCATTGTTCGTTCCGTTCTGAAACGAATTCTGTGGGTAGTTGTTGTTCTCTTCTGGCAATCGCTGGGCGATTGCCGTATAGTGATACCCTGATATTCCATTGATAGATAAGTGTCCCGTATTGAAGGAGGTGAACGAAGGCAACGGTTTTACGTCCCCATCGCTACTCGAATTGCTGCTATTAATCGAACTCGAGTTCAGCAGCAGGTTCTCCAACACATCCATCGAACTTTTCTGCGTTTCGGAATCGCTCGGTAGCGATTCCAAGTCTGCTTCCAGTAGCAGCTTGTGACCATCGAGCAGGTATTGATCCTGCACACTTGACGACTGGTTCCAGCAGGGACTCATCAGCAAACTCTCAACCTCGGAATCGTTTTGGTTGCTCATATTGCAGTTGACCATGTGAGTATTAAGGGAATATAGTTTGTTTCGCTTTTCGCACGCGCCTTTTTCGTCGCCAGTACGAATCTTCAGCGAATTCTAGGTAAATCGTTTGTCGTTAGAAGCGACGTTCGGAACTTCATGATCACACCTGGAAGCAAACAGAAGTAAGAAAAGGGTTATTAGTACCATGTTTCAAATAGAGTTCAACTAATTTGATAGAGGAATTATTGGGATAGATTTGACACTACTCTACAAACTACGCTAAATTCATCTCATGGACAGGTTATTCATTTTCAAGCACAAAGTATGCAACACGCATCATTGAAAGCACCGTTCGCCGTTGATTGCCAAATTGGTTGACTTAGCATTTGAGCTGACCGACAGCTTATTCAAATTAGCTCCAAATCGCTTATGAAAATGTACGAAATTGGGTGGAATGCTAATCTGAGAGAGGCCATTCAAAAAACAAACAAATCGCTGTTCACACCTCCTCATCGATCTTCCCCAGAAGCACCGGTTCCCCACGAATGCACCGGCTCCGGTCGTTCGTTCCTTCTAAATCAATATTCATATTTATTCAAGATGGTTCTTTCGCTCCGTCAAATCGCTGAGTGTGGGGTACCGTTCACTTTGTCCTACACTTCTCGGCCACCGCTTTTTTTGTCTTTCCATCTGATATCGATCCGCACAAGATGCTTCTTCAGTGTGTGGACAGACAGCGTTTGGTTTTGTTATCAGAATTTTTTCTCTAATTTCGTCGTGCCGTTTTGTCTTTGGGAATTGGTGTCATATTAATAGCTAACGGGGAATCATTTTGGAACATGGAAAAGCATTGACACTTGGGATTATAGAAGCAGGTTTTCGTGGTGTGTTCAACCGGCTCGCGTCGCATATTGAAATGAGATGAAGATTGTGAAAAATTGGTGGATTATAATTATTGGATGCATCCGCTAATGATAGGAGTCATAGTAGTACCATGTTAATTCACTGGAACAAATAGTTGTATCTCATTTCAACTTATCAGAGATACCACTTGTTTGAGTGAATATGAACCAACTTCTATTCGTTTACTTGATTCTTGGCGCTCGGAAGATGTAATCTTCAGGTATAAAGTCGAGGTGTCACCGTAAATTTTGGAATATTGGATAACTTGAATATTTCGAACAATATTTCATTCAAGATAAAAGATAATCACGAAAAGTTTTCATTTTTCGAGATAAGAAACAGGATTCATCGAAAAGAGGATTCGTAGCAAAAACTTGATTTCTCTAGAAATTTAAACTAGTTTGTAGTATATTGAAAGTTTTCTTTGTTTAAACTAGCAATAATAGCACCTTGATAATGCCTTCGCCTTCGCCTATGCCTTTGAAAACCAACGAAATGTTGAAAATATATATTATTGGAACCAAATGTTTGATTCAAAACTCCTGTATAAGTACATGAATCATTGCTCCAACAACTTAGTCAAATATTACATTCCAATCAAACATGAGGTTTTAAATTTATGAGTTTCTGAAAAGAAATTACTACAACTGATCATAAGAAAAATAATACAGGTCAGTCTCGATTATATATGATTTGATTGTATACAATTTTGGACTAGGTTATATACAGTTGAAATTTATTTGAAGGTAAAATATATCAACGTTAAGATAAAAGTTGATTGGCTATTAAAAGTAAAGTGGAGTGGAAATTATTTTTTTTGAAGATTCTGAGCCTTCAATCACCAAGATCTGTTTTAAATGATCTTTTAAATGATAATGTATCTCATCTTTCAAATGAAAGCAACAGAATCCTCCTACTTAGCATACTTTTTGAAGTAGAGCATGTTTAAGGCAAGCGGTGCCCGAAACAAAAAAAGTTCTTTAGGTCTGTCGTTGTTGAAATTCGACCATATGTGTAGAAGGATTTGTTCATCAAATATGATCTTCTATTACCGCCTGAGAGATTTCTGATATACAGATATATTCCTCTAGTTGATCATACCGAGGCACCATTCAGTGTCACATCATAAGTGATTGTAACCTGTAATTGGACATGTGGTACAGTGTCGACATCTAGTGGCGACGACGTCTTGTTATTGGCGAGTTTTACGAAGGAACCACGTCTTGGAAGCATTTTGTGACTCCGGAAAAATAGAACTCCAATTTTGAACATTGGAGACAATTGAACACAACAACAAACACAATACAATGTAAAAAACAAATTAAAACAGGAAAATCATTGAAAATCTAACAAATAACCATCAGAAAATTGTGCAAAATACATAATCTAGTAAAATAGTTAAAAACACTTCTAAAAGTTTATAGTGTTGTACAACCTTGCACAAGGGATGCTTACAAAAATGTTCAATTATTCGTGTCGCATTACAGGTCTGTCCAATTAGCTAGATGTCTAGTTAGAGGCGAATCCCTGTATGTATTTTTTTATGTGAGAAACATGTTTTCTCACTTCAACACTCCTATACTCGGGCGAAAAATCGAAATTTGTGTACTCTAGACTGTGCGCGTCTCTGTGATATTGCTATTGTGTATTTTTAGGTGTTATTAGTATTTACTCAAAGAAAAAGATATAATTGAGTGAAGAAACTCCAGAAAACATTTTTTCTTTAACTTCATTGAGTTTTAATAGTCATTTAATTCAGCCATCTCATTGATGATTGGTCTGTCAAACCTGTACGCGAGTATAGGAAGGTTAAGGACGGTTTGTGCAGTCGGTGGTTTCGCCGCTTTCCGTGCAGTGAGTTAGAAGGGTTTCCAATTGGAAGACGAGAGAAGAAAATTAATCTAACACACTCACGTTGAAAATCCAACGTGATTAGGTGCGACAATCGCAAAACAGCAGATATCACCTAATGTACCGTGTGTAATGTGCATGGATGTTTCCGTGAGCGGAACAGAGTAGTCCCAGCGTTCAAACGAACCCCCGTAGTGCAATTTACGATCGTCAGCTGAATTGGTGTTAATTGTTAAGAAGCATTAAAGCAGAACATGGACTGTCGAACAAAAACTCGCAATGGAATACATCAGAGAACAGGATTTGGTTCTTACCGAGCAAACAAGCAACCAAACAGGACGTTAACCCTTTCACTACGAGCGTCGTTTATAGACGACATCCGCCCGCCGACCTGTCATTGTACGTAGGATTTTTCTGATATTTTGAAAAATAAAATTTAGGTGAAAGTTTTTGTCTCGATTTTTGAGGCAAAAACGCAAGGTCTAGGTCTGATAGCTTAAAAGTTGATTTAAAAAAAATGCATTTTCGCTGTTCGGAATTTGAGACAAATGTAATAAAACGTATTTTTAGTTTTGTGTATTCGTGTGTATTTAGAATGTGTATTCGTAAATAAATTTTATGGCGGACAAATGAAAGAAAAGACTCTATTGTATTCAATGGCCACATTACTCGTACATTTGCAAAAGTCCAGACGCTGAACCCAATTTTCGACGGTTTTCAAGCATAAATCTTCCAATACTGCTGTAATTACACGTTCGACTTTTCAGTTGGTGTCCACCTTTCCCACCCGAGCAGTCCATCTTTCCCGACTCATTCTTATTTTTACAAAAATGCCGGACACATTCATTTACCAAAATTTCTGCCTCAAAAACAAATTTTACCATAAAAAGAGACTTAGGCTATCAATTTGTGGTGAGATAAGTACGAGGGTCACTATTTATATTTCGGGAATTGGCAACACTGATGTCATGTGAGTCCATCTGACGGTTCCATCGTAAAGTTTGACATTTTTGACGATATACGTACTCAGAACATTTTGTCATACGGACGCTATTTGTTTATTTTATATTTAGTTGAAAGTTTGGTCTCGGCAAAAAAATGGAACTGAATCGTGAACATTTTCGTGCGATGATTTTTTACGACTTTCGACGTGGATTATCACAACAAGAGTACGTCAATCAACCTAATTTGACTTTTGGCGATGAAGCTCCATCAAAAACCACTGTGTATCGCTGGTATAGTGAATTCAATCGTGGTCGTAGTTCGCTGTCCGACGAGTTTCGTGAAGGTCGTCCAAAATCGACTGTAGTTCCAGAAAACATCGATGCTGTGCACGAAATGATTAAGCAAGATCGTCATGTAACCTATTGTGAGATTGAGGCATCCCTAAGCATTAGTTCCACCAGCATATATGCGATTTGGTGACCGGAATAAATCGCCACAGTAAACAACTGCAACAGAAACAACCGCTTAGAAAAAGTGTAGTAGGCTAGAAATATTTGGCGCGGGAAAAACATCATGTGCCTCACATTTCTATTATAAATTTATTCTCTTGTTCTCGTTTTTCGAAATTTATTCTGAGGACAATGTAATGGGGACGAAGTCCCCATTTGGCGAGGATAAGGAATCGAGGCGGCCCATGCCGCCAAGATGACGCAATCCGAGTCCACCGCCGACCCGCCGTCGGAAGCGGCGGTGTCTCGCACGCAAACCTGGGATCCACTGATTGCCCGGTTAGTTTGAAACATAGGATACGATCCTTTAGCAATGTCCGACCGAGCTCTAGCGAGCGTCGGACGGTATACGTCTGCCCGGGGCGTTACGTTTGCCTGGGGCGATACGTTTGCCCGGTTAATTCTTGTTTTGAAATACAATACCGCGCCACAATATTTATAGCCTACTACACATTTTATAAGCGGTGGTTTCTGTTGCAGTCGTTTTCTGTGGCGATTTATTCCGGGAACCATGCGATTTTACATGAACACTTAGTTGTGCGAAAATTATGTTCACGTTGGATCCCACATAATTTGACAATCGCTCAAAAAAAAAGGCTCGTGTCGATTGGAATAAATGCTTTGAAAATTGGTTTAAGCGCATGCAAAAGTGTATCGATCATCGTGGCGAGTACTTTGAAAAACAATAAAAATATATTCGCAGCTTAACTATTTGTTTTTGTTCCTATTCCCGAAATATAAATAGTGACCCTCGTATGTATTTTTTGTGAAATTCTTCAAAAAAATCAACTTTCGCCTAAGGTGTCCGTCTTTACCACCCTTCCCCTACCTCTTGCTCGATGCAACGTGACATCGAAGAAAGAATCATCTTACCATGTATGGCGCTCGGATTGTACGTAAGAATGTTATTTGTTGCGTTGTGAGAGAATGTGAGCGACGAGTTAAATCGGAAAAACCTAGCTATTTCATGGCGCTCGGATTGTACGTAAGAATGTTATTTGTTGCGTTGTGAGAGAATGTGAGCGACGAGTTAAATCGGAAAAACCTAGCTATTTCATTCGTTACATTGCACCATGGAGATGCATTTAAGTGGAAATTAGCATTTAGAGCTCGACAGTCATTCTCTAGTCTTCGACGAAGTTGTTACATATAATAGAGCGCTCATTTTCATGTTGCCAAAAATAGGGTGACCAAAATTTTCGATAAAATAAAAATCTAACTTTCTTATCTCTATAGATAGAGGTAAACATAGTTCGACAATGTTGTAGTCCCAGTTATTTAAGACATCTTTGTAGAACAAAGTTTGTTTCTATCTCTTGAAATAGACGATATAGCGCCTTTTTTCTACGTTGCGTTAGGGTCACCATGAAAAAAACTGTTTTCTTGCTCTAACTTTTATGTTTCAAACTGTCTTCTAAAGACTTTTAGAACATACTAATACAAACATTTTGCGATGCAGAACCTGTCAATACCTCAACACTCAAAGTTATTGATATTTCTTCCCAAAAAATACGCTCTCTTCAATTGCTTGCCATTCTTTATGGGACAAACATGTTTGTCGACGGAATTTGAAAGAACAAATTTCACTCTATAAAATATGTGATTCTCGAAGATATGTTATTTTTTGTATTTGAGTAAATTAAAATTGAAATCATGACGTTTTGGGTGAAAACTTATCGAAAAAAATTGAGCAGTATTAAGATATTGACAAATTCTGCATCGCAAAATGTTGGTATTGATAAGCGTACGAAGATAATTTCGATGTAGAATTTTGAATATAAAAGTTAGAGTAAAATAACCGGTTTTTCATGGTTACCCTAATGCAATTTAGTTAAAAAAAAAACACTTTTGTGGGAGATAATTATTTTTTAGTCAAAAACTGTCTTTGACAAAGTTGTTACATGTGATTTAGCGCTCATTTTTATGTTATTGAAAATATGGTGACAAAAATTGTCGATGAAATAAAAAAAATAACTTTCTTATCTTTATAGATAGAGATAAACATAGTTTCACAATATTGTAGCCCCAATTATTTTAATCACCTTTGTAGAACAAAAAAAAACTTTCTCCTATCTTTTAATATAATCGATTTAGCGCTTTTATCCTAAGTGGCATTAGGGGCTTTTATATTTCAAATTCTACATCAAAACTGTCTTCATACGACTTTTAGAGCTTATCAAGGCCAAAATTTTGCGGTGCAGAACATGTCAATATCTTAATCCTACTCAAAGTTATTGATGGGTTTTTACCCGAAAACTCATGATTTCAATTTTGATTTACTCAAACACGAAAAATAACATATTTTTGAAAATCACACATCATGCAGAGTGAGCTCTGCTCTTTTAAATGCCGCTAATAAACTTTGTTTATTTTTGCCCCAGAAAGAATGACAAACAATTGCAGAAAGAGTATTTTTTGGGAAGAAACATCAATAACTTTGAGTAAAGTTTAGATATTGACAAGCTCTGCATCGAAAAATGTTTGTATTTAAAAACTCTAAAAGTCTTTTGAAGACAGTTTATATGTAGAATGTGAAATATAAAAGTTAGAGCAAAAAATCAATTTTTTCATGGTGACACTAACGCAACGTAGGAAGAAGGCGCTATATCGGTTATTGCAAGAGTTAGAAAAAAAAACTTTGTTCTACAAAGATGTCTCAAATAACTGAAACTACAACATTGTCGAACTATGTTTACCTCTAACTATAGAGATAAGAGAGTTGGATTTTTTATTTCATCGACAATTGTGGTCACCCTATTTTTTATAACATAAAATTGAGTGCTCTATTATATGTAACAACTTTGTCGAAGACAGTTTTTATCTAGAGAATAACTGTCGAGCTCTATATGCTAATTTCCACTTGAATGCAACTCCTGGACCATTGTGCATTGGTTACTTGTCTGTTTCTAAAAAATATGTATAAATATACAAAATAAATGCTAAAGATATTTCCTATCAATTTGTGTATTAAAAATCAAAACCCATCTATTAACCCCTTAGCGTATTATTCAATACGTCACACATCAGTTTCTTGTCTCTTCTGATTGTTTTAAAGTTTAGAAATACATGATCATGGACGATCAAATTCGATGAATATTCTCCCAGTGATTTCGCGATTTTTCGTTGGGCGGCCTGCAACAATTAACGTTTCAATTATATCTTCCTCATTTCCCATTTAAGGTATAAATATCCAAAATCAATTATAAATATTATGGAACTCAGTTTAAGAGTTGTCCTTCCGTCAATTTCGAAGCTCCAAGCACTGTATACTAGTCATCGGGCTCCAGTGTCGTACCGTGGAAAGCCCATAAGGTCGTTAACCAGATGCCATCTGAAGAATTTGAATTGAATTCTAGATAATCGTTGAAGTTCAAGAGTATCTAAAACAACACCACAGCGATGCCAACTGAACAACCGTTAGGGCTCGTAAGGTCTCGAGCTAAGAAAAAAGTTAGAAGTTCTACCGTTGAAAAAGTGTTTAATAATTTCAATCATATCATAATTTTATTCATACCTTGCGTAAATGTCACATGAATTATTAAGTTAAATGTATGTACAAATTTGAAATCCACCCACTATTTTGGCAACTTTTTTTTTTATTTCCTTATTTTAAAATTGTCAGTCCCAGTGATTTACGATTATTTAATGAAAAGCTCAACATCAGCCCCTATGGACCGTAACGGGGCTCAACGTGTTAAGAGTTTAAGAGCAATATGAGAAAGCCACACAAGAGACACATTGCAAATAAGCACGCGTTAACCCTTTCCGCATACTTTGACACATACATGGCCCACGAATACTCATACTCAGAATATTCACGTTTATGCTTTCCTTTTTACTCCTCGAAAACACTTTCCATGTATACTTTTAAGATCCAACTTCATATTATAATGTTGTAGAATATTCTCACTTATTTGTACAACAGCACCAGTGGCTGTGTGGATAGCGTTCTCTTGCATTCCAGCCGGCATTGGTTCAATCCCTGCTTTGCATCGTTTGAACTCTTTTTTTGAGTGCGATTCCAATTGGCGGAATGGTGGTGCTGCCGATCTTGAACATCTAGTATCAAAATTACACCAATTTCTAATGCTAATGAGTTAAACCAAACTTCACAGTTCTATCGCTACATCAACATTAACATTGTCACTTAAAAATTTCGACTTTGTACTCTGTTCCTCTAATTCTTTGAGTGCGATCTACAGCCTCTACTGTTTGTCTTCTAGTTAAGAAATACATGATCAGACTCGATGAATTTATTTCCCAGTGATGGTAGGATTTTTTATTCGGCGGCTTCCAGCAATGACGAGGCGCAAATCTTGCTTTTTCAACCTCAAATTACGAAGTGCATTTTTAAGAATTCTAGGTTCCTTGGGACCGACGCTGAGCTTTTTATCAGGAGAGCGTTGATCAAAGGGACGAACAGTTACAAAATAATAAAATAAGAAATATACGGCTCTGTTTTCGGATGTGTTGGAAAATGTGGCTACTTTCTAGTCGAATCTGTGATTATTTTCTTTTCAAACAATAAATGTCTTTGAGAGCTGGGAAGTACGCTGATATTATACAAACGCTCTTGATGCGGACAGAACGAGAATTGCAGCAAGAACAGTGCGGGTTAACGATGATGAAAGTGAATACCCTAATTATGAAAATAACTTTCGTCCCCGCAGCGGGGAGGAAAACCAAGTGTGCACAAAGAAGGTCATTTTACCATTTCTATTTCCATTCCAGCAAAGCAGATAAATTTCCCTCCCATTCCGGTAGCAAACATTCGACGCAAATCGGCGTAAGACGTGAACTCGCACAGTAAATAAAAATAAATAAATAAAGGGGAAAACAAACGAAGAAAAATCCGGGGAAGGTCTTCAACGCGCGTATGTTTTCCGCCGTCGCCGTGTGTTGCGCATCCGGTTTCGCCAGCCACTCATTTTCCCGTTCGGCGGCGGCGGTGCGCTCTCGATGTCGAGTTTGCGCGCAGTTACCCCAACGGACGTGAAAAAAGCGATTGACCCATTTTTTCGCTTTTCGTTTTGAGTCGTTTCCTGCACACATACACACACCCATACACACGCGCACACAAGGCGCTGGCACAGAAAGAGAGAGCAAAACAGAAAGCAAAAATTCGCTTTCAACCTAATCCCGCTTCTCGGTTCTCGTTAGGAATTGGCGCGAGGGATCGGTGGAATCGGTACTGGAATGGAATGAAGGAGAAAGCATGAGATAATCGGGCACCAGGGAATCTGCAACCGAGTGAAATGAAAGAGAATTCGACGGGTCCGGAATGCGCCGGTATTGGCGGAATGGGGAGAAAATTATATGTGCCACGATGTAATTATCCCTTTGTGTTGGGTGGACCTGAAGGTGCGCCAGGAAGTGAATAAAATGCCGTGGATTAAAAAGATTTCATCAGGAGAAAAGACGAGGAACTCGAAATGGATTAATGCCCGGGGCGGAGCAGAAGAGCATTGATGCAATAGCACCATATTATTTAGTGGTTACATTCTCATGCAGTTCAACGATGGTTTCAACCAATTACTTCATTGTACACCGATCAAGAGAAAAATATCTTCTTTTTCTTGAATGGCCCTAACGTCTCCAGCGGAACTTCCGCCGTCTAAACGTCGGTATTACTTGCGTCATTTTTTATTAGTAGTACTTAGTTGAAATGTCTTATGCCGAATATAACGCCTTGAATGTATTCTGAGTTTCGAGCTGTATAATACTCGTAACCATACGTAACGGATCGGGAATCGAACCCGAACATCCGGCATGATAATACCCGGACGCTACCTACTCGGCCACAGGAACAACTGGAAGAGGAAATATACTATCTTCAATAAATGAAGATGAAGAAACTTATATCACCGGACAAATACCTGGTATTTTGATTGTGATGTCTTTAGTTGGCAACATTGGATTTGAAGCATTACTCAATTATCGCTCAACGACAACGGGAATTGGAAGGCGCCAGACATCCATTGATAATACTACACCTGCGGAAAATTCGAATTTTGTTCTCGTTATTATTGATTGTATTCGTTTTTTTATTGTATTCATAGTCTCGGGACCAAGAGTGCTATATTTGTTTATATTTTTTTCTGAAAAGCTGAGGATTTTTCACATAACACATGTCGAAACCAGAGAGGCGTTTTTCTTCGTTTTTGAGTTATGATTTTTCAAATTTAACCGATGGTCCAAAATATCATTTTTCACTATTTTTCCAAAAATGACTTTGTTTAAAAATTTATTACTTTTGAACTACAAGACCGATTCAGATGACTGATATATCAAATTAAAGCCAATTAGCTAGACTTTTTTGAAGAAATGACACATTTGCCAATTAATTGCATTTTAGTCGCATACATCCAGTCTAGTCGCATAGAAATATTGAACGAAGACTGAAAACATGTTAAATTTGAAAAATCACAACTTAAAAACAAAAAGTAATACATCTCTGATTTTTGGATATGTTATGTAAAAAACCTCAGCTTCCAAGAAAAAATATAAAAAACATAGCATCCTTGGTCCCGAAACCATGTAAACTAAAAAATACTAATACAATAAATAATTACGAAATCAAAATCCATTTTTTTTTGCAAGTCTATTATTTTTCAAAAAAGACTATCTAATTGGCTTTAATTTTATGTAATTGGCTTTAATTTTATGTAATTGGCTTTAATTTTATGTGTCGATCATCTGAATCGGTTCAATAGATCAAAAGTTATGAATTTTTGTGTTGGAAAAAAGAGGAAAAAATTGATTTTTCGAACCATCGGTAAACTTTGAAAAATCATAACTCAAAAACGAAGAAAAACGCCTCTCTGATTCCGACATATGTTGTGTGAAAAATCCTCAGCTTTCCAATAAAAAAAATATAAAAAAATATAGCGCTTTTGGTCCCGAGACTACGAAAAGAATAAAAAACGAATACAATCAATAATAACGAGAGCAGAATTCGAATTTTATGCAGGTATAGCATAAAGTATTTAAGATCAGGTGGTTGACTTTAATTTGATATATCGATCATCTGAATCGGTATAGTAGTTCAAAAGTTATGAATTTTTGAAAAAAATAATTTTTGGAAAAAAAAGGAAAAATTTAATTTTTTGGACCACCCTTGAATGAAAATGGGCATCCTAATAAAAAAATAAGAAAATACGGGTCTAATGTTTTGCGACAAAGAACAAAATTACCACTTTTGACGAAAATCTGAGAACCACTATATCGGTTTGGCATTAAATATATACATATATTTTTGGTTTTTTGTATATAAAGAAGGAATTTAATTTTTGATTCATCCCCGTAGAGTCATAAGTCATACGCTACGTATTACTATTCTGTGGCTTCCTTTTGTAAGATGAGAAAATTCAATACAGAAAATAGTTATGAAACTTTCAAATTTGGTGGTTTGAATAGCATTTTAAAAGTGAATAACTTAAAAGTCAGTAGTTTTTTAAATGTTATTCTTAATTGTATCCAAAAACTACATAATAAACGTGAATGTTTTTAACAACCAAATTAAAACTTTCTAATCGTTCTACAATTTGTTCTTTTACACCCAACTCCTATCTTTTTTAATTTCGCTGCAATATCATATTAAAAAATTCATAGAATCTACCAAAATCACTATTTTTACTCCACTGTACTCATAATAACCAATTAACTCTCACTTTAACGTTGAAATATTTCATTTTTGCTCGAAATAAGTCTTATTTCAGATATAAAAAAAAATTTTTTGGACTGTATATAATCGAGTCTGAAATTGTATATAATCGAATCATATATAATCTAGTCTGTATATAATCGAGTCCGACCTGTATAACGTTTTATCCTAGGACTAACCGTTCCCGAGTTATAACCATTTTTCATAGTGAAAATAATGTTAGTGAAATTTCTTTACGATGTCGAAATCTTAGTCGTAATGTACAGCAACTGTATGCATTTTCTAGTATTTCACGAACATGATTTTAATTATATTCAATTGGTTATATCTCGAGGACGGCTAGTCCTAGGATCAAACGTTGTATAAAGTTTATGCGGAATCCCATGGAGATTTCAGTTTTTATGTTATTTTTCTTGAATGGTTTTAATATTAAATTCAACTTTTGAGTGAGCTTTTTTAACAGTACATTTAAAATTTTTGTTTTATTTTCTAAATACAGTCAGCTTCTCCCTCGATGTTCTGTAACTCGATATTTTCCCTAATTCGATGGATTTCATGGCACCTTTGATTTATTTTACAAACACTCTTCTCTCAATAACTTGATTTTTCTCTAGCTCGATGGTCGCTTGGATATTGAGTTAAGGAGAGTTGACTATAGTTCCGAACAATTTTGTCAAACAACATATTTCAATCAGACATCTGGATTTTGAGTTACGATTTTTTGAAAGAAAGATTCAAGTTTCAAAAAATCGGAGAGGGTTGGGTCAGCGGCTGGCTGATTTGGCGTGGAATAGCTAAATATTAACAAATTATAGAGTAAAGATCATTTGGATGTAATTTCATTTTCTAAATTAACGACAAGTTCATTTATGGAATGAAAGTTCCAAAATCAATGATCGATTTAATAATCTAAACGTTTTTTGTACACCCAAAAGATACAAAACAAGGAAACATCATTGAAAACCCTAAAAAAGGAGAAGGATTAACTCATCTCATCAAAGTCAATATCGTGGCATGTTTCATCTTCAACACCACACCTCTCATAGCAAAATCTTTTTCCAAAGCGCGAAGCACAAGAGCACTCAGCAGCGCACGACGATGGAGTCGCCACCTCCCGTCCCACCGCTCAGAGTTTGGTCGTATTCATCGCGAACGACACAACAAAACAAACTCGACCGCACGAACAGTCGGTACGGAGTTACACTATGAGCCGACGATCAAAAAAATATACCGTTATTCACAAGACCTGCTAACACACTTCCGCGAGAGATGCTGGAACCAGCCTGCTGCTGCCCACATTTCCACCCGACCGGTGGAGCGTGAGGAAAGTGCCAGAGCGGGACAGCAGCATACCGAGGGAGAAAGTATCACTGTCTCTTTCGTTCGTCGAGACAAACAAATACAATCGGCACCTGTAAACACGATCGGGCTCCATGGTAACGGACCCGGCGAACCAGCCGAAGACGAAAGAGAGATCGTGTACATCTCATTGTTGCTCTTCGCGCGAGCTCTGGAGCTACTCCCGCTCTCTGAATCCTATGTTTTCATGTGCTCTCGCGTTTGAGTGTGTATCAGAGCTTTTTTTTATTGTGTGCTTTCTTCGCGTTTACTTTCAACCAATTCGAGGGGCTGTCCGTCGTGAATGGCAGTGGTGCAGTTCGGAACGCGCTGAGCTGAGCATAAAATTACGGATTTTCTCCACAGCTCGTAGCATAAAGCGGTAGTGTAGACATTCCAACTCGGTGGTGTTGCTTCTGACGCGACGACGGGTCTTGTTTTTGTTTCTGGGTCAACATGGGTTTGCGGCTTTTGTTGCCGCTCGCTGTTAGCGATTGAGTTCAACAGCATTGTTTCCAGTTTCGGTGCTCCACAGGCTGCCGCTAGCGACTAAGCGCGGTGACCTTTATTCCTCCCGCTACGTGTTGTGCCGACTTTGGCCTTAGCCATTGGCACAACCACGGTCAAGTTCAAGACTTTTCTCTTGGGAAATATCAAACTTTGACAGGGATGCTTATTTTTAATCGTATTAAATATTTTGTAAATAATAATTTATTCCGCAGGCGTTACCTACCACGCTGCATTCATCATTAGAAAAGCTATTGTTAAGCCTTAGTTACACCACTAACTTCAGCAAAACGCGAACAACTGAAACAAAATTGACCCAAATTTGGGCGATGACCGCCACTACCTTTTTTTTTTGTTTTGTTCAAACTAGTTCCTACCTGGAGGAGTAGAAACTTTTTCGAAGCGCCTCACGCGATGGCACTTCGTATGGCTGAGTCGAAGTAGCTCTAATAAAATTAGGAAACGATCATAGAGTAAATTAGCTCGCGAACTTATGGGATTTGAAGAGACCAAAGAAGGCTGAACAAATCGTTAACCTTTTCAGCCACGCAGACAGCGGAAGCGGATGAACGGGAAAGTTTTTACCTCAGCAGTTGGTGTGGCATTTTTGTTGATTCGTTGGGAAATTTTAGACGAAAGTGCGCTATGGCTATTATTAGCCAAATCGTAGACACTGATGATGGTGATTTAGACATGGATTTGAATCAGTGTGGGGAAAGAGAAGTGGAGAATTATCTCACGA
Source organism: Toxorhynchites rutilus septentrionalis (assembly GCF_029784135.1). Classification (NCBI taxonomy): domain Eukaryota; kingdom Metazoa; phylum Arthropoda; class Insecta; order Diptera; family Culicidae; genus Toxorhynchites; species Toxorhynchites rutilus. Next base: position 264,872,149 of record NC_073746.1, on the reverse strand, counting down.
CAATATATTGCGCGTTCTGCTGATGGAATTCGCATGATTCGCGCTACTAATTTATGAAACAAGGTCATAATCTAATGGGTGATTTGGGGAGAATTAAGAGACTCTGGGGGAGAAAATGGATGAGCGGTCTTTTCGCCTAGGGGTCAATTGAGGTGGTAAATGATTTTCATGCAAACCTAATTCATATTTATTTATTTCATCGATTTCACCGATTATTTACGAACATTTGATTCAGTTGGCTCTAAATAAAAGTGCTTTCGTCAAAATAAATACTATAATCAAGAAGCGCTTTTTGCTGACTCCATGGGAAAAGTATGGAAGATGCATGACTGTTTTTGAATAAAATTGATTTTGTATTCCATTGAATGTTTGAGGTCGTTGTCGTTTTTCAAGTGTTTGGTTTACGGCAATTATGGTTAAAGTTCAAACTTCGCATATTTAGGGTACAAATTGAAAAAACCGGAAATATTCAGACTAATACCTACTTCCCAACGGACTTTGGATTGGGCGATCTTGGATCGATTTTCAAAAAATCAATCTTTTCTATTTCGATTTCCGATTTTCTGGATCGATCCATTGTATCCGAAAAAATCGTTAGGATCGATCGTTTACCTTCGATTTTTCGATCATAGATTTTTTTTTCAATGTACATCGGTTTAAATCACACCACCTGACAAATTTTATAAACATACTAGCTGACCAGGCAAACGTTGTTCTGCCAAATAAATTATTTCTAGTGAATATTTTGGGTGTTGAATAAAACACACTAATGTATTGTAAGTGTGTTTGAATATTTTAACGATCTTTAAAATAAATCGAATGTGACCGATAAAAAAACGAATTAAATGATTTGAACGAAAGGTTATATGATGTTTCTTGGTGTATTTCCTTAACGTAACTGACATGTTTGATCTCTTAAAAGTTAAACGTCAACTGAAAAAAGTAATATAAGTTTGTCGTAAAGTAGAAAAAATGAAATATAAAAAATCAATATTTATTGCTGTCTCCTTGTTAGAAAATACGTGCATGTGATTTTCAACATGGCTTAGTTTATAACAGCTTGGTCTCGTTCATAAATTGGAAAACGTTCAAATTAATCGGCCTGTTTGGAATCGCGTTATTTTATCGTTGTCATTCAATCGAGGAGTATTCACATCGGTAATCTAAGTTTGAAACACAGCCATATTGTTTCCTTTATTCATGGATGTTTTTATTACTCTTCACCGATTTGTAGAACTCAATATTCATATATCCATATGAGTGATCGGATTTTACAATTCGATCGAAATCCACTTTTACACTCTTAAATTAATTCGCCTTGTCGCGAAACAATGGTCAAAATAAGTTGTATTCAACAGAATACAACCAACAATATGTAGGGCGCGCCTCTGTTTGTTTGTTAGTTTCGTCGCATGTTCATAAATATTAAATCAAAATGAGAAATGGTGTTCATAATGAATTAAGTATCTGTAACGGAGTCTCGTTGGTCTAATGTTTATGCAAGAGATTTTTCGTTAAAGAAACCCTTCTGACTTGCACTGTAGTCACGCGTATTCTTGAGCTTGCCACTCCAGAATACATTCAAGGCGTATTGTTCGTCATAGAAATCTCAACTATTTACTAATAAAAATGACGCAAGTAGTACTACGTTGAGAAGGAAAATCTTGGGAACGTTAGTGCCATTGAATAAGAACATAGCGTGGGTCGTATGAACGGTGTGTGTCAACGATGAATTCCAGATTATTGTTTTTTCTTCGCATTAAATTTCCCGTGTCACCGTGCTATCATGGTTCCAAAGCAGCGCTTGTGCTTTGGATCTACACAAGTGCTCTCCAGCTGATGTTTTATCAGGGTTGATGGCAATAGCGTGATTGTCATTTTGTAATCCGAGCAAATGTGATTTGAAGAATTTCGATAATTCATTGTGCTCATTCAAAAAGGCTTCCAGCTCGTCGGAGATGTTCCCTGCTTTAGATGAATTGATGTTACTTGTGTATTTGTAGATGGATGTTCAATGAAGTGGGCGTTACGCCATCAGTCATTGGAACAACTTAAATAAATTCGTTCTGTTGAAAAAACGAACAACGGTTAAATTATTAGAATATTTTTGACACAAAAATAATAAAATCGCAATTAAAAATAGGGAATTGGGGTCAAAATTTAAGGTTATATGTATGGTATGAGGTCAAATTTTTGAAAAAAATATCCAGATCTTTTTTTCTGCATAGAGCCACCCTATTCGGTATTAAATGTATGGTTATCGGTATCCTACCGGTATCATATATAGTTTACAACCTATTCTCATACCTACCAAGTATTTTGAGTATAATTTTATCAAAATCGGTCGAGCCGTTTCGGAGGAGTTTGGTAACAAACACCGTGACACGAGATTTATATATATATATATATATATATATATATATATATATATATATATATATATATATAATATATATATATAGATTGTCAAATTAGGGATTGTGAAAAAGATTGGGCGATCTTGGATCGTTATTTAAAAATCGATCTTTCCTTCTCCGATTTCCGATTTTTCGGATCGAAATTTGTTTCCAGTGAACATTGATTTTCACCAAAACCGCTTGACAAATTTTATGAACATTGGATCCCTTTCAAGGTTGCCAAATTAGTGGTCGTAAACTTAGGAAAAAAGAGTTTTGTTACAAAACAAGTGGTCACAAACTATATTTACACCATCACATTCACTAGGCTGACAGTGAAAATTGTGACGAGATGGGATGGTGACATCAGGTCCAGCTGAAGCGTTCTTTTCTAGAACTGGGACTATTACAAAGATTTCGACTAAATGCCAGGCGCATGATACGATTTGATTCAACGAGATTATTGTCAGCGGAGTTTTAGCGGAGTTGTTGAATTTCTAATATTAATTTTCAATTAATTTATTTATCATCACATCAAAGGCATTTCAGTTTGATTCTTAGAATGAAGATCGCAAAAAAACTTGAAAGTCCAGAAAAAATGCATTCTCCAGGGTATTTATCTTATGTTTCCAAGTTTTTTTGTGATCTTTATTCTGAGAACCAAACTGAAATGCCATTGATGTTTGAATAGAAATGTGAAATGTTTATTTCATGTTTAAGGAAAAGACAATATTTATATAGAAGAAGTAAATAAATTGAAAAAAAGGCATTCGATTTTTCAAAGGTCGATTCAGCAAATGTGCTGATTTAATCAGTGAATCGATCCCTGCGCCGTTTATAAAATCGATCCAGCAAGATCGATCATTTTCTAGAGATCGCCCAATCCTACAACGGACAGAACGCAATGCTAGAAAGGAAAAAAAAACTTATGAACCCGATAATCTTCGTCCAGAAATTGGGGCAACATTCTTCACTCTAGTTCTGCAGCACCACATCCCAATGATAATTTATGAAAGCAGAGGGTCAAAAAATCGCTATGCTTATTCTCGTGTGTTATATTTTTCTTATGTACAGATTTTCTAAAACAAATATCAAATTTTAGCCAGTTGTTTTGTTTGTCGATACCCTGGTTAAATTTCTTTAGTATTTTCCTGTTTAGTAGAATAAAAACGGGAATTGAAATTCACTTAACAAAAGGCAACATTGTGTAAAGAAAGGTAATGTTAATGAACGTCGGTGTATAGACAGAACACCAGTACCCTAAATAGTGAGCAAATTCCATTCCTGGAATCTGTATATTAAAATTTAATATCTTTTGAGAAGGTCAAAAAAAGGCAGCTGACGAAAGGGAAAATAATGGAAATGGTTAATGCACACTTCCGAAAAAGAATCTCGTAAGCTCGTTGGACTTTTTTTGGAAGACAAACGATTACCTGATACCGATCAATGGAGCGGGCGGATGGAAACGTTGTGGTTTATCCCCTTGCAACATAGGATTTAACACAATTGCCAAAGGATTCTTGAACGACGGAATAGTTTAAAAACTTCCTTGTGCATGAAAGTAAAGGCTAATTATCAGTTGCAGTTGACCTATCCAATCGTCCAGCTTGATCCTATTCCTCAAATAGGCAGACGACGGACCGTCAGTATAAACATAAACATTTTTGAATTTTGTATTGAGGCACAGTATCCTGAGATACAATAGAAAATGACAAATTCGTGTATTGAATTATCGATTCAATGTTGTTTTCCACGTAAAAATTCAATTCGATTTGGCTCATCACGCAATAGAATTATATTTTTGTGATGAATGCATCATATTTAATTCCCTATATGTAAAAACTAAAAAAAAATATTAATGGAATAAAATACTGAGGCATTTAGACAACATAGATAATTCATATGACCTCTATTGACGATTAACGATTATTAGCAAGGCACTTTGGTTAATGTCAATATATGCTATCATTGGGGACAGATTATAGAAGCTTTTCGTTTCCAATCGCATAACATGTCATTCATTAGTCTTTCAATGATACCCAATTGAATCAAACAACTTCTGGTTTATACACACACTCTTTACAGATGCACGGGCCAAAGGTTGTGCAGTCCACTGATCATTCAACAAGAGCCAAAGGTTGTACCGGTCATGACAACTCTACACGAACTGATGATTGCGCCGGCTAGTGACCATTCTATCCTGGATTCCTCGAGTCGAGAAAAACGCACCAACCTAAATATGGGGTACAGACTAGAGAGCGATACTGATTAATGGTCAGCTGCATCCCAATAGGAAGTAGCCCGTGTCGGGCACACGTATAGAGCATCGAAGACTGCAACATACCAATTATGAGAACACTTGTAATACTAACCTCGAGCCAACCGCGAGTAATCGGTTACATATTACTAACATAGTTGTAAGACAAAAATTGTCAAAATATTGGACTCCCGGCCCCGTCAGGCTAACGCCACATGTGCCTTAATAAAAAATATATTTTGGTAAAAAAAAAAAAACTTCTGGTTTATTGCAAACGATGACAATTATTATCATAATTTACTCTAACAGAACCCTACCGACTTTGGAAACGAACAACGTCGCTCGAGACGAGATCTCAAGAATGCGGAGAGTGATGAACTGATGAATGTGTCCGAAATCCGCAACGCGACGTTGCCATAGGACTACGAAATTGTTTAGCGCTATGATTTTTTGTAGAAGTAATTGAAGATGGTAAATTGATAATTTATAATTTATCTTGTCCTCGCGAATTCAATATGATATCTGGCATGCTGAGTATGCATCACGACCAATTATGAAAAAAACCTTTGGCAAAATATAAAAAACAACAACAATGTGTGTGTGTAATGTTTGATGTTGTGAAAAAACGCACGTGTGCGAAATCTCTATTGACTTTCTTGAGAATGACATTTTTATAAATATCGTTCGTATAGAGCAGAGATTCTCTATTTTGGGCAATAGCATTGAAAAAAAATCGGTGTGATGGACGAACCTGCTGACATTCTACCAAACTTATGTAATCTCTTGAGTTAAATTAGTAAATGAATGCATAGCCATTCTAGCTCCAATAAATTTCAGTACGCATATCCCAATGCACCTGCCAAATTTTTCATCTTATAAGAACTCATGTACGCTCTTCTACTTGCTGAGTTTCTGAAAAGTACAACAATAATACTTCCTACTAGAGTGTTAGACAAGTTGGTTCGTGTGACACCACTTATACAGTATCTTGAAGGTTTCTAACAAGAACTTGTCAGTTTTCGTTCATGGCCACTCCTGAGAAACCAATATCAACTCCAAGGTGACCACTTAGAGAACCCCTGGTGTAGAGCATGTTGTTTACATCCAAATGAAACAGATTATGTTTATTAGAAAATTAGCTGAGGAATAAATTGTGAACGTCTGAGCAGTTGAAACTGCTTTATGGAAATATGAGAAAGAGTGCACTTCCGCCGATTCCCCCAGACGTGTTCAAAAACCTGGTGTTACTGACCCTACGAGGGACAGGGAGAAAAGGGATTATTACAAGCGACATCCTTCAGTATCAGTACGAGACGTGAATGCGTTCCTGAGGAATGGATCTGCAGACTCGACAGACGCAGAAGCACCCAAAATGAAGCTGTTTACAGGCTTAATATGTGGGCTTGGAAGCTGTACGTTAACACGTTGAACCCTGGATTATTCATGTTGCGCTTTCCATTTAGTCCGCATCAAGAGCATTTGCACAATATCAGCGTCGGTCCCTGCTCTCAAAAATATAAATTGTTTTAAATGAAAATAGTCAGGAATACGACTATAAATTAATCCCATATCGTAAAACATCAGAAAACAAACCATTTTTCTTTTTATTTACTTACTTCGTAACTGTCAGTCCCAGTGATCAACGTTTTTCTAACGAAAAGCTCGCGGCTCAACGTGTTAAACTTCTGACCAACAAATCGGAATGCATTTATTATCACTCATTACGACTGACACAATGAATGGCGATATCTGCGTGAAGGAGTACCTGCCAAGAAAAGTTGCTACCCTTGATCAAACAGCATAATAAATCTGCAATCGTTTGGTTTGCTCCCTGAAATTACACTAAGGAAGCTCTAGAGTGGTACGAAGACAACATTGTTACATGTGTACCAAAAGAGATAAGTCAACAACCTCACACAGATTGCTCTGTAATTTTCTAGGCAATGACGAAGGTTGAGGAAACATATGAATCCAGCTCTCGAAAAATGATGCAACTCGAATTAAAATTGGAAACATAATAATGAAGTTTGCTTGAAAATCAAACACTCAGAAAACACAGAAAAATTGTTGTTCGTAATTCCAGTTTCTACTAATCTATTGTGATACCGTTTCAATCCTGTACTTTTTTTTTATTTTGACGTTTCTCATATTCATGAATCTATAATGAATGAATAGAAATTTGATTGGGATTGAAAAAAAAAAATGATTGCTTATTCAAAATACTTGTAGTCATCCTTCAAACAAAAAAAACTATAACCCAATATTCCAGAAAACATAGAAATAAGTATTTTTGCAATTGCATATTGAATGTTATTTAATACTAAAGTATCGTTTTGCTTTCATTTAATTTCTGATTTAGTGGAATTATGAATTGTGGATTCGGAAAAATACTCAATCTAAGAAAAAAAAAACAAAATGTCATATCCATACCTATCCTTTGAACCATAGCTTTCATCCAAACGTAGTGATTGAATTGCATTCTATTGAAAACTATTGAAATGGACGTAAATAGACATATTTTGTGAAAAAGTAATCACTTCCAAATCCGAAGTGCAATTCAATATTGTTGTTTGAATGACTTATCAGTAACTGATAGGAAAAACCATCAAAAGATCAAACCGTGGGTGAGTCTGCACCATCATAAGAAACTGTTGGACTATTCCTAAATTCGACAACTTCCAACGTGGTTGCACAAGTGTTATGGATGATGAACGCGCTGGAAGATCAAATACCAGAAATGACAGAAAGACAACATGGTGATGTGTTCAATTATCGAAAGGTGAAACTAAGTGAGATTGTTGGCATCGTAATCAACTCAAAGGAACGTGTGGGAAATATCTTGCTTGAGCATTTACCTACGAAAAAGATGCAAGCAAGATGAGTGCCGAACTTGGCTTCATTCGATCGAAAACGGGAAGGAGTAATCGCTTCACACCAGGGTTGCCATAATAAAATCTGTATTTTCGGTCTCAAAAAATCTTTTTATCTGTGGTTTTTCTCAGAAAATCTGTATCGAAATCTGTATTAATCCTTTGCGATCGTTTGTCTGCTTTCAGCCACCACAGCAAAGAAGTATACTAACATTATTATTTATGCAACAATTTGTCAGTTCGCACTATTTCTAAACGAATTTTAATGTTTTGTTAACTTACTCACGAACCGAACGGTGCTACTATGAATAATAGATAACGCTACTCAGTATAAACGAAAGTTTTCATCCATGCTTGAGAAAAGGATTAATGGAAAACTCCATGTATTACGGCGCTGTGTAGATGTAAAGAGCATTGTTCTGTATGTTCAAACAGAAAGATAAAAGGCGAAAGACGGCAAACTAATTATTTTGTGATACATGCGAAAGATATAGAATTATAGCAAATATGTTTTAAACATAAACATGAAAACATCGTTTAGTAAATGCTAATTACAAATAAAAAAGGAATCTTGTTCATCTTTCATAATCTCACTGCTTTTTCATGTAATAATAATTGCGACATGTCGAAATATAATGCGACCCCAAAGGATTGAATTTATATGTTCAATCTTGAAGCATAATCTTAGCTCTAGTAGCATTTATTGGCATAGTTATTATGAATTTGACGATGTTCTTGGATTCTTGGTTTCAAAAAGTCTGAAAAATCTGTATAAATACAGATTATTCTGTAGATATAGTAACCCTGTTTCACACCAATGTACAATAAAATATTCCGAAAATACTAAGGTTGAAAAGTCGCTGGATTAAATGTTCAGAAATAAAGGGGTATGTTGAAGAATAAATATAAAAAGTCAAATAATAATTTTTATAAATTTTATTTTTATAAAGCGCTTCTTTTATTTTTTTAGAACTGACGTATCGAACGTATTAAAAATTCAGGAAAGTATGTTTTTCCGTTATTGAGATTTTTTTTTTAAATAATAAAGTCATATGTCTTATTTTAAAAAAAATGTATCTCAACAACACCAAAAGACAAACCTTTCTGTTTTTAATAGGTTCTGTAAAAAAGATTCAGCTTTTCAATAGTCAATTTTTTGAAAAGTAGACATTTAGAGCACAGTTTGCTATTTTCCATATGAAGTTTATTTAAATACGTTTTATTATTTGAAAAGATAAAAAATCGGCCAAGCGGTTTGACTGTTCCTCATATTTAAATTGGAATATGTTGTTCGAAATCAGCTTTATATTTATGCAAAAATATGGCTCAATGGCGAACAAAAATGTTTCTGAGATTTTGATATTTTACAGAAAATAATCTCAATTTTTCAAAAATTATATAAATAGGGTGCTGGATAAGACCATGGAATCGGAAGTATACGAAAGAGAGTGACTCAACATACGGATTTTACCCTTCGTTAAATCCCATGATGGTCCAGTTAAGTTTTGACCACATCTAGTTAGATAACAGCACGGACTTGTTACAATGGTACAACGATAATGGTTCATCCCAAAAAAGCTGAATCCATCAAATTTTCCCCAGTTCGGTCCAATAGAGAAGTATTGGGCGATAGTGAAGCGGAAGCTGCAGATGAAGGGAGCAGTCATCAGCAACATGTGACTGAAAAAGGTATGCGCTGGCTGATGAGCGGTGAAGTAAAGTGAATTTATTCGGAATAACAATGATTTGTGTTATAATGTGTAATAATTCGAAAGTGCCCCATTTATAAATGTCTATAATCCATAACCTTTATCTATAACCAGTGCAATGTGCTCATGAGAGAATTGAGAAAATCCCCTTTCCATGTGAATTAAGAATGCATCTGTTATTGAAATTAATTATCTTTGTTCTCAAAACATCCATTAAGTGACGTTCAATCAAATATTGTCATTTCCAGTGCGAATTACTTCGAACTTTGCCATTCAGTTAATGATTTTTTTCATGCCGTTGACGTTGGGTAAAAATATAATCGATTCGTGTCCGTTGGATTTGGCCAACTCTTATCGATTTTCGAGTTTGCCTGCCGTACTGTGAGATTACCGCGGGAGACCTTAACGCGCGATATTCTTAAGCAAGAAACCCCATCGTGTGGAACACAATTCATATTATTCCCCTTTACGCTTCATGATTTCAAAGGCCGTACACTTTGCTGCATGAGGCTGCAGGGGTTATTGTGGTCGATTGGTTGACGTCATCGGGAAGGAAATTGGGACGAGTTCATTTATGATTGAAGTTGTTTTTAGCGTTTCGAGATAATTAAAACTGATAGCAGCAATGTGTGCGAAAACGGTAAATGTATGCAATGAAGAAGACGAAATTAATTTCATGGGACATTTTACATCCACCTGTGCGGGTGATAATTACTTAAACCGCCGACGGAAATCCTTAAGTATTGCTCATAAATCACATATTCGTCGGTTGACTTGACACACACAAAATCGTTGCCATTCGAAGCTGATAGTCATTAGCATCGACGTTTCGGTAGTAGTTGAGAAATTTTGCACCTTATTAAAGCGCACTTGCGCGGGCCCGCTAAACAGAGCATGAAGCTGCACAGCGGGCAAGCTTTCGAAATTGTTTCGATGTTTTTTCTGTTCATTTTTCCTCGCTCGGATCGTACGTAGCTCACACTAATCTTCTGCCACTTCAGTGGCTCATGTGTGGTTGTGATTTGTATAGGACAACAAGACGATGAACAGAAGAAATTTAATCCAAATGGCATAGATTATGACGCGTAATCCCATGCACACTCTGATAACGCTAACGAGTGGGGTGATGAGAAGAAATGCTCTAGCCTCAGTAAGATGTGTGTTCTCACGAGCTTGTTTAGACACGGCCGTCGGAAGAAAACAAAAAAAACTACTCGCCTGAGAAGCGAAACATAACAGCACTTGTTGTGAGATTCATCAATCATTGGCTGGCTAATAATTTCGTGCGAATGGCTGCGTTTCGGAATGCTGTTTTCTTCTCGATTGGAACGGCTCTCGGCATACGGTTCCGAACAGGTGGCTAGCAGGAAACGGTGTTTTTCGGAGGAGGGGAACAGTTTAAAGCTCTCGCGCTGATGATATTGATAGCTGTAAACTGCGAAGTTCAATTGGCGAGAACTGTGAAATTTCACCGGTTGTGTTGGCGGTACATGTGTTCGGGAAATGAATTTTAGCACCATACGTTGAGCTGTTAGGAAGTAAATTGGCGATATTACATTTACTGGCGGTAATGTTCGTGGGTGTTTAATTTCATTCTGTGATTTGGAATTGCAGGTTTTCAAATTTTGCTTTTTCCGTACTACATATTTTCTGATAAAACTGAAAAAAACTAGAACATGAGAAGTTAGAGACCACCTAGCAACAGTAGAACCGCTTATGTACGATCCAGGAATGGATAATTGATAACCGATTTAGAAATTGAAATATATTTTAAGAATTAAACCATATGCTAAGGGGTAAATATTGATTGCGCAGTAACAGTCCAAGGTCGTTTTGCAAAATAACAAATCTGCCGAATCTCGATATTCTTCGCACCCGAAACTAGCGTAGCAACCTACATAATCGTCATAATTTCAAGGATAATAGTCGTTCCCATGGCACCATAGCAAACAAGCTCTGCTCGCTGCCTAGAGCAACACTAAAACACTGAATTCCCGAAAAACGGTTAACCGTAATATTTTCTAATAAAATTCAAAATATCCAAAATATTGAATCTAATCAAAATGGATATTGATATGGAGTTCCTTATAGCCCGGGAAAGATGTATTATCGAAATTCAATCCAATGAATTTATAAGATACAAAATGCGCCTACATTGATTTATAGCGACTGTAACATGGTTACATTATCAATACACGTCATAATTTCTAATCTTAGACTATCATGTTAAACGTAAAGACTTGAATCAATTTCGATTATTGATTCTAGTCGCATAGGAATATTGAACAAAGACTGAAAACATGTTAACTTTGAAAAATCATGCCTCAACAACTAAAAAAATACGCATCTCTGATCTTTGGATCTGAATCGGAAAAATGGAAAAAAATTAGTTTTCGAATCCACCTAAAATGGAAATGACCATCTTAATAAAAAATAAAGGAAAATACGGGTCTAATATTTTGCGATATGGAACAAAACTAACAATTTTCACGGAAATCTGAGGACTACTATCGGTTTGGCATGGAATGGCTGATTATTGTGTATTTTTCATTGACGTACTCCTCGGTTTTGACACTTCATTGCTCACATATATCACAAACCTAAATTGTAGAGCTTCACAGACAACTTTTTGTGATCAAGTTGGGTTTAAAGCTGTGGAGAACGGGCGGACACAAAATTTCAATGCAGGTACGAAATCTCATTGTGCGTGACTTCAACATTTACACGTTGAACCCCGCGTCGCGTGGTCTGACACTGAATCCACAGGGACAGTTAGTGGACTTTTTTATAAACACAGTTATAATAAAATTTGTGTTTTTGGTCTCAAAAAATCTTTTTATCTGAGTTTTTGCTTAGAAAATCTGTATCGAAATCTGTATTAACCCTTCGCAGTCGTTCGTCTGCTCTCAGTCACCACAGCAAAGAAATATACTAAAATTATAATTTATACAACAATGTATCAGTTCACACTTTTTCTAAACGAATATCAATGTCTTGTGAACTTATTCACGAACCAAACCGGTGCTACCATGTATAATAGATACCGGTACTCAGTATAAACAAAAGTAATCATCCATGCCTGGGGAAAGGATAAATGGAAAATTGCGGCGATGCGTAGATGTAAAGAGCATTGTTCTGTACAGAACAGATAAAAGACGAAATTCGCCAAACTAATTATTTTTGTGATAGATGCGAACGATATCACACCAAAAAGAATTATAGCAAATATTTTTCAAACTTAAACATTTTTTGTTTTGTAAATACTAATCAGAAGTTTACAAAAATAAAGGAATCTTGTTCATCTTTCATAATCTCACAAAGTTGTGCATCACTACTTTTTCAAGTAAAAAAAAATATATATATGGGCACAAAGAGTTAAATTTATAAGTTCGAATTTAAAGCATAATCTTAGCTTAAGTATCATTGATTGGCATAGTTATTTTGAATTTGACGATGTTGATGGTAGCTACGTAAAAATTCACATTCACTGTGCTTTAGTAGGTAAAATATAGACAGTGTTATTTCTTGATTGTAAAGCTAGCCGATGAGGCAGACTTTTGCATATTTCCACGTTAGATTAAACATGAGAAAGCAGTACTACACGCTACATATGAACACCAAATGGACTCTCATTCAGACTGATTTGAATGCTAGGGGACCTATCGATATGGCATCTATAGTCAATAGTAATACTACCAAACAAGCAGGTGACCACTTTGCCTCCATGACCAATTTGCCCCCACTACACATATATGAATAAAATTGGTTAGATGGGAAAAATATGATTGAAATCAAGCCATAACCAGTATTGAATCGTTATTTTGAAAAATATGTAAATCTGTATGAAAACCAAAAAATCTGTATCCACAGATTCTTAGTTTCCAAAAAGTCTGAAAAATCTGTATGAATACAGATTATTCTGTAGATATGGTAACCGGTGTTGCCACATTTAAATCTGCAACAGAGGGGTTAAAAATCTTTCTCATCTGTCCTTTTTTCCAAAAATCTGTACCATCGAAAGTATTCGTTGTAGAGTAAAAACTATTCCATTAGCATGAAAAAAAAAATTATTTACTACAAACACTACATTTACATTTGCAAGACATTCGTGTGTTTGAGGGGAACTTCGATATAACGTACCCTCGTTATAACGTACCCTCGATATAACGTCACTCGATATAACGTACACGTTATCAAAGTCCAAAGGAATAATTTTTTGAATATTTTTTTTCTGAAAAAAACAATGAATTATATGTATTTTGATACTAAAGCTTGTGTTGTACCTTCAACCAATCCCGAAATACAACTGTTTTTTTGGTTCCGGATTCTAAATGAGTTAAACTTCAATCAACAGAACGAAGGGAAACATCATGAGAAAAATTGGCTTTGTCCTCTGATTGAATTTATTCATCAACCTTACTCGAACAGCAACATAAAAAGGTAATATAAGCTACGTTTCAGAGTTCTTTATTATGCTTCGATACAACGTACAATTTTGAAAGTAAAATGTACGTTATATCGAAGTTACCCTGTATATCGGTTTTCTGAATCTATAGTGCATACTTTAGTTTATAAAAAAATTGAGCACCACGATGTTTGATCAAATATTTTGATCTCAAAAAAAGCGTTCATGGTTGCTGAGCCGATTTCGAAGCTTATTTTTGTTTTGATAATATTCAGAAAAAAAAAAACGCGAGGAGTGAGGTATAGTGAGAACGTTACCAACATGGCATCGTAGCGCCGAAAATGCGAGCGAACCGTCAATTCTTTTTTGGCATCCAATTTTTGTCCACAAATCCTGCACATGCTCGTCCTCTGAAACTGTGATTTCCTTATGGAGTAATATTACCTTTAGAATACGAAATTCATTCTCCAGATCTTGTATATTCCCATCATATAAAAGTGGAAACGCCTAAAACACATTTTTCCTGAATTACCTCGAATTATTCTGTCCTAATAAAACTGATCAATTATTGCATTGTAAATACTTTTATGATCAGCCGCACCTAGCGATACTGTGGTTCAGATGTAAAAAATTTTACATGCGGAAAAAAACTGTACCAATCTGTACTTTTTGACGAAAATCTGTACTCTGTACCGTACAGAATCTGGACCAAAAATAGCGAAAAATCTGTACCTTTCCAGATAAATCTGTACGTGTGGCAACACTGATGGTAACCCTGCCGACGAGTGCCAGACGGAAAGTTCACTGTGAGTACCTCAGTTCGGTCGGGGCTCAACATGTTAACGAATCCATCTCGAATTTCGAATAAATAGCTGAGAAGCATAAAGTTAGTCATGGGGCTGTTCAGAATATTATTCACAAGCATCAACAGCTTGGAAGTGTTGCTGCTCGACCGAGAAGAGGATCAAAACAAAAAAGTGATACATGAATGGACAACATGTGTTAAAAAGTATAAAAAACTGTAAACAGCGAGTAAATGATTAGGAGGTTCAAGATCTCTTGAGTGATACTCGTTGGTAACCTGAATCGGATACACGTATTCTCGTGATTCACGTGTCGTAATCAGCAGTTTACCACATAAAAGTTCTGGAAAAGGATAAAGCAGTAGAAACTCCTATGCAGAAACTGCGTAGAGGCCTTTCTGATGTATTTGGTAAGAATGTCGCCGAACTGTGAGAAAAATGGTGAAAAGCTAAAAACTAATCGCGAAAATTGCCTATGGATCGATTTAATCACTCTCATTCGAGGGTCCAACGAATCTTTTCCTCCGATGGGAAAAAACTATAACCAGGACCGAAAAGTAAACCGAAACAAGAACAGACGGCTTGAAGTTTGTCTGAATGTTTCGAAGAGTGTTGCTCTACCGTGGAAGAAGATGGTAATTGCTGACCGTCGTTTGGTCGGTGTTAGGTCAGACCGGGCCATGTGACATTTCCATGATTTCGAGAAAAACGAGATTGAAGTTTGGTGTTTTACGGGGTTTTCGTTGAGCTTTCGAAACAATTTCGATACGTTATTCCTGCTGCGTGATTTTCCAAATCTGATAAATGTGGTATGTAACTTATGAAATGCTCAACCTAATGGTGTCAATAAATCAAAATTTTCATTTTTTCGACTTTGTCCCCTCTGATCTAACACCGACCATTTCATCTTCCAACAAGACGTAACGCTAAGAAAACAGATAAATAAATCGCATGCAGGAAACGCTCCCGTATTTTGGGGGAGAAGAAAGTTCGGAAGTTGATCAATCCTGGAAATTATTTTTGCAGCGTTATCATTTAGAAAAGGAAGGTTGGGAGAAAATATGCATGGAACGAGTTTGCGTTATCAATTAATTCATGTACAATGTAATATTTGGTTGGGGATAAAGTAATCCATTATTTTTGGGTGAAATTCAAAACTATTCTTAATATGCTTCGGATTGTCCGATTTGGGTCAAATATACACCGTTTTGTTGGAAAATTTGTTGCCATTCTGAAGGTAGCTTCATAATGTCTCTATCTTAGAGGTCTCGTTCCATATTTTACTATTGCAGTACCGGCATTATAAACACCAATCACAACTTCAGCAGCCTAGCTTGCATTTTCGCATTTATAAAATAAAAAGTGTGAAATGTACCGAATTTTCTCTTTGTTGACCACCATTGTTAACACCCTGTAACTCACAACTGAATGGACTTTACAACGGGCCTAAATTTGAAATTGTATGATCGATATTACGCGAGATATTGATCACTAAAGCAGATACCGAGAAAATAATGGATAACTATTCCCCCAACCTAATACTAGCCTAAAAGGTTTTATATCTCGATTTTGGGGTGTGATAGGCTTGCAAAGCTAATCCGTATTCAATAATAACTATAAATTGAAAATCCTGTTAACTTCTAAAAAGTCGTGTGGTTATTATGAAATATGCGAGAAAAACATGTACGAGTATAATGAGTGTTTTTAAAAACTTTTTCTAGGAAACAATTTGGCCCCATGTCAAATTTCCTCCTAATTATTCCATCGTTCATAAATTCCATCGGACATCACTCTGCTCGAGTGTTTCTTATTTATTCGTGAGAAGATCCGATCTCATGAAGCAAAGCTTTATTAAGGAACAGAGGTGTGATTTATTGCTGCCCGGTACCGTTCGTATCGCTTGGGAAAAACTTTTCCAGTAATTAGCGCTTGACCATACTGTTTTAGGTGCCTATGATGTATTCCACATTTCGGCAATCAAAGCGAGCTGTTACAGTCAGGTGATTTTGAGTTTGTCAGCCGGTCAGTTTCGTTTGCCGTGCGAGTCAATTAAGTTTGGTTCATGAAAGAGAACTACGGTTAGGTTTCATTGTAGGAGAGGTGGAACTTTACCTTTTCCTGTTTGTTGTCATTGCAGCATGGTGAATATATTTGGAATTGTTTACGAGCTTGGTGATGAGATACTTCTTCCTCGCATACAGAAGTGATCTTAATAAGGAATTGGATTTTTGAAGACCGTAGATAAGAAATCATCCGAAGACATTCTGCTTTGCTGTAATGTCTTCGGTCGATGTTTGATCACACCTTTTAATCATAAAACAATTCGATGCCAAATTAATAGCTCATCACCCTGACTATCTCT